>NC_138121.1:2029500-2679000 GCF_964146895.1 Miniopterus schreibersii
AAACTATTTTTTAAAAACTTAGTCTGGTTTGCACAGGCAACTGTACTGCTGCAGATGGAAAACTGTCAAATACCAAAGAATAAGTTTGTTATGATTAAAACAGGAAATATGTGGGGTTATTACTGAGAATAGTGTTCTGTGCCATGAAAGAAAAGGTGGCCTGTGTTTTGGGAAATCCCAATATACCACATGTAAAACCTGTTGCCACAGGTCTTGACCAGTAATAGTTATAAAAATAACAAAGTCAGCAGCAGCTCCCTGCAGTGAAGAACTAGCCTACCCCTAAGGGGTCTGGTCCCGGCCAGACAGGATCCTTGTGATTTAGGGTGAGGTCTTTGGGTTACGGTGCATGGGTCAACCTGGAGATGGGGGTCAGTTACCCTGCGTAACTGAGTCCCAGTAAAGAATGTGAGCACCGCGGCCTGGCTGGGCAGTGATCTCTGTGCGCCCGCTGTCACACACCACAGTGTGTACTCCTGGACCCTGCCCCTCGCTCTTCCTCCCTTGGCTGACATTACTGTCCCCTACTGTGGTAAACTGTGACCCCGAGGGGGTCAGCTCTCGCCAGTTCTGCGAGTCTTCCTCATGGGTCACCAAGCCTGAGGGTGGTTTTGGGAACCCCCCGAACTCGAAAGGTAGGGCTTGTCACTTGTCAGGTGCAAGGCCTAGCCAGGATGAGTCTGCATCATGACCATGAAGCAGGCTCTGTTCTCCCCACTTTACAAATGGAAAGACTGAGGCACAGAGCTCAGGCCTCTTACCCGAGGCCACCTAACTGGCAAGTGGCACTGCCAGAATCCCAACCCCAGCGCATCTGCTCCAGCATCCCTGTTCTCACACCCCGTGCCACTCTGTCCCCCAGGGTTCCCACCACTGTCGCCAGCTGATGGGAGCATGCTCAGGCTGACAGGGCCCTCCCCTTCAGGCACAGCAGGGGCTCACCGGGGGTAGGGACTGCACAATGTCGCTGTGGTAGATGTAGCCAGTGTGGGGCAGCACGGAGGTGGAGGAGAAGCCGGACAGCGTTTTGCGCTGGGCCCCCAGCAGCATGATGTTGCAGGCGGGCATCTTGGAGAGGTTGGTCAGGCCACCAGCCACCCCTGCAGCAGGCCGGGGAGGGAGGAGGTGAGATGCAGCAGGCGCATTTGTCTGGGAGCTCACCTGTGTGCTAAGCCTTTACTGAATTTCTGGTTGGATCCCATGGTGGCCCCACCAGGGAGGGCCTGTCTCATTTCAGAGGGGGAATGTGAGGGAAGCTCAGAGAGGTGAAGCAACCTGCCTGAGGGTGCACAGCGAACAAGTGGACCACAGGAACCTGAACTGAGTCTGCAAAGCTGCACAGCTCGCCCTGGGGCCGACCATAGGGCCCAGTATGCAGCGCCAGGCATTCCCTGAGCTGGTTTCCAGGCACAGAGAGAGGAAGAGGGCTGTAGGTGGGGAAATAGCTCTACCTCTGATGGGGCCTGCTGTGAGCCAGGCTGGTGCTGAGTGTCTTTAAGGACTAGAGAAACTGTGTCATCAACCAACTGAATCCTTAAAATGAGCCTCCAACACAGTGTGCCAGCCCAAGAGGGAGCAAAACAGCCTCCAGAGATGCACATCACAATCTCCAGACCCCATGGCCATGGCGCCTGTGGTGGCCAGAGGGGCTTTGCTGACAAGGAGCTGGAGATGGGGTGATTCTCCTGGAGGACCCCAGCTCAATGGAACCAGAAAAGGCTCTTAAAAGTGGGAGAGAAAGGCAGTGCCAGAGTCAGAGATGTGAAAGCAGACTAAACAGGAGGAAGGGACACAAGCCAAGGGACATGGGTGCCTCAAGAAGTCAAAAAAGGCCAGGAAGCAGGTCCTCCTGGGCCCTCCATGAAGCAATGTCCAGAATCATGAGGTGATAGACGGGTGTTTAAAGAGCTCAATTTGTGGTCCTCTGTTGCAGCAGCCACAGGAAAGCAGCACACCCCCAATCACCACAGGGGAAACGGGGGCACGTGAGGTCACCTGCCCAAGAATGCGAGGTCAGTGAGGGGGAGAACCCACACCCAGTGTATCCTGCCTAAAAACCACTGCTTCCTTCAACCTGCGACTCCGCACACACCTGCCTCCAAGGAGGCTGCGAGGGGCCCAAGCGTGGCCCCCAAACTTCATGTGTCTGTGTCCTCACCCCACCCCTGTACTCAGGATGGGGCCATATCTGGAGGTGGGACCTTTAAAGAGGTGACTAAGGTGATGTGACATCATAGGACTGGCCCTAATTCAATCTGACTGGTGCCCTTATAAGAAGAGATTGGGACACGGACACACAGAGGGACGGCCGTGTGAGGACACGGGGCAGACGGCCACCTACATCCTCAGGAGGAAGCAGCCCTGCCCACGCCTGGATCTTGGGCTTTGGGCTCCGGGCTCCAGCCTCCAGGACTGGGAGACAATCAATCTCGGTTGTAGAAGCCTTTGGACGGCAGCCCAGGCGGGCGAACACAGCTGCGTTACCCAACTTTCCTGAGAGTGTTTCTCATTAAAGGGGCCAGGAGTCCAGTGGAGCGGGACCCCCCTGCAGTGCAGACACCCTGCCAGGACCAGTGTCCCCCATCTAACAGAGGACACCAAGGCCCCTCCCGGCCCCGGGGCTCACCCATGATCTTGGCGGCTGTGGATGCCCCGATGATGATGGAGAGGTTGGGCGCAATGAAGGACATGCGGGACTCCACGTACTCGTAAATGCGGTGTTTGGAGGCGCTCAGCTCCAGCGCCATGTCGCAGGCCTCCTCCAGCCGCTCCAGCTCCTCCTCTGACAGCTGCTGCCTGCAGGGAAGGGGGGATGATGACCTGGCTGGGATGAACAGCCCCTCCTGAGATTCCTGCCTGACTGCTATGGGAGCTTCTGTCCCCCGAGCTGTGTATGCAAGTGTGTGCAGCCTCAGGGCAATCTCCCCTCCGCAGTGGCAAGCTAGGGGCCTGCTTATTCTTCCCTAACTCCCCCTCTCCCCCTCGCCCCCGCTAGAGAGCTCGGTCCCTGCCTGAGGCTGAGTCACCACCACCTCCAGGGAGCCACCAGACCCAGTCCTGGTAAGCACCCTTCCTCTGTGCTTGACACTCGCCCTTTGGCCTTTGACCTGTGCATGAACATTCTTCCTCCCAGACAGGAGCTCTGAGAGGGCTAAGTTGTGTAACTCCATCCAGGAATCTGCCAGCCTTTGTTGGATGAACAGGATGACAGCCCTCGGGAGATCTCTACCCCACATGACTCTGCTGGGGGTTATGGCTTAAAGACAGCTCCTTCTCTTAGGCACAACTCAGATGCCAGTGAGGGAGCTCAGCTTGGTGCCTGGCTGGCAGGTGCCACTCGTTAAACACATGTGGACTTGAAATGAACTGTCCTCCTGAGACTGACACCTGTGCCACTGGTACCCTGCTGTGTACGCACCCCTGGGTGGTGGAGGCAGTCACGCTGACGACCATGATGGTGGCATTAGTCAGGATCTGCTGTAGGTTCTCGTTGTTCTTGCACTTGTCCAGGCTGTTGCCCAGCTCCTGGGGGTGAGAGATGGCAGAGACTTGGGAAGGATCCAACCCTATGGCTCCTGCACCTGCTCTGATCTCTTCTGGGGATGCTAGGACAGTTGGGATCTGTGTGCAGGGTGTTTCTCCTGCCCCTACCAGTTCCAAGAATGTCAGTGCTCAAAGTGTCAGCATTGTCTGCCCTGTGCTGGCTGATCTGGAAACCAACCAGAGCAACTGGCCACTCAGGGAGGACCTGCTGCTCAGTCAACTCAGAGCACAAATCTGACCCATCGCTTCCCTGCATGGATGTCCCTAGCCGACACCCTCGGCTAGTGGACACACATGGGAGTGTCCCTGCCTTCACTTGCACCTAACCCTCCCGGGGCTTAAAGGTCAGACGTGATCCGACCTCGTCAATTCTGCCTCCCCAATTCCACTTTCTTGTTCCCTGAACCCACCAGGGCTCATTACCTCTCGGGGTCTAGACACTAACACTTCCTCCAATCTCTGCAGGGCTGCCCCTTGTCAGATCTGGACACCACCTGCTCCGTCCAGCACAGCGGGAGTGGGGCACCCCTTCATCTCTCTCCCCTCCTCTCTGGGCCTCACTCCTGCCCCTCAGGATAACCCTCTCAGGAGGGCTGGGAATGGAGTGTGGGGCAGAGGAGCCATGAGAATGTCCTTTCCAGGCTCCACCCATCAAGCACTGGGCAGCTGGCAGCAGCTAAGGCCTCCAACATCACTCATTGCAGCTTGGTCCCCTGCATCCTGCAACGCTGAGCGAGGGAAGCCTTTCCCCACCCAGGGTCTGAGGGCGGGGCCCCACCTCCCTTCACACCGGAAGCTGTAGAGAAGCCTCAGTTCTCCCCAAGCCCCACACCCTCCCTCACCTTGACTGTGCGGATGTAGTCCAGCGCATTGGGGACCAGTGACTCCAGCTCAGGGAACCGCTTCGAGTACTTATCCCGGATGAACTTATGGATGATGTCTGAGGTGGGCAGGGACGGGGGGCATCTGGTGAGGGGACAGGCAGACTCGGCTGGCTGTCTCCCACATCCATTTCCCCTTGTTCCTTTAGTAGCTGCACCCCTGAGCTTCAGCTGGGCGCTAGGGCACCCAGAATAAAGGCCATGTTTCCTGGCTCCCTCACTGCTGGAGAAGCCAAAATGAGTTAGTTCTGGTCTATGAGGGATGTGTGCAACTTCCAGTCAACCTTTAAAGAAGAGAGCTGTGTTCTCTTCTCTCCCCTGTTCTGCTGTTGGGGATGTGGAGGAGATGGCTGAAAGTGGGCAGTCACCTTGTACCATGAAACAGGCAGCAGATTAACAAGATAAAAAGAGCCTGGGCACCAGCCTAGACTGCTCACTGGGACGTTTACACAAGAGGAAAATGCACTTCCTTCTAATTTAAGCCACCGTCACCACAACAGAACCTGGATTCTAGCTGAAAGGAGGGGCTCGGGGAAAGGTCAGCCTGAGATCCTGCCTGCCCCTCCCTCAAGGACACCAGGCAGGGCTGTCTCTCTTTGCCCCTCCCACACTCACTCAGCTCGTTCTCAATCTCCACGGTCAGGTTGTTGGCGTCCACGATGACCCGGTATTCGGGGGCTGCCTCCACTGGTCCCATCACTGTGAAGGTGAGAAACAGCCTGGTGGGTACCCGTGTCCAAGGCTCTGCACACACAGCTCTCTTTCCCTGGATCCCCCCCAGCTATGGACCTGGCATGTACATTCTTGCTTCAACATCCAATTCAGGTATTAGTTCTTCCCTGATCCCTGAGGCTGGTCAGCTGGCGCTTCTGTGGCTCCACAGTGTCCCCAGCTCCCTCCCAGCAGGCACTGCCCACCAATAGCTGTCTGGGACCTGGCTTGTCTGATCTCAGCTAAGTCCCCTGGGTTCCCAGCACCCACACAACTGGCCACAGAAAGGAAAGAATGAATCTCCCTGAAACTCTGCTCTGACCACACCACCCCTGTGCCCGACAACCTCCCGTGGTTTCGAGGCCACCAAATTCCAGAGAGCCCCCCCTGATGAGAAGAATTGGATATAACAGGATTGCCCTCTGAGAGCTGGTCTGGACAGTCAGGAGATAACCCAGCACTCCCCAAAGCTGGGATTGAGAGGAGGTTTTAGGCGATGCTTTAGTGACCACACATGTTTACAGTTACTCCCTGTTTATCAAATTATACCAGTTTCCTACTCACAGTAGCATAACTTTCCTTCTAAGAGAAATTTAATGAAAAATATGTTGATTTAAAGAAAACGTGGAATGGGGGTTGGAGGCTGGGTGAAAAAGGTGAAGAGATTGAGAAGTGGACATTGGCAGTTACAAAACAGTCATGGGGATGCAAAGTATAGCACAGGGAATATAGTCAGTAATACTGTGATAACTATGTATGGGGCCAGGTGGGGACTAGCTTTATCAGGGTGACCACCTCATAAGTTGCATAAATATCTAACCACTATGCTGTACACCTGAAACTAATATAATATTGTGTGTAAACTGTAATTGAAACATAAAAATAAAGTTGGACACTAAAAAAACAAACAAAAAGGAAATGTGAAGTAAACAAGACAAGTGGCAAAACCCCTGTAACTGAGTATGAGACCCACTTAGGAACCTTGACAGAAGTCCTAGGCGACTGGTGAGTGCTCAGCATGGAGCAAAAACTTTAGGAGTGTCTGCTGTAAAATGCACTACCTTTCTGAGAGAGAAGGGGACTGGGTTGGGATGGAGAAAGAGAGGGCTCTGGAAAAGGCCAAGAGGGAGGTGGACCCAAGTTTCAAAGCCACAAGCAGCCAAAGAGGCCCAGGGGCCTGGCGGGAGAGCAGGCAGGTGGATGAGGCTGAGCGCGGAGAGAAGGTACCTTCCGAAGCTTTGGCTTGCTTGCTGATATACTCCTCAATCTTCATCATGATCTCAGCAAACTGTGGAGGGGAAGAGTCAGAACCCAGGACAGGTGGAGAGGAGCCCCGGCTACCTCACCCCTCCGGAGCGTCCACCTGCTGCCCGCTCACCATCTTGCTGTCCCACAGCTTGGCGATGCTCTTGACCGAATCCCCGGAAAGATCCAGCTGTGTCTCCTCCTGCACATCCTCGATCGCCGGCTCCTCTTCCTCCTCCCCATAACTTCCTCCTTCCTCCTCTTCCGCCGCCTCCTCGAGGTCAGCCAGGAGCTCGTCTGCCAGAGACATCCCGAGGCCTATTGGGGGGGAGAGCAGGGTTCCTCCTCATTACCCAGAGGGGCTTCCCCCCCTCCCCCGAGAAGGCCCTGGTCCGTCCGCATCAACCTCACTAGCACGCAGGCTCCACAAGGACAGGCATTTTCATTTGTGCTGTTCTCCAGCTCCTAACTGTGCCTGGCACACATTAGGTGCTCAGTAAACACCTATTGAATTAATCCATGAACAAACCTCGGGAACCCAGATAATCTCCAGCCATAACTCACAGACCTACCCACGTCACTGACAAGACACAGCACGCCCCGCATGCCATCACCTTGCTAAAGCTTAAAAGATACATCCTCCCTACGATGAGATGCAACCTCCTTTTTTCTTCTATAACAGAGCCTCCCTCCAACTGTTGGGCCCCGAATGAGTGACAGATTTCCTAAAATACTGATCTGTTCAGCCATCAGGGCAACCAGACAGGCCTCATGTCTAGAGTTCCCAGGCTGACTACCACTGGCCACAGGCAGCCTCCTCAACTACCCCAGGCAGTGTAGAAATATTAGTCTTTTCTGTGAGTCCCATGAAGAGGAAAAGTTTGGGAAGCACTACTTGCTCTACAAGGTACAATCCCCACCACTGTCCTCCCCCACTGCTTTTTAAAAAATAAGCAGTCTTTCCCTCTTCCTGTTCCTTTCCTCGCTCCATGAATCCATTCCCCTACCTCATTCCCTCCCGCTCTGCACCACCCTCCTCTAACCTATGAAAACACAGGCTGCACACTCCAATGCTCAGAGGCTAAGTGGGTGACTAGTGAGTGGGGCAGCCTGGGGATAGGGCAATAGGGAGGAGTGGAGACTGGAGAACCAAAGAACTCAGTGTACAGGCACAGCTAATGCTCGGCTTTGGACACACCTTGCCAGTGGGAACATGGGCTCCACATTGCCAGGTTTTTGTAGCAAAAGAAAAATTTTTTTTTATTAATCCTCACCTGAGAATATTTTTTCCATTGATTTTTAGAGAGAGTGGAAGGAAGGGAGGGAGGGAGGAGGAACCGATAGAATAGGATCCATGTGAGAGAGACACATCAATTGGCTGCCTCCTGCATGCACCCCCACGACCAGGGACAGGGATGGAACCTGCAACCCAGGTATGTGCCCTTGACTAGGAATTGAACCCGTAACCCTTTGGTGAGCAGGCTAACGCTCTAACCACTGAGCGACACTGGCCAGGACAGGTTTTCTCTTTTTTTTTTTGAAGAGAAGCAAGAAATTCAGAATTTTTATGTGGAATGTCCCAGTTTAAAATGTTTCTTTATTATTTAAATAGATAATTTAGATTAAAACACACAAAAAAACAAAAAAACACCACCACGGCATAGGCCACACCATAGGTGAAAACAGGGCAGATGTGGCCCTTGAGCTGCCGGTTTAAGACCCCAGGATGTCCAGTTGTCTCTGTGAGAAGTCTCCCCTCATAGCCTCCTCTCTCCCTGAGATACGATGTTCCCTTTATACTCACTTCTCTTTATAAGACACACGTTTTCCTCCTAAATGCCCCTTTAGAATCTCACACATGCCTTTCTCCAAAATTGCCCTCGCCCACTTTCTGTAAGAGGAACTCTTCCTTTCTTTATTGAACACAACCCCCACATTATGGTCTCTTTCCCCCAGGTCTCTATATTTATTTTTAATATATTTTTATTGACTTCTTTTTTAGAGAGAGAGGAAGGGAGAGGGTGGGCGAAAGAGAAACATGGATGTGAGAGCAGAACATCGATAGGCTTCCTCCTGCACGCCCCCTACTGGGGATGGAGCCTGCACCCCCGCCCCCCATATGCCCTGACCGGGAATGGAACTGGCAACCATTTGGTGCATGAGACGTCACTCAACCGCTGGGCCACACCGGCCAGAGCCAATATATTAATTTTTCGCTCCTCTGGTAGAGACATAAACATGTCTTGCGGCGTGGGTCTTTTGTGCCCCAGACTAGATCCTATCCCTCTGTTCATGTATCTATGAGCTCCTTAGTTTGCTTCAGCACTTAAAGGTTCTCTAAACATCTAACACTTTAATACCTGACTTCCCCATTCAGCTGAAGTTTCCTTGGGAACAGGGCCCGTTTTATTCAATGCTCACTAGCCCCAGTGCCGCCGCAGCACCACCTGGCACAGAGCAGGTACAACGACGCCGCCTGACTCCAGCCGACCTCCGCCGCCATCCCCTCGCCAACGCCCCCGAAGCACCGGCCCTTCCCGCCCGCGTTTGGAACAGCAACTTCATTAGCACCCCCGCCCCCTCATTTTTACGGGCTCAGCCCCTCCTCAGTCTCCAGGTCTCACCTTGTATCTCAGCTCCCTCACCCACGCACCCCACTCTGGGAGACACAGCCCGCACGCCCCGCGGGCACCCCGGGGCGCTTCACACACGTGTGACTAAGTCATTACTCGATCACCTGTCTCCCCACGCAAGGCGTCGTCTGAAGGCCCGGGACACTTTCGCTCCTGCCATGGCCCCCGAGTCCTGACGTGGGAGCACAGGAGACCTCTGGGTGGTCAATCCGGCAAAACCCGCCCTTGCCCCCGCTCACGTCCAGCCCCAGACAGAGGCGCGCGTCCTCCCGCCCTCCCGTCGGGCCGGTCACACTCACCTCCTTCCTCCGCGAAGGACCGTTCCCAGGAAATTAGCTTCCGACGCCGCTCGACGCTCACTGATGACGTCTCGCCCTCGCGCCGCTAGACGCCGACTGATGACGTCTCGCCATCGCGCCACAGCCGACGCAAAGCCGCTCTCTGATTGGTCCCTGCCCCTGCGTCCTTCCGGCCCGACTTCGGAACAACAACTTTATTAGCACCAACCGCTGGGCGGAGACGGGGCGAGCAGGCGCGAGGCGAGGGGCCTCCGGCTCACAGCCCGCCGAGGACTGAGCCTCCCGAGCGGACAGTCGCGGTGGTCGCACGGCACGGTGTCGCGACGAGAATAAAGACGGGGGCGGCTCAGACGACTGGAGGTGGCATCAGACGGGAAAGCAAGGCCTTTCAGCCTTGACTCGGGGTGGGGAAGGGAGGAAAGACGGAAGTCGGGAACTACAGCTCCCAGGAGGCTTAGCGGCCGAGTCTCCGGTGCTGGGCCGTGAAGTCTGATGGGCCGGGTAGTTTTGCGGACGACTTTAACCTAGAGGCTTGCAAGGTTGGAAGTCCTGAGTCCTGGGGTGCCGGGAGCGGAGGAGAAATGGAGCTGGAGCAGAGAGAGGGGTAAGTGGCTTTGGGGAAAATTGCCAATCCCGAGACACGGGGTACAGAATGTGCAACTATCCGCGGTTTGCTCTGAGGGCTGATGGGGATTGTAGTTCACTCAACGGCTTTGGGTTAGAACTCTTAGGGCCTGGGGTCTGTACTCCAGCATCCTGGGGGGGGGGGGGGCGCGACTGGGGGTCCTGAGGTTGGAAGCCTGGACTCCTGGGTCTCAGTAAGGGATTGGGACCTTGAACTTCCATAGATCCTAGGGAGGAAGAGTCCGGGGTCTGAACTCCTAGATCTTGGGAGGAGGGAGTCGGGGCTTGAACTCTGTGGGTCCTGGGAAAGAGGGGTTGCGAACAGGACTCCTGGGTCTGAGGGAGGAGGGCCTGGGGGCCGGAGGTTAAGGTCCTTGAGCCCCCCTGACCCTACAGGACCATGGCAGCCGTGGGCTTTGAAGAGTTCTCAGCGCCTCCAGGCTCGGAGCTTGCGCTGCCTCCGCTGTTCGGTGGTCACATCCTGGAGAGCGAGCTTGAGACAGAAGTGGAGTTCGTATCTGGGGGTCTGGGCAGCTCAAGCCTCCGGGAGCGAGACGAAGAGGAAGAGGCAGCCCGGGGCCGACGGCGGCGCCAGCGCGAACTCAATCGCAGGAAGTACCAGGCGCTAGGTCGGCGTTGCAGGGAGATCGAGCAGGTAGGTGAGTGCGGATTTCGTTTTGGGGTCCCCTGGCCTAAGTTACCACCCCTGCCCAGTCTCTGCCTATCCACAGGCACAGCGTTCCTTGCCCAACAGGATGAATCTTTCATTCATCATTCATTTAATCCCCACCTGTTACGCATCTGGCACTGTGCAGGGTACCTGGAGTGCTGTCTCCTCTAGGAGCTTCCAGGACTGCCCAGATCAGCTTGCTGATGCCTCACAGGTGCCTCCCCTGCATGTGGAGGCCAGTGTGAGCAGATGCAGGAGGTACAGCCCCTGACGGTCCACAAGATGACCTTTGGGCCGTCTCCCTGGTCCACAGCAGGGGCTCCACTCACCCTCCGTTGAATGGGGGCCAGCTGACCTGTGCTCTCCCACCTCCTGCAGGTGAATGAGCGGGTCCTGAACAGGCTCCATCAGGTACAGAGGATAACACGGAGACTTCAGCAGGAGCGGAGGTAACCCCTTGCACACCTGCTCTGGCCGGCACACCTCTGCTCCCAGAGCTTGTTTCCACGTGCTTCTCATCATTTCTCCACCTTCCCTGTTTGCCCGTCTGGGGCCAGGAGGAGGCCAGGCTGCAGAGGGGGCAGGGGGCTGAGGCCAGCAGGGACCAGGAGTGGGATTGGATCTTACAGGAAAGAGCTGACTGGGCCTGGGGGAAGCAGGTGTGTACCCTCTGAGTGGAAAGTGCAGCAAGTGGAGGGGCCCCAGCCTTAAGAATCCCAAACCCAGTTTTAAGCACTGTTGCTATGCTACTCTGAGCAAGCGACTCCCCTCTCAGAGCCCCAGTTTCCTGACAACTAAGGGTGACGCAAAAGTCACACCAAAGCCACAAGGCTGCTGAGGGTGAACAGGAGCTCACAGGATGAGCTCGGCTCAGAGCCTCCATCTCGGGGCACCACAACCAGGATGGGCATGAGCCTGGGGCCAGCCTGCCCGGGATCCAATGCCAACCCTGCCACTGTGTGTCCCCACTCAGGGAAGATGGGGAGAGTGGGTCTTATCCTGAAGGATTCACTGTGAGGTACTTAAAGTAACCAAACCAGAGACAGAAAGGAAATGGTGGTTGCTAGGGGCAGGGGATGTGGTGATGGTCGCACAACAACGCAAATGCCACCTAGTGCCACTGCACTGTACACTTAAAAATGCTTAAATTAGTAAATCATATCTTACCGAAATTTTTAAAGTTATTTTTTCAAAAGCAACAAAATGAATAAAATGTAAGGCAGGCCAAGTCACTCCTCTGCTCGAAACCCTGCAGGGGTCCCCCCTGACTCAGTAGGAGTTGACACCCTTTCAACAGCTAACCACGCCCTAATCAGAGGGCCCATCACATCAGCCTCCCACCCTGCTGAGAACACGCAAGACACGCACCCACCTCAGAGCCTTTGCACTTGCTGTTCCCTCCCCCAGAAATGTCCTTGGGCCACTCGCTCGCCTTCCCAGTGAGGCCTCCCCCACTGTCCTTTTCAAGCTCCAATCAGGTGCCATCTATTGTCTCCTACTTTCTTTTTTTTCCTTTTTATTGAATTTATTGGGGTGACACTGGTTAACAAAATTGTACAGATGTCAGGTGCACAGTTCCACAACACATCATCTGTGCACTGTATTGTGTGTTCACTATCCCGAGTCAGGTCTCCTTCCATCACAACTTAGTCCCCCCTTTACTCTCCACCTCCCGGCATCCCCCTCCTCCTGGCCTCTTTCCTACTTTCTGACCTATTATGATTTGCTGGCTCACAGGTAGCATTTAGTCAGTTAAAGCTTAAAACAAACAAAAACAAAACAAAACAGCTTTTAGAAGCAAGGACGGGGAAAGACGACGCAGTCAGGAAGAGCTGAGGTCCCCAGAAGTGTTCTGCACGTGCCTCTCTCCTTTTAGTTATCAATAAAAATAACTTACACTTGAACATTTGCTAGGCCACCATCCCACTGAGTGCTCTAGAGACCATGTCCAGTTGTGGTGTCCCTCACAGCCGTCCCCACAGTCAGGGTTGTCATCTCCCATTGACAGCAGGAAGCTGAGGCGCAGAGTTCACCTTCTCTTGCCCCAAGTCCCACTGACTGGACAAGTGCTTGGCACTCAGGTCTCTCAGACCCCAGAGCTCCACACCTTCTGGGCCAAGGACACCTTGGCTTCAGAGGGAACCAGAGCTGGGCCATCAAGTGCCCTTTTCCCCAACTGACCACCAGAAGATAAAGGTGTCACCTGGTGGCTTGTCTCTGGGTGCAGGTTCCTCATGAGAGTGCTGGACTCCTATGGCGATGACTACCGTGCCAGTCAGTTCACCATTTTGCTGGAGGTGAGCAGGGGGCTCTCCAGAAGCTAGGTGAGCTGGGAGCCCAGGACGCAGTCTTCACCTGCCACCTGTCTCCCCACCAGGATGAGGGCAGCCAGGGCACCGATGCTCCCACCCCAGGCAATGCTGAGAATGAGCCTCCGGAGAAAGAGGAGCTTTCCCCACCCAGAAGAACGCCGGCACCCCTAGAGCCCAGCAGCCCTGCCCCTGGTGAGGGGCCCAGTGGGCGAAAGAGGAGGCGAGCGCCCAGGGAAGGACGCCGAGCGGGAGTCCCACTGACTCCAGAACTGGCCCCCGTGCAGGTGGGAGACCTGGAGTCCAGGGACCAGGCAAGGAGGCACCAGGGCTGCAGGCTTCACAACAGGCCTGGGTGGGAGGGCGGGACAGAGGAGGTGAAGCAGGGTTGGTGGTTGGGGTTGGAAGAAGAGTTCGAAAAAGCCAGGAAGGCTTGGGTGGAAAGGAGGAAGACCTGGAGGAGGCTGTGGGGAGGAAATGGGATGGGAGACGGCGGCTAGAGAACTTGGAGACCACGTGGACCCAGGAACACTGGGAATTTCTGGGGCACACAGAGGAGGTTGTCTGGCCTGGAAGAGTAGGAATGGTGGGGCCGAAGGGCCTTCTCCAGACCCCAGGCCTACTCACGCCACACTCTTTCCCCAGATAAAGGTTGAGGAAGACTTTGGCTTCGAAGCGGATGAGGCGCTGGACTCAAGTTGGGTTTCTCGGGAGCCAGACAAACTGCTGCCCTACCCCACCCTAGCCAGCCCCCCCTTTGACTGACCCCCCAATAAACTGACCCCATACTCTCCTTGGCCATGGTCTGCTGCTCCCACCTCTTATCACACAGATTCTCGACTCTAGGGTCAGTTTTCACATTTTTATTGGGGGCCACAGGGGAGGGGCCTCCTCCCTGTCAGTGGAGGTGTTCACAGTTTCTTCAGCCATTCCAAGTTTCGGCCTTGGGGGTCCTGGGGGTGGCTGGGTACGTCGGGCATGTTCCCATCATCTCGGACGGGCACTGTGGGACAGGAGGGTGGGCCACTGAGACCAGCAGATCTCCAGGGGCTCTAGAGAAGGGCTGGTCTGTCAGTTTACATTCAAAGAGGCAATTGGGACCCCAGGGGGGAGAGAAGACAGGAGAGTAAGGGTCAGAGAATCAGAGATGCAGAGACAACCAGGAAGATTTCTGGACCTAGAGACAGGAAACCAGAGAGATGGATACAGCTGCTACTCACCTGGGTAGTTGTAGGGTGTGACCTGGTTGATCATGACAGCGTACTTGGTGTAGGGGCTGAAGGCAGGCAGAATTATAGCTGTGGAGAGACCAGGGTGAGGCCCACGGAAGGTGGCTCCGGAAAGGGGAGGGGTAGAAGCTGGACCTTGGCAAAGTGGGGGCTGAGTACATGGGGGGAGAGGAGCAGGAGATATAGCACCTCTAGGAGGCCCCCCAGCACCCCAGGATCCCTATCAGAAGGGTTTATAATTTTTTTGGAGGTGGAGCTGGGAACCAAGCACAGATAGGTGGGACCTAGAGGGAACAAAGGAGAGAAGGAGGTGGTGGTCATGGAATGAGAGCACTAAAGTGTAGACGGGGCCATGGAGCATACTGGGGTAGGGTTGGGGGTGTCCTGGGAGTGTTCCAGGGGAATCATGAACAAACAGGTTTTGTACAAGGAACAGTCCATCTAGCGGGCACAGGAGTCCTGGGGGGTGGGGCAGGGCATATAAAGGGACGCTCTAGGCCAGCACTGTCTGACAAATATAAGAGCCACATATGTTATTTCACATTTTCTAATAGCTACATGATGGTGAAAACAAGTTAACTTTTAACCTGGTATATCCAAAGCGTTGTTCCAACACACCATGAAAAGAAGAAGGGACACTTTATGTACTTTTTGTTCACATGACGTCTTTGCAGTCCAGTGTATACTTTAGCATTTCAAGCGCTCCCTGGCTAACGTGGCCCATGGGACACCTGTCTTCCAAGAAACAACCCTACCCAATGGCCTGCAGACGCAGTGGTGACAAGCCCTGGGCACCTGTTAGAAACGCAGACTCCCAGGCCCCCCTCGGCCCTGGCGAATCGGCCTGCGTTTTAACAAGGCCCCCGCCCCGGACCCCGGTGCACCTTCAGGTACGAGTAACTCTCTCCCAGAGCACAGGGTCTCGCTCAGGCCGCACGTTACAGTCACTGGGGGCCTGTCCTGGTGAAAGGGGCGGACTCGGACCCTCTCGTTACTCTCGTCAGTTACCGCCTGGGCGTTTCTAACGCACAGCAGGGCTGGGAGCCTCTCCTGGCGCGGGATTACGGACCTTGGGGTGGGGAAGGACAGGGCTGGTGAAGGGATCAGAGGGTTAGGGCTGGGGTCAGCCAGGGGACGTCGTGGGGTGCTGACACTGGTGGGGACAGAGGGCGGCCGGGAGCCGCGGGGGTGAGGACGGGCCGCCGGCGCGGGGCGACGGGCCCTCGGGGGGGGCGGGGAAGGTGAGGCAGGCTGGCTGGCTCGCCCGCAGGGGATGCGCGCGCGCTCACGCACCGAGGCCCCCGATGGTGAAGGACGCGACCAGCACCGGCTCCTTGGCCCAGGCATCCCTGAGGAAGGCGGCGAGTCCTGCGGGGTGCGCGGGAGGGTCACGCCAGCAGGGATCGCCCGCGGTGACCTCTAACCCTCTCACGCCACCCTCGCCCTGCAGGAGCCCTCTCGTGGCTTCTGCGTCCCCCTCCGGTCCCAACCCCACCGCCTCCGCCCGAGCACCACGGCGCCCCATCTCCGCACCGCCCGGGTTCGCCCCGCGCGCCCGCGGCGCCTGAACTTACTCCCAGCCATCTTGGTCGCGGCGGCGGCGGCGGCGGCGGCGGCGGCGGCGGCGGCGGCGGCGACGCGCGGAGCACCCTGGGTATTGTAGTCCCAGAGTCCGGAGCGCCGGCGTCTGAGTTTGCGCGTGCGCACTGGCGCAGCGTAGGGCTGCGAGGCCGCGGAGCACCCTGGGGGTTGCGGTCCCTCCGCCCGGCGCAGAGCCGGGGGCGGCGGCGGCGGCGGGACGGGAGGCCGCCCGCCGGCTGGAGCGCGAGCCCGTGTCGGCTCGCCTGCCGCCACCCTCTGTCCTCTCTCAGCCTAGAAATCGCTCTAGAGGAGCAGCTTCCCCCCGGCCTCCTGCTGCAGCTCACCTAAGGCGAAAGGCAATAGTCCTCCCCTCATGGTTTACCTACAAAGGCCCATTTTGCAGACGGGGAAACCAAGGCTGGGGGGGGACGGATGGCTGAGCTCAAAGTCGGCGCGTCCAGAAGCCCGACTCTCACCGCAGGCGGCCAGGCGCCTCCTGCGGACCTTCATCGGCGCGCACAGGACTGAGTTTAAATCTGACCCGGTGGGCAGCTGCCTCTCCCTCAGCCTGGGCGCTGCTGGAGGGCCGGCAGTAAGGGGCCTGGCGCCCCTCGTGCCCCGGAATCGCGCAGCGGGGTCTGGCACCCAGCAGGTGCTGTTCTTTTTTTTAATGTATCTTTATTGATTTCAGAGAGAGGAAAGGAGAGGGAGAGGGAGAGAGAGAAACACCAATGATGAGAGTCATTGATGGAGCCTGCAACCGGGCATGTGCCCTGGCCGGGAATCAGCCCCCGTCGCCTGGATCCCAGGTCGACGCTCAACCCCTGAGCCACGCCCGGCCGGGCAACGGGTGCTGTTATCAAAGTTTACTCGTGAGCACAAAGGGTGACGAGGGCCCAGCCCGTTTTCCCACGGCGCCCTGGGGTGCCGCAATCCTCCAGGGCCCCCACCTCGCTCCCCTCCCTCAGCCGGGCTCTGACTCTGCCTTTCTGATGTTGCCTCACTTCCTGGGAGGTGAGAGGTTCCCGTTGAGCCCCGGCTCCCTCCTGCTCCTGCTCCTGCCCCTGCTCCTGCTCCCGCTCCAGCCAGACCTGCCCACCATGGCCCTGGTGCTGATCCTCCAGCTGCTGACCCTCTGTGAGCTGCCCCACGCCCTCTCTCTGGGTCCCGGGCTGGGCCGGGGTACAGACCCCCACAGGACCAGGACGGTGGGGGGCAGGGGGCAGACCCCTGGGCCCTAAAGCAAGAGGACACAGGGGCCCCGGTTCCTGGGACAAGAGGAAGTTGAGGGCAGGGTCCGCCCGCCCTTGAGGCAGGAGAGGACTAGAGACCTGAACCCCTGGGGATCAGGAGTACAAAGCCCCAGATCCTGATGTGGGTGGGGAGGTGGGAGCCAGGACACCGGGGTCCCTGGGGAGGGGGGGTGCTGAGGCCCAGACCCCTGAATGCTCAGATTACTGTCTCCTGTAAAAGGTGGACCCCAGGGGCCTGAAGTCTTAGGTGCAGAGGCAAGAAGGTCCTGGGTCCAGACCTGTGGCTTCTTGAGTAGGTGGGGGTTGGACCTGTGGATTTATGGCTACCAGAGAGGAGGAAGTGTGGCCAAGGTTCCTGTTTCCTAGAGGACAGAGGGCCTGGGGACTTATATTCCTGGGTTGCCAATGACGGGGGACTGGGAGCAGTCTAGGGCTTCCATGAGACCATGCCCCCCAACCTTCTACAGGGCCTCTGGGTCACACAGACATTACCTCGAATGGTGAGTACACCCCCATCCGGTTCCCTGTATGTTGCTGACATCCCATTTCCAAACTACTCAGATTTTATTTCTGGTGTCCGCCCTCACCCCAGATTTCCTTATTTCCCTCATTCCGCCTCCTTTATTTCTTTCCTTCTCACTCCCTTTATCTTTCTTTTTATTTTTTAAAATTTTTTGTTGCCCTAGCCAGTTTGGCTCAGTGGTTAGAGTGTCGGCTGTCGGACTGAAGGGTCCTGGGTTCGATTCTGGTCAAGGGCATGTACCTCAGCTGCAGGCTTAATCCCTGGCCCCAGTCCAGGCGCGTGCGGGAGGCAACCAATTGATGTGTCTCTCTCACATCGATGTTTTTCTCTCTCTCTCTCGCTCCCTTCCTCTCTCTCTGAAAAAGCAATGGAAAAAATATCCTTAGGTGAGGGTTAAAAAATAAATTTGTTAATCTTCACAGGAGTTATGTTTTCCATTGACTCTTAGAGAGTGGAAGGGAGGAGGGGGGGAGAGAGAGAGGGGGAGAGAGGTGAGAGACACATTCATTGGTTGCTTCCTGCACACACTGGACCCTGCCAGGGATCAATCCTGCAACCCAGGTCCATGCGCCTGACTGGGAATCGAACCCGAGACCCTTAGTGCATGGGCGGATGCTCTAACCACTGAGCAACACTGGCCAAGGCTATAGGTGAGTAGTGAAGACCATGAACTTTGGAGCTAAAGAGACCTAAGCTGGAACCCCACCCACGTTCACCGTCTTAATCATTTATGAACTTGAACAAACCACTGCACCCTAAGACACAGTTTCCTTCTCTGTGAAATGGGCTGTTGTGAGGATTTAATAAAATCACACGTGTCAAACCCTTGGCTCAGAATGTGGCATAGCTCAGGGCTCAAGAGAGAGGATTTCTGCCAACACTAATGATTCCCTTACTTAGAAAGTAAGGTCCCCCACCCTGAAATAGCCCTGGGTTTCCTTCCAGATTTTCTGATAGTGAGATCTCTTCCTTTCTCTCAAACCTCCCCCCCCAACCACTACACTCCAACCTCAAATAAGAACCACCTAGAACACCATTAATGCCTATGCTATCAACTTACTTTAAATTACTACGCTTAAATGATAAAGCAAATATATATATGGCTTTGAAAAATCAATCATTACTGAAGGACATATAACAGCCTCTCTCTTCCCCTTGCTCCCCTCCTTAAATAACCCCTGAATCCTTACAAAAACTTTCCAGGCGTTCAAGCACACATACGTACTTATCTACTTCTTGGTTTTCTTGCCAAGGCAAACTTGATATTTCGTGACTCACCCTGTTATGCATCTTCCATCTTCCACTTTATAATCTCTCTTGGAGATATTTCCATGTCATTTAGCTGGCTTTACTTTTTTTTTTTTTTTTCCTTTTAAACTGCTGTCTAGCATGTGCCATTGTATGGTTGGATTCTAATTTACGGGCGCTCTTGATGTCCATTTGGTTGCTTTCAGTTCGCACCTCCTCACCAGCGCCGCAGGGAATGCCTCTGCGCGAGCTTTTGGCGCACGCTCGCGTGTGTATGCGTGTGTGTGTGTGTGCGTGCGTGCATGCGTGTGCGTGCGTGTGTGCGTGTCCACCTGGGTGCAGCGGTGGACCGACTGGCCACAGCCCTGTGCATCTGGATAGAAACTGACCAACCGCCTTCTCCACAGGCGCACTCAAGCCCGCATAAGTGCCTGTCACTACATCTCCACCCAAATGGAATAGTAATCATTGTTTTCATTTTGATGACTTGATAGTCAAAAATGTCTTACTGTTGTTTTAATTTTTTATTGATTTTGAGAGGGAGGGAGCGAGCAAGCGAGCGAGAGAGAAGCGCCGATCTGTTGTCCCACTTATGTACACAATCATTGGTTGATTCCTGTCTGTGCCCTGACTGGGGATCGAACCCAATACCTTGGTGTTATCGGGATGATGCTCTAACCAACTGTGCTATGGAGCCAGGGCCAGTTTTAATGTTTTTAATGATTACTGCTAAGGTTGAACAATCCTTCCCACCACCGCCAAGTATGTTTTGGTCAATTGTACTTCCTGTTCTGTGAATTGCCTAGTCACATGTTTTACCCAACTTTCACTGGGCTGGCCCTTGGATTTCTTTCTATACTCTTTTCTTTTGCTTGTGTGCGAACCCTCACCCAAGGATATTTTTTCTATTGATTTTTAGAGACAGTGGAAGGGAGGGAGGGAGAGGGAGAAACATCCATGTGAAAGAGACACATCGACTGGTTGCCTCCTGCACATACCCCAGCCGGGGCTGGCAATCGAAACCGCAACCCAGGTAGGTGCCTGTGATTGGGAATTGAACCCATGACCCTTCAGTGCATGGGCCGACGCTCTGACCACGGGGCACACTGCCAGGGCTCTTTCTGGACTCTTAATCTATGTGATTTATGAGTAAGTCATTTTGGCCAGTGCTGTCACTTATTTGTCTTTTCTCAGACACAACTTGAAAATGCTGATGAGGTTGAATTTACTAACCCTGTCCCTTCTGAATTTTTCATTTCACTTTAAGACAACCTTCTCTAACCCAAAACAAGTATGTTTTCCTATGTTTTCTTCTGATACTTTTATTGTTAAAAATACATGTAGGTCTTTAATTAATTGGGAATTTGTTTTGGGAAAGGGTATGTGGTAGAGATCCAACATCCCCTCCTCCACAAACAGACAGCAAGTTTGGCACCTACTGAAATATGTTGGATATGTTACAAATATTCTGGAGAGCAATGTAAAAAGCACAGATTTCTGGGGCCCACCTCCTTGACATGATGTTTTAAAACCACGCAGGAAAGCCTTCGCTGGTTTGGCTCGGTGGTTACAGCGTCAGCCCACGGACTGAAGGGTCTTGGGTTTGATTCCAGGAAAGGGCACGTACTTCAGCTGCAGTCTCGATGCAAACAATTGATGTGCCTCTCTCACATCCATGTCCCCCCCCACTGTCTCTGAAAAGCAATGGAGAAAATATCCTCTGGTGAGGATTCAAAATAAAAACTGTAGAGGAAAGCTTGGGAGTTGATGCCTCGCTCCTGTGGTTTGCAGCTAGTTTTGACAAGCCTGCTGGGGTCCAGTCCCTTTCTCTTTCACAGGGAGGAAACTGAGGCTGAGAAAGGGACAGTGGTGGTTCCAGGTGACTCTCCTCTCACCCCAGCTTCCCCTTCATGTCCTCAGGCACCCAGGAAGCCCAAGAACCCAGGCTGCCTGTTTATTCAGTCCCCTCGGTCACTTACCCCAAGCACCCCAAGCCCCTCAAGTCCCCCAAGCCCCTATCATCTTGGACCCAGCTGCTCAGGCAATTCCAGCCCAGTCCATCCATTTATTCAGTCCCCCCAACCTCACACCCCAAGTTCAGGCCACTCAAGCCCCTACCGCCCGAGCCCAGGTTATTCCAGCCCCTACCAGCTGGGCCCAGGCCATTCCAGCCCCTACCACCGGAGCCCAAGCCATTCCAGCCCCTACCACCCGAGCCCAGGCCATTCCAGCCCCTACCACCCGGGCTCAGGCCATTCCAGCCCCCACCACCCGAGCCCAGGCCATTCCAGCCCCTACCACCCGAGCCCAGGCCATTCCAGCCCCCACCACCCGAGCCCAGGCCATTCCAGCCCCCACCACCCGAGCCCAGGCCATTCCAGCCCCCACCACCCGAGCCCAGGCCATTCCAGCCCCTACCACCCGAGCCCAGGCCATCCATTTATTCAGTGCCCCCAGCCTCATACCCCAAGCCATCACTGGGGGCGCAGCCTGCCGCGGTTGTGACCCCGGGGATGAATGTGACCTTGACTTGCCGGGCGCCCCAGCCCTCCTGGCGGTTTGCACTCTTCAAGTCTGGCGAGCTCGCCCCCCTGCTCTACCAGGACGTGTTTGCGGAGCTGGCGGAGTTCTTCCTGCAGGAGGTGACTGAGGCCCAGGGGGGCAGTTATCAATGTCGCTACCGGAGCCCACGGTGGTCACCGGGTGCCTGGTCCCAACCCAGTGATGCCCTGGAACTGCTGGTGACAGGTGAGGTCCTGGGGGTGGGGGAGAAGGGACACAGGAGTGGGAGGAGGGAGGGAGTCAGGGAGGGAGGGGGAAGAGGGAAACATACAGACACTGGAGACAGACAGACAGACAGACAGACAGAGAGAGGTGTGATTCTCCACCAGGGGCGTTTGTGCGCGCCCCCCCCCAGTGATCTTTGGCGACAGCTGGAACCACGAGGCCAGAAATAAATGCTGAACAGCCCACAGTGCTCAGGACAGTCCCCCTCCCCCGACCCCACACCACAGAACGTCCCTAGGGCCGAGGCTGGGGAGCCCTGGGACAGACGCACAGACAGGGAGCGGAAACCGGGGGACACTGCCTCGGGTGCAGGAGAGCGGCGCGGCGGGGAGACAGAAGCAGAATTTTAGGCGCCAGCGCAGAGGGGAGGGACCTACGGGGGGCAGAGGCCCAGGCCGGCGCCCACCCAGGCCCCGTCCTTGCCCCGCAGACCAGCTGCCCCGCCCGTCGCTGGTGGCGCTGCCCGGGCCGGTGGTGGCGCCCGGGGACACCGTGCGCCTGCGCTGCGCCGGCCGCGTGCGGAACATGAGCTTCGCGCTGTACCGGGAGGGCGAGGCGCGCCCGCTGCAGTTCCGGGCCTCGCCGCAGGCCTGGGCCGACTTCCCGCTGCCCGGCGCGCGCGCCCCCGGCACCTACGCCTGCTACTACCACACGCCCTCCGCGCCCTACGTGCTGTCGCCGCGCAGCCAGACGCTGGTCATCCGCGCGGCCGGTGAGCCCAGCTGCGCCCCGCCCCGGGAGGCCGCCCCCCAGCTGCGCCCCGCCCCGCCCCGGGAGGCCGCCCCCCAGCTGCGCCCCGCCCCGCCCCGGGAGGCCGCCCCCCAGCTGTGCCCCGCCCCGCCCCGGGAGGCCGCCCCCCAGCTGCGCCCCGCCCCGCCCCGGGAGGCCGCCCCCCAGCTGCGCCCCGCCCCGCCCCGGGAGGCCGCCCCCCAGCTGCGTCCCGCCCCGCCCCGGGAGGCCGCCCCCCAGCTGCGTCCCGCCCCGCCCCGCCCCGCCCCGCCCCGGGAGGCCGCCCCCCAGCTGCGTCCCGCCCCGCCCCGCCCCGCCCCGCCCCGGGAGGCCGCCCCCCAGCTGCGCCCCGCCCCGCCCCGGGAGGCCGCCCCCCAGCTGTGCCCCGCCCCGCCCCGGGAGGCCGCCCCCCCAGCTGCGCCCCGCCCCGCCCCGGGAGGCCGCCCCCCAGCTGCGTCCCGCCCCGCCCCGCCCCGGGAGGCCGCCCCCCAGCTGCGCCCCGCCCCCGCCCCCGCCCCGGGAGGCCGCCCCCCAGCTGCGCCCCGCCCCCGCCCCGGGAGGCCGCCCCCCAGCTGCGCCCCGCCCCGCCCCGCCCCGCCCCGGGAGGCCGACCCCAGCTGTGCCCCGCCCCCGCCCCGGGAGGCCGCCCCCCAGCTGTGCCCCCCGCCCCAGGAGTCGAGGTCTCCTGCTCCTGCGCCCCCCTCACCGGCCCCCCTGAACTTGGAGGGAATTGGGTCCCCAATTTCCCCTGGAGGTCAGAGGCCGGGAGCGCGGGGCCGAGCCCGGGGTGGGCTGCTGACGGCCTGTCTCCCTCGCCGGCTCCTCGGCTCCCCAGGCTCCGACCGCTTGGACTACACCAAGGGCAACCTGGTGCGCCTGGCGCTGGCTGGCCTGGTCCTCGCCTCCCTGGCCGCGCTGGTCGGCCTGGAGTGGCGCAGCTGGCGTCGCGCCCCTGCTAGCGCCTGACCCAGCCCAGACGACCGGACCTCGACGCCCGCAGCGCGAGAAGCCCTCCCGGAGAGGCAGGGGAGCAGCGGCCCGGCCCCCGGGAGCCTCGCGCCCGCCCTCCCGGCTGAGCCCGGCGCCCCGAGTAACCCTTGTCCCGCGCGCTGCATCTCCCCCTCGGTCATCACTCCGAGGACCTCCCAGATCTGGGGGCAGCGAGGTCAGTGGCTAGAAGGCCTGGGCTCGAGTCCCAGGGGTGCTGCTCGCCCACTGGGTGCTGTGAGCAGAGTGACCTTCCCTGAGCCTCGCTTGCCTTGGCTGTAAAATGGGCGCACTGCTAACAGTCGCCTCACGGGGTTTCTGTAGGGTGAACTGGAGGCATTTCAAGCAGTGACTGGCGGGTAGTAAGTGCTCAATAAATGTTAGCTGCTCCGCCACGCGGATTTCTATCAGGGTCTCGGGGCCTGAAGGCAGCTCTAGTCTTTTCCCACGGCGCGCGCTCCAGCTCACCTTTTACGCAACTCGCTGATGTCGTTCCCTTCGTGACACCATCCCACCTGGGCCCCAAGCAAACCCCTCGTAGACCTAGTAGACCTGGTGGGACGTCTCCCCTGATGCCAGCTTCATTTGCACCGTCCGGGCTGTTGAAGCGCGCGCGTTGCCGTGGGAAGGGCAAGGGGCGCGCAGCAGGGCCTGGACCTGGGCGCAGCGAGTCGCAGCAGGCGCGCCTCCGGCGGCCGCCCTCGCCCTGCGCGACCCTAAGGCAGCCTGTCGCGCTGTCTGCTGCCTCTTCCCCCAAGGCCTGGCTCCCTGCAGGCGCTCCCGAGTCCACTCGTGGCGCTGCGCCTTCACCTGGCCCAGAGCGACGTCTCCGCGGCCGCACACCCTGGTCCCTAAGCCCTTCCCGCCGCTTGGCGCGCCCTGTCCCTTCCTTGCTTCCTCCCCCACTGATGTCAGAGAGAATGGGGGGGGGGGAGCCACATGAGAGAGACGCCGACGGGTTGCCTGCCCCACCCGCCCCTACACCGCCGGGGAACGAAGCTGCACCCCGGGACCCTTATGCGCGGGGGCCGACGCCCTACCCACGGAGCCACACGGGGAGAGGACGGAACCCGGGTTATAAAGAGGGAGCCGGACCTGGAAGGGCCGCAAAGTCAAGTTTGCGCCTGAACGTGACTTCCCCCACCCACTCCTCGGGCCCTCGCGCGTCCACCTGCGCCTTGGGCCGCTCGCCTGCGCTGGTTCTCACACCCAGTGACCCACCGCCCCCCTCATTACTCAGTGGGTGGGTGCGTTCACCCGCTGCCCGTTTACTTATCCAGTCTCCCTCAGCCCACCCGGGCATCCGTGCACGCGACAGAGGGGCAGCTCCAGTGCCCGGCGCAAGGCCGGGTGTCCAGGGAGAGCCTCGGAGTGAACAGCACCCGTGCCACGAATCTCACTTTCTACCACTGATCATGCCTCCATGCCACTCATCTTTTTAAAAAATTCTTTTTTTATTTGTCTAAATACGTCTTTATGGATTTTAGAGAGAGGAAGGGAGAGGGAGAAAGAGAGATACATTGATTCGAGAGCAGAACACCGAGGGGCTGCCTCCTGCACGTCCCCCGCCAGGGATGGAGCCTGGAACCCGGGCACGCGCCCTGCAGGGAATCCAACGGGTGACCTCTTGGTGCACGGGATGGTGCCCAACCAACTGAGCCACACTGGCCAGGGCTCCATACCAGTCATTTTTTTTTAAATTTAAAAATGTGTTTTTATTTATCTTTGTACAACAATGTTAACATTGTATTTATTTTGCTGTAAAAAGAAAATTCCACCTTACAGGAAAGAGGAAACTCCTGAAGACCACTTACGGAGTCTTTATTTACGTATTAGAGCGGGTCAGGGGGCAGTCCTGGGCTTTCCGCGCCTGTGGCTCCATCGTGACGCTGATGAGAGGCGGTTATTTACCACCGCAAGTGCAAGTGGCAAGTTGTACCTGCAGACGGTTTCCACTCCCAGGCCAGAAACCCAAAGGCACCGTCTCCTTCCACACAGGCGACCCGCTGTCCTGGGTTTCTACCTTTAGCCACTCCAGCGGCTGCAACGGCAAACCCCAAGCCCACTCCCACTGCTCCCAAAGTGGCAGCGACCCGCCTGTGGGGGAAGGTTTCCCAGCGCGCAGTATCTGCCCCCTCCCAAGCGGCAGCAGCCTCGGGGTGGCTGCTCCTGAGCGTGGCGGGGCGGAATAACTCACGGGCAGGGGGCTTGGAAGCTAACGCCCTGGGGGCAGCTTCATTGCTCTCCATTTTCCCTCTCCGTTTGCCGCCGGCTGCTCTCTGGAGGAGGCCGCCACGGTGTTTGGGCGAACTGTTCTAAAAGCTGTTGAGCCCGGCCGGGCGGGGCTCAGCGGTTGAGCTTCGACCTAGGATCCAGGCGATCGGGGTTCGATTCCAGGTCAGGGCACATGCCCGGGCTGCGGGCTCGATCCCCAGTTGGGGGCGTGCAGGAGGCAGCCGATCAATGACTTTCATCATTGATGTTTCTCTCTCCCTCTCCTTTCCTCTCTCTGAAATCAATAAAGATATATTTTAAAAAAACAAACAAAAACTGTTTAGTGACAGCATTTATATGTCCTAGCAAAGTCACAGCAGGTCTTACATCATTGCCCAGTTCTGCACAGATGTCACCAGGTCTCAGTGCCTCCTCAGTTCCCCGGTTGCAGGGCCTCTGTGCAGCCAGATTTCAGGGGGTTCCGAGCACTGGTGGTTCTGTATTTTAGTTCTACTTTTGATGTGGCTGCGGGAGGCGGCGGGTGCAGCGGTTACCTACGCCGCCAGCTTGGTGCCTCCAGCCGGTCACTTTTGCCAGGCGCTTCCCATGCTATGTCAGATCATCCCCAGCAGCCCTCTAAGACCTGTACGGGAGTTTAACCTGCAACTTCAGGTTAGAGTCCGTGTGGTTCCGGCCTCCGGGTTTCTTTTCCCCACGGTGGCTGTGTCTTAGAAACAACGAAACCACCCCACAACCTCTTCCAGTTTGTTGAGTCAGGACTTCTGGGTTTTACTGGCTTTAGTTTCCTCTGTCACTTCCATCTGTAAATGAGGAAGAGGTAGGGGAATGTTTAACATCTAACAATTGCAAAACAATTTACAGTTTTCGAGGCAGTGGTTCCTTTTGTCTGTCACCCACAAAGGCTCTGAGCCCCCAGGATGTCCTCATGACACATCCAGCATGGTTCCCGCTTTCTGTTCCTGCTGGCCTGGCTAACTGCTCACCCTTCGGGCCTCGGATTGGACACTCTTTCCCCTGCAAACTCCCGCCCATCCCACCATGCTTCCCTCGTGCCTATCACACTCTGAGGACTTAGCACACTGTATTCTTTTTAAAAAACATTGATCGGCTGCCTCCCGCACGCCCCCTGCTGGGGATGGGACCTGGAACCTGGGCGCGTGTCCAGACCGGGAATCCAACGGTGACCTCCTGGTTCGTGGGCCGATGTTCCACACCTGATGGGCTAGATTTTTTTTTTTTTTTTTTTTATCAGGTTGAGGCAATTCCTAGTTTGCTGAGAATTTTTATTATGTGTGGATATTGGCTTCTGCCAAATATTTTTGCTGCATCTATTGAGATCTTCATAGTGTTTGTTAACTTGTGAATTACATTGCTTGATGTTTTAAAATGTTAACTCTTTTATATATTGTTGAATTCAATTTGCTAAAACTTTACTGATTAAAAAAAAGAGAGAGATAGAGAACGTTTTGAAAGCCTGTAATAAAAGGGTTTGATCTAACCAGGGAGATCTCTGATGGCTTGGCTAAAGAAGTGCTGTGAGATCTGAAAATTGAGCAGACATTAAGTAGGGGAAGAGGGGCTGGAAGGGTGTTCTAGGCAGAGGGAACAGCATTGACCAAAAGTCCAGGGGAGGAGGACTGTCCTAAGGGACTAAAAGTTGTGAGCTACAGTCACCTAGTGGCCACACGTCTTTCCTAGATCAGAGTCGAAACTCTGGACTCACTACAGGTCCGAATAGGAAAGATGGTCAGTGTGGTCGAAGCCGAGAGTGTAGAGACGAGAGAAGTGTAGGAAGGTAGGGCTGGGGCGTGGGCCAGGCTGCCCTTGTTCGTTATAATAAGGCCTGCACTGCGCATCTGCTATTCAGACGGAAACTTGACAAGTATGGTCCTGGCTCTCGGGAGCACTAGAGTCCAAGAAGGATTTTCTGCAAAAGCCTTAGATAAATTCTCCGAGTCGGCCTGCATCCCCCTTAACTTGCATTAAGAATTTATTTACTTTACTTCTCTCCAGGGGAGAAATACAGCAATAAAACACTGTGAACATTGTTCTCAAATCGGGGTGCCCTTTTCTTAGAAACACGACATGAGAGTCATTTCTGTCGTTTGCCAAGGATCTCCAAATGCCCCCCACTCGGGGCATGACTCTATAAACGAGCGAACTGGCCTCTGCGAGTTGGCCCTACCTGTGCACTTCACAGCAGGCTGAGATCCGTTAGCCCAAAAGCCCAACGGGCACCAAGCTCAGATGTTTATATATCCAATTATTTTAAACAAAGCCCAAATATGTAGATTTTTAAACTAGGCAGAGCCTGCCTGCTTTGCCTACCCCATGGAGTGGCACCCCGCAGCTGCTAGCCATAGGTAAACCCAAAGACAGTACCTCCGAGCGACAGTGCCTAGACACAAGGCCCCTCTGACACCCTCTCCCTCTTGTCCCTTGCCCCCTTTCTCCTTCTGGGTGGTGCTTCCCCTCCCCCGCCTTTGCCTCTGGAAGGTTTCGTGCCGCAGGGGAGCTCCCCACACGCACACCTGTCGACGCCGCATCGGAACTGCAGCCTTGTAGTAGGGCCGCCCTTGCTAGCCTTTGTCTGTTCTGGCTGGACAATGAGTTGTCAATCGCACTGACAAGTGTCGCTTCCAGGATGGAGCTTTAATCCCAGGAACTCCCGCCCCCTACCCGAGCTTCCTCTTCTCCCTGACCAGGGACCAGCAATGTCTGGTATGAACTGGCCGGTTCACCCGTCTGGGTGCCCGAGGGACAGAGGCGGGAACACAGTCCCCTGCCACACGTCTGTGCTAGTCCTCCCGCCCCGCCTGGCCACGAGCCCGGCCACGTTGCCCCGCTGTGTGCGCCCGCCTCAGTCAACTTGGGCTTTTATCACAAAATGCCGCAGCCTGGGTGGCGCAGGGGACGATGCCCAACCAACTGAGCGACACCAGCCGGGGCCCAGCCAGGGCACTCGCTCGCTTTTTTTTAATCCTCAACTGAGGATATTTTTCCCATTGCTTTTAGAGAGAGTGGCAGAGAGAGAGAGAGAAGCATCGACGTGAGAGAGACACATGGGTTGGCTGCCTCCCATGAGGTACATGCTCTTAACCGAACCTGAACCTGGGGCCCTTCGGTCTGAAGGCTGATGCTCTAAACATGGAGAAAACTGGCCAGGGCCTCACTCTTTCTTTAAATGCAGTTTTTCTCATTCCACAGCACCTCACCTAAAATTTCTAAAGCTTAAATTTTAAAAACATTTAAAGTGATAAAGTTAACTGATATAAAATTCAGCAAATTTAGAAAACACATTGAGCAAAAGGAATATATGTATATACAGGGGTGGAGGTGGGCAGAATAGGTTTACATTGTGAGTACACGAAACACAGAGTTTTTTTGTATGTTATTAATCAGTGTATTATTTATTTGTATTACAACTGTAAACCTACTTTTGCCCACCTGTGTGTGTGTGTGCGCGCGTGTGTGTAGTGTCCCAAAAAATGTATACACACTTTGAATATAATTATAAGGGCTGTGTTTATTAGAGTACATTTCATTTTCAATTAACAGCTATCAGCTGTTAAAGTGTATATATAACCCTGTATGTATATTTATATATTGGCTACAAGTTTACTACTCAGGGAATAGTACTTTAAAACACTAGATCGCAACCTTCTAGAAATTTCCGTGTGGATGTCAGCTCTCCTCTATCATCTGGATCCGCCATCTAGGTTGTCTCTACATCCCTGTAGAGCCTCAGCCAGATGTGGAACACGGATCCTCCAAGTTCCCCTGAAGGGCCTTTTCCACCAAGGGCCTAATGAAGAGGTCGGCCTTGCTGAGGATTTCACAGGAGATATTGAGGGAACAGGTCACAGCAGAAAACTGACAACTTTTTATTATTATTATTATTGACGTTTTAGAGGAGGGGCGAGGGAGGGAGAGAGAGGGACATGGACTTGTTGTTCCATAGATTTATGCATCATTGGTTGACTCTCGTATGGGCCCTGGCCAGAGATCGAACTCTTAACCTTGGCGAATCAGGACGACGCTCTGACCCACTGGGCCACCCGGCCAGGGCACCGTTTGTCTCCTTCAAATTGCTTTTCTGCCGTGCTGCCCACAAGGGTTCTTCGTTCTTAGATCTTCTTTCAGGGTCTGTTGCCTCATCCCCCCAGATTCTCCCTTCCTCCCCAATGTCCCTGCAACGTCCTGTCTCTGTTATCAGCTGTGTCCCAGCTCCAGCCCTCCGACGTTCCGGGGGGCGGGGGATAACCAGAACTTGTCCACGTCACTTCCACTCACGCCCTGTTGGCCCTGGGAGAGTGAATGTAGTTGCCATTCTGCCTGCCACGGGCCAGCTGATTCTGCTGTCGTGTAGAAGGGGGTTATGAAACCAAGAAGCAAGTTCTCACTCTGCGAAGATGTCAGGGCTGGGCCACGGGCGCTGTGAGTCAGGCCTGTGGCAGTGGCTTGAGGGGGCTGCCAGAAAGTCATCATTTCCTCATTTCGACGGGAGGCAGAAGCCGTGGGTATCTCCAAGAGGAGGCTTGGAAACAGAGCAACGCTGCTACTGCACACCCAGGAGCTGAGAGAGGACATTCTGACCTGACCACAAACGGCAAAGCTCAAGGAAGATCCCTGAAGGAGGGTCGGGGCACCATGATCCTCCCACTCCTGGCCCTGTTCCGTCTTGGTGAGTCTGCAGCGGGGCGGGCGCCTGAGGGCGGCGGCGCGCAGGGCTGTGGAGGCAGCTGGACTTGGGGTGACTTGAGGGGTAGGTAAGGGGGTCAGACGGGTAAGCAAACAACAGGAAGTTTCATTTCCCGAATACCTACTACATAGGAGGAACGTGTTGGGTGCTCTACACACATTTTCCTCTGTTTCCCAAATTCAGTCATTCCTGAACTTCCCAGTGACGCTTTGCCAGATGTGTGTCACACATCTGTATACTTTTTTCTTTTTTTGGTTACTCCTCACCTGAGGACATTTTTTCCATGGATTTTGAGAGAGGGAGGGAGGGAGGGAGTGGGGGGGAGAGAGAGACATCAATGTGAGAGACGTCGGCTGGTTGCCTCCCACACACGCCCAGAAGTGGGGCAGGGGACCTAACCTGCAACCCAGGCACGCACCCCTGACGGGGCACGGCCGTCGTCAAGGAGACGAGATGACGAGTGTAGGAAAAGATGTGGAGAACAGGGAATGGCTGGCGGGAATGTAAACGGGTGCAGCCACTAAGGAAGTTGTTCCAAAAGTTAAAAATAGGGCTACCACATGACCCAGCAATTTCCCTTCTGGGTATTTATCTGAAGGAAAGAGATATGTGCGTCCCTGTGTTCACTGCAGGATTATTTACGACACTGAAAACATGAAAACAACCTAAGTGTCCATCAATGGATGAGTGGCTGAAGGCCATGAGATCTGTCTGTCTGTCCACCTATCTGCCATGTAGATACACAATGCAATATTGTTCAACCAGGAGAAAGACAGACATCCTGCCATTTGCAACAGTGGGGATGGACCTTGAGAGGGCACCATGCTAAGTGAGATTAGTCAGGCAGAGAGAACAAATACTGCCCGTTCTCATTCACATGCGAATCTAAAAATGTTGAACTCACAGAAACCACGAGAGGAACGGTGGCTATCAGGGGCTGGGTGTGGGGGGAGAAACGGGAGATGTTGGTCAAAGGGTGCATACCAGCTTCCAGCTACAAGGTAAGTTCTGGGGATCCAGTGTACAGCATGGTGACTGTCTTAACACTGAATTGTGTATTTGCAAGTTGCTGAGCAAAAAGTGTCCAGATAGTGCCCAATGTCCCCTGCAGGGAATCGCTGGTATAAGCTAGACCACCTACAATGATGTCTAGAAACACATTTCTTAGGGCCAGTTTGATCTAGAGCTTTGAGTAAGGCTACCAGGTGGGAAGGGTGGGGGACACATGCTTCACTCTTCCAAGTCATGTCAATTTGGGATTTTTGAGATTTACTCTGGAGCACCAAGGAGATGACTCACAGCCAACTGCAGTGTCAGATACGTATTTAGGCTGTTGTCTGAGAGCAGAAAGAAGTATCTCAGAGCAAAGGACAGTTTTCAGCAGCCAGATGGTCCTTGTCCCAGGGTGGGGGTCTCCCTGCCTCTTTCTCCCACTCTCAGTTGATGTGGATGGGGATGGTGGTGTGCTGAGAGGGGGTTTCGGGGGAGCACTGCTACTTCTGGATCATCAAAAGTCTTTGCAAATGACTCTCCCTGTTCAGAAGGCTTCAACTCAGTCAACACGTATTTGTGGAACATTTGCCGAAATCTGGGCACAGTCCTAGGCACCAAGGATGCATTCTCTGCCCTCGAGGGGCTCGTGTTCTAGTGACTCCAGACATCCTAGGAGCTTTCCCAAGAGCACGAGGAATAATGTGTCATTAAAATCGAAGTGTTTTCCCCCCAAATTCTGCCACCATTGATCTCTCTCTCAGTCTCAAAGCCACGGCACCAGGGGAAGGGGTGGGTCCTATGCCCTCTACAATGTGGGCACATCAGGAGACACTGGGGTGACCACTCAGGGTGACAGAGACGTTCAGGAGAGGTCTAGTGTCCCTTGTCCTCTCCTCCACCATGAAATCTAGGGACAATATCCCAGGATATGGTAGGAGAGTAAGATGGGTAATGGATGGTGATGGGCCAGAGGGCAGGGAGAGTGCGGGAGGGTACAGGGGGATAAGTGGTGATGGGAGGAGATGCAACTTGGGGTGATGAACACACAGTACAATATACAGGTGACCAATTGTAGAGCTGTACACCTGAAACCTATGTAATTTTATTAACCGAGGTTGCCCCAATAAACTCAATAAAAAAAAAGGATGTCCGATGGGGAGAAATGGGTAAGTTATGGAGGAAAGTGGCAGGGCCATCAATGTCATGGGGGCACTGCGACAGGCACCCGGGATGGAGATCTGGGACAAGTGAGAAAGGTAGGACACTATGTGGCAGGCTCCCCAGAGATGTCCATGTCTTGATTCCCGGAACCTGTGAATGTGTCTCTTTATGTGGCAAAGGGGAATTAAGGTGGCAGATGGATCCAAAGTTGCTAATGAGTTGACCTTAGAGAGATGATCCTGAATTATCTGGTTGGTCCCAACGTTATCACAAGGGTCCCTAAAGTAGTCAAGAGGGAGCAGAAGAGGAAGTCGGACTTAACCAACACGGCTGGGTATGAAGATGGAGGAAGGGGCCACAAGCCAAGGACTGTGAGCGGTTCTAGAAGCTAGGAAGGCAGGGGACGGGCTCTCCCCTCAAGCCTCCAGAGGGAATGCAATCCTGCCAACACCCTGATTTCAGCCAGTGAGACCGGGATGTTGGATTTCTCTCACCTACCGAACTGCACAAGGATACATTGGTGGTGTAATAAGCCAGGAACCAGGTGGTAATTTGTTAGAGCAGCCTTAGAAAACTAACAAGATGCAAATATACGTCGGTGCCAGTTGGGGTCCTGGGGAGGGGGGCGGCTGGGACTGCTGGGGAATGTGATGATGAGGGTCCATTCTCAGCAAAAGCCCTGGACGGTCCCTCGGGGACCAGGTCAGGGTGATGACATGGGCTCCAGGCTGGAGCTTCTGTCTCATGGACAATTCCTTTGCAGGGCTGTGTGTTGGCATAGAACTAAGAAGAGATGGTGAGTGTTCCTAAAGTGAAACCTTCCTTCGTCACTCCAAATTTCCCGCATCCGTCGTATCCCTTCTTCGTTTAGAAGAACAGGTGAGCAAACCACTCAGCCCTGGAATCTGCTTCCTTCCAGAGTCACTCCCCAAGCCCTCCATCAGTGCCTGGCCCAGCTCCGTGGTCCCTGCCAAGAGTAATGTGACACTGCAATGCTCAGCTCCTCCCACGGAGGTCAAGTTCAGGGAGGTCAACTTTGCTTTCAGAAGGCAAGGAGATATCATAGACTCCCCGCCATCTCCTGGTTCCCCAGAGGGCCTGGTGGAATTTCAGCTCACTGACCTACAACACAGTAACTCTGGAGAGTACACCTGTGACTACCACAGAAAAGTGAGCCCCACGAGGAGGTCACCAACCAGTGATGCCCTTCTACTACTGGTGACAGGTGAGGACGGGGTGCTTAGAATGACACAAGTTCCTCTTAGGACAGGGATGAGAAAGGATCCAGAGAATGAGAGTGGAGCGGGGGTCTCATTTCCACTGTAAATGGGGAGTCGGTGATGGGGAAAGACAGGAAAGAGTCAGGGCTTGTAGGAGGGAAATCTCCTTCCTAGAGTCAGAGCAGAACGAGGGTGAGATCAGGTGTCTGTCACTTCCCACACTCCTTGAGAACCCTGCCAGGACAACAAGTGTTGCTGAGGGGGGACCCAAGGCTGCTCCACATGACCTCTGAGTCTTCCTTCCCTTACAGGAGGGTTTCAACATAAACCTTCCCTGCAAGCCCTCCAAGGTGGTAAGGTGTCCGCAGGAGAAAATGTGACTCTGCAGTGCCAGAAGCCTGACCACGTGACTGAGTCTAACATGTTTGCTCTACTGAAGAAAGGAATTTCAATGCCCATAAAGCACCAGAGTCCAGTAGGAAAGGAGACAGCCTTTGTCCTTCGAAATGTGACAGTCGGTGACACTGGGGACTACAGCTGTGTGTACTACCAAACAAAGCCTCCTTTCTGGGCCTTGGAGCCCAGTGATCACCTTGAGATCTGGGTGATAGGTAAGGTTTTTACCATCAGGACAATAGCTGGCTTATCTGCCAGCTGACGTTGTGCCACCTGGAGAACATCAGAGGGAGGTTCTGTCCCTACATGACCCTGGAGCTTGGGGGAAAGTCACTTGGGGAAAAAGGAAGTTAGGGCCAGGATCCTGTGGAGTGGACAGGACCTTCTGCTAACAGGGAGTGTGAGTGGTGCAGAACCACAGCAAAGGAGGCCGGGGGATCTGTAATACCTGACCCCACTAGGAAAATAAGACATAGCCCAAAGTCACTGCCTGGCAGGTCCCCATTCATTTAGAAGACATAGTAAGTTGGACCCGCTCTCCACAGAAGGGGCAACTTAAATACTTCTGGGTTACTCAACTGCTGGTTAATAGTGGTTTCTGTTCCTCAATTCTTGGCACAGGAGGAATCTGATGAGTTTCTTACTCGATGGTTGTAATTATTGCTGCTTTAGACACAAAGATGCCGATGTAACCAGTGACCAGCAATGACCCAGGAACTGCTGTCGAGCTCAAGCTAGACCTTTCCTGTCGTCCTTCAGCCGCTGCCCAAGTCCTGGCAACTGTCTCCAGGGGCCACAGGCTGAGGAGAGGAGGGTGTCGATGGGCGTGTGCTTGGAGGACAGATGACTGGGGGCAGGTGCAGGGACACGCTACTGAAAACAGGCCGAGTTCTCCTTCAGGTCTCACCAGAGCCGTTCACAAACCACTTAGTTGTATGCAGCTATCGTAGGACTGGAACAGTTAACCTGTTGCTACACCAGCGGTTGGACTTGTGGAGTTGTGGGGGTCATCGGATCAGCAAGGCAGGAGGCGGAGCAAGGTGGGTGGCAGTAATCCTCACAGGAGAGGAGAGGGAAGCAACTGGCCTTAACCTCACTCCTTACTTTCCTCACACCATATGTCACCTCTCAACTCGGTGACATATGGCAATGTCTGGAGACTTTTTTTAATAAAAAAATGTTTTATTGATTTCAGAGAAAGGGAGAGATAGAAATATCACTGATAGAAATATCACTGATGAGAAGCATTGATTGGCTGCCTCCTGCACGCCCCCTATTGGGGATTGAGCCCGAAATCCAGGCATGTGCCCTGACCGGGAATCAAACCAGGGAATTAAACTGCAACCTGCTGGATCATAGGTCAAGGCTCAACCACTGAGTCACATTGGCCAGAGCTGGAGATGTTTTTGGTGGTCACAACTGGGGAAGGGGGCATGCTCCTGGCATCTAGGAGGTGGAAACCAGAGATGCTGCGAAATATTTTACAATGCACAGGATCCCCCTCCCCACAAAGAATTATCCATTCCATGTCAATAGGGCAAAAGTTGAGAAATCTTTCTGTAAACCCACTGTCTAGTTTCTAGACACCAGTGTTCTTGGCAGGGACTTTGGGGATGGACAACATACTCTCCTCCGATCCCTGAAACCTCTAATTACTTAAAGTATGTGCCCTAAACCAGTGGCTATTCAAGAAATATACATCACCTAACTTGGCACCACCCGTCACCAAGGTCACTTGTACCTCTCCCTTTACTCCAAAGCTCGTTTTGTCTCGTTTCCCAGTTATTGTTTCTGAACTTGAACAAGTTCACTGTGGCCTCCGGTTCTACAGAAAGCAGAACGCAGCAGACAGGGAGGGCAGAGCTGACAGAGTTATGATGAACAGCACCCCACTTCCTGATGGTGCTATAAGAAGGAAACAGCCTGGTAGGGTGGAAAAGTGAAGAACCAAAGGCAGGAGCACAGGGAAGAGAGGGAACACGTGGCCGCTTCCTTTTCTGAAGTAAAAGCTGAAAGAGGGAGCTCTTGGGGTCCCAGGGTCTGTTTCTTCTACTTTGTCAACTCCAAGGCAGGGATGCCACAGGTCTGAATGGTGAAGCGATGAAGTGACGCAGGGAGGTGAGTGTCACATCTGCAGAGCTAGGGAAGCCTGCATGTAGTACCAGCCACACTCCTCTACTCACAGGTGCGTGACCCGGTGCAACTCAAGTAACCTCTGAGCTTTAGTTTATCTGCAAAAAGCAAAATCCACTCTTCCTCTATCCTAACCGCTCTGTGCAGGACTACAAAGCAGAGACGTGGCTACAGGAAGACGAAAGGTTGTGTGAGTAGGCGCTCGAACCCATTAGGTGGGGTCATTGCTATTTTGTCCTCAGAAGCACCAGAGAAAATGGGCAACATACTCCAGTGTCCTGGGAACCAGCCATATCTGATTTAAGTGAATTCTGTCCCGCTGTATTATCCCAGGTTCTCCAGAGAAATATAACCAATAGGACTATATATTATATGTATGTATTCTATTACATATTTAATTTTTTAAGTTTTATTTTTATTTATTGAGAGAGAAGGAGGGAGAGGGAGGGAGAGAGAAACATCAGTTTGCTGTTCTACTTATTTATGCATCATTGGTTGCTTCTCATAAGTGCCCTGACCAGGGATTGACCCAACCTTGGCATATAGGGACGGTGCTTTAACCAACTGAGCTACCTGGCCAGGGCTATTACATATAATACATATGTATATACACACAGATAACTTTGATTATAATTATTGTAATATGTAATACGCTATATATAACAGGTGTCCTATACTTTTGTTTTCTTTTGGGAAACTTGTAAAGTACGACCCAACAGAATAGAAGATAACAGATAGTCACACACCACTGAGAATTAACTTGTCCTCATTGAGTCGTATTTGCTACAAGTCCTTTTCTTCCCACAAATAGAGTCCTCTTTCCCTCCCCACACCATTCCCATGACCTTGCCCCTCCAGTGGGAACTTCCAGGTTTTTATACATTCACAATATAGGTACACCTCTACCAGTAACAAAGACTTTCAAACATTATACACCAACGGTAAGCTATTGCAATGGTGGTCCTGCAACTTGAATTCTGTCTTCTAGATGAAACGGAGTCTCCCAAGAGAACAGGAACAACAGTAGGTAAGAGAAGAGAGCCTCCTGGGATACAGAGTCCTTCAGACATGGGATGAGGCTCCCAGAGAGTTATCTATTGCTGGGAACATCCTCATGGATATTTCTTTATACTTTGGTGATGGTTCAATGCAACACCTTTTGATGTGGGTGGGGCTGGGAGTCCTGGCTCTGCCTAATCAATAGTTGAGTTCCTTTGGAAGTCCTTCAGCTCTCTGACCCTCAGCTTGTACCTCTGTAAAGTGGGCATCATTCTCTCTCTCTTCAGTGGTACCTGTGAGCATGAGAGAGATACAGTGAGTTTTCAGAATGTCCCAGGAACACAGTCAGTGGCAGACAATTAGGGATCAGAACAGGGCTCAGGAAACCAACTGGCCTCTCTCCTGCCCTCCCCTCACAGGGACCACTGAAATCATCCTCACTGTCACCTTCACCTTACTCTTCTTCCTCGCAGTCTTCCTCATCTGCAAATACACCTGCTGCGGTGAGTTCAGGGGAACAGTGGCCCAATCTTCTGGGGGAAACAGGAGAAACATAATGACAAAGCTACCACCACAGGGTTCATCCATCCCCTTCTCTTTTTTATCCCAGGGGCAGCTCTTAACAAGATGACCAAAAGGTAGACCACCTAAGAATCCCATCAGCCAACCAATGCGTTACCCTCCCTCGTTTCCTGAACTGCTTGATCTTCTTTGTTATACCAACCTTTTATGCGCCCCAGACCAGCTCCCACAACCACCCCAAGCTCTCTCCATGTTCTCACCCATATATATCCTATATGCAATATAATATGATTGCTTGGAGACCTGGGGGTGGGGTGTCTGAGCTGGGAGTAGGTAGAGACCTTGCTTTGCATCTCACCTCCACCCACACAAGGATCTTGATTTCTCTCTCCAACTTCTTTATCTCCAATGCTTCACTGTCTCAGCTCCCGTTCCTCTAAGAAAGCTGAAGAAGTGGTGACAGGTAATCAACGAGGGAAAGAAAGTGGTGGTGGGTGGGGGGTCCATGTGTGGTGTGTGCACACTTTGGATGCTGTGTGCGAGTCTGCATATGCAGGTGTGCAGGTGGTACTTATGCATGTGTATATGTGAGTATGCATGTGAATATTGCATGCAAGCATGCATGTGTAGACCTGACCCCTGGAGCCTGGGGGCGAACCAATGGCAGAATCTTCTCCCTCCCAGGTGCACCTCCAGCTATGAAGGGCTGCTCTCCTGCCCTGGTGAGTTTCCCATCAGCCCCTTGCTCAGTCCAGGCTCTCCATCGCTCCCGTTTAGTTTTGTCAATGGTCTGGCCTCTGCTTTCATCTGCCTCAAACCCTTCCTCTACATTTCAGGGGAACCTGGTCTGAACTCATCTGTGCTTCTCTGGCCATGGGACCTTCAGCCCATGATACCTTTTTGAGGACACTTCCCATCCCCTAAATGGGTTGAACTTCCTAACAGAATTAACGGGATGGTTTAATAAGCTCACAGCCACAGAAAGATCAGTAGGATGCCAGGCGTGGCATAAGCACTCAATGCCTTGAAGCTATTATTACAACTATCTGTGAGACCCAGGCAAGTCACATTCCCACCCTGAGCCTCAGTTTCCTCATCTGGATAATGGGGATAATAATCCACCTCTTGGTGTAAATATGGTAAGATCCCTCTCTGTAAAGCACCTACCACACTGTACACCACACAGCAGATCCTAAATCGGTTATTAGTAGCAATGTTAACAGTCACCCTTAATTTTTCCCTTTTTTAAAAATTTTGTCAAAATTCACCATTATAGCATGTACAAGTCAGTGACATTTGGTATGTTCACAATATTGTGTCAGGATCACCATTATCTAGTTCTAGACATTTTCATCTCCCCAAAAGGAACCCCCAGGGGCACCCTTTTAGCAGTTACCTCCCTCCCCCAGGCCCTGGTGGCAACTAATCCGCTTCCTGTCCCTATGGATTTACCTATCTTGAATGCCTCCTACCAACCCTCATTTTGGTGACTGTTTGTATAAGTTATCTATTGCTGCATAACTGAGTCATCCCTAAATGTAGCAGCTTAAAACAACACAGGCCTCACATACTTGTAGGTGAGGCTCTGGAGGGGCTAAGCTGGGTCTCCAAGAGCTGTGAGGAATTATGGCCAGGGCCAAGATTTGCTTCCATACTCACCCAGGTGGTTGTTGCCAGGGTTCACTTCTTTGCTGGCTGTTGGCTGGATACCACTCTGGCAGTAAGGGCCTCTCCACAGGGCAACTCAGAACATGGCACCTGGCTTCACCAGTGTGAACGAGCCAGGGACAACAGAGAAGTGGGCATGAAAGAAGGCACAGTCCGTCGTTACCTCGTCTTGGACGTGACATCACACCTTTTTTGGTGTATTTTTGTTTTTGCTATATTCCTTTGATAGATGTAAGGCACTAGGTCCAGCTAACCCTCAAGAGGGGAGGGGAGCCCTGGCTGGTTCTTCTCAGTGGTTAGAGGAGACCGAAGGTCAAGGGCACAATTCCCAGTCCTGGTTGGGGCACATGCAGGAGGCAGTGGATGTGTCTCTCTCACATCGATGTTTCTCTTCCCACCCTTCCCTTCCCTTCCACTCTCTAAAAACCAATGGAAAAATATCCTCCAGTGAGGATTTAAAAAAAGGGGAGGGGACCTGCCCTGGCCATGTGGCTCAGTTAGTCAGAGCACTGTCCTGTACACCAGGGTATTGGGTTCAATTCCCGGTCAGGGCACATATCTAGGCTTCTGGTTCGATCCCCGCTTCAGGCATGTATGGGAGGAGGCAAGTATGTTCCTCACCCACATCGAGGTTTCTCTCCCTGCCTGCCTGTCTCTAAAAACCAGGGTGAGGATCATAAAGGCAGAGGGGAGACCTGATCTTCTTGCTTACCTTCAGGATGAGGGAACTCAGGAGCCAAGAGCTGAAGAACCTCAGGGAGGGACGTATGCTGAACTGAACCCCAGAGCCCTGAGCAAGGGCCCTTCCAGCCAGGTAAAGCAGCCTCTGGAAACCTGCGTGTACTCAGTCCTGAAGATAAAGACATAGCCAGGAGAAGATCTGGATCTGGGAAGAACCTCCAACAAGGGGATAGTCCCACTCTTGGGGGACTAGGCAAATGGGGATACCTTTCCTCAAAGCTCTAATTTAGACTTGTTTCCTTCTAAATAAATTTTTTTTTAAGTGAGAGGTATTACTTACACAGAATAATACGCCAAAAGATGACTCAGGATGGGGATTCTGGTCATGCCAAGATGACCAACCATGTGCCCGGCCGGAGTGGCTCAGTGGTTGAGCACTGACCTATGAATCAGGAGGTCACAGTTTGGTTCCTCGTCAGGGCACATGTCTGGGTTTTGGGCTCGATCTCCAGTAGGGGCATGCAGGAGGCAGCGGACTGATGTTTCTCTCTCTCTCTCAAACGAATTTTTAAAAAATATTAAAGACGACGACCAACCATGTGATTAAAGGTTGGAGATTTGAGCCAGGTTCTATCAGCCTGACATCTAGGGAAGAGAGGGAGGCTGCAGACAGACTCAGTCATGTGGGCAACAATTCAATCAGCCGCATCTTCATGTGCTTGGAGAGTGGACACATCCTGAGGATATAGGAAGCTTCACGCTGTGGGTGTCTCTTCATTCAGCTGGTACTGATTTGTATTCTTTATGATAAAATTGTACTTCTAAGTACAGCACTTCCGATCAGTGTCTCTCTCTCTCACATTGATGTCTCTCTCTCTCCCTTCCACTCTCTGAAAAGCAATGGAAAAATATCCTTGGGTGAGTATTAAAAAGAGAAGTGGGGGGAAAGACGGGCTCCTGGATAATATTTACTAGTACTTCCCCTGCACTCTTTCTGCTCTCAGCCAGCAATCAGTCAAATGTTGAAATTTCTGTATTTATTGCACGGCTTTTAAATTTTATTTCATAATTTCCATCATTTTATCTAACTTGGGAGAATTCCAGTCCATCATAGTACCAACTTGCTTGAGTTGTCCCCAGTATTCCTGGTGCAGGTGTAAAATGTCATCCACTATATTTTCATTTTCAAGACCTGTTCTTGTTTCTTGTCGTATCTTGTTCTTTTCCATAAATGCTCATTCTTTTCTTAGATCTGTTATCTCCTCTCATAACTCTGAAGATACGCTTATGAAAATCACATTCGGATCATAACAGAAATGACTCTGAGATGGAAGTTCTCTGTTTCATCTGCTCCCTGCACTGAGTTGGGCCCATCAGATCACAGATGAGTCATCTCCTCTCATTACAGCTGAGGCGCATCCTTTCATATGTGCCAAACTGTATATGTGATGAGGTAGGGGGACCTGTTTTTGTCCACTGCACTTCTCTGGGTGCTGGGGGGATCACTGGGCCTCTTTCTGGGCTGTGTATCTGTGGAATTTCTCAGTGCAGGGGTTCTAGGTATCCTTGGGCACCAGAAGTTTCCTGTCCCTTCCACTCAATTACTAAAACTCATGGCTCCTGCTGAGAATAAACCCCCTTGGCTACTATCTGGTCAAGTGCAATAAAAATAAACAGAAGTCTGGATCTGCAGATAGGATGGGTGAGGTGCATCAGAGGCAGTGGTTGCTCCCTCTACAACCTTGACCTTGCTCAATCTCCACCTTGGCCTCACATGGAACAGCTTTAGCGATGCTCCTACCCCCCCAATGTGTGGCTGTCCATGTCTACTTTAGACTGTGTTTTTCCTCTTCAATCAGAACCCACTTTTAATGTGTTTATTCTGAAATCATTATAGATTCACAGGAAGTTGCAGTAGTACAGATACTTGTCTCTCCATCCAGTTTCTCCCAATGGCTCCATTACTCACCCACTACAGTATCAAGGAAGGAAGTTGACCTGAGTACAATGTGTGTTCAGTTCTATCTCAGTTTATCATGTGTTGAGATTCATGTAGCCTCGACAGCCCACACACTGATCTGGTCCATCACCATGAAGATGTCCCTCATGCTGTCCCTTTACAGTCACAGACAACTCTTTCCAACACCGCTCTTCCACCCTGGCAACCGATGATTTCTTCTCCATCTCCAAAATATTGCCATTTTCAACTCTCACACACACATACACACACGCGAACATTATTTAGCCATGAGAAAGGATGATATCCTGCCATTTGTGACAACACAGAATGACCTTGAGGACATTATGCTAAGCAAGATACACCAGGGAAAGACAAGTGTCTGACCTCTCTTATACATGGAAGCTAAAAAACTCAAAACTGTAAAAGAGAGGAAAATGGTGGTTACCAGGGGATTGAGGGTGGGGGAGGCACGTGAATAACACTGATGTCTTTTAGGGCACAAACTTGTAAGAAGTCATAAACGAGCCACAGAGACCATGCACAGTACAAACCTCGGTTCTAGAACATCTCCCATCTCGGACAGTTCTGTTCTTGACCAAGTTGTTCACAGGAAAAAATGCCTTGGTTGTTGTCGACCAAAACTTCAGTTTTTGACCTGACGACCCTTTCAAGCTGATACCTCAGCATGACAAAAAGCGTCTCTCAGGCAACCGACAAAGGAGAGAAGGCTTTTGAAATCGACCATTAGCCCAATTTCAAAATACAAAGAGGCCATCAAGAGTGCTGCTAAGGGGGTGAAAGAGCACACAAAACAACAATCACAGGCAACTGAATAGGTAGAAAAACTGGTTGATTTGGCTAAACTAGTATTTCAGAGGCAGTGATATATGAACAATTCATTTAAGGCTAGTAGGGGGGTGGTCTGGCACATTTAAAAAAAGCGTCTACTTATAGATTAAACAGTACATTAGACATGTACTGTATATAAAGAAAGATTTAAAGAGGGAATCATTTGTGGGTCCGGAACGGTTTCATTCAATTTACATTATTTCTAATGGGGGAAAAAATGATTCGGTTTTTGAACAAACTGCTTCTCAAACAGCCTTCCCGAACGAATTAAGTTCGAGAACCGAGGTTTCACGGCATAATAACAGACAACATTGTACAGTAAACCCTCATTTAACATCACAGGTAGGTTCTGTGACTTTAAGCGACGCCACATAACGGAAACCAGTTTTGCCACAGGCGAACTGATGTCAACAAGAGTTAAGCACCCAGGCGTCCTACCCACTTTATAACCAAACTACACTGCACAACGTGACGTCATTTGAGAACCTGCTATCTACCATTATGTAATAGCCAGCTCTAGAAGGAAAAACACCCCCTGGCATATCTGGGGTGCTCTTCTGGGGGCCACACCTGACCGAGACCAACAATCAATCAGTGGGAGGGTCTACGAGAAGCGCTACGGCTTAGGGAAGTTCTCTTACTCTACCTAAGAACTCTGCTCATAATAAGTTATTATTTATTATTCCCCTAGGGCCCACCTTCCCCCCCTTCTGCAGATGCTCCTCCATCCTGCCAGGCCGGCTGCGCACGGCGGTGCCGCCCTTTCTCCTTCCGGGACAAACCCTTTCCCGCCCAAGCACCGGGCCGCCCTTTCTCCTTCCGGGACAAACCCTTTCCCGCCCAAGCACCGGGCCGCCCTTTCTCCTTCCGGGACAAACCCTTTCCCGCCCAAGCACCCACCGCCCTTTCTCCTTCCGGGACAAACCCTTTCCCGCCCAAGCACCCACCGCCCTTTCTCCTTCCGGGACAAACCCTTTCCCGCCCAAGCACCCGGCCGGAATTTCCTGTCGACAGACCCAAAGCACCAGACATCTAAGAACCCGGGACCTCCCGGGCAGGCCGAGGTGGCGGAAGAGGGGAAGCAGGCCCCGGGGGGTGGGGTCCCCTGCGCCGCACCCCCTGCCCCACATGCACCCCCGGCTGCGCCCCGCCCTGCGCCCCGGTGGGCGTGCGGGACCACGAAGGCGCGGCCGACGTCTTCCAGGGCGGCCGCGACTCGGCGGGCGACGGCGGCGGTACTCACTGTTGGGGACGCCGTGCTTCCTCCCCAGGACGCGAGCGGGCTGTGCGGGGTGTGTCAGGGACCCCCCAGTTCTCAGGCTTCTCCTAGTAGAGACGCTGAGGCAGCGCCTGAGCAGAGGAGCGCCCAGAAGATTCGGGAAAGCGCACGTTGCGCGCGCACTCCCCCAACCACCACCGATGTATTGCGCATGCTCCCTGGGGGAGGTGCGAGGAACGTGCCTGGGAGGCGGCGTGCGTACGGAGCGTGCGCGGGAGGAGCGTGCGTGGGAAGGGAGGGAGGCGTGCCTGCGGGGCGTGCGCGGGAGGCGCAGCGTTGGGGCTGGCGTGCGTGAACACGTGCGGTAGGCGGAGTGGCTGCGCGTCCCGGAGCGAGCATGCGTGGTGGGGTGGCGGGTGCGCGGCCGGGGCGGGTGCGCGCGGCTGGTCCCAGGAGGCCGGGCGCCCTCCCTTTGCTGCCCAGACGTGGCCGGAGTGCACTGTCCGTGCAGGCGCTCGCCTTACTGCCCGTCAGCCCCCACCCCAGCCCCACCCCGCCTGTCACACACCCCAGTGTCTTGTCTGGTGGGAGCCAGCTCTGTGCACGAAACAGCCCCCGCCACCCCAGCCAGGGCCACTCGATCAATGACTCTCTCATCATTGATGTTTCTCTCTCTCCCTCTCCTTTCCTCTCTCTGAAATCAATAAAGATCTATTAAAAAAAAAAAAAAAGATTTCAAGGGGTACGTAATTTTTTGTTTTTATTTATTTTTTATTGTTGACGCTATTACAGATGTCCTCCGCTCCCTTCCCCCTTTGCCTGCCTTCACCCGGCCCCCAGCCCCTCCCTCCCCTGGCCATCGCCACACTGCTGTTTGTGTCCATGGGGTGGGCGTACATGTTCTTTGGCTCATCTCTTCACCTTCTTTCATCCAATCCCCCCTCCCCTCCCCTCTGACAGCTGTCAGTCTGTTAAGAGGCTCATGATTGTCCATGGAGTAATTCTGCTATTCAAATTTAGTCTACATGTGTGCACAAAAACACATACAAGCATGTCTATTTTGCACATTTATACAATAGCACAAATGTGGAATTAAATGTCCCATAATCTATTAAATTAAACTATTATGCACTTATAAAGAAAATAAAACTATTATGCATTAAACTATTATGTACTTATTAAAGAAAATAAAATTATAAAAGCAAATAAAATGTAAATAAAATTATATTTTTAGGTTAACACTTAGAAAGCAATGAGTAGCTGGGAAGGAACAATGACTGAATGTTATGCTTCTAGGGAGGGACTACTCCCGTGATTCATTGATGTTTCCTCCCTGGCTCCTTAGAAGATGGGATTATGCTCTTCTCATTTGGAGAAATAATTGAATGGAAGCTTTTCAATGTCCCTAGATTACTTTCTCTTCTGTAAAAACATAGCACATTTACAATCTGACTCCTGTGTGACCCATTTGTCATGGTTTACTAGGGGACAAGTTTACTCAGCCTCAAAGGCAGACATATTTATTTATGGTTTTTGTTTGTTTGTTTTGTTAACCTATGTGCTCTGAGAGGCTGTGAGTGTCCAGCTTTTACAGAGATCCCAGCATTTCAGACACTATGTGCTTGCAGAGCCACCTATTGTGCGAATACCAACTTTCTGGTTTTGATGATGTACTATAGTTGTATTACCATTGGGGGGAGCTTGCGGATGGGTATGTGGGAACTCTGTATACTTTTTTTTTTCTACTCTCAAACTATTCAAAATATATATATATATATTTTAATATATCTTTATTGACTTCAGAGAGAAGAAGAGAGAGGGAAAGAGAGTTGAAACATCAATGATGAGAGTCATTGATCGGCTGCCTCCTGCAGGCCCCCTGCTGGGGATCAAGCCCCCAACCCGGGCCTGTGCCCTGACCGGGAATCGAACCCCATCTCCTGGATCCTAGGTTGACGCTCAACCACTGAGCCACGCCTGGCTGGGCAAAAAAAAAAAAAAGAAGAAGAAAAAATTAATGAAATGTCTTGGGCACGACTTCAAATGAGAAGAGATGGATCTTGGGGAGGGCGGAGCCATAGCCGCGCACGCACCGGGTTATGGGGAAGATGTTGTCATTGACAGCCACTGGCTTCCTGATTTGGTTGCGAGAAGGAAACTGTATGCCAGGTGGTGTGGAGAGCCAGAGAGCCAGCAAAACGTCTCCCCACACAGCCTGGGGACAAAGCAAGCAGCCAGAAAGCTTCAATCATCCCAGTTCCCTGTCTGTCTTTAACTGTAAAACTAAAGACAGGACCCTGGTCTTAGAGAGAGGGACGCTATGATCACAGGATTCCTGCCCCTGCTTTGCCTCGGTGAGTCTCCAGGACCAGGAGGGATCGGTTTGGATAGGTGAGAAAATTTATGGGCAGGGGGCATTATCATGGGGAACACGACTTCTGTGTGTTGGGTACATGCCAACCGTCAGTTTCATGGGCTGTGACAGGCTCATGCCTTCATTCTGATGTTCGCATGAAACGATGAGGAACCCACGGTTCAGAGACTGGGGCAGTGCCCTCTCTTTACTCAGCTGAGAAACCGAGCTCGGATGGGATCTCCAAGTCTGTATCCTCTGAACACCGCAGCCTCGCCCTGGCCGTTGTGGCTCAGTGGTTAGGGCTGTTGGCCGTGGCACTGAAGGGTCGTAGGTTCGATTCCTAGTCAATGGCATGTACCTGGGTTGCAGGGTGGATCCGGCCCCCTATTGGGTGCGTGTGGGAGGCAACCAATCAATGTGTCTCTTTCCCATCGATGTTTCTTTCCACTCTCCCTCTCCCTCCCTTCCACTCTCTTTAAAAAAAAAAAAAATCAATGGAAAAATTATGCTCAAGTAAGGATCAACAAAAACAAAAATAATAAACATCACAGCCTTGCCACGAATGTCCCATTCACCTATAGGCGGGCAGGGTCTACGGGCCATGAAAAACTATGGGTTTGGGGACAAACCAGGAATCGAGAACAGGGCCTGGGGACCATGCTTAAGAAGAAAATTTTCTTACCAGCCCTACCCACAGCCTGATTTTAATCGTCTTCAACTTGAACATAAGGCAGACACAGACCTCGGCCTGCAAAAAGGATGGCCTGGATTAGAATCTTGGGATGGGCTCGCAGGAGCTCTGGGCTGGGAACCAACAGCCCCACCTCCCTAAGCCCCCAGATCCTTCTTCCTGAGTGGGGGGGTGCGGGACTTATTATCTGCCCCAGTTCCTTCCTCCTTCTGGGTACAGCTCTTCCCTTTGGGGTAATACTCCTCCCACACACACTTGAACTTCAGAGGCGGCTGTCGACACCATACCCCGGACCTCCTCCGCAGGACAGAGCCTGCTGGGCCATCAGGCACTGCCCTCATCCCTCCCCCAGACTCTCTCCGTTTGATTGAGGGAGGAAACCCTCCCGGACACCCCACGGTAAAATGCCCAGGGCATCAGTTAAGTGCTAAGGATAAACACTGCAGGCCCAGACACTATGACAGAAGATTACAGGTCAGTGTTCAATGGTCTATAGATGGCGAAAGTAGGACTAATCGGAGAAGCTTTGTTACAATTCCCGATGCAGTCAATCAGAAAGGGGAGCCCTGGCCGGTGCGGCTCAGCTGGGTGGAGCATCACCCCAAGCCGGAGGGTCACCAGCTCGATTCCCAGTCAGGGCACGCGCCCAGGTTGTGGCTTCGGTCCCCAGAGAGGCAACCGATCGATGTTTCTTTCTCGTATTTTTCTCCCCCTCTTTCTCAAAATCAATAAAAAATTATATATATATGTATATATATATATATACGCACACACACATATATATACACACATATATATCCATACACACACACACACACACATATATATATATAAAGAAAGGGTGGCTGGAAGGCTCTCCATAAGCATAACTTCTGAAGGACAAAGGATGGGATAAAATTGAAAGGTAAAAAAAATAAACCCAGGGACCTACCTCCAAGGAGCAGAGTAGATCCGTAACAAATTCAGCTCATCACTTCCTTTCCAGGGCTCGCTCGGGGCTACGAAGAGGAACACAGGAATGGTGAGTTGTCTCTTTTTATATCCAAGTTTCATGATGTTTTTTAAAAATATGTTTTTCTCAATTACAGTTGACATACAATATTATATTCACTCCAGGTGTATAGCATAGTGATTAGACATTTATATACCTTACAGAGGGATCCCCGGGGAAGCTCACCTGGCACCATCCACAGTTATTACTGTGTTATTGACTGTATTCCCTGTGCTGTACTCTACATCCCATGACTATTTTGTTGCTACCAATGTGTGCCTTTTAATCTCTTCACCTTTTCCACCCAGCCCCAACCCCCGCCCCTCCGACCGCTGTCAGTCTCTTCTCTGTATCTATGCGTTTGTTTCAGTTTTGTTTGTTTGTATATTAGATTCCGCATATAATTGAAATCACTTGGCATTTCTCTTTATCTGACTTATTTCACGTATCATAAAACTTTCTAGGTCCATCTATGCTGTTGCAAATGGCGGGGTTTCGTTTTTTGGGTTTTTTTGCGTGTGTGTTTTATGGCTGAGTTATATGACCTTTTCCCTTTAATCCTCTGAATCCCAAGAGAGTGATAGTGGTCCTGAAGATAAAGAGTGGAGTAAAATATGTGATTGTCTAACCACACACTGTACGCCTGAAACGAATATAAAATATTGAATGTAAAGTGTAATTGAAAAATGAAATGTAAAAAAAAATAGAGTCCAACTAACTCTGAATTCTTTCCAGAGACACTTCCCAAGCCCTCCCTCCACGCCTTGCCGGGGTCAGTGGTTGGACACAATGGTAACGTGACCCTCAAGTGCCGGGGTCACTTCCAGAATGTGACATTCATGCTGGGGAAGTGGCGAGACCCTGGATACAGGAAGGAGCAGAGCTCAGGGGGCTACGATGCTGAGTTCCTCCTCACGGGCCTGGCGCCTAAGAACGCAGGAATGTACTTCTGTGCCTACAAGATGACAGGCTCCCATGAGTGGTCAGAGAAGAGTGAATACCTGCAGCTGGAGGTCACAGGTGAGCAGAGCAGCCTCAGGTTTTTCTCCTTGGCGCACATATTCCTTGTCCTGTGATGGGTCCTGGTAGGAGGAGAAGGAATCTAGGAAACAAGAAGACAGATGCAATACCTTGAGTGCAAGGAAACGGGAGCTGAGTGTGGGGACAAGATTCCCATTGGGGCTTCTGAGCGGGTCTCAGTGATGTGGATGTTGACAATGTTTATTTATTATTTTAAATTTTAGTGATTGATGAGAGAGAGAGACATTGATTTGTTGTTCCACTTATTTATGCATCATTGGTTGGTTCTTGTATGTACCCTGACCCGGGATTGAACCAGCAACCTTGGCGTATTGGGACGATGCTCTAACCAGCTGAGCTACCTGGCCAGGGCAGTGGGTCAAGGTTTTAGAATAGAGGTATTAATAGAAAATTTGAGGTGCAGCAAGGTCAAGGGATCAAGGGACAATTGTCACTGAAGAAATAGTTTGGTACAGTTCCCAAGAGGCCATGCAGGGCCACATGGGGAAGCACCAGAGTCAGGAAGCAGAGGGAGGGAGAGGACTGTGCAAAAGAGCCTTTATTGTGGTTTCTATGGGAATCAGCAGGCTTAGGATTGGGGCATAGAGGCTGCTTCATGTTGTCTGGGACCTGGCTCTAGGGTGAAGAGAATAGTGGCCCTGAGTCTGAGAGCCCAGTGAAGGAGGTGGTTGGGAGTGTGGACTCTGGGTTGGTTGATTTGCATTTGAGGGGTGTGCTCTAGCAATTGGCTAACCCTGGGAGGGGAATAAAGTCAGCAAAGTCCACAAATGTCAAAGCTTCAGATGTAGAAAATAAAAGACATGGTTAATAGAGAGAGGTGAGTGAGAATGTCTTCAGGTGCAGTGAAAAATGGAAAGCCCTGGTCCTTTCCTTCACTCCGACTGCCTTGTCCTCTTCAGGATCACTCCTAAATCCTTCCCTCAGTCATCATAAAGCCTGAGATGACTCCAGGTCACAGTATGACACTGATATCTGATTCCATACAACAGAACTGAATGTATCCTTATTGCTCTGCTGAAAATGGGAATCCCAGAACCATTACAAATTGAGAAAGTAATAAAAAGCCACACTAAGCATCATGCTGGCATAAGGCATCCCTTGTTATGGCCCTCCCTTCAACAACAAAAATTCAGCATCCATCTACAAACAGAAGTGCCTATGTGGGAGTTGTGGGATCCAGCACCATATGCCAAGGGACCCTGGGGGAGTCTCACCCACCTGTGCTTCAAGTAATAGCTAGACTTCAGTACCAGCTGTGGAACCTGCAGGGGATTATGCACTGGTTCCAGCCCCTCTTGGCTGTGGTCCGGGATCACCTGAAGAACATGGACTTATACAACCACCTATGGATGAGAGAGCCTTTGTGTGAGTCTACAGACCAAGACTGAATCATGAAGAAATAGAAAATCGGAACAGATCAGTAATGGGCAAGGAGATTGAATCAGTAATTAAAAAACAAAACAAAAGAAAACCCTCTCAACAACAAAAAGCCCAGGACCAGATGGTTTTACTGGTGAATTCTACCAAATATTTGAAGAAGAAACAATGCCAGTCCTTCTCCAACAGTTTCAAAAAGTTGAAAAGGAGGGACCACTAGCCCTCATTGTACCCTGATACTAAAGCCAGATCAGGACATGACAGGAAGAGTAAACTACAGACCAATATCCCTGATGAATATAAATGCAAAAATTCTCAACAAAATACTAGCAAACTGAATTTGCCAGCACATTAAAAGGATCATAGACCGTGATCTAGTGGGATTTATCCCTGGGATGCAAGGATGGTTCGACACACATAAATCAATAAATGTGATGAACCACATTCATAAGATGAAGGATTAAAATCATGCGATCATTTCAACAGGCGCAGACAAAGCAGTGGACAAAATACAACATCTCTTTCAGATACGTGGAATGTATCTCAACCGTAGAAAGACCATATACGAGAAGCCAGCAGCTAACATCATACTCAATGATAAAAGGTTGAAATATTTTCCTCTAAGATCAGGTGCCCACTCTCAGCACTCCTATCCAACGCAGTACTAGAAGTGCTAGCCAGAGCAATCAGGCAAGAAAAAGAAAGAAAAGGAATCCAAAGTGGGAAGGAAGACGTTAAATGATCACCCACAGAGACATGGGCATTATTATAAATATTTTAAAGATGTGAACATCCAGAAGCACTAGGATGGTGCTTCTTCGGAATTCCCTTTATTTTCTACATTTTCTATTACCTTTGCATCTTACAACTTTTCAGTACAATTTTGTTTAGTCTCGGAAGTCATTTTAATGATAAGTATATAATATGTGAAGTCAATTATTGATCACAAATTATAAAAAAAGAAGCAAAATTGTCTGGCTGGAGTGATCTGGTTGGTTGAGTGTCACCCCCTACCCCAAAAGGTTCCTGGTTCGATTCCTGGTCAGGGCACAAGCCCAGGTTGAGGGCTCCATCCCCAGTAGGGGGCGTGCAGGAGGCAGCCAATCAATGACTCTCTCATCATTGATGTCTCTCTCTCCCCCCCTCCATTCCTCTCTCTGAAATCAATAAAAACATTTTTTTTTAACTAAAAAAAAAAAAAAGAGTGCTTTTTTAAAAACGAAGATCTCCTTGACATTGGTCTTGGCAAAAATTTTTTGGATATGACATCAAAAGCACAAGAAACAAAACCCAAAATAAATAAGTGGGATCACATCTAACTAAGAAGCATCCACACTGCAAAGGAAACCATCAACAAAATGAAAAGGCAACCTACTAAATGGGGGGGGATAAAAATTGAAAAATGGTGGTGCTTCTGGGTGAGAGATAAAGGGACCAAGGAGCACAAATCAGTAGCTAAAAAAATAGTAACAGGGAAGTAAGTAAAGCCTAGGAAATATAGTCAATAATACTGTGGTAACTGTGTGATGCCACTTGGGGTACTGGCAATATCGAGGGGAACACTACGTAAAGTATATGATTGTCTATCCACTAAGCTGTACACCCAAAACTAATACATGATAGAAAATTTTTTAAATGAATTAAATAAAAACAAAACAAAATGTTGGTGCTCTTTCCTGAGATAGGGAGATTGGCAAGAAATAGGATTCGAAGGGAGGAAATTAGCAGTGTCATTCATAAATATTCCTGTTAATAAAATAACATCAAACTCCAGAACATGAGCAATTATGCCCCCGGGGTTCCCAGATAATCCTTATGACTACATGTTTTTGCATCCTGTTTTCTAGACGACCGTGATGGGCTTGGGGCTTCCTCAACAAAAACAGGTAAGATGATTAGGGGTGGTTTGACCACTTACATCCACCTCACACACGAGGCGGGGGATCCCTCCGATGCCCACTTTCTCTGTGCTTTGGGAGGAACCAGTGCATTTGGGGGAGGCGAGCTCTAAGCCACTCCTGAACATCCTAGTGAGTAAAAAATAAAAACACCATGAGGCGCATCGTCTGCCATCTCTCGTGATAAAAACTATGCTGGAGTTATGTGAAGCTTGGGGTGAGTTAGTGTGACTGGGGAATGGGGCCAGGCCCTGCGGAGCCCAGGTACTTTGGGGATGTGTATGATTAAGGCCTTGATCAAACCTTAAAATCTTCAAAAACAGGTGAATTTTTTTTCCCTCTGATTTTGCTTTTCCATCAAGAATTGGCTAAGGTTCTGTCCTCAGAGATTCTTGTAAAAATTAAGGCCTTTGGTAGTTTTATTGATTGACTTTTAGAGGGGGGGAGAGAGAAACATCGATCTGTCTTTCCACTTATTTAGGCATCATTGGTCGATTCCTGTACATGTGCCCTGACCGGGGATCGAACCTGCAACCTTGGGGTATCAGGACGACGCTCTAACCAACTGAGCTACCTGGCCAGGCCTCGGGCTTTTGGTAGTTTTAGACTGAGGCAGGAACTCATCTAGACGCTTCATCGTCTTTTTTTTTTCAGCAACTCATAACCTTGTGCCCCAAAGAGCCAAGATTCTTAAAGTTTGCCATTAGAGCCGCTACTGGTATAATTCATTTTTTCAAAAAAGATAGCCTCTGGCGTGTCTTTGCAAAATACGTGTTAGTCTTCGAAAATGTTCTCTCTCTTTTTTCTCCCAGTTTACTTATTTATTTGCTGAGTCTTAGAAGACACAGGAAGTACTGTAACTCGGAAGTGCTAACCTTTCTGTAGTTGAACGTATCGGGGAGACACTGGCGAACCAACCGGGGGGTACCCGCGGCAGGCTTGCTGGCACACAGGGCAGCTCTGTGTTTGCTTCCCGAGGACCTGCCGGGCTGTCTGCAGTGCGCTGCACCGCTCCGCCTCCCACCAGTCATGCCTGCGCTTCCAGGATCTCTGCCTCCTGGCCAACCTTGCTGATTTCCTCTCATTTTTATTACAGCCACCCAAGTGGGTGTGCGTATCATTTCTTAAAATGTACTTTCTGAGTCCACGCTTGTACCACCACATCCCTAAACAGAATAACAGATCTTTAGGCGCGGACATGTGGCCCGCAGCCTCGACGCTCCCTTTCCGCGCAGACTGGCCATGTGACCAGCAGACTCGGACACCAGGCCAGGCTTGTGTTCTGCTGCCGGGGTCAAGCTGCGTCCCCCTGCTCAGCCTGATTCCTCCAGGCCGCTCGCACAGACCCTTCGTAATTCATTTTGGCTATTTGTAAATAGAGGTGCAGAATTTGAGCAGGATATGTGGACATCTTGGGGCGAACCCAGCTCCTCGGGCTGTGGGGCCATAGGAAGGGGAGAATTTTGCAAGAATCTACTTCTCATTTCTAGCCCATTGCTCCACGAGGGAAACTGTAGGCTGCACCAGGGGGAAAGTAAAAGGTTGAGGCAGGACTGAAGTTTCTCTGCTCCGGTCGAGGGTCCGGGAACAGTGGTTCCCTCCCTGGGATAGTAGGTCCGAGCAGATGCCTGGGGAACTGCTGCTGTTTTTAATTGTCGTTGTTAATCGTCACCTGAGGCTATTTTTTCCATCGATTTTTAGAGAGAGTGTAAGGGAGGGAGGGAGGGGGAGAGAGAGAAACATCAATGGGAGAGAGAAACACCGATGGGCACATGCCCACCGGCAGAGACTGAACCAGCAGCCCAGGCATGTGCCCCGGGGGGGGGGTCAAAGCCGAGGCCTTAGGGTGCGCGGGACGGGGCTCCCGCCGCCTGGGCCAGGCCGGCCAGGGTGGCAGCTCCAGGTTTTGAAGCCAGGTGGCCGGGCTCCTCTTACCTGCCCCGCTGAACCCCTCGGTGTGTTTCAGGAGCCGCGCCGACCGTCGGGCCCGCTCCTCTGCCTGCAGACGCCAGGACCGTCTTCGTCTCCACCTTCAGCTGCCTCGCTATCTTTCTCCTGTTCCCGGCCGTCTTCCTCATCTACAGGTGCAGTCAGCACGGTGAGTCCCTGGGAACAGCCCTTGCAGCCGCTGGGGGGGGGGGGAAGCGGCCTCTCCTTCCGTCAATCCCTCCCTGTGCTTTTTTTGTAGGCTCATCACATGAAGAATCCACCAAGAGGTAGATAGATACCCGGAGGCCTCGCACTCCACCCCCAGAGGCCCACCTGCGCAGACCCCATTTCTCATGCCCAGGCCCGCCCGTTCCCCCGGCTCCCCCAGTCCCCCAGTCCCCCAGGCCGGGCTGCGACCTTCCTCCCGCCCTCTCCAAAGCCCTCGCCGCCCCTCCCGATCCCCGCATCCTGCTGTAACGTGTGCTTCCCTCCCCAGAACTAGCCATTCCGAATTTCCCGCGCAGGAGGCCCGCGGTGAGTGATCAGGGAAGACGGGGGGAATCACGGGCAGACGCGGGAGAGCTGAGTTGTGTTGTGTTGTGTTTTCTCCCTGGGGGCAGATGCATCCAGGCTGGAAGGGGAGTCGCTGTCCCTCTCGGTGAGTTCTCCCCAGCAGCTCGCTTAGCCCCGCCGGCCCCGCCCGCTTCCCGGTTCAGCCGGTGCCCTGGTTGCGCGGATGCCCCGACTCAGTTGAGAGGCAACTAACATCGCGTTTCAGACCATGTGCTCTGCGCCGCCGGGCGGCTCAGCTGGCGGAGTGTCGTCCCAATACACCGGGAGGTCGCGGGTTTGACTCCCAGTCAGGGCACAGAGCTGGGTTGCAGGTTCGATCACGGCCCCAGTCATGGTGCCAACAGGAGGCAACCGATCAATGTTTCTCTCCCTCCCTCCCTCCCTCTCCCCCAAATCAATCAATAAAAATTTTTTAAAAGAAAAGAAAGAAGCCAGATACAAAAGGCTCCAAATAGTATTACTCCATCTAGATAAAAATCTAGAGAAAGGGCACATCGGTAGTTGCCTACGGCTGCGGTGGGGGTGCGGGTGGGGCTGGGGTGGGGCAGGAGGGCAAGGTTTGCCAGCCTCCCGACACCCGGGCTCGGGGTGGGGTGGAGTGCCCCCCCGACTGTGCTGTGGTGATGGTGCACCACTGTGAATTTACCACAACTCCTCCATTGTACACATACAGTGGGGGGATTTTATGGGAATTTCATAGGGAAATTATTTCTTTATAAATTCTATATATTTTTTAATATCTCTTTATTGATTTCAGAGAGAGGAAGGGAGGGAGGGAGAGAGAGAGAAGCATCAGTGATGAGCTGGGCTACACATTATATTTTAATAAAACTGTTTGAAACAAGGATGTACTGTTACGTGACCAGCAGGTGTCCTCACAGGCTGGCGGCTCTTATTCTCAAAGGCACACGTTTGTAGTGATTTCCATTAGCAGGGCTGGCACTGGTCGTCGGTATTGTTTTATTAATACTAGAGTCAAACCCTCCATCCCCCCCTGAAGTACAGAGGCTGCCCCCCTGGCCAGTGTGGCTCAGTGGTTAGAGCGTCAGCCAGCAAACCAAAGGGCTGTGGGTTCGATTCCAGGCCCTGGTCAGGGAGCATGCAGGAGGCAACCTTTGGATATGATGTTTCTTTCTCTCCCCCTCCCTCCACCCCTTCCACTCTCTCTAAAAATCAGTGGAGCCTGGCCAGCGTGGCTCAGCTGTTGAGCATCAGCCTATGATCCCGGAGACCGAGGTTCGATTCCTGGTCAGGGCACGTCAGGCTCAGTCCCCGGGAGGGGGCGTGCAGGAAGCAGCTGATCAATGACTCTCTCATCATTGATGTTTCTCTCTCTCTCCCTCTCCCTTCCTGTCTCTCTGAAATCAATAAAAATATATTTTTAAAAAATAAAAATCAATAGAGAAATAAATACATACATAAGACGCTGCCTGCTGGGACTTTCTGCCAGTATAGAAATGACCTGTGGCTCTGATACCTCAGACGCATGTGGCAAGAACACATGTGAAACACTCCTGGTCTGGCATATCTTCAAATTTAATTTAATTTTAATTCATTTACATTTAAGCAGCCGCGTGTGCTCATGGCCACCCTATATTGGACAGCTCAGCTCTAAACGCCCATGTCTACCCCTCTCTTTCCCCCCAAGACTGAAGACCCGCAGGAGGGGACCTGTGTGGATGGAAACAGCAAGGCGCCGGCGGAGGCGGCTTCTGTCCCTGCCCAGGAGCCCCCGGGACCCGGTGACTGCACCGCGGTGAAAGTGTAGGGGGCTGGCCGAGCCCCTGCAGGAAGGACTCCTCACCCGGGGAGGCGGGCTTGGGTTCGGGTGGCTGAGACGGCTGGACGGATAGAAATCCGCATCACTGTGCTCTCTGCTCGTAATCCGTACTAATAAAACTAAGTTTTTGTTTTGTTTTTTCAAATATGTCGGTACCCTGGCTGGGTGGCTCAGCTGGTTGGAGTGTGTGTGCCCCCCCCCCCCGAAAGGCTGAGGGTTCAATCCCTGGTTGGGGTGTGTGCGGGAGGCAACTGAGGGATTTCTCTCTCTCTCTCCCTCTCTCTAAAATTAATAAACATATCCTGGGATAAGAAGTATTTTTAAAAAAAGGGAATTGAATCATGTCACTAAACTATGGGGGAAACCAAGGCAGAGACCACCTCCGACAGCTGCGTCCCGCACTGACTCCGTGCAGACCCCTGTCCCGCCTGTTTCTTCGTGTCATTACTCAGACCAGCTGTGCCTCCCGCCGGCGGCTGGTCCCAAGTCCAGGCCCACAGCCTTGCACGGAGGAAAGGGGCTTTTATTTCCTGGGTCCGTTTAGAAAAAGACGTTAGCGGCTACCTTTGGAAGATGCTAGAAGCCAACTCCCAAAAGTCTTAAACACAGAACCAAAAAAAACCCACAAAAAACTCCAGTGTTTATCCCGCCTTTCATTACAACCTGCGCTGCAGGACAGCCGGATAGTGGGGGGGACTGAGTTCCTGCTCCTACAGTTACTACGACAAATACCCAAAGAAGGCGCCTCCGGGCCCATCTCAGCCGGCGCCCGCCCGCCGCAGGGATGACAGAGGAGCCGTTAGTGTCTGTCCGCCAGAGACTCGCAGCGCCCGGCAGACCAAGCACCAGAGAGGCAGGGGAGGTCGGGCGGTGTCACTCAGGACATTGCTTTCCCAGTCTTACCCATAACAGTGGCAGAACCGAGCCGCCGGCCCACCCCGGACCAGAGCTCGGCTGACTTTTCCCGGAAAGCGGCAGAGAGGAACGTTCCCGCCTCCGTGGGCCGCGGAGTCCACTCAGCTCCGCGGGCTGGGGCTGGCGTGTGGACAAGCAGGTGCAGCTGTGCTCTAGTGACACGTCATTTACGAGCACAAGCGGTGGACCGTGCTGGCCAGCCCCTGCTCGAGAACAGTGCTTTTCAAATTTTTTTATGTCTTTATTGATTTCAGAGAGAGGAAAGGAGAGGGAGACAGGTAGAAACATCAATGATGAGAGTCATTGATCGGCTGCCTCCTGCGCGCCCCCTGCTGGGGATGGAGCCCACAACCCGGGCCTGTGCCCTGACCGGGAATCGAACCCTGATCACCTGGATCCTAGGTCCATGCTCAACCGCTGAGCCACGCCAGCCGGGCAAGAACAGTGCTTTTTGAAATCTGAACAAATTTACAAATAAGAATTGAATTAGCTGTAGCGGGTGGCTCCTCTGATTAGGGCATCATCCGGATATGCCAAGGTTGCGGGTTCGATCCCCAGTATGGGCCGGGCAGGAGGCAGCCGATCCATGCTTGGCTCTCACATCGATGTTTCTCTTTCTCTCTCCTTCTCCCTTCCTCTCTCTCTAAAAATCAATAAAAATTCTTTAGAAAAGAAAGAACTTCAAGACGGTGACCTTGGAGCATTAAGCCCAAACACAGGGTCCCTGTGTGAGTGGGAGGTCCTGTTGGCACTGGGCGGGTGCCCCTGGACCCGGTGTGTTTGCACTCGTTTCACCCAGAAGCTCCCAGGAGTGGCACCTCTGAGGGAGCGTCCCTTGCTCCCCCCTTCTCAGCAGCCCCAGGTTGTCAAGGTCGCCTCCGGAAGGGGGGAGGCGGGGTGAAGTCTCCGTTCCCTTTGCCACAGAAGTCATTCTCTCTAAAACTTGGGAGTTCTCCGACCATCTGTCTCACCATGTGGAGGAAGCCAGTCTTTCCCGAGAAACGCGAGGGTGACTCAGGCAGCACCAGGGAAAGGAGCCCAGTGACAGTGCCAACAGTGTTTGGGGTTTTTTTTCTAGCTTCTAATTGCTTCCAAATCTCTGCCTCCCTTCTCTCCTTGCAGCTTTCTTGTTCCCTCATTCTCCTCACCCTCAGTGCCAGAAACAAAAGAAAACCAAACCCCAGAAGTCCTTTGAGTCTAAGTTAGTCCGAGAAGGGGGTTTGGTTTTGGTCAAACCGCCATGACAAGTATTTGATGACTAAAACTGATGACTCTAACAAATTATTTATGGACATCCATTCCGGTATTCACCCTCCTTAAATTAGGATAGTAAGTCTTTGATTTTTTAAAATATGTTTTTATTGATTTCAGAGAGAGGAAGGGAGAGGGGGAGCCCGAAACCCAGGCCTGTGCTCTGACTGGGAATCGAACCCGAGCTCTCCTGGATCCTAGGTCGATGCTCAACCACTGAGCCACGCCGGCCAGGCTAAGCCTTTGATTTTAATAACACGATTGCCGACCGTTTATTTTCTGAAATCACCAAAACCGTAACAAGTGTAGTCCAGGTTTGTTTGTTTTTAACCACGTGGGACATGCCAAGAAGAGGCCAGCAACCACGGGAAGACGAGAGTCCTTGTTTTTCAGGCTGTTTGGATATAAGTTGTGGGTTGTGTGAAGTCGGGAAGATTTCTTAAAATCCCTGGAACTCCACATCCTCATCACAGACAGACAGCTAACTGTGGTCAGCAGTGAGACAGACGTGAGCAGAGCAAGGACGAGGGGCCAGGTGCAGGAGGTACCAGACAACTGTAGGGTGGGACCTCACCCCCAGGGCGGCCTTTCCCCCCCAGCACATCGCTGGTCACGGGGTTTGGACCCTCTGACCTCCCCTCCCCGGAGATAACATCTAGGCCTCAGTTGTTTCAGCCCCAGGCCCAGAAAAGCAGCAAAACCACACCAGTGACCCCATGGCTGACCCCTGGACCAGCTGCAGTGGCTAATGGCCCTCTGCCCTGGCGCTGGCCAGTCGGTGGAGACACCCTGAAAGGACACACCTGGAAGCTGCTGAATATTCTATTGAGATCCCCCACCCCGACCTCCCTTAAAATCTCCACCCTTAAACCCTGAGGACAGAGGGCCCAGTGAGCTCCCCCTCCTCTTTCCCAGCCCCCTGGGCGGGTCACCTTCCCCTTCCCCGATTCTAAGCTCCAAGGGCCCTTCCTTTGCCTCTATAACCTGCTTCATCGGCCCATTTCTTCTATGAATCACTCCTTCTATCCCTGTAATTTTCCAAATAAATGTTCTCTTATCGCTCGAGTCTTGGCTCTGAATTCTCTCCCAGCCAGAACCCAAGTACCGAGGATGCCGAACCCAGGTCCGGTCCGACCCCAACATCTAACACCTGGTGCACCCCAGCGCCGACAACAATAGGGTTGCTGTGGGCACTGTGACCGATGGCCCGAGGATTCCCAGGACATGGACATGTCAGGGCTAAAGCTGAGACTGTCCCGGCACGGAGGAGCAGTGGGTCACCCTAGCTGTAAGCACACCCACTGTAAGGATGCGGACGCGATCATTACAGTGATTAGGAAAACAATCCTCCCCCCACCCATCACACCCGCCTCGCAGGCTTCATTCTTCACCTGTGCCCTTGGGGGGCCCCTAAGGCAAGCCCCATGACCCTTCCAGCCTCTTAGGTACAATGACTTACCGTCACTGTTGTGGATTTTTATTTCTATTTTTTTAGTCACGTGGCAAAGGGAAAAATAGCCTCGGCTCAGTCGTTGAACTGCTTTTGGCTGCGCTGGGCTTGGTCAGCTGCTTCTTTAGCGCCGCACCTGCGGCCTCTGTGCTCCCCCCCCCCCTCCAGGCTGCAGTCCTCTCCCGGCGGTTAGCTCTCCAGGCCTGCTGGTCACCCAGGGCCACCCCCGGGCGTCCCCCCGACGGTCAGCCTCTCGCTGCAGGGCTCACCTGCCACCCCCAGGGGGCGCTCCTTGAAAGGCTATAAGAGGCCTGGTTCATTCATAGCCTCTCCCCCCCTCCCCCTCTGTCTTCCTCTCCCCCTCCCTCCCTCTGTCTTTCTCTCCCCCTCCCTCTGTCTTTCTCTCTCTCCCACCCCCTCTCTCCTCTCTCCAGCTGGTCCCTGTTGGCCACCATGGTCTTCCCCCAACGCTTAATGTTCTTATTAAACCCCCTGGGCTGCAACCTTGACCCCGTGCTTCTCGGGCCCTGCACCTCACCCCACGTTGAGTCCTGACTGGTCCACTTGAGGCGCCCCCTCCCTGAAGCTGGAAGTGGGAACCCTCGCCCTCCCCACACTCCCACGTTGGGGAGTCTGAGTGGAGTATGTGGGTCACTCTTTTGACTCTTGCAGCCTCTCCGCAAGTCTGAACTTATGTTCCAAAAAGCTTTCAAAGTGTATGTAGAAAGGAGAGGGTGGGGGTGGGAGGCGTCCAGAAGCTTCGACGTGAGTACAGCGGGGCAGCTACGACACAGTCGAGGGGAGGGGAGGTGCAGCTCCGGGAACGCAGGCGGTGAGATCCTAACGCCTATGCAGGGGCCAGGCGGGGACTCGGGGGGTCACCTTGTAAATACAGAATTGTCTCACTGCTGTGCTGTGTGCCTGCAACTAATGTAAAATAATATTAAATGTCACCTATAACTGAAAATTTAAAAATTATTTAGCCTCTGCTCCCTCCGCCCACTGCTGAGAAGTCCCCGAAGACCCCGGTAGGAAAGAGGGTGCAGAGGGGAGACCCTGCTGGACAAAGGGCCCTTTCCCGTGACCACAGCCCCCCCCCCCCAACATCTCTCTGGAGTTCCCTGAGCTGGCTTCAGACAAAATGAAGTCCCAAAAAAACTGCTGCTGGTCCCTGTTCCTGGTACTTATCTCGGTTTATAATTACACGCTCGTTAGTGTGATTATGTGATTAGTGTGTTCCCATCTCGGGGCTCTCAGCGCATCGGGGGACCCCTTTCTCTCCGCTGCATGTGGAGCCCTAAGTGCCCCTCGGTGGTAAACTAACAGCGGGCCGATGGAGCTGTGCCCGGCCGGCCTGCGGGGCTTCGCCCAAGGGCTCTAGGAGGTACAGGGAGGAAGAAAGGGGGGCCCGGGGAGGGCGAGCGAGTTCTCCGGCGTGAAAGGGGGACCCGGGTGTTCGGGGCCCAGCTCCCAGCCCGCCTGGCGCAGCCTCCGTGCAGCTCTCCCCGCGGTGCTCGGTGCTCGGTTCGGTGCAGAGCGCAGGCGGGGACGGCGCTGCCGGGGCGCCGGGGCCACCAAGGAAGGGCTACCCCGCGTTTCCTGGGTGACCTCATGTGAATTTGATTTCCTCGGTAAAGACCCTCATCTCCAAATAAAGCCACATTCTGCCCTGGCCGGGTGGTTCAGTCGCTTAGAGCAGACACGCCTACGCTGTGGGCTGGATCCCCGGTCCCTGCACAGGCCGGGCTGCGGGCTCCATCCCGGCAGGGGGCGTGCAGGAGACTGCAGATCAGTGACTCTCATCATTGATGTTTCTCTCTCTCTCCCTCTCCCTTCCTGTCTCTCTGAAATCAATAAAGACATATTTTTTAACAACAACAACAAAAAAAATCAATCAGTGAGTGCATAAATAAGTAGAACAACAAATCCATGTCTCCCCCCACCAAAGTCAATAAATAAAAAATTAAAACAAATAAGGTCACGTTCCGCGGTCCAGGGGGTGAGGACCCAACATATACTTTTGGAAAGAACACATTCAACCCATAAGAAGGTTTTTGTTCTAAACTTTAGAATTTTCTATCACTCTCTGTGGGACCATGGACATGTGGCTTCGGGGACTGATAAGTAGCATGTAGCATGTTTCTGGGGAGCAGGGGAGCCACTCTACCCCGGAATGCGCAATCCCATCACAAGTGGACTCCACACCAAAGCTGTGACATTTCCAAACCTTTAATTCCAAACGGACCACAGTGAGGTCAGGCCCAGACATCCTCCCCTCCCGCTCCCCTATGTCTCCAAATTTTGGATTTGTCAAAAGAAGCCCCCCCACAATGAATGCATCCAGATCTCAGAAACGAGTAGGTCCAACTCCCCCCCAACACCCCCTGACCTCATCCCCCCATCCCTAGTTACCCCATCAGGTCCCCACTAGCCTTCCCTGGGGACCCTCGTTGGCCAAAAGCCTCTCACTACCCCATCCCCAAGCGACCCAAATTCAGCCACCGAGGAAAACGTATTTACAGAGGGAAAAGATCGGGGCACGAGACACAGGTCTGTGCGAACAACGTGGACCCCGGAGCAAGGAGAACAGTCTCTCCAGGACATGGGGCAAAAGGTTTTGAGGGGACGGGGTAAAGAAGGCGGCTTTGGAAGGAGCTTAGAGGAAGCACAATGGTGCCTCTAGGGGGCCCTGTGGCCCTGCTTGGGACAGAGTGAGCCCCAGGGCCAGGGCGGCAGCGTGAGCAGGAGGAAGCAGCTGCCCACCAGCAGCAGGACCAGGCTGGCACCCACGCAGCAGCCCAGCGACCAGGAGTACTCATAGGTCAGGGCGGGCGCCGGGGGGGGCTCGGGGCTGGCCGTCTGCAGCAGGGCTCGCACGGAGTGCCGGAACACCTCCACGCTGACCAGGAGCAGCAGGCCTGCGGGACAGGGACGGGGGAGCGCTCAGGCCGGGCCCCCAGCTGGGCTCTCCGTGTCCCCTCCAATGCACCCACCACACGCTTCCCAGACAAGAAACCCGGGGCACCCCCAGGCACCCTCTCATTCGCTCATTCATCCACCACCTACTTATTAAACACCTGTGCTGTAGCAGGTGCGATTTGGGCAGCTGGACAGAAAGAAGGAACAGTGACTGTCAGAGGCAGAAAGGAGAATGGTGGGTGCCCGGGGTGGGGGGGAAGGAGTGGGAGTTGGTGTTTAATGGGGACAGAGTTTCAGCTTGGGAAGGCTGAAAGGTCCTGGAGATGGCCCTGGCCGGGTAGCTCAGTTGGTTAGAGTGTTGTCCCGATACACCAAAGGTTGCAGGTTTGCTCCCTGGTCAGGGCACAGACAAGAGTCAACCAATGGATAAACAAGTGGAACCACAAATCCATGTTTCTCTCTCTTCCTTCCTCTCTCTCTCTTTCTCTAAAATCAATTTTTTTTTTAAAAAAAAGAGAAACTCTAAAAAAAAAACCACAATGTATACCTTACATTTATGCAATTTCTACTCGTCAATCACACCTCAGTAAAGTTGAAAAAAAAAAATAGTGATGGTGGATCACAAAATAAAAAGAAAGGCAGTCAAGCTGTAATGCAATTTGATTTTTAAAAAGAAAGAAAAAGAGAAGAAAAATTAGAAACAAGGCAAAGACCCTGACCCCATGGAGCTTCTATTCTACTTGGGGAGACAGGTGGTAAGCAACGCCTGCGGGAGACAGTGAGAAAGTATAAATAACGAAGCAGGCAGGTGGGGTGGGAGCGGTGACAGAGTGACCGAAACTAGGCTTCTGCCCATGGCAGCCCTTCAGAAATCGAGACTTAATTTGCCAGACCTTCTGATTTTTCAAGAAGAGGCAGAATTTTTTTATTGACCTGAAGCCAGGGCTAGGATTTTTAAGTGGTTATGACGTGCATGGGAATTCAACCAACTTTAAGTACTGGCTCAGAGGACTCTACACACTCCCGCCAGCCCACGCACGGTCAGGGCCTCACTAGCCTGCGGCTGCCAGGTTGCAACCTCCGAAGCAAACATGAGAAGACAAGGTAATTTCAGAGTGATGCCTGCTGGGGAGGAGATAAAAACAGGGCGATCGGAAGGGACGTGACATCCAGGGTGGAGCAAGGACTTTAAATAGTGGTGTCAGGAAAAACATTTCAGCTGAATGAAGGCTGATAAGAGGCCGGCCACACACAAAATTGAGCGACGGCTACTCCATGCAGAAGGAACGGCGGCGTGAGGGCCTGTGGTGGGGTGGGTACAGTGAGTCTGGGGAAAAGAAGGGAGGTCGCTGTGTCCAGAGCAAAGGGCGTGGGGAGGGGGAGAGTGGTGGGCAGGGGGAGTGCAGAGGTGGGCGGGCGTCAGGTCACATAGGACCCTCTGATGGTCACCCACGGTCATGGACCCTAGCTGCCTCCCCTCTCTGATCCCGGAGCCTGGCCCCAACCTCAGTCCCTGACCCTCTCCGGTTCCCCCAGGTTCCCCCACGTGTTTTAATCAGGGCCCTGGAGAGTGCAGCCTGGAGTCTGTGCCATGGTTCAATAGCCTCTCTTGAGCCCTCTGTGGCCCCATGTGGTTCAGCAACCGGGAGCGGGAGGTGGAAAAACACCTGGAGGAGGGGGAGACACTGTCCAGTCTCCCTCATTCCTTTGCTAGTTCATGCATCTTGCATTCATTCAACACATCTTAAATGAGCTCTCATTATGAAATATATGCATGAGGCTAACAAAGGCCCTGTGCTCCCGGTGCTTCAGCCCAGGAGAGATGGACCATAGTCAGGTACATGCATTGTTGTGGGCTGACTGGCATCCTATATTTGGAGATAGGATCTTTAAAGAAACAAAATTAGGTCTTTAGGATGGGCTCTAATCCAATATAACTGCTGCCCTTAGGAGGAGAGCAGGACACAGACAGGCACAGAGGGAGGACCGTGTGAGGACACAGGGAGGAAAGGGTCGGCTACAAGCCAAGGAGAGAGGCCTCAGGAGGAACCGTCCTGCCAGCGCCTTGAGCTTCCAGCCCCCAGGACTGGGAGGTGATACATTTCTGTTGTTTGAGACACCCAGCCTGTGGCGCACCCTTCTGTCCACGTCAGAAAACACCTGATCCACTGAGGGCGACATTTCACAGGATGCAGCATTTTTTGGGACCCTCATCTCCAAGGATGCAACAGTCCTTGCAGACCCCCCAGGTCCAAATTTAAGAGTGCTTGGAGACCCTCCAATCCCCAGCCAACAGCAGGGCTTAGCATTCTCATATTCGAGCCTGCTACTAGCCCTTGTGCTTCCCAGCATGCAACAGTGTTTGGAGACCTCTCAACCTCCCAGCATGCAACAGTGTTTGGAGACCTCTCAACCTCCCAGCATGCAACAGTGCTTGGGGACCTCTCAACCTCCCAGCATGCAACGGTTCTTGTAGACCATACCTCCCAGCATGCAACAGGGCTTAGGGATCTCACCTCCCAGCATGCAACGGTGCTTGTAGACCATACCTCCCAGCATGCAACAGTGCTTGGGGATCCCACCTCCCGGCCTGCAGCGTCCTCAGTCTCCAGGCTCCCAGCCCTCACCCGAGAGGCCGAAGCAGACCGCTCCAACTCGGACCAGGAACTCGGCGCCCTTGCTGAGCACCATGATGATGCAGAGGCACCCCAGGGCCATGACCGTCAGGCCCAGCACCGCTATCACCGCAGCCGCCAGATTCAGCTCTGCGGGGGGGGGAGTGGAGAACATGGGACGCAGGGAGGGGGCGAACTCCCCGGTGGGGACCCAGAACCAGGAAAATGGGAGATTCACGACTACAGAAGAGTTTTCCAGTCCAATACTTCACTTACACTATTGAGGGAACTAAGACTCAGACGGGACCGATTATTTGCCTAAAGTCACACAGCAAAGGGGACAGAGCCAGCCCTAGAAGGAGATGGGAACTACCAGTGATTACTTATGATCTGGCCCCCGTCTGTTTGCAGGTGAGGAAGCTGAGGCGTGAGCAGGTGGGTGACTGTGGGGAGGTGTGTTACAGTGGAATCACCCAATCCGAATGCCCCCGCCACTTCCCAGCTGGGGGATTCTGGTAAGGCCACACACGGAGCCCCTCTGAGCCCCAGTTTTCTCCTCTAGAAAATCAGGGTCAAGTTCCCTATTGGATCAGGCTGTTGGGAGGACTGGAAGTCACCTGTGTAAGGTGCCAGTGCAGCACCTGGCACCCAGCAGGTGCTCCAGACATGGGCACTACGACTCTTACGATCCCAGAGGAGCGCAGTGACTTGTCCACACTCGCTGAACATCAGGACAACAGAGGCCCTGGCCGGTGTGGCTCAGTTGGTTAAGCATCGTTCCCAGCACCAAAAGGTTGCTGGTTCAACTCCCACTCAGGGCACACGCCTGGATTGGGGGCTCGATCCCTAGTGGGGGGTGCAGGAGGCATCCCGTCGCTGACTCTCTCTCATCGTTGATGTTTCTGTCTCTCTCGCCCTTTCCCTTCCTCTCTCTGAAATCAGTAGAAACATGTTTAAAAAGAACTCCTCCAACACAGTCAGCATATCCCCACCCCACCCCACCGCAGGGCGCAAAGTTCTCACCTTTCTTTGTGGTTCTCTGGAAGATGTGCGCATTCTCCCCCGTGGTGAAGAATTTAAAATAGGTGCAGTTGGCTTCTGTGGGAGCAGGAGAGAGAGAAATAAGGCAGGGAGGCCAGGGAGGACCCTAGTGTAAGTTCAGTACTGGGCAGTAAACGTAGCTCACAGCCACCTAAAAATACGGAGAGCATCCCTCATAGACGAGAAAGATGATGCTCAGTAAAAGCCACCTGCTGTCACACAGTTTACCCAGGAGCTGGGAGTCCAATGTGGAGCTTTTTTAAATTGATTTTTTAGAGAGAGAGGGAGGGAGAGGGAGAGAGGGAGAGAAACATTGATTGGCTTCCTCCTGCGTGCCCCTTACTGGGAATTCGAGCCTGAAACCCAGGCATGTGCCCTGACTGAGAATCGAACCAGCAACCTTTCGGGGCACAGGACAACACCCCAACCCACTGAGCCACACCGGCCAGGGGCCAATGCAGAGCTGTGCATGGGCTATTGGCCCCTCGGGGGACTCTGATTCTTCCTATTAAGTGAGATAATAGTCTCTTTCTTGGCCCCATCACCTGAGTTTGCTGAGAGTCAAGCGAGGTTAGAAATGGGTATATCACTTTATTCAGCAAAAGGACACCAAGATCCAGGCAACAGAAGGCTAACAGGAGACATTCTTATGTCAGAGGGAAGTCTGGGGGACACAAAGGACTCCTGCAGGTGGGCAGGAAAAGAGAGGCAGCCCACTGAACACGGGCGCAGGATGTGAACGGGCGAGTCACCGCAGAGGGAGCCGGGGCTGCTCGCGGGCCGGCAGAAATGCAACTCAGATCGGCAGGGAGGTGCCACTTACGAGCAAGGAGGTTGGCAAACACGAGGAGCAAGTGGCTTGGCAGGTATCGGGGTTTGGAGGGTGGGCGGACACAGCTGGGAGGGTGAGCTGGTGCAGCCACGCTGGTTTTATCAGCTCCAAAGATCCTGCGTTTCCACCCACGTCAAGGTGAGACCCTCCACCAGCAGAAAAATTACGACTCGCCGCGGGCTCAGGTGATGGTTAGCATTTTTCAGCAATAGAGTCTTTTTAAATTAAGGCTCGTACATTTTTTAGACACAGTGCAATTGCACACTTAATGGGCTACGGTGCAGCACAAGCATAGCTTTTGCGGGTGTGGGAAACCAACACGCTCGTGTGCCTGGCTTTAGTGCGGAGGCCTGGGCTGGACCATGGCATCTCCCAGGGGTGCCTGTGCTCGTCCTTTTGGAAGACAGACCCTGACAGACTTTAAGAAATGAAGTATGTTTATACCCTATAACCAGCGATTTTACTTCTGGGGAAACACGCAGACAAAATCCATAAGCAGGAGCGTCTACATTTACAATAACAGGGAGTCAGAAGACTATCAGAAAGCAACCTACAGAGATTTGAGAAAAAATAAAAATAAAAACCAGACCCTGGCCGGGTAGTTCAGTTGGTTAGGGCGTTGTCCCGATACGCCAAGGCTGCAGGCTCGGTCCCTGGTCGGGGCATGTACAAGACTCAGCCAGTGATACATCACTAAGTGGGACAACAAATCTCTCTCTCTTCCTCTCTCTAAAATGAATTTTTTAAAAACAGGAAAAATCTAGAGCATGATGTAATTTATGTAAATTAAGACACCTACAGATATAAAATAACACTATATATTTTCCAAGTGAAAAGACATATCCATGGCTGCATATCAAACACATTAAAGAGATGAGTCAGGAAGAAATGAAATAAAAGAATAACTTAAGTGGAGCACAAGGAGGACCTTGCAAAGGCTGGTCATGAGCATGATTCATCCCACTCTGTGTACTTGAGGTCCAAGAAACCCGAAGCTTAAAACGCCCACCCGCCCACCCACTTTCCAAACTGCATTGTAAAGCCAGAACTTCCTGCAGAATTCACTCGCTAATTCTGCAGCTGGGGAAACTGAGGTGGGGAAAGGGAGGAGAGAGGTAGAGAGTGGGGGGGCGGGGGGAGAACCGGGAGAGGGGCCGGGCAGCCTGGGGAAGTGGGAAGGAACTTTCCAAACGGAAGAACGTGGCAGGAATATGAATATGAGGTGCTTACGCAGCACCTGTTCTGGGGACTTCACGTGCATTAACGCGTTAATCCACAGAGCAACCCTGTGCGTAGTTATCATCATCCCCATTCTACAGAAGAGAAAGAGCAGAGGGTAAACTGAGTCAGGTGAGGTGGGAGTCCACCTGGTGGCCTGCGGGAAGCAGGAGGGCGTGAGATGTCCCATCAGGAGCAGTGACAGACCTCACGGTTCATGTGGCAGAGAGGACCCTACCGCAGCAATCACTGGGGGGAACTGGGGGGTCCCACCGAGGAGCCCTAGTGCGGTATCTTCTGGGACAGTGTGAGGTGCCTCGCATCCCATCTTGGCCACTAATAATCTAGGGCATCTTGTCTCTGACCCTAAACGATATGCTGCATCCCATTTGGAAAATAAAACCAATAAATACATTTTTAAAAAGTTTTTTAAGAGAGATGTGAGGGGAGGGACCCCATCATATGCAGCCGGGTGGGGTGGGACATTCCACCCCCCCTCCCCAGGCCATGAGGAGAACATTTCCCAGGGAACAAGGAAGGGGGGGCTGCCCTGGGGTGCTGGGAGGTGTGTGGTGAGAATCAGTAGGTGGGAACAGGCATGGATTCTACTTGGGGGTGGGGGTCAAGGCAGTCTGTCTCCCAGGGCCCCAGGATGGGGTGCAGGCTGTCTCAGGAGTGGGAAGAGCCAGCTGACACCAGGAACCGGGGCTCTCTCTGTCTCTCTAGGGCACAGGCTGTGAGTGGGCATGGGCATGGGCATGGGCACAGGCTGTCTCAGGGCTGTGGGTGTTTCTGGGGGACGCTGCAGGCTGTCTCAGGGCACCAGCTGCATCTGGAGTCTCAGGCTGGGTGTCGGGGCCCAGGCCATGTGAGGAGGCGCAAGGTTCCTCCAGGCTGTCTGTGGGGAGACAGGTGGTCTGGGGACACAAATGCCTGGGACACAGGCTGCACCGGGGCACAGGAGCTTAGGAGGCGACAGGATGGTGTGAGGCACAGGCTGTTCTGGGGGAAGGGGTGGTCTGTGGGTACAGGCTGGTTTGGGGGTACAGGCTGGCCTGGGGCACAGGCTACTGTGGGGTACAGACTTTCTCTACAGGGTTTATGCCTGAAGCCAAGGCCGTTGGGGAGCCCTGGGTGATGTGGGTTGGGGCTGTTCCTGAGGGTGCAAGCTCGCTCCCTGGGGCGCGCGCGGGCTCTCCCTGGGGCGCGCGCGGGCTCTCCCTGGGGCGCGCGCGGGCTCGGTCCCTGGGGCGCGCGCGGGCTCTCCCTGGGGCGCGTGGGCTCTCCCTGGGGTGCGCGCGGGCTCGGTCCCTGGGGCGCGCGCGGGCTCTCCCTGGGGCGCGCGCGGGCTCTCCCTGGGGCGCACTCGGGTCCTCCCTGGGGCGCGCGCGGGCTCTCCCTGGGGCGCGCGCGGGCTCTCCCTGGGGCGCACTCGGGTCCTCCCTGGGGCGCGCGCGGGCTCTCCCTGGGGCGCGCGCGGGTCCTCCCTGGGGCGCGCGCGGGCTCGGTCCCTGGGGCGCGCTCGGGTCCTCCCTGGGGCGCACTCGGGCTCTCCCTGGGGCGCGCGGGCTCGGTCCCTGGGGCGCGCTCGGGTCCTCCCTGGGGCGCGCGCGGGCTCTCCCTGGGGCGCACTCGGGCTCTCCCTGGGGCGCGCGGGCTCTCCTGGGGCCCAGTTCCCCCACCCGGGCTCCCGCGCCGCCGGGCCGCCCCCCCCCCCCCCGGGCGCCTCACCTCCGGGCAGCTGGGCGGGGCCGCACGTCCGCCGGCCCGCGGGCACGCCCTCCTGCCACAGCCTCTTGACGCACAGCTTCCAGAGCCCCAGGTAGGCGGCGTCGCACACGGCGCTGCCGTTGGCCTTGGCGGTGTTGAGCTCCACCCAGAACTCGGTGCCCACGGCCAGCACGGCCAGCGTGGCGCCCACGGCGGTCAGCAGCAGCACCAGCTTGACCTTGCCCTCCCGCTCCGGCGACAGCCCGGGCTGGCGCTGCCCGTCGCCCCGCCGGGCGGCCGCCCCGCGCCTCCGGTCCTCCTCTTGCATCAGGAAGTTCGACCACATCATCGCGGCGGCCGACCGGCGGGGCGGCGCGGGCGGGCCGGGGCGGGGCGGGCGGGGCGCCCGGGGTCTCCAAGGGGCGGGGGGCTGTGGCCACTGGACTATAAGAAAAGCAATTGCTCAATCTCCCTGGGACTTCAAACGGGGGGCCAAGGGCGCCTCTGGGCCTCAGAAGAGAGAAAAAAACAAGGCACCCCCCACCCCCGCGGGGGGCCCTCTGAGGCTCAGGAAAGGGCCCGAGTTTCCACGGAAACTCAGCCAAGACGACGGGGCCCAGGCGAAAATCAAGGTGCCGCTGAGGAGACCTGAGTGCCACCCGAAGCTCCGAGGGGCTGCTCTGCGCCCCCCCAGGCTCAGAGCTCGGGGTACCCGGGAGAGGAAGCCGAGCTCCTCCGTGTGTTTGAGAGGAGGCACCTCCCGGCTTCTTTGGGCCTCAGAATCTGGGGAGGGAGGAGCTGGGTCCCCTCTGGGTTTAGGAGGGAGATCAGAACTCCTTCCGGGTCTCGGAGAGGCTGTAGGACCCCCCAAAATGCACCGAAGGGAGCAGCAGAGTTCTGGCTGGGGTTCAGGAAAGAGGGGCTGGGGACCCGCTGGAATCCAGAGAGGGGCCTCGACCAGAGTCTGCACTGGGCTGAGAGGGGGGACCGGAGCCCAGAGAAGGGGGCTGGGCGCTCCCGGGGCTCAGGAGGGGGACCTGGGGTCCCCACTTGGGCTCAGAGAGGGGACCGGAGTCCCGAGAAGGGGACTGAGCGCTCCCGGGGCTCAGGAGGGGGGCCTGGGGTCCCCACTGGGGCTCAGAGAGGGGACCGGAGTCCCGAGAAGGGGGCCGAGCGCTCCCGGGGCTCGGGAGGGGGACCTGGGGTCCCCACTTGGGCTCAGAGAGGGGACCGGAGTCCCGAGAAGGGGGCTGAGCGCTCCCGGGGCTCAGGAGGGGGACCTGGGGTCCCCACTGGGGCTCAGAGAGGGGACCGGAGTCCCGAGAAGGGGGCCGAGCGCTCCCGGGGCTCGGGAGGGGGACCTGGGGTCCCCACTGGGGCTCAGAGAGGGGACCGGAGTCCCGAGAAGGGGGCTGAGCGCTCCCGGGGCTCAGGAGGGGGACCTGGGGTCCCCACTGGGGCTCAGAGAGGGGACCGGAGTCCCGAGAAGGGGGCCGAGCGCTCCCGGGGCTCGGGAGGGGGACCTGGGGTCCCCACTGGGGCTCAGAGAGGGGACCGGAGTCCCGAGAAGGGGGCCGAGCGCTCCCCGGGCTCGGGAGGGGGGCCTGGGGCCCCCCTGGGGCTCAGATGGGCGGGCTGTGCCCCGCGCTGCGGCTCAGGAAATGGGGCCAGAGCCTCCCCCGTCCACGGAACGGCGGGGACCCGGAAGGGACTCGTGTCCCCTCGGTCGCCGGGCTCCCCCCCGGGCTCCCAGGGCCTGCCGCGCCGCGAGGGCTCCAGGCTCCGCTCCAGGCCGGGGCCTCCCGCGGCCCCCCACCCCCGGGCGCTGCGCAGGGCCCCGCTCTCCCTCCTGCCTGGGCGCCGCCCCGGCGCCGCGATCCTCCGGCCGTGGGCTCCGCACGCCGCCCGCCAGGCTCCGGACCCGCTGCGCCCGCCGCGGCCTCGCCCCCCGCCGCCCCCACCCTCCGGCTATTTCAGGCCCGACCCGTAAATAACACCAGCACCTGTCGCCGGGCGCCTGTTGCCATAGGGATCCCGGGTATTTTAAGGAGACAAGGGGAGCGGGAGGGGCTGGGGGCCGGGTCCCGACCGGGCTGGAGCCTGAAGGGACATTTGTTTCCTTAAGGGGCCCGCGCGGGAGCTGAGGGTCCCATCTCCCCAACGCGGGCAGGGAGCCGGGGTTTCTGTCCCGAACAGGCCCAGCTGAACTGCTGGATCCGAGGGAGGAGGGCCTGGGGCCTGGACCCCAGGGTCTGAGGGAGGAGGGGCTGGGGCCTGGACCCCAGGGTCTGAGGGAGGAGGGGCTGGGGCCTGGACCCCAGGGTCTGAGGGAGGAGGGGCTGGGGCCTGGACCCCAGGGTCTGAGGGAGGAGGGGCTGGGGCCTGGACCCCAGGGTCTGAGGGAGGAGGGGCTGGGGCCTGGACCCCAGGGTCTGAGGGAGGAGGGGCTGGGACCTGGACCCCTGGGTGTGAGGGAGGAGGGGCTGGGGCCTGGACCCCTGGGTCTGAGGGAGGAGGGGCTTCGGGCCTGGACCTCTGGGTGTGAGGGAGGAGGGGCTGGGACCTGGACCCCTGGGCCTGAGGGAGGAGGGGTTGGGGCCCAGATCCTGGGCTCTTGAAGGTGGGACCACAGATTCCTGAGCTGGGGTCCTAGGCTCCCCGGAGGTAGAAAGGTCAGGCCCAGAGAGAGGCTGGTTGTCGGTAGCAGTGGGAAGCAGAGCCGCAGTTCTCTTCATCGAGTTTATTAGCCCAGCACCCAGAGGACTTTCCATGCAGTTTTGCTCCCCCAGGGGCAGGGACAGGACAGCCGTGTGGAATGGCAGCAGGGGCTTGTCTTTCACCCTTTCACCCCGACCCTCAGCCCTTGTGCAGACGGCCCAGGTGGGACCCACCTTCAGCAACTCCTCTGCCCACAGCTGGCTGCTCTAGGCAGCTGGTGCACTCGGCCTTCTCTGGGCGCCCTGTGCTGCCTCCGTGGGAGCACGCACCGCCCTGGGGTGTAACTGTGTGCATCTGTGAGCTCCCTCCAGCCTGGGGCAGGGCCCAGGTGCCCGAGGAACTCACCTCACCCTCAGCACCGCCTAGCCCAGGACCACACAGGCGGCCTTAGGAAATGTGCACTAGGCGAGGTGAATGAATGAATGAATGAGCGAGCAAATGAATGAAGTGAGATGGTGATGCAGGCATCCCCTCCCAAGCTAAGGAAAGTGCCCCCATCAGAGCACAGCCCCCTCTGAGATCTAATTGGCTGCCCCACCTGTCTCCAGATCCAGGCAGCTCAGAGGTGCAGGGCCTCAAGGTACCTCGAGGGCCTCAGGGAATTGCTTGAATGAGTGAAACCTGTCTTTTCCTTCAGGTCACCGGGTCTCCCCAGGCCTCCCCAGGCTCCAGAGGGGGTCTGGGTGTGCTTGGTGCTGGTGGCAGCATGGACGGAGCAGGGCAGGGACCACCTGCCCCCTGAATCCATGTCTCCTCTGGGCCCTGGGCCTCCCCATCTCTCTTAATCCATCTGCTATAACAGTTCTCATTTCAGGGTGCACTTTCTGTCCCCCATCTTCCCATCTGCCAGTCTCCCTGTCTCTCCTTTCACAGAAAGGGTATGAACTTTCTTTGGTATGGAAGTCCCTGTCACACCAAAAGGATGGCCTGGTCTCCTTGCCCTCCACCCTCCCTCCCTCATTCTTTCTGCCACTTGAGCAGGGCCCCAGTCCCCATCCTTGTATTGCAATGATCTCATCAAACCAAATGGTCGCTTTTGGAATTTTCCATTCTCAGCAGCAAGGCGGGTTTCCTCCTGGACCCCGCCTGCTTCGTGGTCATCCCTCTCCCCCTCTGCTATATTTCCTTCTGACCTGGATGTAGGTGCCCCCACCCAGGCTCTGGCTGGGGGGTGAGTTCTCTGCCTGAATTCACCTCCTACGTCACCTAATCCAGTCTCAGGGCATTAAATGTCTCCTATATGCTGACCTTTCCAAAATTTATATTTCTAGCCATGACCTGTCCCCCAGCTCCAGTCTCACATTTCCAACTGGTGACCTGATACCCCAACTTGGGTTCCCTACAGGCATCTCCAAAGGATGCTCGATTCCTCCACCCAACCCAGACTCCTTCCCCCGTGGCCCCCAGGGCCTGCCCAATGAAGAGTTCCTGTCCTCCCCTCACCATGGCTCCTCACTCCCTCTCCTACAGCATCCAGTTCATGCCTGTAGGTTCTGCCTCCAGAATCCCATTGCTCTCCCTCCTCTCTGACTCCATGTGGGTCCAGGCCACCAGCAGCCCGAACTGGACAAGAGCCCCCTAACGCCTCACACGCCTTGCTGCCACTTCCACTCCTTCACCGATGCTCAGCACAACACGGTTCTGTGATTTTGGTTTTTTAATAGAAATAGAATCATGTCGAGCCTGTGCTCAGCCCGTGGAGTCTAGACAGTCACGTTTCTTCCTAGGGCTAAAGGCCCCAGGCCTGTTCTGACCTCACCCTTGTTAGTTAACCTGCCCGCCTCCTCGGAGCATCCTGGCCAACCTGGGAGTCCTGGGCTTTTGTGCAGCCTTTGTCCCTGTTCCATTTCTTCTCCCAACCCCAGACTGTTTCAAAGTGACCCCCGCAGGGAGGTCTTCTCTACCACCCTGCTCCATCACTGTCACCCCATCTGGCTCGCTTTTTAAAGCAGTTCCCTGGGACTGAGATTCTCTCCCTTGCCTCTCCTATACTTATGTGATTATTTGCTTTTCTCCCACGAGTGTGAGTTTCAAGAGCCAGTGCCCGTGTTTGATGCTGAATTGCAGGGTGTCTCCGCCTCTCATCTCTGAGTTCCTGCCTCCCCTTTGTACACCATTCACGTTGCACTCCCGCTGAGGGCCATTCATTCCAGGGCTCCCCACTGCCCCCAGAACAAAATCTAAACTCCCTTCCTAACCTACAAGTCCCTGGGAAGCCTGGCCCTGTCTGTGCCTCCAGCCTCATCTTGTTCCATCTGCACCTGGCTCACTACACACACACACACACACACAGCCTTCCCTGGAAGCTCCTCCTGCCCCAGGGCCTTTGCATATGCTGTTCTCTGGCTGAAACACTTCCCCTGCAGCATCACCTGGCTGCTTCTTGCCATCCTATCTGTGTAAGCTAAAACACCCCTTCCTTTTAAACTGGATTAAGCCCCACTTCCCATGGAGCATATTGTAGCATTTTGGATTTTTCCTATGTCCTAATTGTAATTTACTGTTTGTAGACACAATTCCTTGATTAACGCACACGATGTAAACTCTCTGAGGTCGGTGGGGACTGTCTCTTTTCCTCCCTTCTGTAGGCTCAGCATTCAGCACAAAGCCTAGCACTTAGGTACACAAATAAATTGCTGGTAATGACCGAACCAGTCACTCTGTGCCTGTTTACATCCTCGCAGTGCCGTCCTGGTACACAGCAGGCGCTTAATAAACCCTTGCGCCGTAATGAACGGAAAGCGAATGAACCTCCAGGCCTCGTCGCTCCGCCTTTCGGCATCTCGTCTCTTCACCTGACTCTTTATAGAGAGCGCGTATATAGTTTGTAGGTATAACGATATATTTGTGTGTTATGGGCCCCTCTCCAGGAGTTGGGCTGGGCTGGGAGTCCCTCCCTCCCCCCGCCCCGCCCCCACATGCACACAGCAAAACATTAAAAAGAAAACATCTCAAAACTGCAAAAAACACCACAGCCCTCCCCCCCACCCAATCCCACAAAAAAATAAAACACGACGCTCCCTCACGCGGGCCCCTCCCTTCCCCTCCCGTCCCCCTCCCTCTGGGTCCCTGATCCGAGGGCGCGGGCGCTCCCGCACGCCTGCGGGGCGGGGGCGCGGGGGGAAGGCCCAGCAGTCTCCAGCGCGCTCACGGGGAGGGAGGGGGCCCCCGACCCCTGGCAGCCCCGTTGCACGCGCGCCCGCGCACGCGCCCCGGCGCCCCCGCGCGCCCCTACACCGGCGTGGTTTTCCTGTTGAGCGTGTTGGTGTTGGAGGCGGCGGCCTCCTTGGCCAGGGTCCCGGGGGCGGGCGCGGCGGGCGCGGGCGGGGCGGGCGCGGGCGCGGCGGGCGGCCCGGTGACCGTGACCGTGACGCCGCCGCTCGCCTCCTTGGGGAAGGCGTTGTGCAGCGTGAGGAAGCCGGGCGCCCCCCCGCGGTCCCGCTCGGCGCCCGCCCCGCCGCCGCCGGCGCCCGCGCCCCCCGCCGAGCCGCCGAACGCCCCGCCGCCGCCGGCGCCCGCCAGCCCCGCCGCCACGCTGCCCTTGGACGGGTCGCGGCTGAGCGTGTACATGGAGATGTCCGTGGAGGCGAAGCCCGGGCCCCCGGCGCCGCCGGGAGACACGTCCCGCGACGGCGACGGCTCGCTGGAGCGGGAGCTAGAGCGGGAGCGGCGGCGGTAGCGGAAGCGGTAACTGGGCAGACGGAGGATGGCCGAGGGGCCGCTCCCGCCACTGCCGCCCGCGCCCCCGCCGGCCTTGAGCAGGTCCGAGCGAGACTGGCAGTGCGCCTCGCGGCTGCGCTCGATGTAGATGTTGACGGCCAGCACGCCGATCACCTCGGCCAGGATGAACGACAGCCCGCCGAAGTAGAAGGACCAGCCGTACGAGTAGTGGCTCTTCTTCTCGTCGTCGCGCTTGGGGCCCGGCTCGCCCGCGTTGGCCGAGATGTACACGATGACGCCGATGATGTTGCTCAGGCCTGGGCGGGGACGGTCAGAGGGAGCCTCTAGGCCACCCCGGCCCCGCCCCGGGCCCGCCCCCGGAGGTCTAAGCCCCACCCCGGCGGTCTAGGCCCCGCCCAATGGCCTGAGCCCCGCCCCAGGTGGTCAGTCCCCGCCCCCACGTAGCCTAAGACACGCCCCAAGTGGTCCAGACCTCAGCCTGTCAGGTCTAACCCCGCCCCTAGATAGCCTAAGGCCCACCCCCAAGATGGCCCAGGCCCCGCCCGGACTGTTCTAAACTGCACCCCCAGATGGTCTAAGGCCCGGCCCGGACTGGTCTAAACTGCACCCCCAGATGGTCTAAGGCCCGGCCCTTATTAATTCAGACCCCGCCCCCGACGGTCCACATCCTCCGCCCCAGCTGGTCCACGTCCCGCCTTAAGATGGCCTAGGCCCCGCCCCCCGGGTAGCCTAGGCCACACCCCGCAGGGCCCAGACCCACCCTGGCTGGCCCAGGCCCTCCTCTGATTGGTCTAACATCACCCTTCCCGTTAGACATCTGGGTTTCCCCGAGGCCCACCCTCTGCTAGTCTAAGCTCTTAGTGAGGGGATCCCGCTCCGACGCCAGGCCCTGACCCCGGCTGACCGAAACTCCTTTCATGGTTACCGTACCCGTCTGGTTGCCTTCTCTCTTCTAGCCCCTCCCACCGCTAGTCTAAAGTGCATCCTTATTGGAGCAGGTGCCGTTTCCACTCTAAGTCCAGCCTCCGGATTGCTCGACAGCGCCCCCCGCGGGTCTAGGCCGGGCTCTTCCCCAGTCCCAGGCCGAGCAAGCCCCGTCTCCTGCAGGTCTTGGTCCATCCTCAAAGTACCCCCAGCTCTTTATGCTAATTCCTCTCCCTTCTCCGGGTTCCCCCACTTCAAAAGATCTCTGCTCCCCCCCCCCCCCCCCCGAACTTCGCAGCACTACTCATTTCGGGTAGAAAGGGCGTCTTACTCCTTAATGAGCTGCCTCACTCAGAGCTGGTCTGGAGGGTTTCCCAGGAGCAGCCCCTTCCTAAAGGATCCGCCAGGAGCCACAAGGCCCTACCCACTAAAGTAGGCTCCTCCCCGTCTGCGTCCAGATCACTTTCTCCCTCTGAGGGCTGGTCTTCCACTGTCCAGCCCGCCCCTCGGTCTTCAAGACCCCAGTGATGTCTGAAAGCCCAAGCTGCTCCTCTTGCGTCAACAGAAGCGCGGGCTTTGGAACCTAAACTCCCCGCATCCCAGATTACGCGCTAGACACCTGTCTGTGCTGGGTTCACTCCCCCGGAAACAGCGCGAAAGCGACACCCGCCTTGCCCAGCGGGTGGCGGTGGAGCTGGGGAAGAGCCTAGGCGGGCTCCCGGCCCCAGGGGGCGCCCGGGGCACGGTGGCTTTACACACACACACACACACACACACACACACACACACACACGGCGGCGTGGGTGGGCTGCCCCGACGGCCGCCCCCTCCCTCTGCCTCTCACCTGCTGCCACGAACAGGATTCCTGCGCCCAGAATGATGTTCCTCTTGGACTTGTAGACCCGGGAGGCCGCCACGCACACGCCCCCCAGCAGCAGCAGGATGGCGCTGAGGATGGGGAAGATGCTGGAGGCCCGGACGACTCCTGCGAGGGAGAAAGGAGAGCAGGGGGAGACAGAGGGAAGGGGTGGGCGCCAGGGCGGTCAGATCTGCCTGCCCCCCGCCCCCCAGGGCTGCGCCTCCGGCCTCCTCTCGCCGCCAGGGTTCCCCCTAGTTCTGCAGTTTCCTCTCTGCCTGCGTCCCGGTTGTTTCATTCATTCTTTTTAACACTCCTCTATTTCTCCGTCTGATTTCCTTTTTCTGTCCCCTTTTTCTTTCTTCCTAGGTCTATTTTGCTCTCTCCTACCCCCCCTTTTTTCCCTCTAAATCACCCCCTCTCTTTCTCTGAACTTCTCTCTTTCTCTGGGGCCCCCTCCCTTTCTCTTTCCCCACCTCATGGTCTCTCCCCCTCTGCATTTCCTTCCTTTCCTCCGGACCCCTCTATCCGACCTGTTACTATGTCTCCCCCTCCTCCTCTCCTTCCTGCCTGGCTGCCTCTCTCTCTGGGTGTCTCTTTTCTCTCTCCCTCCCTCCTCTCTCCACCCCACCCCCTTTCTGTCTGGCTTCACTTATAGCTCTGGGGTTCTCTCCTTTCTCTCTCCCTCTCTCTCTGCAGTCCTTTCCACCCACCCCCCAAACCCTAGGCAAAGAGATTTTGCGATTTCTGAGCTCGGCGGAGGCCACAGCCAATCATAATTCAGGATTTGCCGCGTTCTCGGAGTAGCTGCCAATCGCATCACAGGCTTCCCCAGCCCGCTCCCGAGAGTGGCCAGATGACAGCCCAGGGCGCAGCGGCCAATCCCAGCCCAGAGAGCCACAGTGCGGCGGCCAATCAGCTCCCGGGATCCCTCCTCAGCCCGCCCCGAGGTGAGAGGAGGGGGCGGGAGAGGGACCTCTGGGCCAATCCGGGACCAGAGGATCTCAGTGTCTGGACTTGGATTAGCTGGCACGCTCATCTCTGCGTGTCCACCTGACTGCCAGTCCCGTCCCGTCCCCCCCCACCGCCACCCTCCTTGCCTGCAGTCCCCCGACTGTGTCCCTGACCCCAACGTACGGAGTAGATACTCCGCGCTGTCATGGTCGTAGTCAGTGTCCTCCGGAAAATGGTTGATCTTCACGCAGACGCCTCTTTTCAGCCCTGGAGGGGGATGGGGGCGACTTAAGAGTTGGGGGAACCACCTGTGAGAGAAGACCCCCCCCTTCCCCCGACCGCCCCCCCTCTCAGTTGGAAGACAAAAAGTCCTGGCTCCTGACCCTTTCTCAACATCTGGGACAAACTGTCAACCTCTCTGGCCTCAGTTTCCTCACCAGTTTTTAAAAAAATAAATCCCTGGCCTGTGTGGCTCAGTTGGCTGAGCGTCCCCCGGGGCACCGAGAGGTCCCCCATCGGATTCGCAGTCAGGGCACATGCCCGGGGTTGCAGCCCGGATCCCCATAGGGGGCGTGTTTTTCTCTCATCATCTATGATTCTCTCTCTCAACCCCCTCCTTCCTCTCTCTAAAAAAATCAATAAAAACAAATTTTTTAAAAACTGGGGGGGGGGGGGGAATCCAAAACTCACTAAAAAGCCACAAGGCAAGGATCTCTTCCTCTCTGGCCTCCTGCTTCCCCCGCTACGAGAAGGCGTTGACTTCAGCAATGTCAAGGCGCCCTTCTAAGCCTGAGCCCGCGTCTGAAAATGCGTGGGAAAGCCAAGGAGGCGGCCGAGGGCGAGGAAGACTACATTTCCCATGAGGCCCTGTGAAGCCTTGAGTCCCATCGTGGGGAGAGCAGCCCCGGTGGCTCATGAGAGTTGTAGTCTCTTCGGTCCTGCGTATAAGGAGAGGGATTCCCAGGGTCTCACCTGGAGCCCCCGGGAAGGCGAGGGCGTGATGGGAGCAAACAGAGGCATGGGGGGGGGCTGGGGGTGCCTCTAAGGATCATTCAGCCTCACCCCCTTGGTCCGCCCCAGAACCCTATCCTCAGATCCTGGACCGCGCACCTTTAGGAAGCTCTCATCTCCTACTCGAGGACAGTGCCTGTTCTAACACACAGCTGGAGGCTGCTATATAAATACGCGTAAATATAAACACATTTCGTTCCCTCGATTCTCCGGGCTCCTTCCACACTCCAGGCTGTGAGACAGTCCGCTCAGACTCTTCACTGGTGAAAACTTACCCTGCAAGGGGCAGCTCACGGGCGCCTCCTGGAGGAAGCGGGGCCCGGGCCCGCGCATGCGCACAGGCATTCACTCCTCCCCCTCAAGTTCAGCGCGGTTCCCTGTCTGGGGTGCAGCGGCTCCCTGTGCTACCCCCTTGGGGCATGCAACGGGTTGATTGAGGAGTGAGCAAGCTGAGAGTTTCTGCAAGGCGGGGGTGGGGTGCATGGCGTCTGAATCGTCTGTGTGTCCCTAGCTTTGCCTGGCTCAAGAAATGGGTGTCGGATGGATGGATGGATGGATGGATGGATGGATGGATGGATGGATGGATGGATGGATGGATGGACGAACGAATGAATGGATGGATGATAGAAGGATATTCAAGGCAGATGACAGGGAAAGGAATGGCAGTAAAGACAGGGACTGGGAAGGGGTATAAGGCAGTGAGTAATTCTGCTAAGAGCTAACATTGTTAAGTGGTGGATGAGCTCATCCGGAGCTCCCCAGAGTCCCATGAAATAGATAACATTATTGGTGTCCTGCAGTGGCCAGACACCGGGAATCAGAGTCCCACTGCTTGACAATGAAGCCCCATTCCATCACGCCCTTGTTCTGTGACCCTGTTGGCGTTATTAGGTCAAATGGCTTCAGTTCCTTCACCTATAAAAAGGGAATGATAAGACCTGCCCCTCGCAGGGTTGTTGTAAGGGGTGAACTCAGGCAGAGGTTTAGCTCTGCCTGGGTCACAGTTAAGTGCTCGGTCACCATCAGTCGACATCTCCACTGTCGCGATGAGGAAACAGAGGCACAGGAAGGGCCCCTCCGTTCTCAGCGGATGGTGGTGGAGGCAGATACAGCAGTTTGCCTGCTTGGGTGTAAGCACGTGGGCTGTTCAACACTGTACCCCCAGCACCTAGAGCGATGCCTAGCACACAGCAAGGGCCCGATTAATGTTCTTATGGAAGGACGATTGAATGGGCCAAAAAGCACGTGAAAATGTACGCAACATCACTAATCATTAGGGAAATGCAGATCGAGACCACCACGTGCCGGGCCGGTGTGGCTCAGTGGTTGGAGCATCGTTCTCATCACCAAGAGATCACGGGTTCGGTTCCCAGTCAGGGCACAAGCCCAGGCTTCGGGCGCCATCCCCGATCGATGTCTCTGTCTCATCAATGGTTGTTTCTCCCTCTCCCTTCCGCTCTCTCTCTAAAAACATATTTTTTTAAAAAACACTATGAGATACCACCTCCTAGCCATTAGGATGGCCACGATAAAAATAAAAGAAAAAACAAACAGAAAGTAACAAGAGTTGGCAAGTATATGGGACCCTTATGCACTGTTGGGGGGATGTAAAATGGAGTTGCTAAGGAAAACAGCATGGGGTTTCCTCAGAAAAATTAAAAATAGAATTACTATATGATCTAGCACCTCTACTTTGGGGCACATACTCAAAATAATTGAAAGCAGGGTCTCTAAGAAATACACCCGTTTTCATAGCAGCATTATTCACAATAGCCAAAAGCGACTCAAGTGTCCATCAGTGGGTGAGTGGATAACACGCAGCGTATACATTCGATGGAATATTACTCAGCTGTAAAAAAGGAGGGAAATCCTGACATAGACTACAACGTGAATGGGCCTTGAGGATATTATGCTAAGTAAAATATGCCCAATGCAGAAAGACAAATACTGTATGGTTCTGCTTCTATGAGTTACCCAGAGGAGGCAAATTCAGAGAGACGGGCTGGGGGAGAGGAAACGGGGAGTTATCGTTCCGTGGGGACGGAGTTTCAGTTTTACAAGATGCAAAGGGTTCTGGAGATGGGTGACGGTGATGGCTGCACAGCACCGTGAATGTGCTCAGCACCACTAAGCTGAGCACTGAAAAATGGTTCAAATGGCCCTGGCCAGTGTGGCTCAGTGGTTGGAGCGTCAACCCGTGCACCAAAGGGTCATGAGTTCGATTCCCAAAGGCATGTGCCTGGGTTGCAGGTTCGATCCCCAGCCCAGGTCCGGGAACGAATTGATGTGTCTCTCTCACATCGATGTCTCTCTCTCTCCACCCCCTTCTACTCTCTCTAAAAAGTCAATGGAAAAAATATCCTTGGGTGAGAATTAATTTTTTTTTAAAAAAAAGGTTAAAATGATCAATTTTATGTTATGTGCATTTTACAATTTTTTTAAATGATTGACTAAATGAATGAATATACACTTTTAGGAGGAAAGTCTTACCCGTCAGCACCTCCGTTGCAGAGGGGTAGGTAAGATTAGGGGTTCAAGTCCTCTCCTTTCCTGAGTGGGACCACAGTACCTCTCTCATGACATTAATGACAATTAAATGAGATTGAGCATGGAGAGCACAGGGCACAGGGACCCTCTGAGCAGAACAGTGGTGACAGAGGCATGACAGCTAGCACTTCCTGAGGGCTAACCACACAGCAGGCACAGCAGGCTCTGCTCCAAGCCACGGACAGGTAGTGACACACTCAGTGCTTACGATGAACCCCAGGGGAACGAGGCAATGACAGCCCCTTGCTCTACAGATGAGGAAACTGAGGCACGGAGTGGAAGAAGCTGCCAAGTCCCACATGGGTGGTAAGTCAAGGGGGAGATGCTGAAGCAGCCGGGCTTCAGAGGCCAGCATATTGAGGGCAGGGGAGCGCGGTGGCTTTGGTGGCTTTGGCAGCTTTGGTGGCTAGGAGCACAGGCTGTGGACGCACATGCCAGGGACGTCACTTTCCAGCTTTGTGGCTTTGGGACTTGAATGCCCCAGAGCCTCAGTTTCCTCATTTGAAAATTGATGACGAGCCGGCCGGTGTGGCTCAGTGGTTGAATGTGAACCTATGAGCCATGAGGTCAGGGTTCGGTTCCTGATCAGGGTACGTGCCCGGGCTCGATCCCCAGCAGGGAGTGTGCAGGAGGCAGCTGGTCAGTGACTCTCTCACCTTTGCTGTTTCTATCTTTCTCTCCCTTCCTCTCTCTGAAATCAATAAAAACATATTGAAAAAATATATAGACATATTTATGAAGTGATGATGATGTGGTTCGATAAGAATTCAATGGAACACCCAGTCCAGCGCAGGACACATGGGGTATGGGGCTATGTGTGTGTCATATGACCCGACTGGGCTGGGGGCTTTCCATGCGCAGTGATGGGGTGATGTGTCCCCGAGTCTCCCCCAGGACCTGCCTAGGTTGGGGTGAAGGGGGAGCAGGCGAGGTGAGGACAGTGGAGAAGTGGGTCCCAGCTGGCTCTGCCCCTCGCGTGTGGGGTGGCCGTGCGGCTGACTCACTTCCCCTTTCTGGCCACCAGCTTCCTGCGCTGACAAACACAACCGATAACACCTTCCCCTGGCTCAGCCGGGAGGCCTGCAGAGTGCTGAGCACAGGGGCTTTGCGGAGGCGACTCGAACAAATGGTCTGTGGGCCCAGGGCACTGTGTCTTAACAGAGGACCCAGGACTGTAGCTGCGATGCCCGGGGAGGGACTAGGCCCACACAGATGCCACCAGCGCTGGGTGACTCTTGGGCACTTGAAACATGGCAATGGAGATGAGCTGTGAGGGTAAAATACTCACTGATTTCAGACTTCATATGGGAAAAAAATGCATAAGGTTTCATTAACTTTTTACATTGATTCCATGTTAAAATGAAATGTTGGCTCTGCCAGGTTAAATAAAATATGTTGTTAGCCTTCATGTGAGTGCTTTCTATTGTATAAACGATATTCGTTGGACCTGTTTCTGTTTACTTGTGTTTTTTAAAATATATTTTTATTGATTTCAGAGAGAGGAAAGGAGAGGGAGAGAGAAAGAGCAATGGTGAGTCATTGATCCGCTGCCTCCTGCACGCCCCCTAGTGTGGGTCAAGCCCCAAACCCCGGCATGTGCCCTGACCGGGAATCCAACTGGTGACCTCTGGGTGCACAGGACTCAACCAACTGAGCCGCACTGGCCAGGGCTCTGGTTGCCTCTTAAGAGTGGACTAGCTCAGGTGGCAACCCTTCAACTAACTTTTTGGTTTCTGTCTCTTCTCATTCTCTAGGTGACCTCGCCCATTCATATGCCATGACCCTCACTTTGTGTCTCCAGCCCAGAGTGTCCCCTGAGCTCGGGCCTCATATCATATTGCCGACAGCATAGATCAGGGCTCCGCAAACTGTGGCCCATGGGCCAAACCCAGCGAAGAACAAGTTTTATGTTTTTTAAGTGACTGAAAAAGATGAAAAGAGACTATTTCATGGCACATGAATGATATGAAATTCAGATGTCAGTGTCCGCAAGTGAGGTCTGATGGGAACACAGCCACGGGGCCATTCACTCATGTATTGTCTCTGGTTGTTTTCAGGGGTGGTTGTGACAGAGACTACTCTCCACAAAGCCCAAAATACTGACTATATGGCACGTTACGGGGTTTTCACCATGCTGACCCCTGTCCTAGGTGACAGCTCTAATAGGCAGGTTAAATTTAACACATCCAGCCCTGGCCAGGTAGCTCAGTTGGCTGGAGCATTGTCCCAAGAAACCGAGGTTGCAGGTTTGATCCCCGTCAGGACACATACAAGAATCAACCAATGATGCATAGATAAGTGGAATAACAAATCCATGTTTCTCTCTCTCTCTCCCTTCTCTCTCTAAAATCAATCAATAAATAGAAATAAAACTACTTTATTAAAAAAATAGTTTCTGGCACATAGTATAAACTCAATAAATACTGGTTGTTGAATGAACGAACAAATGAGCCAATGATGGGCAGCACTCTAACTCTATGCCCTGCCCTGTCCTAGGGGTTAGGGGTTCCAGGACGCAAGGCCGCCTTCTTGGCTCTGTGCCTGCTGCTCAGTCAGACCAGCGAGGAACCCTGACCAAATGCCAACTAACGAGAAAAGCAGGTGGGGTGTGAGGCAATAGGGAATGGAGGCGACTGTGGGGAAACGGGCACGCACACACACACCCATGTCTTATCCAAAGAAGCAGCTGCTACTCAGCTACTCAGGTCCGGCGAGTCATGGCCAGGGCAGCCCCCGTGTTGTCAGTCTTGGGCTAGTTCAAAAGAAGCTGGAAATTGGATTTTTCCATGTGAAGCCTCTCTGTTTTTAAACATTGGCAACTGATTCAGATTTTGGTTTCTGTTAAACACTCCACATGCCAAACCAAGCATATCTGCAAATCCCGTCCATCAGACTTGAGTTCTCTTGGCTCTGTCCCATTCCCGGCTGGGTGACCTTGGGCAAGTGACTTAACCTCTCTGAGCCTCAGTTTTCTCATTCCCAGGAGGAGGGCGGCACCCAGCTCAGAGGACTAAAGGAGAGGATAACATTCCCTGCCCATCCCGAGTGCCCAGCCCAACAGAGGAGGGATGGGTGCAAAGGAGAGAGGGAGGAACGGGGGAGGAACCTCGGAGGGAGCCCTGGGCCAGGCGAGGCCCACAGCCTCAGGTCGCCGCCAGGGCTGCGAGGCCCAAAGGTGAACCCCAGAAGTGAACCCAAGAGGTGAACCCCAGGTGGATCGATGGCAGGCCCCGGGGCACAGAGGCAGAGGGAGCCCTAGGAGAGGGGCCTGGAGAGGGGGCGAGAGTAGGACCCAGGGAAAAAGAGAGCGGGAGCGAAGAAGGGGCGGAGGGAGGGTGGAGGGGGTGAGGGGAGCGGGAGAAAGGGCCTGAGCCCAGGGCCAGTGAGGCAGGGCCCCAGGCGCACAGGCAGGCCAAGGGGTCCGGAGGGGCCCTGAGCGGGGCGTGGGGGAGGCTGAGGGCGCACCCAGGCAGGGGCCAGGCCAGGGGGCGGGGGCGAGGGGGCGGGGCGGGCAGCGCGGGGACCCCGGCGAGGCCGGGGCGGGCGCCTACCTTCCAGGCAGCAGATGCGCCAGAGGCCCGAGTGCGTGAGGCCGCCGGGGTCCTTCTTCTCGGGGGGCCCGCCGCGGGGGGGCCCGTCGTCGCCCGCCGTGAGGTTGGTGGTGTTGCAGATGAAGGCGCGCGTGTACAGCCAGTAGTCGGTGCTGATGGCGATGGTCATGAGGCCGAAGGCGGCGAAGGCGCCCACCGTGGTCACCAGCACCTGCACCCCCTTCTCGCACCACAGGCCCCTCTCCTCGTTCCAGCGCTTCAGCGACTCCAGCTTGACCGCGGGCAGCCGGGGGGCCGCGGGCCACCACCGGGGCAGCGGGGGCGGGGCCGTGCCGGCGGCGGGGGGGCACAGCGCAGGCAGAAGCGGGGGCCGGGCCCGGGGGCGGGGGGCGGCGCGGGCGAGGGCGAGGGCGAGGGCGAGGCTCGGCCCGAGGGGTCAGAGCGCGGCCATGGTCACCGGCTGCCGGAGAGCGGGGTGAGGGTCAGGAGGCCCCCCGCCTCCCCGCACACCCTGGGCCCCAGCCCCCAGGGCCCCCCAGTTCCCCGGCCGTCCACACCCCTGCCCCCGCGCGCCCCACCGCCTCCCTTTCTGGGACCAGGTCAGCCCAGCTCAGGGGCCTTCCCGCCACCCCCACTCCAAGAGGCACCCACCGCCCCGGCTCTAGGACCCCCAACCCTCCCCTCTGCTCACTGCCCCCTTCCTCACCCCAAGGACCCCTCCTCTCCCTTCCTCCCTCCCTCCAAGGCCCCCCTCACCTTCTTCCCCTCCTCTCCCTCCTAGCCCCCCTCCTCACCCACCGCGTCCCCTCCTCAGGAATAGAAATCCCTCAGTCTCCTCTCGGCCAAAGAGTCTTCCCAAGAACCCTCACTGTTTGCACAACTCAGGAGAATCACGTGGTTACCAGGAACACCAGCCCCCCAAACATAGGCTCCTCCCCCGGAACCCCTTCCCCACGCATGCCAAGGGTTCCAGCCTCCAACCCACCTTGGAAAGGTCCCCAGAGCACCTGGGGAGAGCTGACACCTGAGTCCCACGGGAGGAATTCTGGTTGATGGGTCTGCTCTGGCGTAGCCCAGAGCATCTCAGCTTTGCAAAGCTCCGGGGAGGGGGGATTTTAACGGGCCACCAACACCACATTAGCCCCACTGGTTTAGAAGAGTGCCCCCACCTCCCTCACAGCCCTTCTAACAGCCCCTCCGTGTGCCTTGGGCTCCCTCCACCCCTACCAGGTCTTTGACCCAAGGAGACCCCCCACTCTTTCCTTTGCCCAAAGGAGTCTTCCGGATCTGGCCCCACCACCTCTCTACAACTTAGAGAAACTCCTCATGACCACCACCTCCCCGTCTCCATTAAGGAAAATTCCCTCCATGAGCTCCATGGCGTTTTCTACTCACAGGAATCCCTTCCTCCCGACCCCCAATTTCTCTCCATTCAGAATCTCCCAAGCTCTGACCTGTACCCCACCGCTGTCCGAGGAAGCCCACCTCCCCTGCCCAGCACCCCCACACTCCATCCCACTGCCCTCCCACCATCCCCCACTGCCTCCAACCCTCCCCACCAGGAGGCCCTTATTATTCCATCACAGGAGGTGAACCCCCCAACTCTAGCTCTCCCCAGCTCCCCTGGACCTCCCACTCTCCCCTCAAGTTACGGGAGCCTTCCCCCACCCCCTGCCTGGCTTCTCTGACATCATGAAGAATCCCCTTCACTCGGGCCTTTCTCCACCCGCTGTGACTCCCAGCACCTCAGCTACTCGGGAAAACCCCCTTCCTGTCCCCTGCAGGCTTCCCTCCTTGGGGCCACCCCCAGGACTGCCCAGCTACCTCACCTGTGTAGGAACGTACACCGAACACGCATTTTCTTCCAGATTTAAAAGGAGCCCCTTGGGGGACGGTGCCCCTGAGAAAAATTTCATCTATGGGACCACAACTCTTTCAGTGAGGCATAGCTCCCCCCCCACCCCACCCCAGGGTCCATTCATTCCCCGCCCAGTGGACCCACCACCACGCCCCAGCCCTGCCGTCTCGGGCGGCCCCAGCCCCTGCCAGGCGCGCCCTTCCCGCTCCCACTCGGTTTCCCAGGCTCCCTCCCCAAGCCCCTTTCAGACTTAACAGCCTGGAAGCCATGGGGGGGCCACGCCGGTCCCGGACCAGGGTGACCTTGGCCTCTTCCGACCCGTCGGCTGGCCCCCACTCGGTCTGCTCCCAGGGGTGGCTGAAAAGGTTATCTATGGGGGTGTCTCCATGGCAACTGGGCCCGGTGACCCACACGTGTTCCCTCCCCCACCCGGCTCCTGCGGCCCACACGCAGCCCCTACCCGGCCGTTCACCAGGCACTGGGCTCTGACGCCCCAGCACCCCTCTCCCAGGTGCTGCCCCTTCCTCCCTCACTCTCCAGGCCGGACACCCAGCTTCCTCTCTGGCCCCTGGGCCTTGTCCCCCCATCTGGGCCCCTCACCACCAGCAGGCCACCTCCACGGTCCCAGCTCATTTCTGCTCCCGCCTGGGTGAGCCTGTGGCCCCAGGACTAGCCCTCCTCCGGCCGGGCCCCTACAGCCCGGGACCAGGACGGGGTGGGAACGGGGCAAATGTGGGATATTCTCCATCAAAAAAGACTTGAGGATTTTCATTGTATCCATTGGGGGGCAACCCGCCTGGCTGTAGGGGCTGTTTCTTTAGTCCATCTGTCAGCGCCGGCAGAGGAGGAGGGAGCAGGGGACCCCCGATTCTAAAGCTTCCGGATGGGACAGGGGTCACCGTCCCCTCTCCCTCTGAAGGGGCCCAGCTCCTTCCTCCAGAATTAGGGGGGTCACAGAACCTTCGTTCTACATCCACCCACCTCCGATTGATGAAAAGATCTGTCTCACCTCTGGTAACGATAGGTCAACTCTCCGAAGCTCTGAGGAGGGGACGGCGAGCCCCCTGTCGGCACCCCCAGAAACACTCTGTGGCTCCCCGCTCTCACTGCTCCCCCTCCCCCAGAAGCGAGGGACCCAGGCGTCCGACCTGGTTGGGGGGCGGAGATGAGCAGGTTCACGGGAGAGGGGGTGCTGAGGTGGGAGGGGAGGCTGGGGGGTAGCTCCGAGCTGGGGCCCCAAGGGAGTGGGGGGTCGAGATGGGATAAAAAAGGTGAGGAGACAATTTGGTTCTCGTGTCGCCGGGTAAAGTGCGGAGCCGGAGGACGAGAGAGGAGGGAGGAGGGGGGGAGCCACTGAGGATGGGGGAGCCGCGGGGAGGGGTGGGGGAGGGAAGCGATTGGGGGGCAGGGTCTGGGTGGTAGAAGGAAGCTGGGGAGAAAGAGAGAGACCCGGGGAGGGAGGGAGAGAGACGAGGAGAAGCGGAAAGAGAGACTTGGAGACTGGGAAGCAGAAATGGGGGAGGGAGAAATTTGGGGGAGGCAGCGGCTGGGAGCAGAAGGAAGTTGGAGAGAGACACGCACACACCCAGAGAAATATCCAGAGAGAAGGGGACAGAGGCAGAGACCCAAAGAGAGAAGCCGAGAGGCTGGGGGAAGGGGGGGTGGGGGAGGGGGGCAAGGGAGAGGATGGGGGGGCAGGGTCTGGGTAACAGAAGGAGAGAAGAGACAGAGAGTCATCCAGAGAGGGGGAGGAGAGACAGATGGGGAGAGACAGACAGAGAGACAGAAAGGATGGGGGAGAGGGAGGGAATACGGGGGGAGAGACTGAGGATGGGGCAAGGTCTTGACAGAGAGAGGGAAGCTTTACGGAGAAAGAAAGGGGGCGAGGGAGAGAGAGGGAGAGTAAATGGGAGAAATTTAGGGGACAGGGGTGTGAGTGGCAAAAGGTGCCTGGAGACAGAAAGGCAGGTGCCACAGGAAAGCGAGAGACCCAAAGAGAGGGCCAGATGGAGAGAGCCTTGACCGGCCAGGGAGAGACCCAAGGAGCGAGCCCGCGGTGGAGACCCAGGAGGAGGCATGGAGAGGAAGGTGCGGGCAACGGGAGAGCCACGGAGGAGGCCGGAGGGAAAGCACGCCCCTGCCTCCCCGCCGCACCCCCAGCCCCGGCCCTGCCCCACCCCCATTCACAGCCCCCGCCCCCACCCCCACTAGCCTCCGTCGCTCCACAGCATCGCTCGCCGCCACCGCCTCTTCCTGTCGTCATGGCAACAGGATCCAGGCGCCCAGCCAAGGCTGGCACCGCGGCCGGAAACGAGGGGAGGGCCTTTCAGAAAGGACCCCGGGAGCTCGCCCCTTTCCCAAAATCCCAGGGAAGGCTCAAGCTCCCCGGCCTTCCCACCCCCCCACCCCCCCCAAGTGGCAAAGGCAAAGATGCCCTGAAAATAAAAAGGTATTTACAAGGTTAGCAAGCTTTCCAGCTGCACCAACAATTTTTTTTTTTTCTTACCCCCTCCCCACCCCTAACTCAGCTCGATTTCCCCAAGATGGGGGCAGGAGTGAAGGGCAAAGGTTAGGGCGCCAGGAGCTTGGGTGGCGGGAAGCCTGCCAGAAATCCCGGCTTGGGTGCAAGGGCTATGAAAAGAATTGGAACTGCCGGTGGGCAGGGAGTGAGACCACTCGAGGGGGAAAGTCAGCTGAGAGCAGAAAGTTTGGTCTTGGGTTCAAATCTCAGAGATGCCCCTGTGTGTGACCTTGGGCAAAACATCTCCTTTCTCCCCGCTATAATGGGGGCCACGCTGCCCCCAATTAAATGAAAACACCGAGGAGAGCAGGTCTTTGCACGCAGCCCTGGGCTAACAATGATCTCGGGGCCCTGTCCTCACGCTGACGCTGTCAGACCCTGAAAGCTGGCCAGCCGGCCGAGCCCGGGGCCGGGCAGCTTGCAGGCTCCCTTGTCTCCCGGAATTCTTAGAGAATCCTGGCCCGTGGGCACCGATGTTCCCAAATTACAGGTGAGCAGACTGAGGCCGGGAGATGGACAGTGGCTTGCCCGCATTCACCCAGGAATAAAAGGCAGAGCTGGGACGGAGCAGCCTCTGGGCGGGGGTTGCCAGGGGTGGTCAGCAGTGGGGGAACTTCAGAGTCACTTAACCAGCCATTCCCTGGGCAGCTCCTCCATTTGGGGGGCTGGCAGGAGACAGAGGTGGCCTGTGTCCCCCACACAGCCAATCGCCTCCCCCGGAAGAGCTCAGGTGTCCAGTGGGGTTTCTCTAGGCCAGTTGAATTACTCAGGGAAGGAGTTTCGAGAAGCCTGAAGACGCTCCTGGAGTAGAAGCGAGGAAACGCCAGCCTCAGGTTAGGGGCCTGGAGCTGCCGGCCCGCCCGAAGCGCCCGACCGCCAGAGGGGCTGCAGCTGCGGGCGACGTGGGGCCTGGTCGGAGCCCAGCGCTGGTGGTACAGGCTCTGGGTGGTTTGCATGGTAGCCCTGGCGATGGGTCCGGGCCAAGGGCTCCTCTCCTCTGTTCCCCGCGGGGTGGGGGTTGCATGCACCCTAAATCAGAAAGCGGAACAAGACCAACCAAAGCAGCTCCTTCAGAGGGGGAAGAACCAGGTGATAGAATCAGCCAGGGTTTCTAAACCTTGGGACTACTGGCACCTGGGCCGGATAATTCTCTGTTGCGGGGCCACCCTGCGCATTGTAGGAACTGGAGGAGCATCTCTGGTCTCCACCCACTCCATGTGGGGAGCAAGGGGGTGTAATAAAGAGAATTCAGCCTGTTCCACCTCAAATCCTCTTCCTTATTGGAAAAGGCTTTCTTTTTTATAATCCTCACCTGAGGACGTGCTTCCATTGATCTGAGGGAGAGAGGAACATGGATGTGAGAGAGGAACATGGATACGCTGCCTCCTGTATGCACCCCGAGAGGGCACTGAACCCGCAGCCTAGGTATGCGCCCGGCGGGAATCGAACCTGCCACCTCTTGGTGCATGGGATGCACTCCACCCAGCTGAGCCACACTGGCCAGGGCGAAAGTCTTGTAATGGTCATTGTTTTGAGAGATGGAGAGCGAAACATTGATTTGCTGTTTGCACGTTTATTGGTTCACTTATTTATGCATCACTGGTTGAGTCTTGTATGTGTCCTGGCCAGGGATCGAACCTACAACCTTGGTGTATCGGGGCAAGGCGCTAACCAACGAGCGCCCCGGCCAGGGCCCGGAAGAGCCTTTTCATGTTTGTAGCTGTTTCTTCTCTTACTTGCCTTTATATCCCTGAATAATTATCTTCTGGATGCGTCAACATTATGGATGGTTTTCCCCTCTGATAGGTGAGGATTTAACTCATCCGGACCTCACTTTTCCCTCTTTTCCTCCCCATATAAATATTTTTAGTTCCTCTGTTGGTTAATTTGGTGACATCAAGCAACAGGCTTATATCGTGATTTCTTGTTTCCGGAGGCACCTCTCTCTTTTTGTAACAGCTTTATCAAGATAGAATCCACATACCACACGATTCACCCACTTACAGTGTACGATTCAACGGCTCTTAACTATAATCACAGGATAGTGCAACCATCAACTTTAAATCCATTTTAGCACATTTTCATGAGCGCAAGGAGAGACCACACACCCCTGAGCCAGCCATCGCTCCCAGTCTCCCCACACACCCCAGCCCCAGGCAACCACCAGTCTGCTTCTGTCTGCGTAGACTTGCCTGTTCCAGACACGTCGTATAAACAATGTTTGGTGGCGACTGGTTTTTCTCACTCGTTATAACGCCTCCGAGGTCCACCCTTGTGGGAGCAGGTGTCATAGCTTCATTTCCTTTTATTGCCAAATAATATTCCATCGTATGAATAGGCCACGTTTTATTTACCCACTGGATAGTCCCATTATTTCCACATTTTGGCTGTTGCCAGTAATGCTGCCATGAACACTCGTGTACGAGTTTTTGCGTGGACGTGTTTTCACGTCTCTTGGGCATATGTGCCTAGGAGGGAACTTGCTGTGTCACAGGCTGGGAAATGAGGTAGCATCTTTGGACTTCATTTTGTAAGATAGGAATATTAGACCCCCCGGTCACCCCGTCAGCTCAGGGGAGCACCTTTTAGAAGGGGTGTCACAGATGATGCAGGTGAGCTCACTCCCAAATTTGCCTGTCAATTCATCTCACGTGAGTCAAAGTCTCCAATGGGCTTGACCCAGAGACCTAACGACTAGACTCAGAGGGAAGTCTGCTCAGCCCCTACCCTTGAGAAGGCCCTTTACTCTCACTTCCCCTGGCCCCTTGTGATAGGCACCCCCAAGATTCCCACCCCGTGGTGTACACACCCTGCAAAATCTGTGAATAGGGCCAATGCCACCACAGGATTAGATTACATTATATGAGCGGGTGAAGTGATTTTGCACAGGTAATTAAAATCTCTAATCAGTTTACTTGAAGTTAAGCAAAATGGAGATTATCCTGGGTGGGCCTGACCTAACCAGGTGATCTGTTTTAAAAGGGTCAAGAAGTCAGGGAGACCCCAAGTAAGAGATGCTCCTTCAGCCCTGGAAAAAGCAAACTGCCTTGGAGAGAGGGCCATGTGGCGAGGACTCGAGGGTGGCCACTGCTAATCGAGAACACAGGGACTCAGTCACACAGCCGCAAGGAAACAAATTCTACTAGACCTGAAGAAAGTGGGCCTCTGGGTGAGGGCGCATCCAGCTGACGCTTGATTTCAGCCTCGGGAGGGCCTGAGCAGAGGGCCCGGTAGCGCTGTACCGGGTTCCTGACCCACGGAACAGATAATAATAAACGTGTTGCTTTAAGCCACTGCCTTTGTGGTTTGTTACCAGCAGCAGCAGGTCACTGACACGCCCGTCAACTCGCCGTGCCCTCTGAAGGCCACACAGGCGCTCAGCAATGTTGCCCTAGCGCTCCCCGCTGCCTCCCTGTCCCTCGCTCTCCATGTGTGGACCCCTCTCCCTTCTGGATGCCTTTCGTACCCATACCCTCTCTCTGTCCTGCTCTTGTCTGGACGGTGCCACCAGCCTGCACCCCTGGTCGCCCTCCATTACAGTTTCTCCTTGGCCCCTAAAGGCTCTTTCTAATATTCAGAGCTGACCCTGTCCCTCCTATGCTTAAAATTGTCCTCTGGCTCCCTATTGCCCTCTGGAAAAAAATCTGAACTCCTCACCTATGTCCTTTGCCAAGATCGCTAGTCACGTGTCATGCCACCCTCCCCGCTCCTGTGTCGTGCAGACTGGAGACGTCCCCCACCCCATGCCCAGCACCTTCATGTTTTTGAGGATTCTAAGTGTGGCTCCCTTGCCTGGAACCCCCTTCCATCTCTCAGCCATCGGACAAGCCCTCTACCTTCTCTTGAAGATTCGACTTGCATGCTTCTTCCTCCAAGAAGCCCTCCCTCACCTTCCAAGGCTTCATCAGAGGTTACAGCTGTGCTTCCACCACGCCCTCTACTGCCCCCATTAGAGCGTAGTCACCCTGGGCTGTGATTGGTGCCTCAGTGGGTCTCCCCGAGCAGAGCAGCAGTTGTTCAAGGACAGACACGGGTCTGGTTCACGTCCATGTCCCCCAGACCCCCGCCCTGGTAGGCAGGAGACCTCGGTCCGCAGGTGCTGAATAGATGGATGGAGAGATGAAGGACGGAAGGAGTGAAAGACTCGGGGAACAAACGGGTGGGTGCAGATCCCAGGGTTCCTACCCTCCAGCAGCCAATTACACCCTCTTGTCCCTGGCCAGCCCCTCTGCCGCCTCGCCTCGCATCCTGAGCGCGCTGTCTCCCAGGTGCTGGAGTGTTTGTCATCAACACCAGCTGGGCCCTTTGTGTTTCCTCAAGGGGAACAGAGTGGTGGCGCGTTTTCCCGCTGCACCAGGAAGAGAGGATCAGCGTTTCTGAAACGTCCTCGTTCGGGGTGAAGTGGAAATATTCCAGCGCTAGGGAGTCAGGTGGCCTGGGTTCCAGTCCGCATGCTTCCTGTCTCCCTGAAGCACCCAGCGCCAGACCCTTCTCTCTGCACCTTCGGCCCGTTGTCTGTAACAGGGAACTGCAGTTAGCGCTCTCCCGCTGGGGGGGGGATATTCTGGGGGCTGTGCTTCAATGTCACCCATCCCAGGAATTCGGGCGGGGCTCTCTGGGTGTCTGGGAAGCCCCTGGAATTATCTACCAAATTTTGTAAGTAAAGGGTATTCTCTCCTGGGGGCCCATTGCTTTGATCTGCTTCACAAAGCGACCCCTCATCCCCTAAAGTTAGGAGTCACTGCTTATAAATCGATTGAGCAAAATCTCATTTGTGTTAATAAAAATAAAGGGAGCCCGGCTGGTGTGGCTCAGCGGTTGAGTGTCGACCCAGGAACCAGGCGGTTATGGTTCGATTCCCGTCAGGGCACATGCCCGGGCTGCGGGCTCGATCCTCAGTCGGGGGCGTGCAGGAGGCAGCGATGGGTGTTCCTCTCTCATCGATGTTTCTCCCTCTCTATCCCTCTCCCTTCCTCTCTCTAAAAACCAATTAAAAAAAAATAAAGGCAGAAAAAATGAACAAGGGAGAATATGCGTACTGTGCAAAGCAGGTTTTTCTCAACCTCTGCTCTAGTCACAACTGGACCAGATAATTCTTTTTATTTTTTTAAGGACATTTAAAAATATATATATTGATTGATTTAGAGAGAGAGAAACAAGGATTTGTTGCTCCACTTATGTATGCATTCATTGGTTGAGTCTTGTATGTGCCCTGATGGGGGATCGAACCCACAATCTTGGTGTAGCAACAAGATGCTCAAACTAACTGAGCTACCCAACCAGAGTACATTGGCTTATATTTCTGAAAACTTACTGCAAGTTCAGCCTCATTGAAGAAAACTGGGTTCTCATATCTGCTTCTGCATTTAATCTGTTGCGCTACCACCCATCCTAAGTCACCCAAAGACTCTGCACTTGCGCTCAGGAGAGGCCCAGAGCGAAAAGGCAGATGGAATCATGGTATTACTATAAAAATAGTTCGGGCCTCCTGGAGCCCTTTGGCACACCTCAGAGATGCCTGGGGTGCCTGGGCCACCCTTTGAGAACCACCAGTGTGTAGTATTGTTCTGCAAATAAACAGTGCAAACCGCTGTACGAAGGGTGATGAACAGATGGAGCCGCGGGGCTTCCTGCGCACGGAGGCACGCAGCCGAGTGGGTGAGCGGGGTAAGCGCGCGGGCTCGGGGGCTCCCAGGGCTCAGGCCTTCCCTCGAACACTGACTAGCTGTGTGACCAGGAGGGAGTAATGAACCTCTCTGCGCCTCAGGATCTCACTTATAAAACGGGATGACAATAAAAGCACCGACCTCCTTGGGTTATTGAATGTAAAGTGCTCAGGACTTGAATGCCAAGTGGAAGGTACAAAGGAAACACTCCATAAATTATGCAGCTAATTTATGCAAAGTATTGTTATGAAGCCGCCTTAAAGAACAGTGAGGCAGAGTTATGTAACTGATACTAAGTGATCTCCAAAACACATGGCCGTGCGGAGTTGAAAGGTACAGAATCGTGAGCATATTATGCTAAATACTGAGTCCGACACAGCGCACACAGGCACTGTGGCCACCGGGGCGCGGCTGTAAGTACAGGCACGTGCGCTTCAGTGTGCAGAGAGCATCCCTGAAATCATACGTTAGAAGATGGTAGTACCTCGGGCGGGGGCATTTCCCATGTCGAGAGGTCAGAAGCAGTCCTGGCCCATGTGGCTCAGTTGGTTGGGCATTGCCAGGTGCTCTGAAAGGTTGCAGGTTGGATTCCCCATCAGCGCACATGCCCAGCTTGCCGGCTCCATCCCTGGTAGGGGGCATGCAGGAGGCAGTCGATGAATGTTTTGCTTTCACATCAATGTTTATCTCTCTCTCCTTGAAGTCAATAAAAACATTTAAAAATATCAAGCTAGCCCTGGCCAGTGTGGCTCAGTTGGCTGGGGACCATCCTATGCATCAAAAGGTCACAGGTTTGATTACTAGTCAAGGCATATGCCCAGGTTGCGGGTTGGATTCCCGGTCAGGGCCTGAGCTACTGGGCCAGGGCTTGTTCCTTTGTTTATAAGGAATTCTGTGAAAAGTCAGTCCTACTACTGACCTCTCTTTTTTTTTAAAGATTTTTTATTGATTTTCAGAGAGAGGGAAAAGGAGAGGGAGAGAGACAGAAACACCAATGATGAGTCATTAATTGGCTGCCTCCCGCATGCTGCCCCCTGGGGGTTGAGCACACAACCCGGGCACATGCCCCGACCAGGAATTGAACCCTGACCTCCTGGTTCATAGGTCAATGCTCAACCACTGAGCCACACCGGCAGGGCCTAGTTTGATTTTTTTAAAGAAGATAAACGTTAAGACTTTGGGTTGTTACCTTCTGGAGAAAATCAGCTAGTTTCCAGAACTGGAACACAGCCTCCCATCCTGCTGGCAGGACAGACAGCACCAATCGATCAGGAGGACACACAGCAGCAATCGATCAGGATGACAGACAGAATCAATTGATGGGGACATCCTTCCCAGCTGAGCAGAAGTTCAAAATTCTTATCAACACTGTGCTCCAGGCAGCCTCGGGGAATCGATTCATCTTGACAATGAAATGGAAAGTATTTGCCATCCCAAATCCAGAGCGTGACCACCAGAAATTCCCGAAACCACTGAAAATGACTCAGACTGTTTTCCCCAGGGAGTCTGGTCCTGCTGAATCTTAATTCTTTCCTGCGAAGCTACACCACTCCCCCAGTCCTCTCCCTGTTCCAGAAGGATTTGGAATCCTTCTAGCCCATCCCCCTTCTTGTTACAGAAAAAGAAACCGAAGCTCCAGAGATTAAGACTTGCTCCAGCCCAGATGGTGTGGCTCAGTGGTTGAGCATTGACCCATGAACCAGGAGGTCAGGGTTCAATTCCCAGTCAGGGCACATGCCTCGGTTGTGGGCTCCATCCCCAGTAGGGGGCGTGCAGGAGCAGCCGATCAATTATTTTCATTGATGTTTCTCTCTCTTTCTCCCTCCCTTCCTCCCTCTGAAATCAATAAAAATGTATTTTAAAAAATGAGTTTGCATTGATTTCCTAGTAGTAAAATGTAGCAGCCCAGAGAATAGACTCTGGGGTTAGACAGACCTGGGTGTGAATTCTCCTTTGCATCTTGCCAGCTGGGTGACCTCACCTCTTGAGTCTCAGTTTCTCCATCTGCAAAATGGGGCTGTGCAGAATGCCTAGTTCACAGGACGGCAGGGAGAATCCAGTCAGGTGCCCAGCACTACGTCTAACACTGAACCTCAACTTGATAAGTGTGGGCATGGCCTGAGTTTCCCCCAGAGGCCAAATCAGACAAGGCAAAGAGCGCTGGCAGGGTAGGTCAGTCTATAGGAACATCATCACATACACCAAAAGGTGCTGGGTTCGATTCCCGGTCACTGCACATACCCAGGTTGCAGGTTTGATCCCTGCTGCAGAAGGCAGCTGATTGCTGTTTCTCATGGATGTTTGTCTCTCTCTGTCTCTCATCAATAAAAAGCATATCCTCCAGTGAGGATTTAAAAAAAAAAAAAAAAAAGACAAGGCCAAGAACAGATGGGCTAGCACCGTGTTGTTTCCTTTAACTCCCAGAATAAGTTTATGCAAAGTTCAGGCTGTTTTTGTGTGTGTGTGATAATCCCGTAGGAGAGGGACCTGTGAGGCTCACAGTAGGTGTGCAACAAATAGCAGCAGTTCCTTCTCAGCCGGATGACCGAGCCGCACACCAGGGGGCCCACCCAGCCCTCCAGGCTCGAGGTGCTGCCAGTTCCCGCCCCTGCGGTCATTTCACCTCTGGGGCCCTGGTGAGTCCAATAAGCCCAGCGCTTAGCCTTCGGGAGAAAACGCAGCAGCGAGCGTGGAGAACGGCCGGTAAGGCCGCAGTCCTCTGGGCGGTCGGGGAACAGCGGGAGTTCGTTTTACTGCTCCCGAGCGTGTCACTTGCTGTCCCGCGTGCTTTACACCGACTGAGTGGTCAGGTGCAGCTGTAGACAATGGCGGGGCCGAGCAGTCTAACACCCGTCGAACCTTAGCCCTGACCCAAGGGCGGACGCCTGGCCCCGCCCTCTGGCCAACGCCCGCCCCCCGCGCAGGCAGAGACGTGTTTGAAATAAAGTTTATTGAAGTTTCTGTTGGTATTTACATATGATACACGGTAAATAACAGAGCCAGGCCCCCCACCCTCCCTCCCTCCCTCCCCCCAAGGCCCCCCTCCCCCCAGCCTCGTTAAAAATCGCTGCGTAAAGACGAGTTAACTGCTGCGGTCCCCCCTCCCCCCTCCCCCCTAAGATGCAAACTAAAAGCCCCCGACCCTCCCCCGCCTCCCCCCACCCCGGGGGCCTTTCTGCTTCCGTGTACGACGCTGTGCTGCCTCGCCCCTCCTCCCCTAGTAAGGGGGGGCGAGCTTCTGGGACCCCCCCAGTCTGTCCAAGGGGGAGGACCGACCCTTGAAAGAGGCCAGAGTTGGGGGCCTGAGAGGGGGAGGGGAACTTCAGTGACGGGGGCTGCCAGAAAATGGAAGACTTCGAGGTTTGGGGGGCGTTGGCCCCCGCTACTGTCTCTCCCTCCCCCGACGGGGCCTCGAGGGGGAAGAGGCGGGCGCGGGTGTGGACATGGCGCGCGGCTCCCTCGCCCTGGGGTCTCCGTGCTCGCCGGGCAGGGTGCGGCGCTGGGCGCACCCCAGGGTTTCGGACAAGCGGGTGGGAAGGGAGGCGGCAGTTAGCAGAGAGGAAGGAGGGGAAGCGGGGACACCGGGGAGACAGCGCCCCGAAGGGCCGGCAACCCTCAGGAGGCCGAGGGGAGCCCCGCCGGGGAGGAGGGGGCCTCCCAGGGGAGCAGAGAAGCGTGCGGGAGGCCGGGTTAGCCTTACCCACGGCCTTGAGGCCCCAGCCCGCCGGGAGTTGGGGGAGCAGCAGAGGCCCCTCACTGCGCTCAAGGACCCCAAGGTCCGGCGGGGAGACGCGGCCAGGAGAGAACTGGGGCAGGAGGGAGACAGGGCGGCTGCCGGCCGACGCCCCAGCCCAGCGCCCCTCAGGGAGGCGGCCAACAGTGGGGCTCCGGGGAGGGGGGCGCCTGCGTGGGAGAACCCAGAAGGGCGGGGCCTAAGGCAAGGGGCGGGGCCTAAAGAAGGGGCGGGGCCTAGGGGAAAGGGGCGGGCAACAGAGGGGGAGGAGCCATCCAATGGCGTGGAGCGGCGGGGGGAGGGGGCGTGGCTACAGGGAGGGGAGGAGTTATGGCGGGGGCGGGGCCGAGGCGGGGGCGGGGCCGAGCGCGAGCGGAGTCCTCCAGGGGGCCCCTGAGCAGGAGGAGGGGCTGCTGGGAGGGGAGGGGTTATGGAGGGGCGGGGCCGAGGCGGGGGCGGGGCCCAGCGCGAGCAGAGTCCTCCAGGGGCAGGGAGCCCCGAGGAGCCGGGGGGGGGGGGGGGGGGGGGGGGGGGGGGGGCCCCCAGCAGGGGCAGGGAGCCCGAGCCCGGGCCTCAGCAGGGCGAGGTGGAGATGTGCAGGTGGTCGGGGTACTTGATGGCGGGGGGGTAGTTCTGCGTCATCTGGATGGACACGTCGCTGGAGATGTCCGAGGGGCTGCGGCCGCGGCGCCAGGCCTCGGGCTGCAGGAACTGGCCCGAGTAGTCGGAGCAGTCGCTGAGGCGCGGGCGGTAGAAGGCGGGGTGCGGCCGGTACATCTCCTCCTCCGCGTAGCGCTTGGTGAACAAATACACGGACATCACGCCAGCCCCCTGTGGCGAGGCAGGGTCAGGGTTCCAGAGGCCGGCGCCTGGCTGACTGTACCCCGAGACTCAGATCCCAGGCCCAGGTCCCCAGCCCCCTCCCGCAGAACCCCGAGGCTAGGTGCTCGGCCACCACTCCTAATCCAGAGCCTACGCCCCCAACCCAGGAGTCGGGCCCCCCGGCCCCTCCCCATTCAAAACGCTGGTATGGGCCCCAGGACATCACCTCTTTGAGCAGAAAGGAGGAAGCGGCGAAGGCAAACGACCACCCGTAGCGATAGTGGAAATACTGCTCGGAGCTGCTGGGCCTGTTCATGACCTCGTCGTTGATGCTCGAAATGTAGAGGACCAAGCCCACCACCAAGGAGAGGCCTGGGGGAGCAGAGGGGCGCCCTTGCTGGTTAGCAGCGGACCCCTTTCCGCAGCCCCGCGCGCCCCTGTCCCTCCCACCGCTGCTCTGTCCCTCCCCTCCCTACTCGGGCCTGGATGAACTTCTGTCTCTGGAAGCCCCTTGTGTGCTGGGCCTTGGCTGGGTGCAGGGATCCCAGAAATGAATCACCCTCCTTCTCCCTGACCTCAAATTTGTGTCCAGGAGCTCACGATGTCACGGGGGAAGGCAAATATGGCCATTGGTCAACAGGCAGGGTCAGGGGGAACCAAGGAAAGCTTCCTGGAAGAATGGCCCTTGTCCAAGAGCCCCCATTATACTGCTCTAGGCACAGGGACCAGCAGGGGCAAAGGATGGCTTAAGGAGGCTCGATTCCCGGTCGGGGCACCTGCCGGGGGTTTCGGGCTGGATCCCCGGCAGGGGGCCTGCAGGAGGCAGCCGATCAATGACTCTCATCATTGATGTTTCTCTCTCTTTCCCTTCCTCTCTCTGAAATCAATAAAAGATATATTTTTTTAAAAGAAATGAAGATACAAGTCAAAATGGGGTAAGGCAAGGAAGAACTCTCAGGTGCTCAGGTGCAGTTTAAGCTATTTTACAAATATACATCATTTCCCAGCTTTGTGTCCTGAAGGATTCCAGAAGCAATGTCTCCTCAGCAGCAACGAGCATGCCCATCACCCAGATTTTGGTCTCTAATATCATCCTTCACTATATAAGGAGCGAGGGCTCCCAGGAGAAATAGCTAACTCGAAAGCCTGGGGAAGTGACGTAAAAGTGTACACATGCCACGAGGTGAGGAAGTGCTGAGAGACAGAGAGACAGAGAGACAGAGAGATGGGGGGGGAGAAACAACAATGTGAGACACAGAGACACACTGGCTGGCGGCACACCAGGGCTGGGGATCAAACCTGCAACCCAGGTATGTGCCCATGCCTGCGAATGAAACCCACAACCCTTTGGTGCATGGACCACAGAGCCACACCAGCCAGGGCCACACTGAACTTTTTAAAATGTGAATGCATACTGATATATTGCTAAAATAAATCTAAGTAAAGGAGAGAGAATTCTTTGCAGAGCTAGAAAACACCATTTTGCAACCTTAGCAGTAACGTCGACTTCCCCTATTGTAAAGGAGCCTGACGAGGCACCAGCTTCACCAGGGGCCGGCATCACGAGCGGCAGGCAGACCCACACCGCGGCCTCCCAGGGGGACCCTGCCTCTACCGCACTTGCGTAGCCTTCCCGCTGGGGGTGCGGAACCTGCAGCCGCTCCCGAGGAAACTGGGGCACCGTACCACACAACCGCTGCACCCTCCAAAAGGTGTCGACACCAAAGACAATTTTTTGAAAGGCACGGGAACTATATGAAAGATTAAAGGAGACGGAAGAGACGCGGCGACAAGGAAATACGAGGCGTGATCTTAGACTGGATCCCAAATCAGGTGGGGGACAGGCTATGAAAGACGCACTGGGACAGCTGGTGGGACGGGAACACGGACTGGGTGTCGGCTCCAGCGCTGCATGAAGGGCGAGCTCCTGACTGATGGTCGCACTGCGGCTGGGAAAGGGAGGGCGCAGGGCTGAAGCGTGTAGGGGCGAAGTGCTTGAACTTACGTTCAGGCGGTTTCACAGATGGATACACAGATGATATAGATGCGTGATGAACAGATACTAATACACAAATACAACGGAGAGGGAAACGGATGAGAGACAATGATGATAAAGTTTAATATGTAGGTATAGATAAATAATCATTAGATATAGCGAGATGAGTGACAGACATGAAAGAAAGCTGGATAGATGAGAGGTAATAGGCAAGCAGATAGATAGATGATAGATAGATAGATAGATAGATAGATAGATAGATAGATAGATAGATAGATAGATAGATAGAGGCAAATGTGCCAAAATGTTAAAATTTGGTCTAGGTGAAGGATATATATGAGTCCACTGTATTATTTTTGCAACTTTCCTGTAGGTTTAAATTATTTCCAAAATAAAAAAAATTAAATAGGTATCCCTAAGATTTAGAAGTAAATACAGCGTAGGGAAGATAGTCAATAATATTGTAATAACTTCGTATGGTGCCAGGTGGATACTAGAGTTATCAAGATGACGACTTCAGAAGATATATAAATGTCTAATCACAGGGTTGTACACCTGAAACTAATATAATACTGCACATCAACTTTAATTAAAAAAAAAAAAAAAGTATCCACAAGGTGCCAAAGTGTTACCCGCAGGTTATTGATTCACTGTCCGGAGAACAATGTCCCTTTTCAAAGGCGAGCTCCGATGCCGACCCCCTTTACCAAGCGTTCAGACTCTGTGCCCGACGCGATCTACTCCCCGCAATAAAGGCATAACGAGCCCAGCTCCTCCGAAGCTTCCTGCCAAACATGTTTAACCGGAGCCTCCGCGATCTAAGCTGGTCTAGACATAACTTCCAGGTCACAGAAAACACAAGGTAAGAGGAATAAATTAAATGATGCCACGAGGAACCGATCAAACAAACCCAGGGCGTGGGCTGCTCCACAAGAGAACAAAGGTAAGAGCCAACCAGGGAGAGCCAGGCACGGCTACGTCTCCGGGGTGTGCTGTCGGGCGGGAACAGCACCGCCCATCCAGCAAGTATTCTGCTTGGTAACCCTCACCCGATATTTTTTCCATTCGTTTTTTTAAAGAGAGCGGGAAGCAGTGAGGGAGGGGGAGAGAGAGAAACAGCGATGTGAGAGACACACGGACTGGCTGCCTCCTGCACGCACCCAGCACAGGGCGGGACTGAACCTGCAACCCTGCGGTGAGCAGGCCGACACTCTAACCACGAGCCACACCCGCCAGGGCTATAAAGTATTTTGGCAGAAAAAAATTTTAATTAATTATACCTAGACCTGATCAACAACCGTGTCACAGAAAACTACAGGGCTGGGTCGACATATTAAACCGCGACACGGGAACGCGACTGGGAAAATCAAGGGCGTGGGAATTCTATAAGACAAATGGCCAGCTTTCTTCAACAAATAAATGGTAAGGTAAAAGCAGGAGAGGGGCTGTTACAGACTAAAAGAGGCTTCAGAGATCTATCCACTGCACACACAAGTGGAACGTGGATCCCAGTTTATAGCAAAGTAACTGTAAAAAAGGCCTTGATGAGGCAGGTGGGGATGCTGAAGGCTTACTAGATATTAAATGATATTAAGCAGCTGTTCTTAATAGTCTGGGCATGATTACGGTGCCGTGATGTCTGTGTTAAATAACAAGATGCTTATTTCCCAGAGAGAGACTGAGATGCTGGTGGGTAAGACGGTTTCACGCTTGAGACTGGCTCTAAAATAATGCGGCGAAGTGTAGAAGGGAGGTACGGCAGTGTGGCTTAAAAAAGGAATCGCCATATGTTGGCAATTGTTGAAACTCAGTGAAGGATACGTGGCATTTCTTTATACTATTCTTTCTACGTTTTTGTAATGAAGTACATTTTAAAAGTCAGCGTTGTAAATAAAATAGTGGGAGAACTAGTGTAGCTTAAAAGAGACATTAACCCAATACTATGTGTGAACCTGGGTTAAATCTTGGTTCTGGGGGAAAGCTGTAAAAGGCATTCTTTTTAAATTTGTTTAAAGATCTCTCTCTCCCCCTCTCTCTAGAAATCAATTAAAAACGTGTGTGTGTGTGTGAAGAATGCTCAGCCATCAGGTCATGCCCATTTTACTCCCTGAATCTCTCCTAAATCTAAACCCCCTTCGGGAACCCAAGCCCGCTGACCCAGCTAAGGCTAATTCTCCATGCCTGCCCCCAAATCAGCGTCTCCCTGCTCTAGAAACTGGCTCTTTCTAACTCCCAAACTGGAGTCCATCCTTTGTTGTCAAAACTCCCCCTTGGCTCCCTCCTATACACAGGAAAATACTCATTCCTCAGCCTGCCACCCCCGGCTCCGGACGCCCTGACCCTGCTCACCACGCCCGCCTCGCCCCAAGTCCCATGTTTCACGTTACGGTTCCAGAAAAACAAACGTTGTCCATCAGGAGGGCCAGGAGCAGGGGTTGATGAGAAGGAAACAAGCGCTTACAGATGCAAAGGCCTGGCCTGTAGATTTGCTCTTAGCCGCTGAGCATCGCACAGAAACGACGTCAGCAGGCGGGTTCTCCTTGCCCTTTTCTCCTCCCTGGCCATTGCAGAGGGACTCTAGCTCTCCAAAAATAACCTCCTTCCCCTCTTTCTCCCTCCCTTTCCCTGTAACCCAACTCTCTCCCCACCCCCTGCCCTGCATCTCTTCCAAAATTCCCAGCGCGCAGGAGGCGAGAATCACCTCCACTGGGCGCGGGCGAGACCGCGTTTCAGCACCACGGAGAGCGGCGCCGCGCCCCAGGGTCGCCGCCCGGGGTCGCGTCCCACAGGAGGCAGCGCTCTCGCTCCTCTGGGGAAAGCCTCCCTCCCCCTCCAGCATCATCCGCTTGGGTGTCACCTCCGGCTGGAAGCCTGGTCACCCCCACCCTCCCCAGCACCCTGCTGTGTCAGGGACCGCATCTCCCCTGGGCCAGCGCGCCCTGCCCTGCCCTTATCATCTGTTCCCTCCACAAATAGTTCAGCATGTACTTTGCACCAGCAACTCATCTAGGCTCGGGGGTATTTGTAAAGGTCCCTGAGGCTGCGAGTTTACATTCTGTCGCGCACCCAAGTGTCGCAGGTTCGATTCCAGGTCAAGGGCAAGTACCTCGGTAGCAAGTTTGGATGCCTGGCCCTAGGCGGGGCTTTGTGCGGGAGGCAACCTATCAAAGGTGTTTTTCTCCCCTTCAGCTCTCTCTAAAAAATAATGAAAAAATATCTTCGGGCGAAGATGAACCAAATAAAATTAAAAAATTAAAAAACAAGGAATGGGGTAGCAGAGGGGGCAGGGCGACATTGCACACTGTTGCCAGAGAGACACCGGGAAGAGGGGACATTCCCGCCCTGTGAGAATCAGGGGGCAGGGACTGCCGAGCACAGAGGGCCAGTGAGTGTAAAAGTCCCCGGTGAGGCTGAGGTTTGCATTTTCAAAGGGTAGCAGGAGGCCAGCGTAGCTGGAGTTATAAGCAAAGGAGAGAGTGTCAGTGGGTTAGGAAATGAGGCCAGGGATCTGAGCAGCAGCCAAACCGTGAAAGGCCGGCATGAGGAGTCTGGAAATATTCTAAGTGCATCAAAGCACTGGAGAGTGTAGTGGCCTGCGACCAGCTTCCACGGGTGGCGGCCGGGGGCTGTTCTGAGAGTGGCTGCAGGAGGTGGGCTCTCGTCTAGGATTCGGCATGTCTCCAGTGCCCAGCACCGGGCCCGACCTGCAGGATGTCCCTGTCAGTGCCTGATGAGTGAATAAATGAGCACGGGCACAGAGCACCGCCTTGAGGATCAGGGGCTAATACGGGCCATGCCCGGGAAGCATCCCTCTTATGACCTGGAAAGAAAGGAACCAATGCCATTCCAGCCTCCCCACCTGTCTCTCACCAACCAAGCCGGTCAGCCAGCTGGTTCTATCGCTTTCTCTGGTCACCTTCTTCTATCTCAAAGCCATCCAGCCTCCTTTGTCTTCCCAGCTCAAACCTCATCTGTTACTGCTCGGACCGCTGCGTAAGCCTCCTCGGTTTGCCCGTCTCCCTCTGGTGCACCCCAACACAGGTCCCGAGGGATACCCAAAACCGACTGTGGCCCTGTCCCTCTCCTGCCCCTAAGGCCTGCATTGCCTTCTCCAGGACTGAATGCCAACCCCACCATTTCCCAGACCTTGGGCTACTCCTGTCTCTCTCCCTCTCTACATCTTGGTCTTCTCATTGGGAACATGAGGTGGTTGGACCCAACCGTCTTGTTCTAAGATCTGAGATACTGGTACAGCTTCCATCCTTTCCTCTCCTAAATCGCCTTCGTCTTTATGATTGTACGGGGCAGTATGTGCCGTGGTCAGCTTAACCTCTGGCTGCTTCTGTCTCCTCTGCTGGAAAACGGGAACAATAATAGTGATGTCTGCCTTACCAGGCGAAGAAAAATAAATAACCTAATTGGCATAAGGCACGTCCAACTTCCCCAACCCATGGCACTCAATAGTGTTCATTATTACGCTTGTTGTTGTTACTCCTCCTACTTATGTGTGTAAAACTACCATGTGTTAAAAAAACAAAACTACCACATGCTGAGCAGCTACTATTATAGACCAGGCCCTGGCTGGTCCTTCACACCCATGATCTAGACCAGGCGTCAGCAAACTACGATTCGTGCCACCGAGTGTTTGTATGGTTTGTGAGCTAAGTGTGGTATTTACACTTTTTAATGGTGTGGGGAAAGGGAACACAAAAATTTCATTCCATCACTATTTCTGCCCCCTTTACCCTTTCCTAGCCCCTCCCACCCACGCCTTTCCCTCTGGTAATCACCAGACTGCTGTCCAGGGTGGAAAACACACACTGCAATATACAGATGATGTATTATAGACTCGTACCCCTGAAACCTATTCCCAAATAAAATATAAATTTACAAATGTCATCCCAGTAAATTCAATTCTAAAAATGTAAAAATAAAAAATTTCATGACCCATGAAAATTACACTGAATTTAAAATTCAGGGCCCATAAATAGTATCAGCAGAGCTCAGCCATGCCCATTGCTTCACCTCCGGGTGCTTTGCTACAACTCCACAGCTCACAAAGTCAGAAATACTTGCGATCTAACACTTGCCGACCCCTGCCCAAGACTTGTCCACTCAGCAGTTCCACAGAGGATGGCTGTGGCACACACAGGGAGCATTGGGATTTGAACCCATCTTTCCAGGCTCACAGCGGCCCGTTCCTTCAGCCGCTACACCCACAACCTTGAACGTACACGATGGATACCTTGCGGCGGGTGCATATGAAACAAACTCGAGGAACGAGTTCAGAAAGCGGAGCTCAATCCCCTCCGACTGCTCTGTTGTTACATCAGAGGCCAAACTGACTTCCAGCCCCGAGAGCGTCACTGACCCTCAGCTTGACCTTGGGAAGTCGGGACCGGTGCTCTGGTAGACGCGTGGCTTTTGTGATGAGAAAAACCCTCAATTCTAACCCAGCCCTGCCATTGACTAGCTACGTCTCCTCTTCCGTTTCCATTTCTGTGAAACACAAACAATGGTATTTTCTTTCTAATGTTTTGGGTCGAAGAAATAAAGTCTCCATGCCCCACTTTCTCTCTCTCTAGGCCACTATTTTTTTCCATCTGAAAAAAATGATGAGACCTTTCGCTCTGACACTCCGGGATGGTGACAACCTATGCGTCTTATTTTAGCTCAGTGTCTGGCTCCACATGCTGTGATTCAAGTTCGCGCAGAGGTTGCACCCTGGTTTCCCTGGGAAAAGTCTCGTCAGCGCAGGTTGGAGGCCTGAGGGAGGTTTAGCCTAGAGAGAGCTGGGTGGGAGCAGGGAGGAGACTGGGGGAAGGGTGTTCAAAAATCCACCTCTATTTGCAGAGCCACCACAAAATGGGGAGCCAAGTGGGGGCCCCAGGAAAATGAGATGTACGACAGGGTTTGTTCATAAAATACCAACTGGATTAAAAGGACCCGAATAGCGCTTAATTAAATTATGCTGAGTTCATTTGAATTGAAATGAAGAATTGAGTCAGAATGGATTCGGGTCAGGTAGACCAGATGGGTGGAGTCAAACGTATTAGAGCTGAGTTGAGCGGCCGACCTGACGAGGGGGGCCGGACAGACCAAACTGAGCTGCAGTTTGGAAGAGGGCAACACAGAAGGACTCCACTCCACACCTCAGGCACCGGCCTATGCTGGAATCTTGGGCAACTCCCTGCACAGTTCTGGGCCTCAGTACCCCCATTTTATTAGGTGAGTGCTACTAATAACTCCCGGGCAGAGATGTTATAAGAAGGATGTGCGATCATTTATAGCTCAGAAGATAAAGAAATAGAGACACATACTGAATTCTAGCTGATGACCTGCATAATGCAGTATTTAGGGTAGAGTGTACTGATGCGTCAACTCACTTTGGAATGCACAAAAAATAGTGAGATAAAGCTCTGGCCGGGCAACTCGGTTGGTGAGAGCATCGTCCTGATACACCAAGGTCGCAGGTTCGATCCCCAGGCAGGGCACATACAGAATCAATCAATGATGCATAGATAAGTGGAACAGCAAATCTCTCTCTCTCTCTCTCTCTCTCTCTCTCTCTCTCTCTCTCTCGTCAAAAAATTTTTAAATTAATGATAATAATAAGATAGGTTGATGGATGGGAGAAATATAGATAGATGAACAGATTCAGGACAAAGCAAGTCTAGTCATATGGTAATGGTTGACTCTAAGTAGTGGGTCCATGGGTGTTCAGTCCAACATTTTTCGCCTTTTCTGTTTGAAAATTCAGATAAAATGTTGCACAGGAAATAAAGAGCCATGCAATCTGTTACTTGCTAAAATATCAGGAGTGGTTAAAAATACAGCCTCTGGAGGGAAAATTCATGAGTTTGAGCCCCAGCTCTGCCTCTCACTGGCCCTAAGCAATGACCTCATCTCTGAGTGTTTGTTTCCACATCTGTGAAATGGGGCTATTAATAGCGTTCATCTCACAGGGTCCGGCGTATCAGCACAGAGCCTGGCACCTAATTAGCACCTCATAAGCATTCGCTATGACTCTGCCGGACGGGCACTGCTCCCTCCATCTCACAGAGGAGGAGTGGAGCCCAGAGAGGTCCTGCAGCGCCTCCAGGATTACACAGCAAGGAAGCGACTTTCTTGGTGGAAGAGGGAACCACAGGCTCCTGGAACCTAAAAGAGCCCCCCGGCCCGCAAGTCCTTCCCTTGGGCTCACCTGATAGGATGAAGAAGATTCCAGAAACGAAGGCCAGAATGGTCCTCTGGGGGCGGATGTGGCCGATGTTGCTGATGACGAAGGCGGTGAACACGAGGAAGAGGCTGACCATGGGGAAGGGGGTGGCTGTGCGCACTGTCTCTGGGGGAGGGAGTGAGGGGAGGGACGGGGGTGAGAGGGGCAATCTGGGGCACCCCTCCCCCCTCCCCTGACCTCTCCGCTTTCACCGTCCCGCTACCTCTTTAGGTGGTTTCTCCCCTTTCCACAGACTCTTTCCCTTCTGGTAATTCCGCTACTGGCCCCAGGCCCCCACTCAGGCCACACCTCCTTGGGTTTGACCCCACCCCTGTGTTGGCCCCACCCCGCCTAGGCCCCGCCCATTCAGCCCGGCCCCACCCCCTTCCCCAACCGCTCTGCCTTCTCCGCAGCCCCCCCCTCCCCCGGTCCCCCCCCCCCCGTCCCCCCAGGACCTGCCCTCTGATCCTGCCCCTTGCCTAGGCCCCCAGCTTCCCCTCACTCAGAATGTTCTCCGTGTTTTCCGTCACCAAGTTGATCTCCGGTTCAAGGAAATACTCGGAGGCCACGCAGCGACCCTTCTCCCGACCTGGGGGGGTGATAAGAAGGCAGGGCTGGATGAGAGCCTTCTGAGCTCTGGGGGGGCCAGGGGCGCGGTGCCCAGTGGGGAGACCCCGGGCTGGGGGTGGCTTCACCGAGAGTTGGGGGGAGATGGGCAGAGGTCGCGGAGCGCCTGCTGCCCGCTGCCCTAGCGACCAGGCCCACGGGTGGAGGACAAGGCTCGAACCCTGGGTCGCAAGTGAGGAGGGGCTGTGGGCCAGGACCCCTGGGCCCCTAAAGACAATGAGGCAGTGGGTGGCAAGGTTTCTCGCAGGGGGGGTCTCTGTGGTCGTTGGGCAGCGTGGGTTTTTTATCCTGTTCATTTAGCCCTGGGACTGTCCCGGGGACAAGTTCTGCGCCTAGATTCCCACTTCTAAGGGGGCAGAGGGGGAGACTCTGCGGTTCCCAGGGGGTCAGGCGCCAGGAGATTGTGTGAGCCCTGCGGCTCCCAGATCCAGGGAGTAGAGGGCTAGAAACTGGGTCTCCATGTAGGACTCTGACTCTCCAGGACAGAATGAGGATCGGTTTCTGGATTTCTGGAATCCAAGAGATGGAACCAAGGACGCTTGGGCCCCGCCCAGGCAAGGCAGGGGCAGCTGGGCCCAGGGCAGGCGAGGTCCGCACCTGCGAAGAAGCAGACGCGCCAGAGGCCGGCGTGCAGGGCCATCTTGACCTCCGTGGTCTGGTTCTGCGGCAGCACCGTCCCCTCCTCCATGTACAGCCAGTAGTCAGTGCTCACGGCGATGCCCACGAGCAGCAGGCCGCACGCCCCGAACACGCTGCTCAGCAGGGTCAGGGCGCGGCTGCTGCAGTGACTCATCGTCAGCGGCGGGGGGCGCCCTGCGGGGCCTGAGGACCAGAAGCTGCCCTGGAGAGGCCTGATGGGACCCACTAGACAACTCACCCCCACGCACCCACCTGGGACAGAGGCCCCGGGCCAGAGACACCAATCCCCAAACCTCTCCAATCTGACCTCTGTGGGTTTGAACCAGTGACACCAACTGTTGACCTTCAACCCTAGAACTAGCCTTCCCGAACCTGACACCTGTGCTCTGGCTCTGGGTCCTGATCAGAGACCACACACCAGAGCCCCAGCCCCAGGATAAGGCTTCCAACCATAATCCAGGGACTGAAACTTGACTCCAGCCACGTGTCTGGACCTGGGTGCCAAATATCATGACTTCAGGTAGAAATTCAGTTTCTAGACTCTCAACCCCAGAACCAAGCCCTCCAACATGAACCTTATGCGCCGACCTGAGACTTTAACCATAGACGCTAGACTCCACCAGGATCCCTAAGCCTGAGCCTGGTCCTGTGACTCAGAAGTGATTACGGTGACCAGGCATGCCAACGCTAGGGCCAGGCACACCTTCCCAACCTCAACTGTGTCCTGGTGCAAGCCACAAGCCTTGAATACCAATTTCAACAGGGCTCACGACCTCAACTCCAAGCCAGGACCCAGGTCTCTGGACCCTGAGTGTTGAAACTTCAACACTGGATGCTGAGCAATGTGACCTGTGTAGAAACCCAACCCAAGCCACCCAAGTTTGACTCCATTGTCTCACTACTTTCCCTTGGGCTCTGTCTCTGAGTAGAAACCAGAAATCCAAGTGGGTCACCAACAAAGGACCTAATCCCATGTCCTATACTCAGGCCCTTGACCTCAGGCCTACCTAAAACCTTGAGCACAGGCCCCCACCTAATTAGACTCATATCTTGATCTTTAACACACAATTCTAACACCAAGAACTTGACCCTTGACCTTCTAACTCTGATCCTGTGTCTTGACCTCAATTTGGTACCCCAATCTGAGATTCCAGAACCCTAATTCCCCCCAATCCAAAATCCAGGCAGGCCCCTGAACCAGGGATGCTGGAACTCCATCCCAGACTGCTGGATCCCAAACACTGGGACCCAGGAACCAGGAACCAGGAACCAGAATTTTGGATGGGGACTCCAGAATGTCAAAACCATGATCTGGGAACCACCCCCCAAATTCAGCAACCTAACCAGAGCACCCCAGTCAAATGGGTGACCCTCCACATTGGGGATCAGTGCTCTGAACTCTAAAAACCCCCATCAGGAAGCCCAGGATCCCATCCCCCTCATCCCCCATCACAAGACCCCAGAATTCTCTACCAGGGATCCTGGACTCCACTTCCCATGCCAGGACTTCTCATTACAGACCCTCTTCGACAGCCAACCTGCAACTCTGATCCCCGTGACACTGCAACCTCAAAACAAGAGATCTCCAGCTCATAGCAGGGGGGACCCCCAATTCCAATCAGGAATCTGGAGGTTCCAACAAGGATGCTCCTCACCCCTCTGTCCACCACCCTCACCACCACCACGGACTTTCCCCCTAAACTACACAAGTCCATGATTTGGGGGGCTCAACATGGGATCCCCACCCTGTCTCAACGAGACACCTCTACATCTCTGAACACCAGAGTCCTCATCAGCTTTTAACAAGGAAGGTCAAGAGCCCCAGATGGCTCCCAACAATGCAGCCAAGATTTGAGACCCACTTTTTTTTTTTTTTTTTTTTTAACCAAAATGCTGGTGGCCTTGACACTCTGCCCCACCCCTATAAGGAGTCCGAAACAACTTTCACCGCCGCCCTCCCCCCAGCATCCGCGCCCCCACCGGCCCGGCCTCCCTGAGGGCTCAGGGGTGGAGGCTGGCGGCGCTCAGACCAGCTTCCCTCCCATCCCCCGTCCCATGGGCTTGACCGCCAGCTGCCAGCTCCTCTCTGGGTCGGCCCAGCTCGGACGCAACATTAAAACCCAGTCTCCCGGCTGCCTGGGCCCGGGCGGCTGACCTCAGCTCCCCCGCGGACCGGCCCGGGGGCCGTCTGCCCTCCCCCTCGGGAGCCCCTCCTCCGAGCCCCGTCCCGCTAGCGCCACAGGCCCGCCCGCGCCCTCCGCTCGCCGTCGGCCCCGTCCACCCGCGGGGACCCTCCCCCAGGCCCGGAGGTCCTTCTGCGCCTTCCCTCCGGCCTCTCCAGGACCCCAGCCTTCGCATCCCCCGGGCCCCTTCTCCAAGCCCAAGTCCAAACTCCATCTCCTTTCAACCTCGGGGGAGAGGGGGGGCCGTACCCCCGCTTTCCGGGGGCCCCTTCCCAGACTCGCACCCTGCTCGTAGCAGGCCAGGCGCTCCCCCTCGGCCAGGACCGCCTCCCTCGAGGCCCCGGCCCGCGCCCCCCCGGGGGCCCAGGGTCTCCGCGCCTCGGACACGACGAGCAGGGTTGTCCCACTCCGGACCCTCGGACCCCGTCCTTCGGGATTCCCGAGGCCCAAACGTCCCTCCTTCCCCCATTGCCTCCCGAGCCGCCGGAATGCCACCCCCGGAGCCCCTCGGGCCCCCGTCAGCCCCAGCCCGCGCCCCCCAGCCGCCTCGCGGGGAGCCCCCACCCCTTCCCGGAGCCTCCCCGCGCGCTCACCTCGCTCAGGGCTGGGCGGACGCTCCGGGCCGCGGGCCCCGCAGCCGCATGACCGGCCCCGCGGCTTCCCCCGGCCGCCGCCGCCGCCCCCGGGGTCGCCGATGCCCGCGCCCCCCGCCCCCGCCCCGGAGCCCGGCGTCCCGGCCCCCTCCGGGCCTCCCACCCCCCACCCCCCGCGCCCGCGGCCTCACTCGGCGGACGACGCCGGGAGCTGCGACCCGCGGCCCCTCATTGGCTGCGGCGGAGGAGGGGAGGGGCGCGGGGGGCGGGCGGGAGGGAGGGGTGCGGGGGGCGGGCGGCGGGCCTGGAGAGTGGGGGAGGCGGGGGGCCGGGCCGGGACGGAGCCGAGCGCCGGCGGGGGCCGGGGGAAGCCCGCCGAGAGCGCGCAGGGCCCAGGCGCACCGGCCCGGGCTGGGCGAGCCTGCGACCCGCGGTCTGCAGACGGAGGGACACGAGATGCCCGAGAGGGGCGGGGGAGAGGGAGAGGAGGGGCGGGGAGCGGGTCCCAGACCCCCGCCTCCCGGCGCAGGGGCTCTGGGGCGCGGCGAGCGGGGAGGCCAGGCGGCGGAGACGGGAGGCGCAGGGCGCGCTCAGAGGCCGGCCTTGGGCGGAGATGCTGGGACCCAGGCACCTTGAGCCAGGCGGAGCCAGGGACCCTGAGAGGAGAGACAGCGGGGCAATCCTTGGGGTCCCCTGATGGGGCTGGGGCGGAGCCTGGGGTCTGGGCGGCGGGAGGAGGCGGGAGGGGGCGTCCCGGGCCGGGGTCCCCAGAGCAGCAGGCGGGCGCAGAGCGGAGCCGGGTCCTGCAGCCGCCGCGGAGCCGGGAGCCGGGCCAGCCCCCCCCGCCGTGATGTCAGCGGGGCCACTCTTAAAGGGGCAGGCCCCCGCCGAGGGTCGGAGCGGGGGCTGGGGGCCGCGGGCACTGGGTGGGGGCACCGCGGCCGTGCTGGGGGAGACAAGGGAAGCCCTAGTATCCAGCTGGACGGAGTCCCGGAAACTCTAGAAGGACGAAGAGACGCCGGGGGCCCCCCGAGGGGGCCTGCGAAGCTTTGGGGCTCAGTCCCTCTAAACACAGACGTAGGCACACCGCTCGACCCGCCTGCCCCGTCCAGGGACTACATTTCCCATCAGCCCTGGCGGCGAGGGGTCGCACTTGGGGGACGGGTCCACCGCGGTGTCTGCCGGGATGTGTAGTCCATTTGCAGGCTCCCCTCCGCTCGGCTCCCCCCACTCGCAACTGGGTCAAGGGAAGGAGGCCCGGACGGCGCGTCTGCCTGCTGCCTCAGTCTCCCATCCTTAAGCTCCCGGGTTCTGGTCGTTTAGGTTTGTGTGTCGTGGGGTCAGTCCCTCTGATCAAATCTCCGGGTGCCCCAGGGGTAGGCTCCCTGGCTCAGGACTTCCCAGGGTCTGCGTGTCCGTGTGTCTGTGGGGCTTGCGCGGTGCTCTGAGTACGCGCGCTAGTCTCTCTATGCCCGGGGTCTCCCTGATGCTGTCACTGGGTTGCCACCTGCCGGGCACACGTGCCCTGCGGCCTCTCTGGGTCTGTCCCTCTCCATCTCAAGCCGGGAGTATCTTCTCCCTCCTAGCCCTGGGCGCTTTCCCTCGCCCTCCCGCCCCCTCCATTCTCTCTGTTGTTTCTGTGTGCAGTCATTGTCCCACCTCCGCACCCCCTTAGAAGAAAAACACCCAAACACCTCAGCGTCAGCATCCCAAATTTATTCTCCAGCAGCTGTGGCTGGATGGGAGAGGCAAAGAGAAGAGGAGCTGAGGGGAGGGGGGTCCCCGAGAGTGGCAGGCATGGGGTGGGGGCGGGGTTCCGAGCAGGACTGGAGCCATGCACCTGGCAGGCAGGCTGGGATGAGTTTCGGATGGGGGAGTCTAGAAGGAAAGCTGATTGAGAAGAGTCGGGGAAAGGATCCCCCGCACACCCCAGGCATCCCCGGAGCGTGGACGAGGGCACTGGAGCATGGGGGCACAGCCTCCCACTTACTCCAGAATGGGTGGGGGTGGGCGGGGTCTCGGAGGTGGGGGCCTGTCCTGGAACCCGAGTCTGGAACAGCCCACCCCATGAGACTATTTCCCAGAGTGGGACAAAAAAAGAGGCAGAGGTTCTACCAAGACGGAGGCTAGAACCCCATGGAGTTGGGGGGGGGGTCTGGAGCCTGGTGGAACAGAGTCCAGAACACCGAGGCGGGTGAGAATCTAGGGCTCAGCGCAGCGGAATCTAGAGCACGGGAAGGCTCTAGAGACTGTGTGGAGTTGAGAATACCAGGGACGCTTGAGAGGGGCACCTAGCACCCCAGGGGCAGGGGCCGGGACGCTGGGGAGCAGGATCTAGAATTCGAAGGGAGGCGGTGGAGTGGGACCCAGGCGGGCGCGGAGGGAGCCGTGGGGACGCCTAGTGGCGGGAGGTGGGATTACATGACCGGCACAGGCGCGGGGCTGGTGGGGCTGCGGGTGTCGGGGTGCACGAAATCCGGGTTCACGTAGGTGAAGCCCTGGAAGTCGGCCTGGTCGATGCTGGCCAGGACGAGGCGGTCTGGGGGGGTCAGCGCTGGCGCCGCCCGCGTGAAGAACTTGTCGAAGTTCTCGCCGCTGCGGCCACACTGGGAAACGCGAAAGGAAACGTGACGCTCTGCCCGCTCCTTGGGTACCTGTCTCTGTCCCCCAAACCCGTCTCCTGTCCCCTTTAGACCCCTGCACGTCCTCACGGCCTCTGTGTCCCCCTTCAGGGGTCTCGGCAGAGGGAACCCCGCCCCACCTCCTCATATAGGTCTCGGTGGAGCTCCTGGGTGCCCCGCCCCGGGGAGCAGGGTTTGGCTCGGGGAGGGTGACCTACTGGGCGGGGTCTGAACGGAGGTGGGATCTCCAGCCGCTCCAGCCGTTCCCAGTCGATCCAGCGGAAAAAGCCATGAGTACGGATGGTGGGCTCCCCGTCAGGCCCTGAGCCCAGGCGCTTCGCTGGGTGTTTGGTTAGGAACTGTGGGGAACACAGAGAAGGACAGACAGACAAGTCCCAGACAAGGGGGCCCAGAGAAAGAGAGAGGGAGGGGCAAGGACGGAGGAACAGAGAGTCACAAGCATAGAGATCCCGGGACAGAAAAATAGCAAAGGGGGGAGCAGCGAGGGAGAGGGGGGATGAGTGAGAATGGGGCCCATGAAACCCAAGGGACAGGCCGAGAAGGAAAAGCCAGGGCGTGAGGTGAGGGGGCCAGCGAAGCCCAGAAAGAGGCCATGGGGACAAGAAACGAAGCAGAGAAGGGACGGGAGGGTGGAGGGAGAGAGGGAAAGACAAAGGGTGGAGACCCAAGGGACAAACCCCAGAGAGAAGGGCAAAGACCCGACATGAAGGCAGAGGCTCAGAAAGAGGAAGGGGACAAGGGAGGAGTCCCAGAAGGGGGGGGGGAGGGAGAGAGAGGGAGATTGAAGGCCCTCCCCCCAAAAAAGGAGGGGACAGAGAGAGAGAGGAGAGCCGGGAGGGGGGTAGGGACCCAGAGAGCACAGGCAATGCAGGAAATGGGGCAGGGGACAGAGACCCAGGAGAGAAACCCTCAGAGAGGGGCAAGTGGACCGATATGAAGGCAGAGGCTCAGAAAGATTGGAGGAGAGAAATCCAGAGGGAGGACAGAGATGCAAGCAGCAGACGTACATACCAGAGGACACAGAAAAAGGAGAGACACAGGAAGCCCCATCACAGGCAGATGGAGGCAGGGGGCGAGACAAAAACCCAGAGAGAGACAGTCAGAGAGACGTGGAGACAGGAGCCAGAACAGAAGTGTGCTGGCACCTATGGAAAAGCTGCTACAGGTACGTTCCTCCTCCTGCATTAACTCCAGAGGGGACCCAGGCTCCCAGAGTGTCCTTGACTTGCCCAAGATCCCCCAGGAGGACAAGGGGCGGAGTTAGGTCCATCTGGCCCACCTGGCTCTGGAGGGGCAGGCCCTGGCCTCCAGCCTTTCCTGCAGTGAGCTGGGGCATGGGGCAGTGGAGGGGGAGGGGACAGGGGCCAAGCTTGAACTGGAGGTGGCAGTGAGCAGTAAATTATTGTTCTAACCAAATCAATCAGTGTTACGTAAACTTTTACAGCAGATGGAGGTGAAGGGACTTGAGGAGTGGGCGCCTCTTTCTAATAAATATGCATAGAGAAGCTGCGTGGGCAGCCCTGGATGGCAGGAGCGGGACGCCTGGGTCGTGGGCCTGGACAATCTGGGAGTCAGGGCTCTCACCCCCTTGCAGATGGCCACGGCCTCCCGGGAGAGCGACTTGGGGTAGGTGACAGTTTGTTCCATGATGGCCTGAAAGAGCTCCTCCTCATCTTCCCCATCAAAGGGGGGCTAAGGAAATAGAAAGAATAAAACATCAGAGACTTGACGGATTACCTCTCCCCAAGTTCCACACCTCATCCCCCACATGAATACAAGACACCCCCCACTTCCTAGGACAACATCTGAGCGAACCACCAAAGCCTTATCTCCCCCCCCCCACACACACACTTTGATTTTCTATCTCAGATGCTTCAGCTCTCGCACGCTTTGCTGCCCTGTCTCTTTTTATCTGCCATGTAAATCAGCAGGGTGTTGATTAGGCAATATGTCATTTAAACAGAAGGCAGAGAGAACTGCAGGAAAAGCTGCACAAGCAGTCAGGTCGGATAAGTGGTCTCCGGTCTTCTGGGGTTAGGAGGAGCAACATCAAGGATTCTTAATGTGGCGTCTAGAGAGTGTTCATACAACTGAGGGGGCCCGTGGACTTGGATGGGGAAGATGCATCTTTATTTTTTAAATGTCTAACTGGGATTTAGCATTCCTGTCCACTATGAATGTAGACAACAAACCGCAACAGCAGGACTTGTGGCTTCATCAACAATAGAAACCACAGATATATTTTAAATCACATGAGAGTTGCAGATACCGGTCATCTCCACTTCAAAATTACTGGGAGGACTTCCTATGTACTTCCTATTCCTGCAAGATATTATTAGTAGTAGGACACTGCATGTATGTCCACATCCCAATGTTTAATATTTAGGCAACTGTATATATTGAAATTAAATTTATTTAGTTGGTTAAATTAGGTTTGATTAAAATTTTAAAATATTGGTGATCCTATTTTAGTATGGTTGATTTCTTTTGTAACCCTATTGTTTCAGCGAAGCGGTCGGTGGCATCCCGGGAAGACAATGAACGCTTCAGGACCTCGGACAGCGCTGCCTGGGCGTGACCTTCCCGCCTCTTCGCACTTCCTCAGACTATAGCCCTTCCTGCGCAGGCTCGCCCTGACACAAAGGCCATGTGAGAAGTGGCACCCCACTGCGTGTTGCCTCTAGCCAAGTCATCCTCTCCCCACCTTCCCTTACCTGTCCCGCCAACATCTCGTACAGTAGAACCCCAAAGGACCACCAGTCGACAGATTTCCCGTAGGGCTGGTAAGCAATGATCTATGGGAGAACGGAAGGCAAGAACTCATGCTTCGTGCTTTAAGAAGCACAGGACCGCCTGACCGGTGTGGCTCAGCGGTTGGGCATCGAGGTAGGATCCAGGGGATCGTGGTTCGATTCCCGGTCAGGGCACATGCCTGGGTTGCGGGCTCGATCCCCAGTGCAGGGCATGCAGGAGGCAGCCGATCAATGACTCTCTCATCATGGATGTTTCTCTCTCCCTCCCTCCCTCTCCCTTCCACTCTCTGAAATCAATAAAGATATATATATATATATATATATATATATATATATATATATATATATATTTAAAAAGCATAGGACCCTTCTGGCTTTACCCCCTCAGCACCCTAAGGGTACTCAGCATAAACTCTCCCCACCCAGAATATCTTGGCCAGAGCTCCGTCCTTTGGGAAATCTGGGAGACAAACTTTACCTACTTAGAATATTCCTTTGGTCCCAAATACAAAGACAATCTAAGGGCTAAGTCACAAGTTCCACCCACCTAGAACATTTAGGTAACTGGACCCTCTCCTTACACTATCAGGTACACAAGGGCTCAGTTTCAGAGACCAGAGATTCTTAAAACTGGATGCATTTCAGATTCACCTAGGGGGCTGTTCAAAAATAGATAGTCCCAGCCCTGAAGAAGTCCAGCCTCCCCAGGAGATTCTGATTACCAGCCAGGTTTTCAAACCATTGATCTTGGTCACTCGGGTACTAGCATTGGATCACCTGGAAAGATCAAGGACGGCACCACCCCCACCCCCTCCACCTCCAACTGGGGTCAGGACACATTCTCTACCTATGCATGCAGTCAGCGAGTCAGCTCCATCCCTTTGCAAAGCCAGAGCATACCCTGCCCACTGGAAATATTCGGCCTCCACAGGCTTAGCGTTCTAGGGGGACGGGCCCCACCCCCTCAGCCTAACTGGAAATCGTCTCCGCCTTCTTAGAATAGTCCAGTAAGAGGCCCTGTCCTCTTGCAATTCCGAGGAGCTGGTCCCACTCTGTAAGAACATTCGCCCACAGGTCCCTCCCACTTTGCCTATTTAGAGACGCAGCTCCACCTACTTTGAAGGCTCCGTGCACAGGTCTCTAGGTGCTGCTCTGGGGTAGAACACCCACCGCTGCCGTAGAGACCCCAGGGTCAGGTCCCCCCTGCGTGATGAGCAGCACACGTCCAGCCACACCCACTTAGCGGACTTGGGGAGCGCCCAGGGCCGCGGAGGGAGGTTACCTCGGGGGCTATGTAGTCCGGGGTCCCGCAGAAGGTGCGAGTGGTGTTCCCAGGGAAGACGTTCTCCTTGCACATGCCGAAGTCGGTGATTTTGATGTGCCCCTCCGCATCCAGCATCACGTTGTCCAGCTTCAGGTCCCTGCGGCGCCGCGCGGGGGGAGCAGGAAGAGGGAGAGTTGGACGGGCCGGGGCCGCGAGTTCGAGTCCCTCGCCCTCCCTCCGGGCGCCTCCTCCGGCTGCGCGGACGGGCGGGGCCGCTCACCGGTAGATGATGCCTTGATTGTGCAGGAAGAAGAGGCCGATGGCGATTTCCGCGGCGTAGAACCTGAAGACCGGGCGGGGGGTCGGAGGTCAGCGGCTGCACCCGGGCCCCCGGCCTCCCCCGCCCTCGCCCGGGCCGAGACTCACGCGGCGTGGGGCTCCTTGAACTTGCCCAGCTGCTGGATGTGGTACATCAGGTCGCCCCCGGTGACGTACTCCATCACGAAATACAGGCGATCCTGGCGGGGGGGGGGGGGGGGGCGCGGGCTTAGAGGCGAGGACGCGCCCCCGCGCTCAGCGCCGCCCCGCGCGCCTCTAATGGGCGGGTCCTGCCCGCCGGAGGGTGAAAGGCTGGGGGTCCACCCAATCAGGATCCCGGGTAAGCTGGCCACGCCCACCGGGAGGCCCGGAAGGTCCTAATAAGGCCAACGCAGAACTTCCGTCGGCCCCGGGCCCCGTTCCTCCGAACTGCGGGTGTCCCGGTCCCGCCCTCTCAGAACCGAAGCTTGAGATGTACGAGGTGGGGGGGGGAGGGGAGGGGAGGGGAGGGGAGGGGAGGGGAGGGGAGGGGAGGGGAGGGGAGGGGAGCTGGCCACGCCCACTTGGAGCTCTTGGAGGTGGTCACGCCCTCGCAGGCCCCTGACGGTTCGGACTCCGCAGCCTTGGGAAGCCCTTTGTGATGAGTCCTTCATTCAGAATCTAGGAGTGGCGACCTACTTTCGGAGCCTAATTCTGGGCACACCCACTCAAAAGACAGTCTTCACGCACTCCTTTACTCCACAACCCTCCACTCAGACACCCACTCGGCACTCGAGACGCAGTTCTCCGGGGCCACGCCCACCAGGGCCCCACCGCCTGGCCACGCCCACCCAGGCGCACCCCCCCCGGTCACGCCCACTCGGGTCCACCCACCGGTCACGCCCACCCAGGCCCCACCCCTGGTCACGCCCACTCGGGCCCCACCCACCGGCCACGCCCATTCGGAGTGGGCGAAGCTCCGTGGCCTGGCCTCAAGCTGAGAATCCTGCAGCAGGTGCCAGGCCCACCCAGGCGAGCGCGAGGCCGGGCTCTGCAGCCAGCCGCCGCCCCCTCCGCCCTTACCGGGGTCTGGAAGGTGGAGTGGAGCTGGGTGAGGAAGTGGGGCCGGCCCCCCGGGCCTCGGCCCCCCAGAGCCAGCACGCGCTTCTCCACCAGGGTGCAGTCCACGTCGTCGTCCTGGACGATCACGTCTTTCTTCAGGATCTTGATGGCGTAGAGCTCATCGGAGCCCCTGCGCTCAGCCAGCATCACCTGGGGACAGAGGCCCGAGAAAGGCCCAGTCTGGGGAACCCCAGGGGTACAGGTCCCTGCCCCTCCCTATCAGGGACACAGAGAAACAAAAGCCCAGGTCCTTCCTCACCCTCTCCGGGGGTCTGGCGCCCCGACTTTGCCAACCACTCCCTCAGGAAAAGCAATCCTAGTCTCTCTCCCTCTCTTTTCTTTTTTTTTTTCAATTTTTATGAGTTTATTTGAGCCAAATTGATACATATTTCACGGAGCAAGTTCTCAGCCCTGCAATCCACATCCTATGTCTCTCTTCTCCAGGGATCTGAGGGGCCCCCATCCAACCCTCTCCGGGAACTCAGTAGCTTAATGTCCCTCCCCTCCTATCCCTCGGTAAGGACTAGAAATGGGACGGCCTTCCAGACACCCTCCCCTCCCCCCACGGCCCCAGGAATCCGACCTTCCCAAAGCTGCCTTTTCCAAGAACCATGAGGAAGCTGAAGTCGGAGATATGCAGCCGTCCAGGGCTCGCCCCGAAGAAACAGCGCTTGGAGTCCGTGGGACTAGGGGATGGGGAGGGGACGGGAGAGGAAGAAGGACCCATCCGCACCCGCTGCGAGAAAGGGGAGAGATCCCGAGGTAGTCAGATCCCCGACGGGGATAAGGGGGGTGCCCCTAAGAGAGACAGCATCCAAGAATGAAAAGGATGGGGAGAGATGGAGAGAAAATAAAAGATGTCCCCGCCCCCTCCTTGGCTTAAGAACTTTCTATGACTTTCCAGAGCCAGAGAGTTTATTTATTATTTAACTAACCCTCAGAGACCTTACTGTATGCCATTAACCCTCCGGGAAACCCTGCTATCACCCCACCTCCCATTTTAGAGAAGGGGAAGCTGGCACAGAGATGTTAAGTAACTTGCCCCAAGTCACACAGCAGATAATAAGCCGAGGCAGAAATCAAAGTCCATTAAAGCCAGATTGTGTCTGCCTCCTTTCTGTTTCTCCACCATCACCCAGCACAGAGCTTGGAACACAAGAGGTCTCAGCAAGGGGCCGCTGAACGGATGAGGGAGTCTCAGGAGCTGAGTGCTGAGTGCAGTTCCTATTGCTCAGCCTTCCGAGCAGACCCAGGATCTGAACACCACTGTGCCCCTGGGCCTGCTGCTTTCACTTCTGTCGGGATAACAGCCTTCCTCCTCTCCCCACAATGCGGTCTCTACATGGAGGCACTCATCTTGTTCAAATGGATGCCCTCCCATCTCATTCTGTTTAAAAGCCAAAATCCTTCCACTGAATGGCAAGCTTCCCCCCTCCCAATCTTCCCTCTCAGACTTCAGCTCTGCTTCGCCCCACCCCCAGCCTGTCCTCCTTGCTGTGCAGGCCCGCCCCCACCTCAGGGCCTTTGCACCTGCTGTGCCCTCCGCCTGGAAGGCTCTGCTCTCCTCATGGCTCACTCTCTCACCTCCCTTACATCTTTGCCACATGGTACTTTTCCAGTAAACCCTTCTCTACTTACTGCAGTTAAAGCCACAAAAGCTTCTCCCTCCTTAATGTTTATTTTTCTCCACATCTGTTCTGCTTCCTAGCATATTATCATTTACTTTATTTTGTTCCATGTGTTTCTCAATGTGAAGCCTCGTGGGGGCAGAATTTTTTCTCTCTCTTGTTCAACACTCTATCTCCAGTGATTAGGAGCATGCATTACCCGCAGAGGGGCTCAACAAAGCGTGTTATGAAAGAATGAATGAGGGAGAATGCGTTCCAAAGGACGTCCCTCTCCTTTGCCTGGGAAACCCTGCAAGTCCTCCAGGACCCACCTCTCTGGGAAACTTTCTCTGATTTTCCCAGGTACTTCAGGGACCTCCCTAGTGCCCAGTGCCCGAGGCCCTCTATTATCAAATATGTCCCTTCTGGTGGTGAACTTCTCTATCTTTGTCCTACAGTGAAAGAGGGGGTCCCAGGCAATGGCCTGTTTGTACTCCCAGAACAGGTGTTCAGTGAGTGAGTAAACAGATGGAGGGCAGAGAGTCCACAGTGAAAACAGAAAAACTCCAGGGTCAATTCTGGTGGCACCTCCTCAGGGAAGTCCTCCCTGATTACCCCTGGGCTAGCCGATGCTTCTTTAGCGCCCTGGGCTCCGCTTTAGCCCATCATCCTGGGATTTAAGTATCATGTCTGTGACTGTGTCCTTACCTTGGGGAGCTGCCTGAGAGCAGATTTACCTACCACCAGGTATGTGCTCAACCCATGCGTGTGGAAATGAACACAGACATTAGGGGACAGAGACACAGATCCCAGGAGTGACACTGTCTCCATTCCAGGCCTCAGCCCCACTCACCTCATACAGTTCCAGGGGGTAGTTACAGGCCTGGGGGGAGGGGAGGAGAAAGCCAGAGTCAGAGCCCCAGAGGGGAAAAAGATCGCCCGGGAGTAGGAGGTGTGGGTCCCCAAACGCCCAAGCCACGGGGATGGATAGGAACTCGAATTCCCATCAGACCCAGAGGCAGGGATCCCCTAGAAAACTAGGGGAAGGAGCCCCAGGGTCTTCTGGGAATTGTAGTCCCAGGACCGATGGGCGCTTAGGAAAGGCCCGCTGAGGGGGGCTGGGCTGGGCTGGGCTTTCCGTGGGGGAGCGGGGGCCTGGGTACCTCAAACTTCTGGAGGAGGCTGCAGTTGTCAGCATCAGCCACGGGGACATTGTAATACTCGCCCTCCTCCTGGTTCAGTAACTTGTACCTGACACGCAGAGACCAGAGCGGGGCGGGGAGGGGGGAGCCGGGGGGGGGGGCAGAGACATCAGAAGGGGAACAGAGACACAGAGAGACAGACACAGAAATAGAGAGTGAAATAAGGGGGGGGGGGCGGGAGAGACTGGCGTTGGGGCACACCCGGGCCGCGTCCTGGCCCTCACCAGCCGTCCACGGGCGCCTTGAGCAGCTCTGACACCCCGAAGGACATGGCGCCCATGAAGTCGTTGCGGGAGGTCCGGTCCCAGTCCCACACCTCCACGCTCAGCCTGCGCTCCACGTCGCCGGGCTTCAGGTTGCTGCGGGGGGGGGGGGGGGCAGGGCGAGGGCCCAGCTGCGGGCTTCCTTCTTTCCGCGCCCCCCGCGCGCCCCTGCCCCTGCGCTCCCAGCCCCCTCCATTCCGCCTGGGTCTCACTCTGGGTCCCCCCCCCCGTATTGATTTTAGAGAGAGAGGAAGGGAGAGGCAGAGAAACATGGATTTACTGCTCCACTGGTTTATTCACTCACTGGGTGACTCTTGTGCCCGACCAGGGGCTGAACCTGCGACCTCGGGGTACCTGGGCGATGCCCTGACCGCCTGAGCTACCTGTCCAGGGCCTCCCTCTGCCCCTCCCTCTCTGCCTCACCCCTAAGCGGGCTGCGATGGAGATTCAGTCCATGGACACCTGTCTGTCTCAGCTTCTGCATCTCCACCCCTTCTCCCAGTCGCCCCGTCCGTTCTCCCCACCTTTCCTTTCCTGCCCTTTCCTCTGCGGTTCCCTGTATCCCGACCCTCCCCCGGCTGCTCTCTGGGGGCCTGTGAGCCACCGGGGCCCTCGGATCGTCCTCTGTCGGCTTCACAGCCTCCCCTGCACCCGAGGCTCACAACACAAAGGTCTCGTTCCACACAGGGTTCAGCGTGGCTTTCACTGTCCGGGTCTTCTGTTTTGTCAGGTTCCGAGGGTCAGGGATGAGCTTCAGTTTCACGTAGGGGTCGGACAGGCCGTTGGGGTCCATCGGGATGAGGTTCCGGGCCTCGCCGACTGAGCGGGGAGGTGACAGGGGGTAGGTCGCGTTCGGGACCCGGGAAGAGGCCCCCCAGCCCGCCCCGTCGGCGTCAAGGCTTCCAGGCTCTCGGCCGCCTCTCTCCCGCCCCAGGCGTCTTTGACGTCGTACCTCTCCAGAACCCAGAAGACAGGGCATGAAGCCCTCGGACCCCCCCAAACCCGACCCTCCTCCGTGAGGACCCAGGAGTTAGGACCTGGCCACACCAGCAGGTCTTCTCCCGCCCCCGCCCTCTCAAGGACCTTGGCGCCTCCAAAGGGCATTTAAAGGGCCTGAAAGTTGCGAGCGGCGAGGCCGGCGACCGGCTGCCCGCTAGAAGGGGCGAGGTCCGGTGTGGGCGTGGCCTCCGAGGGGCGTGGCCTTCCCGGGAGCCCACGGGCGTGGGTGAGGGGGGCCTCACCCGTGATGTGGATCTCATCCGCAGTGGGAGCCCGGATTTCCAGCTGCAGGCGCCCGCGGCGCTCCGTGTGGTCCACGCCGCACAGAGAGGGCACGCTGCGCACACAGCGCCGGTGCACGTTCATCTCGCAACCTGGGGTGGGTGGCGGAGGGCGGGGGACACAACCCGGGACAGCGGTTCAGGCCCAGCCCCAGCCCCCGTCCCCGTGCCCGGGCAGGGGCCCCAGCGCGCACTCACAGGAGCACTTCATGCCCTGGTGCACCAGCCCGTACAGGAGCGAGCCGCAGTGGTCGCAGAAGGTCGGGCTGCTGTAGCTGTGCAGGCGGAACTTGTGCTTGTTCCGGGGGTCCTGGGGCAGAGAGGAGTCGGTCAGAGGGGGGCAGGGTCGCCTAGAGCCCGCACAGAGCAGCCCTGTGCGCGCTCCCCCCTTGCGCCTGGCTCTCCCAGTCCCGCTGGTGCTCTGCCTCACCCATTCATTCTGCAGCATTTATTGAGCATCTACTGTGTGCCAGGCACTGTTCTGGGCGCCGGGACCCAGCCATGAACAAAGAAATTAAAGCTCTTGTCCACCTACAGCCAACATACTCAATGGGCAAAACTAAAAGCGTTTCCCTTAGGATCAGGAACAAGACAGGGGTGTCCGCTTTCCCCTCTTTTATTCAACATAGTACTGAAGTCCTAGCCACAGTGATCAGACAAGAAGAAATAAAAGGCATCCAAATTGGAAAGGGGGAGGTAAAACTGTCATTACTCACAGATGGCACGATACTGTGCATAGAAAACCCCAAAGACTCCACAAAAAAACTACTAGATTTAATAAATGAATTTGGCAAAGTAGAAGGATACTAAATTAATATCCAGAAATTGGTGGCATTTTTATACACCAATAATGAACTCTCAGAAAGAGAAACTAAGCCCAGCCCTTGTGGCTCAGCGGTTCAGCATCGACCTATGACCCAGGAGATCAGGGTTTGATTCCCAGTCAGGGCACAGGCCCGGGTTGTGGGCTCGATCCCCAGTAGGGGGCGTGCAGGAGGCAGCCAATCAGTGACTCTCTCATCACTGATGTTTCTCTCTCTCCCTCCCTCTCCCTTCCTCTCTTTGAAATCAATCAATAAAATATTTTTTTTAAAGAAAGAGAAACTAAGAAAACAATCCCATTTACTATTGCAACAACAAAAAATAAGGTACCTAGGAATAAATTTAACCAAGGAGGTAAAAGACCTGTACTCAGAAAACTACAGGATATTGAAGAAAGAAATAGAGGCAGACAGCAATGAGTGGGAGCATATACTGTGTTCATGAATTGGAAGAATGAACATCATTAAAATATCCATGCTACCCAAAGCAATCTATAGATTTAACGCAACCCCTATTAACACATGCACACACACAGAGTCCTGTCCACATGGCATTTGCTTTCTAGGGGAGGGGACAGAAAATAAATGTGATGCATAAATCACTGTATGATGGATGGTAACAGGTGCTCTGGAGACAAATGAAGCACGGAAAGGGAATGCTATGGGGAGTGGGAGGTGCTGGAATTTGAAATAATGGATCCATCACAACGCATCACTGACAAACAAGGTGGCATTTGGGACACAGCTGAAGGAGGTGGGGCTTCCAAAGTCCCGTAACCCCTACACCCCCACCTCACACAGGCTGTTTTTTGAGGACTGTGGGCCACTAGGAACCCCTGATCATTCACTGTCAGCCTCTGTTTCTGTCCGCCCACTGACCACCTGCCTTCTCTGAGCCCCTGGTGGGATGGAGAGTCTGACCTTCAATTATAGGGCCCCAGGTGTCCTAAGTGAAAGATTAAGTGGAAGCCACACAGCAAGGCCTAGTATGTTGAGTGTGCTCAGTACTGTTACTCTTGCTGCTGTGGTTATTATTAGTGATTTTATTGCAGCCCCCACATAGCGCTGGGTGTAAATAAGAAGCTAGGCCACTTCCCAGCTGTGTGATTTGGGGCAAGTTCATGCCCAATTTTGAGCCTTAATGTCCTCCTCTGCCCAGTGGAAATAAACAATCTGTATCTTGAAGCAATGCTGTCTAGAGTCCAATTAAGCAAGAATTTAGGACACCAGTAAAGCACTCTCCACACCTGGCAGAGGTCTGAGTGTCAAATCATTTAATATTTGCCTCTTGCAAAGTATGCATTGCGAGAGTTATCTGAGGGTGAAAATTCAGGACACCCTTGGACTTTTATTTATTTGACTGTCTAGTGGGGATCCTATTTTGGATGATACTTGCATGGCGGGAGGTGCTGGAGGCTGCCCTGATCTCCTTCAATGCTCTGGGCTTCTAAGGATGTTCAGCTGACCCTGAATCAAAGGTTCCTGCCTGACCCAATGGGATACGGGGATCGAAAGCACTCAGCAGGGTGACGGTGCACACACACTCCACAGATAGGAGCCGTTATTATCCTCAAGGTGAAAGTCACTTATCTGAGAGCTGAGAGTGCTGGGGCTCCTGTGAGATGGATCAGAGTCCACATTTTTACTCTGCCCACTACCCAGCTGCGTGGGCTCCTCCAGTCCTTCCAGAGACCCAGGCTTATAAAATAGGGAGGAGTGAGCCCTCCCTGCAAGGGGTCTTGTGAGACTAACTGAAGTCATATTGGTGAAGCCTCTAATACATCTAAAGCCCTTGACTCACGTTACTTATGAGATATGAGATCAAAAGCATTAAGAAGAGCCCTGGCTCAGCTGGTTGCAGGGTTGATTCCCCATCAGGGCACGTGCCTGGGTTTCAGGCTCAATCCCCAGCAGGGGGCGAGCATGAGGAAGCTGATCCATGTTTCCCTCTCATCGATGTTTCTATCTCTATCTCTCTGTCTCCCTTCCTCTCTCTCTAGAAATCAATAAAAAATCTTTTAAAAAAAGCATTAGGAAGAAAAAAGACGCCAGATGGATGGAGAGGAAGGACCACCTCTTCACGATTTGCCTGTTTCCTCATGGGTAACAGTAATAATTTTGTCTCTTGCCATGTGCCAGGCATGGTCCCAAGTATCTGACTCATTTACTTCTCAAAACAATCCTGTAAGCTGGGCATGAGGACCTCTCTCATCCTCCAGGTGACACACTCGGGAGGCGCAGAGGGGCGAGCTACCTTCGGGAAGGTCACGGGACCCACACGTGGTGGAGCTGGGACTCGAGCCCAGGTGTCCGGGCTTGGGACCCCCGCTCAGAAGTGGCCAGGCCCAGCACAGAGCCTGACGCAGGTTCCCTGCCACACTGTGTTCACGAAACCTGGCGCGTGTGTGCAGTGGACACTGGGCAAATCAGAAGTAGCGCTGGCAGGGAAGGTGGGCAGGCTAGGTGGCCCACTGATAACACCTACAGGTGCTGGTGGACAGTGGTGCTCAATATGTGTTCTATGAAGTCACATCCTCTGTGGAAACCTCAATTTTCTTCACCTGACAAGCTGGCAAAATTACTCATAGTCAACTGCGTGTTTGGCTGCTCTCTCTGCCTCTTCCTCCACCTACTCATCGCAAAACCATCTCCAACCCTGCGTCAGACCCCGGGGAGACTCGGAACCGCCCGACTTCACCGAACTCTCAGGACGGGCCTGAGATGTCTACATTTACGCTGTCCCACGGGGTAGTCACTGACCACATGTGGCTATTTGAGTTGGAATCGATTCACATTAAATGGAATTTTGAGGTCCCTCCCTCAGTCACAATAGCCCCTTTCAAGTGCTCCCTGGCAGTGTGGCGGTGGCTTCAGGGTGGGACACACAGGCTAGACTGCCAGCCCAACTTTATAGGGAGGTGGGGGAGGGGCCTGAGGTTCAGAGAAAAGAGCCCCTCGGCCAGACACAGTGAAGGAGGGACTGGGGGGGGCTGTTTTTGAAAGCCCCTGATGGGGGCGGGGCAGGGAGGGAAAGAGAGGTTGTAGAGATCTGTGCGTGTGCACACAAAAAACTGTATGTGCGGGCGTGCTGCGGATGGGGATCTGCGTGTGCAGGTGTGTGTGCACGTGCACTGCAGGGTCTCTGGGCCGGCCTCTCTCAGAGCCTCAGCTGTTTTCCATGTCCACCGTTTTCTAGTCTAGGCTCTCTCTGAGTATCTGCACCTGTGTCTCTCTCTCTGCGAGTCTCTGTCTGTCTCTCCCAGTCTCTCCAGGTGCCCTTTTCCTTCTTCCTGTGCGTCGCTGTCCATTCCTCCCTCCCCCCCTCTGTTTCTGTCTCTGGGCCTCTATCTTTTCCCGAATCTCTGAGATTCCCTCTCTTCTTACCTCAGGATCTCAGTACATGTTCTTTCCCTCTGCCCCTCAGGTCCCTGTTTTCAGATCTCCTGAGCACTGGCTCACAGCCCACCTCCTCCGGTGCCAGCCTTTGGTCCCCTCACCCCTTGCCTCCTCTGTGTTCCCCACTTGTATCCTCAGCCTGTCTCAGTCCCCTCTGATTCCCCCTTTCCAGGCCAAGGGCAGGGAATCTGGGCCAGACTAGCTCCCCCTATCTCTCCAGCCCCCCTCCCCTCCCAGCCTTAAAAATAGCAGGAGAAATTGGGACGGACGCCTAGGGGGTGAGGGCGGGGCGCGGCCTGAGGAGGAGTAACCAGGTGTGTGGGCACTCACATCCGTCTGGGGGCCCTTCCCAGCGCCTGGACACTCGAAGGTCACAAATTCGTGGCATCGGCGGTGAACCACAAAGCTGCAGACTGAAGGTGAGAATCATAGAGACACAGAGACAGAGAGAGACCCCAACGGCCAGAAAACCAGAAAGAGAGAGAGACACCCCGCTAGAAAGAAAACCAGAGAGAGAGAAACAGAGAAACTGGAAGATGGAAATTTAAGACATGGACCCAAAGACAGAAACAGAGATGCAGAGAAACACAGAGCACAGAGAGGCCAGTGCACACACACAGAGACAGACACAAAGGGGGGGGGGTATAGGAAAAGACGGAGACACAGAGAGACAGAGACAGAAAAAGACAGAGACACAGAGAACAGGACCCCACAGGCAGCAGAGACAAAGCGAGGAGAGAGGAGAGCGCGCACACAGGGGTGTCCTGGACAGAACAGGGAGCAGCAACTTGGGCAGAAGTGAGTCTGGGGGCGCCGCCGCGGCCGCCCCGCTCCCTGACTCACTCTGTTCCCAGCATAGCAGCTGGTGCTTTAGGACTCGCCCCCCTCTCCGCCCCCCATAACCGCCGGCCCCACCCGGCCCCCACCCGCCCATTGGTGACCCCACCGGGCCTGCCCCCAGCCTAGGACGATTGATGTTGTCATGGTGACGGCATCCTGGGGGGTGGGGCTCTGACTTTGCATCTTCAGCCCCCCCCTTCAGCTCCCCTTTTCCAAATCTCCCTGTTCCCATGGCAACAGATTCTCCAAATATCTGTCCCCACCTGGAGCCGGCCAAGGGAGGGGCCCCCAGCACCACCTCCGCGGTGGCCCTGCCATCAGAGCTGCCTCCCCACCACAGGCTGTGTCTCTGCCACACCCCCCACCCAGGGCTCCCCCGCTCCTCTCTGGGGACCAGAGAACACGTGTGTCGAGCAGCCTCAGCTGTGGGGCCCCGGCCTCCACCCTCCTGAGGGTCCCGGGAGTCCAGGTCCCCAGCTCTTACCTTGACATTGCAGGCCCTGTTTTCCAATCCCCCTGCAAGAGGCGAGCCCCGAGGTCAGTGCAGAAAAGGGTAACCTGAGTCCCCTCGCGTCCGCGAGCCACAGGCGCCCTCTGGCCCTCCTCCCGCTGGAGCCAGCCTGAGCCCCAGCCGCCGCCGCCTCGAGATCCCAGAAATTCTGCCCCCCAGCCCCTCCTCCCTCACACCCAGGAGCCCAGGACCCTCCGCATCTACCCCTCTGACCCGGGATCCAGGCGCTCAGACCCCCCCAACCCTAGCACCGGGAGCCAGGACGACAGCCCCCCTCCCCTCATTCCTCAGGGCCCTGCTGTGACAGAGGTCTCTGCCCCTGGTGCCCCGGTCCCTCGGGCCCCAGCCCCCTTCCCTCACCAGATGAAGTCGGTGCAGTGGCTGCAGAAGGTTGGCTGCTTGAAGAAGCGAGCGGTGAACTTGTGGCTCTTGACTTCGTGGACCACCTTCTGCCTCAGAGCCCCCTTTCTGCAAAACAGGGGCCGGGGGCCCCCCTCTGAATCGCCTCCGCCGGGGCCCAGGCCTGCCATGGCCCCAGGAGCGTCGCAGGGACCAGGTTCCTGCCTTTCTGGGGGAACAGGTGGAAGGGCGAGGAGCCGGAGACTCGGGAAAGCCGAGGAGCCACGGGAGATCCCGAGGAGGGGAGGAGAGGGTGCGGCACCTCCAGGGGCGAGCGTGCGGGGCGGGCGGCGGCGCCGGGGCGCGCGCAGGGGGAGCGGGCGAGCGGGACCCGGGGCCCGGGGCAGGGGCGCGGGCAGCCGGCGGCACGGGCGGCGGCGGTGGGAGCTTCGGCGCCGGCACCTGCTGAAATGTGGGAGCCCCGGGTGGGGGGAGGCGTTGCCATGACGACCGAGGGGCGGGGTTTCGGCTTAAAGGCGTCCCCCTCCCTGAACACGGGGCGAATGTCCAAAAATCCTCCCCCCTAAATTCCCCCCACAAACACACGTGCGCACCGCGTCCCCCGCCCCGGGGCCGGCTGGAGGGAGGGGCATCCTCGGGCCGAGCCCTCCCCCACCCCGGCCCGTCGCCCCGCCCGCCTGCCCGCCCCCTGGGGCCCCCGCGGGCTCCGCCAGCCCAGGGCGGCTCCCCTCGGCCTGCGTCTCTGACTGTTACTCTGTTTCAACCCACAAACTCCGCGCTCGGGGCCGGGAGCCAGGGAACAGGGCGGCTTCTTGGTGCCTCGCTGTCTCCGACGCCACCCGAGCCCTGGCCCCTCTCAGGGCCTCTTTCTACGTCTCCGTCCCCCTGGGAGTGTCCCCCTCGGTGCCCGGTCCTCTCCTTGGATTCCTGGCGCGCCCTGTCTCTGTCTCTGAGCGGGCGGGTGTTTCTTTCTCGTGTCTGAGAATTTCTGTTTGTCTGTTTTCGCCCATGTGCGTCTGTCACTCATCCTGTGACCCTCTCTGGGTCTTGGTCTCACTGCCCTTCGCTAGGTCTCGGTGCATGCGCCCCCTTTCTGTGCCGTCTCTCCCGCCCTCAGTCCTCGTCGCCTTCCCGCCTCTCCCTGTCCCTCTCCCTGTCCCTGTCCCTGTCCCTGCAAATGCCTCCGTCTCCGCCGGTCTCTGCCCGGCTCCCCTCTCCCCCCTCTCGGCGCCGGTGCCTCTCCTGGCCCCGACCCGGCCCCTCCCTCTGTTCCGGGGGGCTCTCTCCCTCTCCCCCTCGCACCGTTGTCCCTTTCTCACCCACTCTCTACTTGTCTGACTGTGAATCTCTTTGTCTCTGGTGGGGCGGGGGGCGGGGGGTAGGTCTCTCCCTGCCTCCTGGTCTGCCTGTGATTCAGTCCCTGTTCCCCTCGGGCTCGAGTCCTCCGCGCACGGGTTCGAGGCTTGGGAGGGTGCCTCTGAACGTCGGCCCTGGGAGTCCGCTCCCGTCACACACGCCCCGCCCGCCCCGTCTCTCCACCCGCGGCTCTGCCCCTCTCGGATCGCGCCGGGTCCCTGCTCCCAGCTGCCAGCAGCTTCCTACCGCTAGCTCTGGGAGCCCCGCTGTTGCCAGGGGCAACCACGGCCCGCCGGGGCGGTGGGGCGCAATGCATTCTGGGATTTGTAGTCCAAGTCTGTGGTCCTTCCGTTCTCGCTACGCCTCTGAGAACTTCTCCTCCCGGCATGCCCCGCGTGGCGAGGCGAGGTGGCGCGGGGCGGAGTGCTGGGGCGGTGCCCCGGGACTTGAAGGGCCCTTCGCACCTGGTCTGGGACTTTTTGGGGCCTGGGTCGCCTTCCCGAAGCTGAAGGGAAAGTGAGGGAATCCAAGTCCTCTCCAACATGGGGTCCTCTGGCCTTCCAGCCACCTCCAGGTGGCCGCCGTGCCCCGAGCAGATCGGGGCGGGGCGGCCTTGGAAACTGCCCTGGGAATCCCAGCGCGCTCGGTTCCGCCGCTCCCGGGGCTCGTCCCCGTCACCTACTTCCCACCCAAGGGCTTTAGAGCGGTCCTAGAAGGTTCAAGCATGGGGTGCGGGTGGGGAGCGAGACCCCAGCAGCAGGGGGAGGAGACAGGGATTGGTGCAGGTCAGAATTCTGGGGTGCACGCTGCAGCGATCAGGAGGCTATTCCTCACCAGCAGGGGGTGTCCCTGCTCCAGCCAGCTCTTCCCCCTCTTCCGGCGAGACCCTCCCCTCCCCTTCTTTGCAGTTTCTCTTCCCAACTCCTTGGAGGGTGCAGGCAGAAACGGGAGGCACGATCCTGGAATTTCCCGGGATTTCTACAGTATTTATGATGCTTCTCATAACGGGCCCGGATGACCTTCTGTGGGACAGACTCCCTTGATCTTAATCTACCAAGGTCGTCTACTGACCAGGTGTGACAGGGCGCTGAGAACTGAGTGGGAAGTAGGCAGTCAGATCCTGAGGGCCTCCCGTGCGGGGCTGAGGGACTCTGGTATTACCTGTGGGCAAGGTGGAGTGGGGCATGGAAGGAACTGAGCAGGATCCCACCTGGATGCTGGAGGCACCCTCAGGGCCAGGGCGGGCCCGGGGGGTAGGATGGTCGAGGAGGAGACTGGGGCAATAGCTGGGGTGCTACAAAATGAAACCTGAGCTGGGTCAGGAACCTGGAGAGGGGATAGATATAAATAGCATTCAGGAGGAATAATCATGGCCATGTTTGAATAGCCACTGACGGAGAGAGAAGCCGGTATGAGCAAGTGTCTGGGTTCTCAGCCCTGAGAGGCCGATACTGAGATGGGGAACCTGGAAAACTCGATTTTGGGAGAAAGATGCTGCACTCACATTAGGACGTTGTATTTCTCAGGTGCTCACGGGACTCCAAGGATGGAGGGGTCTTGTTCATTTCTATCCTAACTAGCTCTCCTGGTTTGAGAGGGTAATTTTGAACATCTAGACTCAACTAGTATTTTTCCCATGAGGCCAAAATTGCCTTGGCCCCACCCCTCTTCTCCCACCCAGGAATCTGGGCCTTGCCCTGTCTCCTGCCTCCCTCCCCAATAATAAAGCAAGCACAAGTATTCCTTTTATCTTTATATTGAGGTAAAAAATAAAATACAGAACATTATGGATGTGGGGGAAGGGACAAGGCTTCCTTCTATAATTGACAGCAGGGGCTGATGGGAACCAGAAGCTCCAGGGAATTAAAAAAAAATAAAATATATATTTATACATTTATATATATATCATGTTATGCATGTGAGTCCCGGAGAAGCAGGCAGAAGCAGCAGGAAGCAGCTAGCACAGAAACATGGGAGTGGGTATCACACGCCCAAGCGGCGAGATTCCTTTGACTTCGGTGACAGCGATCCCCACCTACCCAACGCACCCACAGATTAAAAAAAAAAAAAGGAAACTTCCCTTTTAAGAACAGAACCACCCAGTCATGTTTGCCCTGTGACAAGAAGGAAAAAACGCAGGCTAACATCGCCGATAAGGCCATTTCCTTCTCCCAACAAGGCAGTACCTGCTCTTTCAATACCGAGGCTGGGGCCCCACACCCCTGCCCCTCACAGGTGCTGCACGCACCTTGACGCCCAGAGAGCAGTATCTGGGATGGAAGGCAGCCCTCGCCGTTTGCTTACTTTAAGACAGCCTCCAGGCAGGGGGTTTTAGTAAGCGTGGCAAAAATTCTGGCGAGGCTGGGTGCCAGGAGGGGCCTAAGGACCCAGGGTCTGTGATTTAAGCCTCCAGCCCACTGGAAATGATTGACCTCTAGGGATTTTTTTTTATTATTAACTTAAAGGGGAGGTGCACTGTATACCCCCCTCCACTGTGAGAAAGGGGGCCCAGTCCCTAACTACTCCCACCCTCCACCCCCCAAAACACACACACACACACACACACACACACACACCTACTAAGGCACAGCCAGGGTGGGCACATGCTTTGGCAATGAGGCCCTTCAGGAGGCCCAGGGTCTGAACAGCTGCTACAAGGGGTGTGTGATGTGGAGCTCAGCACCTTTGGAGTTGGGGGGGGCGGTGAACAAAGTCTCAGTGCTCCCAAGGAAATCGGAAGAAGGAAGGCGGGAAGAAGTTGTCAGAAAACAAGGCAGGTGAGAAAACAAATAGGGCCAACGGCCAGAAAAGGAGCCCGCAGGCAAGGAGGCAAGACACAGGCAAAACGGGCGTGGACAGCGAACAGCACAGGGAGCGGAGGGAACGCGGGGCAAGGAGAGCAGGTGAAAGAAATGGGAGCCAGTGAGCTGCCCGCCGAGGAGAGGGGACATCAGAGGAGCACAGAACTCAGGGAAGTCACCTGTGGAAAGAAGAGGGGCTCGGGAGCTCCTGGACAGAGCCTCAGACCCTGACAAAAACCAGGCGGGCGGAGTACACCAGGTCGGCCACATAAGCCAGCAGGTTGATGGCCGTCAAAATGGCCACAGCCAGGCGACGGTCCCAGGGGCACACGTAGTGGATGTGGCTGCTCCTGCAGCTGGAATCCTTCCAGCGCTCGGGATAGCCGCCCATCCTCTCGTCGAACTGGTAGAGCGGCCAGAGGACCATGGCCGAGGCGTAGAAGAGGACAGAGAGCAGGGCCAGGCCCGACAGGAAGCTGGGGAAGGGGATGGGCAGCGCGTTGGTGCAGTCGAAGAGGTTCAGCAGGATGGCCACGGCGGCCAGGACGAAGCAGATGGCGTACACCGCCACGCACCACTCCAGCGCCGGCTTGTGCTTGTACAGGTAGGGGTCGCTGATGAAGGCGAAGATGATGCAGGCCACGAAGGTCTCCACCACCTTGAGCAGGCCCGGCACCGTGGCCATGTAGCCGGTGATCTCGCCGGGCCGGGCCCGGGTCCAGGCCACCTCGGTGGCATAGGCCACACAGGCGATGCAGGAGAAGGCCGTGGCGGCGATGGCGTGGTCCCTCGAGCGGCCGTGGGACAGGAACTGGACATAGGTGGTGGGGTAGATGATGGAGGCCGAGAGGCAGAAGAGGGCGGCGTAGCAGGCATAGGTGATGGGGAAGTTGCGCCAGGACAGTGGGAAGCGAGCCTGGAGCCCACCTAACTCCACCAAGATGATGAGGAAGGTCACGGCGAAGCAGAAGCACCAGGCAAACATGCACCAGTTACCCGAGAACCCCACCCACGCATTCACGCTGGCCACCAGCGAGAAGGCCACGCAGGTGGACAACAGCTGGAGCAGGCGGAGCAGGCCCAGGGGCTGGGTCAGGGCCCGAGTGGACCCCAGGATGGTTGGGGAGCCCAGGCCTGAAGACGAGGTCGTGGTGGTCGTGACGGTCGTGCGGGTCACCGACACCGGCATGGCTGCAATGGGGACAAAGCAAGCGTCCTGAGAAGGCTCCAACTAGGAGAATTTAGGCCCCCAGCCTTTGCCTCCCCCAGGGGGAGAGAGGAACCTGGACTCTAGCTGGGGGGGGTAGCCCAGATGCAGGCCTTTCCGTTTTCAAACTGGGACAGTCCCAGGCCTACTAGGATGAGTTGGTCAACGCGGTTGCAGCCCCTTCCTTTCCTCTGGCCTCAGGTGTCCCACCTCTCAGGTCAGAGCCCAGTCTAGGCCCCTATTTCTCTCCTTGTCAAGACGCTCGTTTCCTCTCCCGGCAACCCACCTCCAGTAAAGCCCTAGAGATTTAGTGGGGGAGGGAGGGGAGGGTAAAGGGGGGGATAAATGGTGATGGAAGGAAGCTTGACTTGGGGTGGTGAACACAGAATACAATATACAGATAATGTATTATTGTTCCCTGAAACTTATGTAATTTTATTAACTAATGTCACCCAATAAATTCAATAAATAAATAAATGATAATAATTTTCAAAAACCAGAGTTTTCTTTCCTTCTTTTTTAATTTACTGATTTTAGAGAGAGAAAGGGAGAGAGAGACCCGGATTGTTGTTCCACTTATCATTGGTTGAGTCTTGGATGTGTCCTGACCGGGGATCAAACCAGCAACCTTGGCCCACGGGGACAATGCTCTAACCAACTGAGCCACCAACCACAGAGCTTTCTTCCCAGACTCTCAAGGCTGCCCTCCTTCCCCCGGGGATCGCCACCCAGCATTCAAGACCCGGCTCTCCAGCACCCCCTCCCCTGCCTCTCCCACCACTCCTGCGAGAACCAGAGACTCTGTACTGGATGACCTCTTAATAACCCCTCTCTCTCAACTTCCCCTCTTTTGGGTGCTCAGGGCTCCACACCCCAGCCCCTGTCCAACTTCCTCCTCCACCTGAGGCGGCCTAGATATTTCTGGCCTCCGAAGTTCAGGAGTCCAGCTTCCAGGCGCGTGCATTCTCAGGGACCCACATGGCATCCGAGCTGGATTCCAGCGGGCCCCTGGCACAGGCCTCCCCTCTCGGCTGCACCCCCTCCTTTCCCCACCCCCACCTCAGAGAGCAGGAGTCTTGGGAGAACTTCGACCGAAGGGAAGTGGAGCTTCCTCTTCCCTGTCCCCTCCCTCCCTCCACATGGAGTCCAACACCCCTCAACCCCACCCCCTGCCAGCTGGCTCCCCACCTTCGGGGAAATTCAGCTCCCAGACTCTCACTGTCCAGTGCGCCGGCCCTTCCCCTGAACCCTCTAGGCCTCACACAGCCTCGGACCCGGGACTCTGAGCGCTCGGCAGCGAGCACACCTGTCACCTGCACTCCAGGAAACCCGCTTCCCCCGCACTCGCTCCAGATCTTCCCTCGGGCCCTAAAAGGTCCCCAGGCTCAGCTGCCACTCCCAAAAACCTCAGAAGGCCCGTCTCAGCCCCCAGGAAACAAAACTTCCCCTTCGAGCGCCAGGGGCCAGGCTCTAACCCCTCGGGCCCCTCCCCGCACAGCATCCGCCCGAGGACGCAGGAGCCCAGCCACGCGCCACGCGCCGCCCTCAGGGACGCGGGAGCCGGGCCCGCTCCCCGGAGCGCAGGCTCCAGGCACGTTTCCCGGGAACCAGGAGTCAGAGACCCCAGGCCCACGCTCTCTCAGACCCAAGTGTTTAAGACGCCGCCCTACCCAGCCCCCCAGCCCCCCCCGCTCGGACCGCGGAGTCCGGGCGCCCCCAGTCCACTCACCAGCGGTCTCAGCGGAGGACCCCGACGGAGGAAGATCCGGCCGTGCGGGCGGATGAAGTCAGTACCTGGGGAAGGTTAGTCAGGCGAGAGGGACCCGACGTCAGCGCCCGGCTCCGCCCTCCGGGGACGCGGCCACCGGCCGGCCGGCGCGGGAGGCGCGCCCCCCCTACCCCTAGGACGCTCTCCAGCAGCCCAGGCCGCCCCTCCCCGCAGAGGCGGGGTCCGGGGGTGGGGGTGGAGTGGTGACCCCAAGGCAGCCCCGCCTCCTCGCCGGTCCGCAAACCGCGGGGGTGAAAGCTGGGCCCGCGCGGGCTGAGACCGCCGCCCAGCCCCGCCCGCCAGGCGCGGGGGCGGGGGCGGGCGCTGGGCGGGGGCAGCGGGCGCGCGCGGGCCAGCGGCGCGTCTCGCGGCCTTATAAGGACTGGAGTCGGCCCAGCCGTCAGGAATGTGGCGCGGGGGGGAAAGGGGGGGCCGGGACCCCCGCCCCGCTCGTCGGTTTGGGGGCAGGAGAACATGGAACCCAGGTCTTAGTCGGAAAGGCCCGGACCCCAAATATCTGGGACGTTTAACACGTGCGTTCTGGGTCCCCATGAGGATGAGCCGGGCGCCTGGTCCCCCAAGAGGGTGTCTCAGAGGGGAGTGGCCGGGAACCCCGACCTCTGGGTTCGCCCGGCGGCCTGGAGCCGCGCCCGGTGTTGGAATGAGAAGGGAGACGTAACCACACCTCCCGCCACCTCCGGGAAGGAAGGTGTCGGGGCCACCTGGAGGGCGCCTCCCTCGCGTCCCTCCCTGCAGGGCCCGTTAGGAGCAAGTCGGGGCCGCCCAGGAGGAAGGGGGCGGGCCGGAGCTCGGGACCTCGCGTGGACCGCGGCTTAGCCCACGCAGGTGGCCTGAGGCAGAGCTCGGGAATGCGCGGACCCACAGCAGGAGGGAGGCGGCACCCCTCGGCTTCTCCGCACCGCTCAGGCCCCCCGGCCACACCTCGCCCTCTCCCCACCTCCAGGCCGAGCACCGCACCCCGTCACTCCACGGGCTGCGCGCAGCGCCCGGGAGCCCCAGCATGTGCTCTCCACACCCAAGGACGCTGGCCTCGGCCTGGTTCACCCTCGGCCTTGGGGCGCGGGCCTCCCAGCACCGTCCGCGCTTTGGGAGCACCCGTGCTGGATCTCAGCCCCGGCCCCCCTTCCAGTCCACAGTGCGGATTCTGCCCCCAGGGTGGGGGGGTTAGTAATCCTCATGCCCAGCCACACTCTTTCCCAAACTCAGGACTCCCACTCCAAGCTCCTGCCGTCCTGGGGACCTCCCCGTACCAGGTTCCAGCCCCTTCAAACAGATCCTCGGAATCCAGGCCCCCAGCCCCCGGAGACCCAGGAGTCCAGGCCCCCAGCCCCTCCTCCCTAAGCCCAGGAGTCCAGGCCCCCAGCCCCTCCTCCCTAAGCCCAGGAGTCCAGGCCCCCAGCCCGTCCTCCCTCAGACCCAGCAGTCTAGACCCCCGTCCCCCCCTCTTCCTTCAGACCTGTGACCTGTATGAGTCCAGGTCCCAGCCCTCTGCTCTCCGGAACCGGAGTCTGGCTCAGCCCCAGTCTTTCCAGGAACTCAGACATCCCGAATCCCAGCGCCCTTCTGCACCCAAGAATCTGGACCGCTGTTCCCACCCTCGGGAGTCCCCGCAGCCTCACCTCGCAGGCTTGCGGCGGCGGAGCGGGAGCAGAGGCGACAGCTGCAGACTGGAAGGGTCTGCGGACTGGGTGGGGACGGTGGGCTGGGAGGGCGCGCGGGCGGGGCCGGGGCGGGGCCGGAGCGCGGGGCTCGGGACTCCCCGAAGCCAGGGCTACCCCAGCCCCGCCCCGGGGCGGGCGCACCCGAGGCCACGCCCCCAGGGGAAAGAATTGAACACGGTTCTCCCGCGCGGCCCGAGGTGGGGGGGAGGGCTGAGGTCACTGTCGCCATGGTGACAAAACAGGAAGACACAACAGCTGGCGAAGTGGGGGCTTCGGGGGGACGCCCTCTCGACCCAGGCCCTGGGCGGTCTCCAGGGGAGGCCCCGGAAGGCCGTTGCCATGGCAATCCGCCTGTTTAGCATTTGTTTAGAACCCAGACCCTCAGCCCAGGTCTCCACCCCGGTCCCATCACTCTCCGAGGCCTCTGCCTCCTGCCCGCCCCGCCCGTCGGCTCCAGCCCAGCCTTCCAGGACTTCTGGGGCGAAGCGGGCTGCCACCGGGCCCCAGTTTCACGGGGTCTGGGGGCTAGGGAGGGTCTCTGTCTCCTGGGGCCCAGACAGAGGAAAGAGGCACCCATTCCTAGGCGTCAGGAGGTTCCCGGGCTGTGGTCCCCGACTCCTGGGTTCCCAAAAGAACAGTGGTTGGATTTTCTATAATTAAGGATCGGAGGGTCCCCTAATCGTTATTTACACTGGGACTGGTGATGCGAGGACTGGCGGGATGGGCCCCTGGGTCCCAGATGTCACATTAGGTGGAGTGGGGGAGGGGTGTTGGCAGCAAAATTCCTGGGATCTAGGGCGGTAGGAATTGGGGGCACCGACTCCCGGGTTCCCCCCGACGCCCAGGCTGGGGACCCAGAGTCTCGGCTCGGAAGAGCAGTGAGAAGCTCAGACGCCTGGGTTTTCGGAGCAGATGTGGCTGCAAGCGCGGCCTCCTGGGTCTGGAAGGGAAAGATATTTTCGGCCAGCATTCCTGGCTCCTGGAGAGAGGGAGGGGCCCGAACGCTAAATGAGGACGCGGGCTGGGGGCGCCAGGTTCCGGGTTCCTGCAGGAGGGGAGGGGCCCCAGGGGCGCGCGAGCTCGGTCCCGGAGCCGGGCGGGGCTGCGGGGTCCTCGAGAGGCGGCTCCGGGGCTCGGACCCGGACGCACGGGCCGAGAAGCCAGTGAGAGCTGAAGGTCTGGCCGCCCGCGTCCCTCCCCGCGGGCCGCGCACTCACCGCGCTCCGCAGTGCTCCGGGCGCAGCCTGGCTCGGGGCGCGGGGCGGGGCCTGCGGCGGCTGCGGACGCTCCGCGGCGCTGAGCTCACCCCGCGCCGACCTCGCGGCTGCGCTGGGCCCCTGCCAGGCCGGCGGCGGCGGAAGCCTGGAGGCCGCGCCCGGCGGGGACGGCGGCGCGAGCGCGCGGGAAGGGGCCGGTGGGGTCCCTGCTCCCCGTGAACCCGGCTGCGTGCGCTGCGGCGGTGGGAGGGGCTGGGGAGGGCGGGACTCTGCGAGCTCGGCGGAAACGGGGGGTCGGGGAGGGCGAAAGGGACGTGGAGCCCGTATGCCCAGTTGTGTGCCCCTGCCAGGGGGAGGGGCGCAGACCCTCTGCCATCCTGCGCCCTGCTTAGGGGAGGGGTCTCCAAGGCCCCCGGGGTAGCAGCATCTCCCCATCCCCTCCTTCCTGCCCAAATCAGTCACTCTCTTTGCCTGCCCTATGGCGGCGCTCCTGAGACACCCCAAAAAGTGCAGGGGTGGTCTCCACTCAGCTCACTCTCTGCGCTCGCCGGCAGTAGCCCCGCCCCCGCCCCGCCCCCGCCAGGCTCTAACCCACAGCGGCCGGGGCCACCGAAAGCAAATATTGAAAGAGTGAGTCATCAGGTGTGACCCGGAGAAGTGAAACCTCGGGGTCCTGGGTCTGTGCAGCCTGGCAGCAGGCATGGCCACTGGCTCAGAGCGTTCGCCACCCAGGAGGCCAACACCAGCCCCCCGCGGGGCTGTTTGCAGCGCTCCGGGCCCCAGCCTCAGACAGGCCCGCCTCTGTTCCCTGAGGCTTGCTGCTCGGGGCGATGGGGCGCAGGGACCCGCCCAGGGCTCGCTCATCAACGGAGCGCCTCCATGAGAAGCAATATTGTGTGGATTAGCTTGACGCTGAATGGGGCCATTGAGTGCAGGCCCAGATGCCGCGTTGGCGGGAGTGTGGGAGGCTAGGAAAGCAAATAAACAGCGCGGAGGTGAATTATTACAAGGGAGGCCCTGGCTGGTGTGGCTCAGTTGGTTGGTTGGCCATTGTCTCGGGGCACCGAGGGGTTGCCAGTATGATTCCTGGTCAGGGCTCCAACCCCAGGAGGGGGCATGCAGGAGGCAGCCGACCTATATTCTGCTATACCCATCCATGTCTCTCTCTCTCTAAAAATCAATTTAAAAAATTATTCCAGGGAGAAAAAACTTACTGTCCCATATGTGGTGGAGGGGTCCCATGTAATCCTCCTGTGACCAGGTATTTGGCTGGTCTCTCTGAGAAACCATGGGGGGGGGGCTCAGCACTGCTTGCTGCTGCCAGAAAGGTGACCTGTGACCTAGCTGGCTACGTTTGGGTGGATAGCTGTCCATGAGCCCATCAAGCAAACACTGGGGAGGCTGGCAAAGATGCTGACGGGAGCCACAGAGTGGTCATCTGATCTACCAGGTGGCTTATTAATAGCATTCCTGTAACAGAGGTTTTGGGGGGAGAGTTCGCCTGGGATACAGATGAACTGTTTTCCACTCCTGACACCACACGTGTGGGTTTGTTTCTTTCTTTCACACCAACAAACAGTTCTCCAGCTCTCGGAATGCCAACTGCGTGTCCAGTGTTCGGTTCGGTTCTGAATCTGGGTTTGCTGACACCTGGAGATAGCAGCAGCCCCCACAGGTGAAGTAAGGGCTCAGAGCCACAGGACTTCCCCCCACTGCAGGCACCCATCGCAAGTCCCAGGCCTCCCCTGCTTCTGACAGGGGTTCCGTGACCCTCTCCCGGGTCTGAGCGAATATCTGTTTTGCTTACCTGGGTCTGGCCTCCAGGTGTACGTATCCACGCCTGTAGTTTTCTACATGTGCCCCTCAGATTTTGTCTAGTAAGATAAGGGAGAGGCAGAAGATATTAGAATTATTCCATCATTTGTGTGAGGAAACGTTAAAAAGATGGGAAGAATTTTTTCTATCTTTTGGATTTTGCATAAATGCTGGCAGGATGTAAGAAAAACCAAAGTGGTGGCATGTGAAGGAGAGTAAGTAGCCTGGGCCGTGTGGCTCAGTGGTTGAGCGTCGACCCATGAACCAGAAGGCTGCCAATTTGATTCCTGGTCAGGGCGCATGCCCGGGTTGCGGGCTCCATCCCCAGTAGGGGGCGTGCAGGAGGCAGCCGATCAATGACTCTCATCATTGATGTCTCTCTCTCCCTCTCCTGTGTCTGAAATCAATAAAGATATATTAAAAAATTAAATAAACTATTCTTTTTTTTAAAAAAAAAGAACAGTGCTTGGAAATTCTGATATCTTGTTACTTGCTAACTATTAAGTATATTCTTGTATATGCAGTGAATTTCGGGGGGGGGAATACAAGAAAGTGATAAAAGGGGAGATGGACTAAGAAGCTGGAAAACTGGGATGTGTGGGGGACTTATTAGACTTAAAAATATATGTTTTTGAGATACAATTGGCTGTAACATTGTACAAGCTTAAGGTATACAAGCTGTTGGTTGATACATTTAGATGTTGCAGTGTGGTTACCATTAGAGCATACTGTTGATTTGATACATTTATATTATTGTAAAATGATTGCACCACAGGCTTAGCTAACACCTCTATTTCGTCACATTATTGCCTTTTTTGTGTGTGATGGGAGCAATGTGAGGGAGAAACACTGATCAGTTGCCTCCCCTATGCACCCCAACAGGAGATCGAACCCACAACCTAGGTATGTGCTCTGATCAGGAATCAAACCCTCAATGTTTTGGTGTAAGGGACGATGCCCAACCAACTGAGCCACACCAGCCAGGGCTCATTTCGTCTTTTGTACAAAACTACTTTATATTTTGCAATTTACCACGTACATTATTACGAAGTCCAAAGCTGCGCAGGGAGCCTTCTGATCTGGGACAAAGGTGGGTGTCTGGGCCGAGCCTGGAAGGAGGCCTGAGGGAGTGGTCCCTGTGGAGAAGGCAGCTCTGGCTGCCAAGATAAAGATAAAGACAGCCCGGCCGGGTGTGGCTCAGCGGTTGAGCATCGACCTGGGATCCAGGCGACCGAGGTTCGATTCCTGGTCCGGGCACATGCCCGGGTTGCGGGCTCGATCAGTGACTCTCATCATTGATGTTTCTAGCTCTCTTTCTCCCTCTCCATTCCTCTCTGAAATGAATAAAGATATATTTAAAAAAAAAAAAAGATAAAGACAGTGATAAACAAAAAGCAACTGTGGACATGCTCGCTAGCAGGCCACTCGCAGGAAGGCCCGAATTTGAACCCGTGAGCTGCACTTGGACTGTAGCCCAGCACCTATCTCTGGGATGTAAGCTCTGTGAGTCAGGCTGTGTGCACCCGGCAGACTGGGAGCGGGTCCAGGGCTGGCATCACCCTCACTTTCTCTCCGGGAACAAGGGTGGAACAAGGGTCTGAGATGGTTTCCAGACCATCTCATTTCCCAGATAAAGTCAGACCTGGAGAGTGAGATGGGGCTGGCCTGGGGCCCTGGCCCGGCATGGTCTCCTTTCCTCCCTTTCTCTCTCTCTCTCCCTCCCTCTCTCTCCTTACAGAGAGTCTGGGGCAGGGTGTTTCTGAAATGAAACTGAGCGAAGTATTTTTCTGTGAATCTGGGCCCCGTGAGGATTCTTTTGTGCTGACATCGCCCTCTGGGGAGGCTTCGGTAGGGGAAATGCATTTATTTTAGATCTTGATAAAGACTAATATGATTCATTCTTTCCTTCCTTCAGCAATTACTTAGTGACCTTGAATGAGAGTCACTAAGGGGACACGACAATGCATAAAACAGACATGATCTGCCCTGGCCGGGTGGCTCAGTGGGTTGTACGCCACAGGACGGTGGGTGCAGGGTTGATTCCTGGTCAGGGCACATGCCTAGGTTGTGGGTCTGATCCCAGGCCAGGGTGGGTGCAGGAGGCAACCGATTGATGTTTCTCTCTCATATCCCCCCAACCCTAAAAAAATCAATTAAAAAAGTACAGACATGGTCCCTCACGGGCACATTCTAGGGAGAGAGACAGATAACACACAGGCAAAGGCATGAAAAGATGCCTTCGAATATAAAAGATGGAATACAGGTAAGGACCTCTGGGGGTCGTGGGAGGGAGGGTCGCTCCTTAGACTGATCTGGCAGAGAAGGGCCGCGCCTGAGATGGCAACATGCGAGCTGAGGACTGGAGGGTGGGGACCTAAGGAAGCCTGCACGCTTAGAGCTGCGTGAGAGCTGCGGGGACTGACCCCGAGTGGGCAGGGCGCGGAAGGCAGCCGAGGATGTGAGGAAGACCCCGGCTTTTGTTCAGCGTGGAAACGGAGGCAGTTAGAGGCTGACAGCTGGAAATGACATCATCTGATTCCTGTGTTTAAAAGGATCTTGCCGGGCAGAGTAAAGACAGCAAAGTGGCCGACGGAATGGCCCTAGAGAAAGGATTTGGGGCCTGGCTGGTAGCTCAGTTGATTAGAGCATGGTCCTGATAGGCCGAGGTGGCGGGTTCGACCCCAGGTCAGGGCACATACAAGAAGCAACCAATGAAAGCATAGATAAGTGGCACAACAAATCCAGGTTTCCTTCTCTCTTCGTCTAAAAATCAATTTTTAAAATGCTTTTTTAAAAAAGAAAGTATTTGGGCCTTCAAATGGAAGCACTCAGCATGTAACTAGAAAAACTGAACAAGGAGAGTCGTCAGTAAGACACATCCTAGGAAAAGGGCCAGCTGGACAGCCGACACTCACTGGACTCTGCTTCCCGCGCTGACCCGGGTGACACAGCAGCACTTCTTCCCCCCTGATTCCACCTGGGATCGGCCCCACCTGAGGAAAGCCAGCTCCTCTCTCTGCCCTGACTAACCGCTGGGAGGCTGGGCTCAAGGTGGCATTACGCACGACCTGAGACTGTCGCCAACTAGTAGACAGAGGGGACACTGCCCAGCTGGCTTTTCCCTCCGCTCTGCCCGCTCGTCCACCCTGCCTTTGCTGGTCCCTCTCCCCAGCTGCTTCGCCCCCTCCTGCCCTCCTGTCCTTCCTTTTAAACCAAAGAAGGGCCTCGCTGGAAACACAGGTGAGGCCCGTTGTGTGCTTGGCCTTAGGGCACTTCACACAGGGTATGCTTTTTACAAATTGAAGGAGAGGCCCGCCCCCTGCAAAAAGATTCCCACTCACTTTATTAGGGCGACATCTCCCTACCCTGCTCCCCTGCAGGCGTCCGCTGAGCCAGAATCGCCCCCCACAAATGGTTTACGGAACCGAGGCCTGGAGCCGCTGCTCAGGAACTTGGCAGTGTGACCCTATGACCGTCCAGGGCCGCCCCGACCTTGTGAACCGGTTTACTTACCCTCTGCGGGTATTTCCCGGTTGCAATCATTAAGAAGGGTGTGGTTTTTTCTCTAATTCAACAATGGCACGCCTTGAGTTTCCTCGGGTTTCATTACGTTATCTGAACTTCGCTGCTTTCTAGTTGGCCCCCGACGCCCTCGCTCATCCAGATTATTTTCCTTCCCTCCCACTTCCTCAACTTTGCTCCGTGGGGAGTCCTTCAAACCACCCCCAGGCCGCGCCCCGTCGGTGCGCCTCCTGCAGCGCTCCTGCTGTGCGCGGGCGCCCTCTGCTGGCCGGGCGGGTCCCCTGCAGGCGCAGGCCCGCCGGGCTCGGAGGTCACAGGTCAGCCTTCCGAAAGCAACCTGCGGCCCCCAGGTTCACCTCCGAGGAAACCCGCAGCCCAGCGGGGAGCTCGGCGGGTTAGAGCAGCCTCCGGGTACCCTGAGGATGTGGTTTCCATGCCCAGTCAGGGCACAAGCGAAAAGCAGCTCAGAGAACGTGTACACAAGCGGAACAAGTTGATGTTTCTCTTTGTAAAATTGATTTTTAAAATAATAATTTCAAATTTGAGTAACCCCCATCCACAGGAACTCCAACTTGAAAAAAAATTTTCTCTTGCTCTAATTGACCGCTGGGCAATGAGCCTTAAGGTAAAATGGTTTCCTTTTTAAACCCTCACCGGAGGATACTTTTTCCGTTGCTTTTCAGAGAGAGTAGGAGGGAGGGAGGGAGAGAGAGAGGAACATCAATGTGAGAGAGACACATCGATCGGCTGCCTCCTGCTCCAGCACAGACCGGGACCCTGGGATTGAGCCTGCAATGCAGCGATGTGCCCTAATGGCTGGAATCGAACCCAGGACCCTTAAGTCCGTAGGCTGATGCTCTAACCACTGAGCCAAACCAGCTAGGGCAAAATTGTTTCATTTTTCAATCACCACTAACTATGCAACTTTAGCCTCAACTTGCTCAATAGGTAACACAGGCCTCCTACCTGCCCGGGGGTGGGGGGGTGGGCATTAACATCCTCGAGTACATTCACGTGCGGGGCCTAAGACGCTCATCAGTGCAGCCAGCACTGGTCTCAGTGGTCATAGACTAGCTTCAACCAGTGAAATTGTTCCTAAAACCAGCTGCATGGGAGAGCTGTTCTAATGAAGCAAGGACAATTTTTGTTGAAGGCCTGAATCAAGAACGTACTACAGGAGGGCAGGGGGAGGTAGGGGAGGGTACAGGGGAGATAAATGGTGATGGAAGGAGACTTGACTTGGGGTGGTGAACACAATATAATATACAGATGATGTGTTGTACAATTGTGCCTCTGAAACCTACCTAATTTTATTAGCCAATGTCACCCCAATAAAATCAATAGAAAGAAAAATAATGTAGGACTACATTTTTAAATCTTTTTTTAAAAAAGTTATTCTAAGGTGTATGTTTTTGTCGTTGTTGTTGGTCTGTTTTTAAATCCTCACCTGAGGATATTTTTTCCATTGCTTTTCAGAGAGTGGAAGGGAGAGAGAGAGAAACCTCAACATGAGAGAGAAACATCGATTGTCTGCCTCCTGCATGTGCCCTCGAGCCTGAGACCGAAGTACCTGCCCTTGATCAAAATTGAACCCAAGACCCTTCAGTCCACGGGCCTACACTCTAACCACTGAGCCAAACCAGCCAGGGGAGGGGGGGCTGTGAAGTTTTATTACTATCAGGAAGTAGCTGAGGCCTGGCCGGGCGGGGCTCAGCTGTTGACCATCCGCCTAGGATCCAGGAGATCAGGGTTCGATTCCCGGTCAGGGCACATGCCCGGGTTTCAGGCTCGATCCCCAGCAGGGGGCGTGCGGGAGGCAGCCGATCACTGACTCATCACTGATGTTTCTATCTCTCTTCCTCTCCCTCTCTCTCTGAAATCAATAAAGACATATTTTTTTTAAAAAAGGAAGTATCTGAGTCTTCCTGTTGGGTCAGGCAGAAATGGTGGGAGCCTGGGGCGAGAGTTGATCTAACCAGCCTCGCACCCAGCAGGGGAGGGGCTAGCGAGGGAGTGGCCGGCGGCCTGGGAGCTTCCTGCCGGGATCTGCGGTCAGAGGCGGTGAGGACACAGCTCCGCAGGAAGTTTCACCACCCTGTGCGCAGGGCCCGGCCAAGGCATGACTGTGGCCGTGGCCGTGGGGCCGTGGGGCCCTGGGCAGCCACGAGCTGTAGACGACAGCTTTAGGGTGCTCTGTGATGGTCGGCAGGTGACTGTACTTCTTTGGGCCTCTTTCAAATTGGAGGAGTCGCTGGCGGGTTAGTAAGTGTCTTTGCAGCTGATAAGGGCCTCACAGCTTGAACTTGGAGCCACACAGACCTGAGTTTGGACCCATCATCATTTTCAGCTCAGAGGTCACACAAACAAACAAAAACAAGCAAACACCAAAGAAAGCAGAGCTGAGAGAGCCCTGAGAGAGAAGGCTGTTTGTCTCAGGCAGCTGTGCCGGGAGCAGGGACTTTCTCACAGATGATATTTGAAACTCGGATATAATTCATGTACCATGAATTTACCTTTATAAAGTGTACAAGTCAAGGTTGTTGTTTTTGTTCTTGTTGCAAAGTTGTGGCACCATCACTACTGTCTAATTCCAGAGCACTGTCTTTTTTCTTAATTTTTATTTATTCAGTTTTAGAGAGAGGGGGAGAGAGGGAGAAACATTGACTTGCTCCACTTACTGATGCACCATTGGTTGCTTATTGTATGTTCATTGACCAAGAATCGAACCCAAAGCCTTGGCATATCCAGACGATGTTCTAACCACCCGAGCTACTTGGCCAGGACGTCCAGAACATGTTCATCTCCCAAAAAGAGACCCCCTGACCATCACTCCCCATCCCCTCCTCCCTCCCACAAACACAATGTTCTGTTTCTGTGGGTTTGTCTGCTCTGGACATTTCATATAAATGGAATCCTACAACACATCCCGCTTCTTCCACTCAGCGTCATGTTTTTAAGGTTTGTCCATGTCATAGCCTGTGTCAGCGCTTCGCTCCTTCTCATGGCTGAGTAATATTCCATTGTATGGATAGACCAGTTTTTTTAGGGGGGGGGATGTTTTAATTGGTTTTCGAGAGAGAAAAAGGGAGCTGGAGAGAGAGACACCTACGTGAGAGCAGGACATCCATTGGCTGCCTCCTTGCATGCCCCCTACGGGGGAATTGAAACCGGGCACGTGCCCTGACCCAGAATCGAACCGGTGACCTTTCGGTGCTTGGGATGACACCCAACCAACTGAGCCGCACCGGCCAGGGCTCAATTATCTTTCTTGCCGTCAGAAAGGAGGGCTTTCTTGAAAGGGGATGTAGGAACTAGATAGTTACTGACTCCGCTTCCCACCACCTGAATTCCTAGAAATTTGTCTCCCTCTCCTGTGGCCAGGGGTGTGAAATTCCCCGAGATATCTCCCTCCCTTCCTGTGGCGTGATGTGGAAGGTCAGCCACGCGTCATTCGGGGAAGCCCGGGCCTCGCCCAGGCAGCACCCAGGCCAGCAGCACCCCCTCCCCTGCCTCAGAGCCGCTGCGGCCTCAGGCAGCCCACTGCGCCCTGAGCTCCCCGGGCGGGCCCAGCCCCCTTCCTGTGCTCTCCCAGCCCCCAGGCTGCCTCCCCGGTCCACCCTGAAGGATCTTCCTCAACGTGGATCCGGGTCCCTCCCTCCCCTGCTCAAAACTCCGCCGAGCCACATGATGGAATATTATCCGGCCACGAAAAGGGAATTCCCACGCAGGCCGCAGCGTGGATGAACCTTGAGTACTCGGCTTAATAACGTCGAATAAGCAGATGTAGGAGGGCGCATGCTCTGTGACTCCATTCCCACGAAAAGTCCAGGATGGACAAGTTCATAGGGAGGGAAAGTAGATTGGTGGTTTCCTGGGGGGGGGGGGAGCGGGAAGAGACCGTCTTCGTGGGCATGCGGCCTCCGGTGGGGATTATAAAGTTCGAGCCTGCAACCCAGGTACATGCCCTTGCCCGGACATTGTCATTCTACTGATTGGAGAGAGAGGCAGGAAGGGAGCGGGAGAGGGAGAGAAACATCGACGGGAGAAGCGCCCGTCGGTTGCCTCCGTTGCACCCTGACTGGGGCCCTGACCCGCAACCGGGGCAGGTGCCAGGCCCGGGAATCGAACCTTTCTGTGCACAGGGCCATGCTCAACCCACTGACCACACCGCGGACCACGGACACGCGCCAGGCGAGGACAGCGGCCGTCAGTCAGCACCTGGCAAGGAGAGTGACTGGCGGGGGCCTTTCCCACGCACAGAGGGACGCCTGCGGTGTCGCAACAGGTCCCCACTTCCTCTGCTCGGTGACACCGTTGGCGAGCAGGCTGGCGGGCGGAAATGGGGGGGAACCTATTTCAACAGCCGCACTCTCCTGTCCCTCACCGCACCCTGCGCAGGATGAGCCAGGGGCCTGTGTAGAGACACTCCAGGCGCCATCTGCTCTCCCCCGGGGGTCAGCCGCTCCCATGTCCCCCACCGCGGTCAGGGACTGCCTGTGTCGCCTGTCCGCCTACCTGGAGGAACTGGAGGCCATGGAGCTGAAGAAGTTCAAGCTATACCTGGGCACGGCCACGACGGAGATGCTGGGGGGCAGGATCCCCTGGGGACGGATGGAGAGCGCCGGTCCCCTGGAGATGGCCCAGCTGCTGGTGGCCCACTGCGGGGCCCAGGAGGCCTGGCTGCTGGCTCTGAGCGTCTTCGATCGGATGCACAGGAAGGACCTGTGGGAGAGAGGACAGCGAGAGCCCCTGGTGAGCGGTAAGGCGGTGGTGACGGGACCCCGGGCTGCACCCCCCAGCCCCCTTCTCCTTGCTGAGCTCAGGAGGCTGGGCCACCACTGCCCCCTTGGCCTTTGTTCTGCCTGGTGCTGCCTGGAACACCCTCCCTCTCTCTTCTTGGTCTGGAGATTTCGAATTTACCCATCCGATCTTGGAGGCTCTGCCTTCCCACAGTGCCTCCTCTCCGCGCTCCGCCTGGCCTCACCCTCAACCGCCCTGGCTGGCCCAGAGGCCCCCACTGGCACGTGTCCTTAGCACTCATGTTTCTTTTTTTAAATTTTTATTTACTGATTTTTAGGGCGGGGGGAAGAGAGAGAAACATCTATTTGTGGTTCCACTTATTTCTGTACTCATCGGTTGATTCTTGTATGTGCCGTGAGCAGGAATTGAGCCCGCAGCCTCTCGGTGCAGGGGGCGAGGCCCTACCAGCGGAGCCACACTGGCCAGAGCTGGTGTTTTATTTTCTATGCACTGAACTCTCCATGCCATGAGGACGTAAGGTCCATGGAGCAGAGACCTTTTGTCTTGCTATGTATCCAATATCTAGAAAAATGCCCGGTGCCCAAAATGTGTGTATTTGTTGGATGGATGGATGGATGGATGGATGGATGGATGGATGGATGGATGGATGACGGGTGAGACATGGCCGAGAGCTGAAGGGGAGGGAGGAGTTCAAGCTGACTCAGAATTTCTTGCCTGAGGAGGTTATGGGATGGATGGAGGTGCCAATCACCATGATGGGTACCCAGGAAGAAAAGTGGGTTATGAACTTAACCAGTGTCACCCCAGTAAATTCAGTTAAAAGGAAAAATGTGGGTTATGAAGAACAAATATTTTAACAATAGTGAACGTGAAGTGACGGCTGAACATTCTGGGGTGTGGGTGGGCAGGGAGCTATCATGTAGACAGTTTGAGGTCATAGTAGCCAAGGTTATTGAGTGCTACCCAGATACGTGCCAGGTGATCTCCCCAAATGTGTCTTCCAGATACTCCACCTGGTGGCCCGTGCTCGCTGGGGAGCCAGTCAGCATGTTCCCTGGAAGTCTTTCCCAGAACTCCGAGAAAAGGTGAGCCATGAGCCTTGACCCTGTCAGAGTGCACTGAGCACCATGGACCCAGCTATCCAACCGAGAATAGGTGAAAGGAAAACAGGCATTTATTGCACCTTTGCACGTAACAAGAAGTCTTAGGGTGGGGGCTGCAGAGTTCATGCCTGGGCTTAGGACACCATCAGAGCCCCAACTTCTCCCTGTGTTTCAGTTCTACCGACTGGCATCTCACGGTTGCAAGATGGCAACCAGACCATCTCATACAGAAGAACTCAGAGCAGGGACAAGGGAGGCAAAGGCTTTCTTCCTGAATAGAAGGTCATTTTACCCAGGAACAAAATTATTCCAATAAACCCCCGAGTGTCTATACCTGTGTAACTCTTGGTCAGGACTGGGCACATGACCAACTCCAGGCTGGCCACTGGCAAAAGGGAATGAGATTCTCAGGACCAGGCTGGCAGGGCCCAGAGAGCCTCAGGACCGGGCCGGCAGGGCCCAGAGAGCCTCAGGACCGGGCCGGCAGGGCCCAGAGAGCCTCAGGACCGGGCCGGCAGGGCCCAGAGAGCCTCAGGACCGGGCCGGCAGAGCCAGCAGCCACCCCCCAGGGCTTCTGAGGGACATTCACTGGAAGCAAGGGATGGGCACCCATCACCTAAATAGACTCAGTTATCAGCAAGAAAGAAACAGGAATACGGGCTCTTGGGGAGACAGCAACACCACCCACAAAATGCACGATCCTGGACTCTTTCAAGGACATTTAAATGCATTGGACGTAGCACTTGTTCAATATATGGTAACTCTTCATTCTTGTTCTCACCATTATTTTAAACTTTTGCATTTAAAAAAATTTCTGCCAGGCTGGCATGGCTCAGAGGTTAAGCAATAACCTAGGATCCAGGAGATTGGGGTTCGATTCCCGGTCAGGGCACATGCCCGGGTTGCGGGCTCGATCCCCACTAAGGGGCGTTCAGGAGGCAGCTGATCAATGACTCATCATTGATGTTTCTCTCTCTCCCTCTCCCTTCCTCTCTCTGAAATCAATAAAAACATATTTTAAAATAATAATAATAAAAGTTTTTAATTGATTTTTTTTTTTTTTTAGAGAGCGAGAGCGAGAGAAACACTGATTTCTTGTTCCACCTGTCTATGCATTCATTGGTTGCTTCTTGTGTGCGCCACATGACCAGGGAGCGAACCCCAAATCTTGGCTATCAGGAGGCCGCTCTAACCAACACAGCTAACCGTCCAGGGCTCAGATCTTTGTTACCTTCCCTTAGGCAGATACAATGGGCCTCTGGTGACAGCGGAACACAAAAGGATTACATTTTTTGTCTTTGTCGGGGTTTTTCCACCTGGCCCTATTGACTCTCCGGGCGGCCGCAGTCTTCGTTGTGGGGGTGGGGCTGTCCTGGGCCTTGCAGCATGTTGAGCGGAATCCCGGACTTTTATCCACTAGATGGCAGTAACACCCCCCATATTTTTGTGACAACCAAAAATATCTCCAGGTCTTGCTAAATGTCCCCGAGGGGCACACAGTCAGCCCGCAGAGAACCACCATCCTAGATCATTCAGACATCTGTACCGAGCAGGCTTTCCCAGAGGCTCGAGCAGAGGACTTCTAGAACGGATAGTTCTCCACAGTGTCGAGAAGCATCTTCCTTGCTTCCAACGGGACACGGAAAACTCGGGATCACTGCTTCCCCAAACTTTCAAGGTGCACGCAAATCATGCAGTGGTCTTGCTAGAAATAGTTTCTGATCCAGTGCGTGGGGAGTGGGCCTCAAGGTCGCGCATTTCCAACCAGCTTCCCGGTGCGGCCACTTGGAGCTTCGGTACCAGGCGGGCTGAAGTGTGCAGGTGGCGGAGGTTCCCGCATCCTTCTAGGGCTCATTGCCGGTCCTACACCTGCCCGACAGGTGATGGCCACACTGGGTGCACCTGGCCCACCACCGGCTGCGTAGCAAGGACAGAGCACTGTGTGTAAGAGCACTTGGCGCCCTGGCTGGAGAGCGCAGTTGGTTAGAGTGTCCTCCTGATAGCCAAGGTTGAGGGTCGGGTTCCCCATCAGGGCCCATGCAAGACTCCCCCAGTGACCCTCCCAGTGTGGCTGGGACCCCAGGTCAGGGCACATGCCCAGATTGCGACCTCCCCCCAGTAAGGGGCGTGCATGAGGCAGCCCATCGATGTTCCTCTCCTGATGCCTGTCTCTCTGTCTTGCCCTAAAAGCAATAAAAACAGCCCGGCTGGGCATGGCTCAGCGGTAGAGCTTCGACTTAGGATCCAGATGATCGGGGTTCGATTCCCGGTCAGGGCACATGCCTGGGTTGTGGGCTCCATCCCCAGTCTGGGGCCTGCAGGAGGCAGCCCATCAATGACTCTCATCATTGATGTTTCTATCTCTCTCTCTCCCTCTCCTTTCCACTCTCTGAAGTCGATAAAGATATATTTAAAAAATTAAATAAAATCAATAAAAACATATACATACATTTTAAAAAACAACCAACCAATGAATGCACAAATAAGTGGAACAACAAAGGATGTTTCTCTCTCTCTCTCTCTTTCAATAAACAAACAAAAACCCCACTTTCCATGTTAATGCCTCCGCTTCCCACGAGAAGGGAAGGTGCTCACAGGGAAGGGAGCCCCAAGGTCGTGGGGCCCCATCCAGAAAGCCCTTCCGAAGACTCTGCAGGGCACGCGGGCCCTAGGCCCTGCCGCGCTCTAGCTCCTGAATTCAGGAGTGGCCGCTGACCTGTCCCGCATGCCCTTCCCTCCTCTCCGCTAGGTCCCCGGGAAGCCTACAGGGACTGGGTCCGCAGGCGGTTCCGGCTGATGCAGGACCGCAACGCGCGCCTCGGGGAGTCCGTCAACTTCAGCCACCGGTACACCCGGCTCCTCCTGGTCCAGGAGCACTGCAGTCCCATGGGGGCCCAGCAGAAGCTTTTGGACACAGGCCGGGGACACGCCAGGAGCGCAGGCCAGCAGGCCAGCCTCATCCAGGTGGAGACCCTCTTCGACCCAGACGAGGAGCGGCCCGAGCCTCCGCGCACCGTGGTCCTGCAGGGCGCCGCGGGCATGGGCAAGTCCATGCTGGCCCACAAGGTGATGCTGGACTGGGCCGACGGGCGGCTCTTCCAGGACAGGTTTGATTACCTCCTGTACGTCAACTGCCGGGAGATGAACCGCGGCGGCCCGGAGCGCAGCGCGCAGGACCTGCTGTCCAGCTGCTGGCCCGAGCCCAGCGCGCCCCTGCGGGAGCTGCTCCGAGTCCCCGAGCGCCTCCTCTTCATCATCGACGGCTTCGACGAGCTCAAGCCCTCTTTCCATGACCCTCAGGGCCCCTGGTGCCTCTGCTGGGAGGAGAAACGGCCCACGGAGCTTCTCCTGAGCAGCCTGATTCGGAAGAAACTGCTGCCCGAGGCGTCTCTACTCATCACCACCAGGCCCACGGCTCTGGAGAAGCTCCACCGCCTGCTCGAGCACCCCAGGCACGTGGAGATCCTGGGCTTCTCGGAGGCCGAGAGGAAGGAGTACTTCTACAAGTACTTCCACAGCGCCGAGCAGGCCGGCCACGTCTTCAACTTCGTGAGAGACAATGAGCCCCTCTTCACGCTGTGCTTCGTCCCCTTGGTGTGCTGGGTGGTGTGCACCTGCCTCAAGCAGCAGCTGGAGGGCGGGGGGCTTTTGAGACAGACGTCCAGGACCACGACCGCCGTGTACATGCTCTACCTCCTGAGCCTGATGCAGCCCAAGCCAGGGTCCCCGACCCTGCAACGCCAGCCCAACCAGACCGGGCTGTGCTCCTTGGCCGCTGACGGCCTCTGGAACCAGAAGATCCTATTTGAGGAGCAGGACCTGCGGAGGCACGGCCTGGATGGGGCGGACGTGTCTTCCTTCCTGAACATGAACATCTTCCAGAAGGACATCAACTGCGAGAAGTTCTACAGCTTCATCCACCTGAGCTTCCAGGAGTTCTTTGCGGCCATGTACTACATCCTGGACGGTGGGGACAGCCGGTCCAGCCCAGACCAGAGCCTGACCAGGCTGCTGGCCGAGTACGGGTTTTCGGAAAGGAGCTTCTTGGCTCTCACCGTCCGTTTCCTGTTTGGGCTCCTAAACGAGGAGACCAGGAGCTACCTGGAGAAGACTCTGTGCTGGAAGGTCTCGCCCCAAATCAAGGTGGAGCTGTTGGAGTGGATCCAAAGCAAAGCTCTGAGCGAGGGCTCCACCCTGCAGCGGGGCTCCCTGGAGTTCCTCAGCTGTCTCTACGAGATCCAAGAGGAGGAGTTCATCCAACAGGCCCTGAGCCACTTCCAGGTGGTCGTGGTCGGCAACATCGCCACCAAGATGGAGCACATGGTCACCTCCTTCTGCCTGAAGAGCTGCAGGAGCGTCCAGGTGCTGCACCTGTACGGGGCCGCCTACAGCGCGGATGAAGAGGAGGGGGTGAGGCCGACTTCGGGGCGCCAGATGCTACCAGAACAGTCGTAAGTACCTGGCCGGGGCTCGCTGTCCACGCTCACGCTCCTGACCAAGTTCATGTCCTCAGCTGGGGGGTGATTTTGCCACCACCCAAGGGCATATTAGGCAATACCCAGAGAAATGCCTGGTTATCGTAACTCATCCCCTCTCACTCACGAGGACTAAGTCTGGGCTCATGTCAAGGAGATTGTGTTCAATCAAGAAATGGTAGCCACGTACTTGTCCATCAATAAATGGGTAGATAAAGAAGAGGTGGTGTGTGTATATGTACATATAATGGAATACTACTCAGCCATAAAAAAGATGAAATGTTGCCATTGGTGACAACATGGGTGGATCTGGAGGGTATTGTGCTAAGTGAAATAAGTCAGGCAGAAAAGAACAGGAACCGTATAATTTCACTCCTATGTGGAATGTAACATGAAAAGCGAACCAAAATGAAACAAAAACAAACTCATAGGAACACGCAACAGTGTGGCGGTCCCCAGAGGGGAGGGGGTGGCGCAGGGTGAAGTAAGTAAAAGGGGACAAGCATATGGTGATGGATGGAGACCGGGCGTTTGGTGGCAATGACGCAATAGAGTATGCAGATGTCGAGTTATAATGCTGTAGGCCTGAAACTTGTAATGTTATTAACCAATGTTACCTCAATATAAAAAAAAAAAAAATTATCTTTAAGATGAAATTCACCTCCCATCCCTAGCCCAAGGATTCAAGTCTGGTCTCTGCTACTTACCAGCTATGTGACCTTGGGCAAGGAACTCAGGGTCATTCAGAAGATAAACTGAAATGAAGATGACAGCCCTGGCCAGTTTGGCTCAGTGGTTGGAGTGTCAGCCCTCAGGATGAAGGGTCTCGGGTTTGACTCCGGCCAAGGGCACATACCTCGGTTGCAGGCTTGATCTCCGGCCCCGGTCAGGGTGTGTGCAGGAGGCAACCAATTGAATGTGTCTCTCTCACAGTGATGTTTCTCTCCCCCGCCCCCACCCCACTCTCTCCGAAAAGCAATGGGGGGGAAATCCTTGGCTTAGTATTAAAATAGTAATAATTAATTAAATAAACAAATAAGTAAATAAATAAGCGAAGATGACAGGCCCTGGCAGGTAGCTCAGTTAGTTAGAGCGTTGTCCTGACTCGCCAAGGTTGCAGGCTGGATCCCTGGTCAGAGCATGTACACGAATCAACCAATAAATGCATCAATAAGTGGAGCAACAAATCGATAGTTCTCTCTCTCTCCCCCCCTCCCTTCCACTCTCTCTAAAAGTCAATAAATAAAATTAAACAAACAAAAAACTGGACTTGACCTGTGGTTCCTTCACGCAGACCCGAGAGGAACGTTCTGCCAGATGCCTACAGTGAACAGCTTGCCACTGCTCTGAGCACCAATCCGAACCTGACCGAGCTGGCTCTGCACCACAACGCCCTGGGGAGCCGGGGAGTGAAGCTGCTGTGTCAAGGGCTCAGACACCCCAACTGTAAACTTCAGAACCTGAGGTGAGTCTAGGCTGGCCTGGCAGCCCCTGATGGTCCCACCACGCCCTGCACCCCCATGGGGCTCAGTCAGACAGAGCGCAGGCTGGTGCGGTACTTTGCTCTGGCTGCCATAACAAAGTGCCCCAGAGTGCCTGGGTGACTTAACAGAAAGGGATTTCTCACTCCTGGAGGCTGGAAGTCCAAGACCGAGGTGTCGGCAGGGCTGGTTCCTCCTGGGGCCTCTCTCCTTGGCGTGTGGGTGGCCGTCTTTCCCTCTGTTCCCACACGGTCTTCCCTCTGCGTGTCTGTGTCCCATGAAGACACTCGCTATATTGGACTAGGTCTCATCCTAATGACCTCATTTTAACTGAATTACTTCTTGTAAAGTCCCTTATCTCTCCTGGTTCAGCATCGTCCCACTGGTACTAAAAGGTCACCAGTTTGATTCCCGGTCAGGGCACATGCCCAGGTTTCGGGTTCAATACCCAGTTGGGGTGTGTGTGGGAGGCAACTGACCGATATTTCTCTCTCACGTTGATTTTCTTCCTCTCCCTCCCTCTCCCTCTCTCTTGAAAATCAATTGTTAAAAAAAGTTATACCAATAATAATAATTATCAACCAATGAAGGCATAGATAAGTGGACCAACAAATCGATGTTTCTCTCTCTCTTCCTCCCTTTCTCTCTCTCTCTCTCTCTCTCTCTCTCTAAAAATAAAAAAAACCCCACAACACAATAAAATATGGTAGTGGCATAAAAAAGATGTAGACCAATGGCGCAGAATAGAGAGCCCAGAAATAAACCCGTGCCGATCTTCAACAAGGGGGCCAGGCGTGCACAGTGGGAGTGCCTTAGAGAGGCAAACGCGCAAGGACAGGAAGAGGAATGGGGACTGTCAGGGGCCGGGGAGCTATTGCTGAACAGGTAGTTTCTGTTTGGGACGATGTAAGGGTTCTGGGGATGGGCGGTGGTGATGGTTGTGAACGATGGGACCGTGCTTAGTGCCACTGACCTGTCCACTTAAACACGGCAAGGTGCATGTTATGCTTTTAAGGCACCGTGGCCCTGCCAGCCTGCAAACGTGGCCCCGAGGGCCCCTTGGGACCTGCTCAGAATTGTCCGAAGCGTCACCGTGACCTAACGGCAGGACCTTTGCACCAGACCAGCCGCTCCCTACCCACTCGCTCCAACCCCTCCCCCCAGCCCCTGACAACCACTCATCTCCTTCCTCTGGTTTTAGAAAACGGGGAAAACAGACCTAAAAGAGGGAGGGAGGAAGGGAGAGAAAGGCTAAGGGACAGAGCCCACTAGGGAGCCACAGAGACATGACCCGGCTCTTTCCTCCCTCTCGCCCCAGGCTGAAGCGGTGCCGGGTGGCCAGCGCCGCCTGCCAGGACCTCGCAGCGGCTCTGATGGCCAACAGGAACCTGGCCAGGATGGACCTGAGCAGCAACGGCCTCGGGCTGCCCGGCATGAAGCTGCTGTGTGAGGGGCTCCGGCACCCCAAGTGCAGGCTGCAGATGATCCAGTGAGTCCCACCCCCGGAACGAGCTCTCCCGGGCTCGAAGTCTCTCCCCCAGTGCTGGTGATCCCCGAGTCTCGACCTGGAAATTAGGGCTGCCCTTGGACCCATGCCCTGGGCTCCCTGCACTTCCGAGAACCTCCTTCTGGTTTCCTCTGACCCCACCACTTTCGCCCGGTGAGGAATCCTGGGGCCACCTGCCCACCCGGGACCCACAGGCAGGCGTCCAGGCTGGTCAGAACCCCAGAGCTCCCGAGCCCAGGCCTGTCCTAAGGTCCCCTTTCCTGCGACGCCGCGGTGCTAGAAAAGCCACCCAGTTTCCCGCCTGTGTGTCGTCACTGCTCACACAGAACACCTCCCTTCTGACACTTCCGGTCACCAACTGTGTGGCGGTCTCCCCAGTCCCCCTCCACCACCACCAAGCAATTCTGTCTGCCCAGCTAGGCGCCCTGCCGTCTAACTTAGTTCTGACACTACCTTACCTGGAAACAGTGTCAGACCCTGTAGGTCCTACAAGACTGTCCCCACTCCCGATGTCAATCTCAATTTGTGGTCCGTGCTTCCGGCCACCTGGCGATAAACTGGAGGTGACCGTGACCCGCTCCGCTCCCCTTGGGCTCAGTTCATTTGCTGGAGCGGCTCACAGAACTCAGAACACGTTCATCCGCTTCTTAAGGAAACGGACGCAGGACAGAGGTGAACGGTCCGATGGACAGATACCTGGGGCCAGGCGGGGAGGGTCCCGGGTGCGGGGGTCTCTGTGCCCGTGGCGTTGGGGTGCATCAGCCTCCTGGGGTGTGTGTTCACCAACCTAGAAGTTCTCCGAGCCCCACACAAGTGGGATTTTCTGGAGCCTTCCTCACTCGGCGTGGCCGGTTATTGGCTCCATTCCCAGCCCCCTAATCACAGCTTGGTCTTCCTGGTGACCAGCCCCCATCCAGGAGCCCACCCTGAGGCGCCTCATCGAACAAAGGTCCTGCTGTCACCTAGACACTCCCAGGGATTTTGGACGAAGGGGGTCAAAGGCCACAGTTAGAACAAAAGGGGCTCCTGGTGCCCTTATCTCTTGGGAAATAAGAAGGGATCTAGGAGCTCTGGGCCAGGAACGGGGAAGCGGCCACTGTGCGCATTTTCTGTTATCTCACAGCAGCCACCCTCATCCTGTCCCTCTGTCGAGCTCCTGCTTAGCCCCCCAGAGCTGGCTCAGGGTCCCAGGGGAGCCTTGCCTGGCTGCACCCCTCAGCTGCGGCCTCGGCTGTGATGGTTTTGATAGACACCAGCTCAGCTGACTGAGCACTGTCCCCAGGTGCTACACTGTGAGGTCAGCACTATTGGTGCCCTTATTTTATTTTTTATTGATTTGAGAGAGAGAGAGAGAAAAACATCAATTTTTGTAGCTCCACCTATTTGTGCATTCATTGGTTCTTACTTTTTTTACAAATGCATGTTGTTTTTCTTGCTTATTTTTTTAATCACCATTTATCCCCTCTATACCCTGTTCCACCTGCCCCCCCCCTCACCCCCCGGTTGAATCTTGTATGTGCCCTGACCAGGGATCGAACCCGCAACCTCGGCATATGGGGCTGACTCTAACCAGCTGAGCTGCCCGGCCAGGGCTTTACTACCCTTATTCCAGACTCAATGAACCCGAGTCACAACATCACTTGAAACCTAAATCTGAGACTTCATGAAAACTTGCTTGAGGTCCCAGGGTTAGCGGGTGGCGGCCGTGAAAGCAAACGCAGGTCACCGAGCTCTAGCGACCCCACTCTGAACTGGCAGGTCACTGTGCCTCGACGGCCCGTCTACACTGGGCGGTCATGGCTCAGCCGTCTGTCTTGTGACAGGACGCTCCTGGCCAGAACGGTGGTGTCTCAGTGATCTCTGCAGCTTTAGTGACACGTGGGGGCTGGTGCTGGGTAATCAGACAGGCCGGGGGGTGCCCCATGGGGAGGCAGGAAGGCAAGGTGGGCCCTCGCCCCTGTTTCTTTCCTCTTGAGGCTGAGGAAGTGCCAGCTGGAGGCCGGGGCGGGCCAGGAGCTGGCCGCGGTGCTGGGCGCCAGCCGTCACCTGGCGGAGCTGGACCTCTCGGGGAACGCGCTGGAGGACGCGGGCCTGCGGTGGCTGTGTCAAGGCCTGAGGCGCCCGCTCTGCAGGCTGCAGGTCCTGTGGTGAGTGCGTGGGGCCGTCCCCAGAGGCACCCCTCCGGAAATTGAATGAAGGGACAGACACGCGCTCAGAGCAGCGCCACTGCAGCAGCCCCGAGGTGGAAATGCCGCAGTGTGCTGGGTGCAGGCGCTGGAGTATTACTCGGCCTGGAAAAAGGAGATCCTGACACGCGCCCTGGCCGGGTGGCTTCGCTTGCTGGCCGCGGTCCTGTGCAGCAGGGAGCTGCCGATTCAGTTCCTGGTCAGGGCATAAGCTCGGGTTGCGGGCTCGATCCCCCTAGAGGGCGGGCAGGAGGCAGGCCATCCGCGGTTCCCTCTCACACTGACGTTTCTCTCTCTCTCTCTCTCTCTCTCTCTCTCTCTCTCTCTCTCTCCCTCCCTCCCCCCCCTCTCCCTTCCTCTCTCTCTCAAAAAAAGTTAAGAAAAATAAAATGGTTAGAATGGTAACTCTTACGTTGTGCATTCTATTGTATATATATATTATATTTTTCCCATCCATTCATTCATCCATCAGTGGACACTTGGGTTGCTCCCATCTTCTGGCTATTTTGAACAATGCTTTTACAAACACGGGTGTAAAATATTTCAGCCACTACTTCCAATTCTTTTGGGTATGTAACCAGAAGTGGAATTGGTAAATCATATGGTGGGTTGGGTTTTTTTTAACCGATTTGACAGAGAGACACGCACACACATGCATCGATTTGTTGCTCCACTTATTTGTGATTCGGTCCTTGGTTCTTGTATGTGCCCTGACTGGGGATCGAACCTGCAACCTCGGTGCATCAGGACAACGTTCTAACCAACCGAGCCCCCGGCCAGGGCTCATGCGCTTATTTTTAATTTTAGAGGAACTGCCACATTGTTTCCCACAGCGGCTGTGCCATTTTACATTCCCACCAACAGGGCACAAAGATTCCGATTTCTCCACCTCCTTGTCGACACTTAGTATTTTTTTAAATAATAGCCATTCTAAAAATAATAATAATAATAATAGCCATTCTATTGGATATGAGGTGACATCTCACTGTGGCTTTGATTTGTATTTCCTTAACGATTAGTGATGTTTAGCGTCTTTTCATGTGATCTGTGTTTTTTTGTGTCCCTTCTCTGGAGAAATGTCTATTCAAGGCCATTGCCCATTTAAAAAAATATATATATATGTTGAACAGGTTAAAGATATGTCACCTCACTGCTGCAGCCTGTGAAGACCTGGCCTCCACCCTCACTGTGAACCAGAGCCTCATGGAGCTGGACCTAAGCCTGAATGACCTGGGGGACCCCGGGGTGCTGCTGCTGTGTGAGGGCCTCAAGCACCCGCAGTGCAGACTCCAGACGCTGCGGTGAGTCCAGCTTTGCCCCCATCCTAGGAGTGCGAATGCACAGTCCTTGCCCTTTCTAAGTCGGCTCACTGGCGCCGTGCTCCCTCTCCTCCTCTCCTGACCTCCAGCTCCACCTGCCTCCTTCCAAAGATCTTCCTGCCCCAGGGCCTTGGCACCTGCAGCCCTTTCGTCTTGGAATTCCTTTCTGTTCTGCTGTCCTGTTTCACCCTGATAGCATCTGTTTTATCTGCTAGGACTCAAAATAAATGCTTCTTCCCCATGGACGCTTTCCACAACCCCTTAATAGTTTTATGATGCCATATGACCTCATGCTTTGCCTCAGCATCCCTTATCTAGATTTGTCACCGTGTGTCTGAGTGTGGTACCCCAAACGTCTGGGCTGTGCCAACTCCATAGTCCAACCCCTGTTGTAAGATCTGTCTCAGAGGTGCTTAAAAATACATAGTTTTACATTTATTTACTGATGAGAATGAGAGCTTCGTTGTCCCACATATTTATGTGTCATTGGTTGCTTCTTGCATGTGCCCTGACTGGGGATCGGACCCACAACCTTGGCGTATGGGTTCAACGCTCTAACCAACTGAGCCACCCGGCCGGGGCCTCTTTATTCTTAATACTGTTCTTCCCGTGTTCCTTCCTTTTTTCCGACTTTTTTTCCTCTCTCTCCCCCTGCTTGCCAGCTCCTCTCTTCCTCCCCCCTCGTTTCTCTCTCAGGGGCAAACATGGAGTCTCCTTCTTTGCACTGAGCACAGTGCCAGAGACAGGTGACCTTTTCCCGGAGGTGTCCCCGGATGTCAGCTGTGCCCTTGCACCCTGTCCCCCAGGCTCGGCATCTGCCGGCTCAGCTCTGCGGCCTGCGAGGGGCTGTCTGCTGTGCTCCAGCTGAACCACCGCCTCCGGGAGCTGGACCTGAGTTTTAACGACTTGGGAGACCGGGGCATGCGGCTGCTGTGCGAGGGCCTGCGACACCCCACCTGCAGGCTCCAGAAGCTGTGGTGAGCGGCGGGAGTCAGGACTGGCGGGGGGGCGGCCCCTGGGTGCCCGCATTTGCTTGTCCTTGCTTTTGATTGATTGATTGATTGATTGATTTGAAGGGAGGGAGGGAGGAAAGGAGGGAGGGAGGGAGAAACTTGGATTTCTTGTTCCACTTACGTAGGCATTCATTGGTTGCTTCTTGTATGCGCCCTGACCAGGGATGGAACTCAAAACCTTGGCGTGCTGGGACAACGCTCTAACCCACTGAGCTACCTGGCCGGGGCCCCTGAATGCCTCTTAAATGCCCGGCATCTCCATCTTAACCTGGACTGCTTTGGTTCTACCCTGTTTTCTTCTAAACTGGTCCCCTGACAACCACACCCTGGCTCCCCATGAGCTAAGACTTTCCAAAAGCAGCCCTTCCTGCTGCCTGAAGCACTCTTTACCTCCCACAGGCTGGACAGCTGCGGCCTCACAGCCAAAGCATGTGAGGACCTCTCCTCCACCCTGGGGGTCAACCAGACCCTGACGGAGCTCTACCTGACCAACAACGCCCTGGGGAACGCGGGCGTCAGGCAGCTGTGCCAGCGGCTGGGCCAGCCCGGCTGCACACTGAGAGTCCTCTGGTGAGAGCGCGGCCCTGGCTGGGCAGGAGGCAGGCCCCCGGCCTTGGTGCTGGGAGCAAAGGTCTATAGCTGAGACCCCCAGTTTGGGCAGACAAATCCTTCCCCCGTCGGCTCTTGTGCCTTTACCCTCTTCTGGCTGCGTGACCCTAGAGAACTCGCTGAGCATCGAGTCCCTCATGTCACCTGAGGTTAGAACGGAGTGAGAATGTGGAATCACTCTGCCTGACCTCAAACCCCATCACTTTCAGTTTTGTGATTATTTATGCAAATGATTCAACCTCAGCATCCCTGACTGTAAAATGAGAACAGATTATCAATTAAGTGAGGTTACACCAGTGAGGGACTTAAAATGGTGTGTGGCTTAGAGTGAGTCTGTTTCCCAGCGGGATTTGGTTTCAGATGAAGCAGTGGAAAGTGGATCTTTCATTTACCGATGAGAGATTTGCTGTCGCACTTATTCATGCACCATTGGCTGCTTCTTGTATGTGCCCTACTGGGGATCAAACCCACAACCTTGGGGTGTCGGCCCGATGCTCTAAGCAGCTGAGGACCTGGCCAGGGCTGGAAATGAAACGACTTCAACAGGGCAAGCTGCGCGATGTTCGATCTGTCACCTGGATGCCACAGTGGCGGCCTGGAGTAATGTTTCCCATGGTGCGCCCGCAGGTTGTTTGGAATGAACCTGAACACCATGACCCACAGGCAGCTGGCAGCGCTCCGCGGGACGAAACCCGACCTGGACATCGGCTGCTGACCGCTCGGCTGTGGCTCCTGCTCCACAGAAAGACCAGGCTCCAGGTTTCCTCGGGACGCGCCCAGGCAGAAGTCCTTTCTGTCTACGTGCCGTGGAGCTTGGAGCTCGAGGTTGGGGGATGGTGGTGCCAGGAGGGACCTGCGGGCCGGGCAGAGGCTTCCAGCCCAGGGCGATTTTGCCCCCCACCCTGTGGGCACTTGGCAGCGTCGGGAGAAATTGGGATGTCGGGAAACCAGGGATCCTGCTCGACATCCTAAATGCTTTGGGGGCCATCTTGTGTGAAGGGGGAAGATACTGCTTCTGCAGATACACGGTGGACATTCGTGCTCTAGGACAACTCCTAAAACTCGCCCTCCAAATCCTGGCCTCCGACCCCTGCTTTTAACAGCTGCTTCTGAACCAACAGCCCATCCCCGGCAGCTGACTGAACAGGAAACCTGACGCAGTTACCCAATAAAACCCGTGGGCAACTTTTCTTCGAGCATGCATGTTGGGAGGTACCTGTGGTTTCCGGGAGGGAGGTTTCCTGGTCTAGCTCACAGGGCGCGGTGCAAACCCCTCGGTTGGAGTCTCAGCATCAGCGAGAGGCCCAGTGGCCCCGGCTCGGAGACACCCACTGAGCCTTGAGCGAGGTTTCAATTACCCATTCCTGGGCCTCCCATCCACCCACCAACAAAGGACCAGCAGGGGAATTTAATGTTAATTTACCAAGACCCCACCCTGCAGTAGGTCCAGCAATGGGTGGAGGGGGGTTAACTCGAAACACCAGAGCAGGCACCGGGTGTTTTGGCTTAATTGATGTTCCTGACATTGGTTAATAGGTGTCAGGCGCGCAGCGCTAATGCAAGGCCCGTGACTTGCCTCGATAAGCACCTCAATGCAGTCCCGTATCCCTGTGCATGCCTTCTGGGCCATCACGTGGCATTCGGGAATGTGCCACTTATCTAGCTCAGCGGGATAGTTTAATCCAGTAAGTCCCATGTTTTCTCAACCACTCACTATCGTTTCCAGCTGCAAACCTCATAGCTTTAGGAAGCAGACTTGTATCTCACGGCTCCTGTGTTGTGGGGCGGGGCAAGAACTACACAAGCCACAGGGAGGAACCTGAGCACCAATTCTAGTGATGGGCCCAGAGGAACTTTCTTTGCCAGTCCCACGGGAGAGGCTTGGCAACTAGGGAGGGTTAAAGGCCCCACTCTTCACCTCCCCCCTTCCCATCCGCATTGTAATTACAAGACTTCTAACAATCCCATTTGTACTGGGCAAAAAAAAAAAAAAGTAATCACAGATGCATGGCATGAATTTTAAACTTTATTTGCTGTACGTAAACATTAAAAAATGCCGGGCTCTGGAACGCAGGAGCTGCAACGTGAAGGCGAGGTTATGCATTAATTACACGCATGGGGGCCCAAGGAAACTGGGGGCTGAAAACAATTGCAATTATTTAGGGCAGCACAGGTGGCAGGCATTCCTTTTTTTTTAAATATATCTTTTTTTGATTCCAGAGAGGAAAGGAGAGGGAGACAGAGAAACATCCATGAGTCCTTGTCCTTGATCGAGCCCACGACCTGGGCATGTGCCCTGACTGGGAATCAACCCTGATGGCCTGGATCCTAGGTCGATGCTCAACCGCTGAGCCACGCCCGGGCAGGCATTTCCCTCTTTAAACCCTTTTTCCAAACAGCCTCCTCGGTGCTTTTCTGAAACAGGGATACACAAAAGGGGAGCACTTTCCAGTCCGAAGCACGGTTAGTGCCCCCATTTTGAGTATCACGCTCCAGGTCTCGGAGCTCGTCTCCGGAGGCCGCGGACACTCGTGTCGGGTTTCCCATCGAGACTCTGCTAGAAAAGGCTGGAGGAATGGACAAGAGGGGCTGGGTGACAAAAGCAGGTTATAGTCCAAGCTACAAAAGTTCTAGTGTTAGTTTACATAGTTCCACGAGGGGAGAATCGGGGTTGGTTTGTCAGGCCCCTTCCCACCAGCAGACACTCGAGGCCATTCCTCGGGCTCCGGCTGCAAAGCCCCCTGACCTCACCAGCCTGGGGGCCCTGGTGTGCCCACCGGCCACACTCAAATGTCGCAGCACTTTCCGCCTGGCACCCGGAGAGTGCGTCCACATTTGAGTGCCGCCGGCTGAGCAGCGCCCCCGAGCTCTGGCCGGGTGGCCTGGGCAGGCCCGCCTGCCCCGGAGACCGTCCCGGGGACACGGCGAGGGCCAGGAGCCTTGTCGTCCGTCCGCAGCACCGTCTCAATCGGTGGAACTCAAAAAATGGCGGCACTTTCCTCTCACATCAGAAAGTGCCCCCACAGTTTGAGTTGCACAGGTCGAGGAGTCCTGGACGCCAGCGCCGGAGGGGACGCCTGCCGAGGATGCTGAACGTCGCCCGAGTCCTCGGGCGTGGGAAGCAGGGCAGAGGCCGAGCTACGAGGGCATTTAACCCGGGAGACCCCCCACCTCCGGGAGGAGGGGGTCCCAGTGAGTTTAGTGCACGGGCCCACGTCACCCAGGCGAGGCTGCTTTAGAGTAGTTGTCGTTTCAAGGTCGTGGCCCGAGGTTTAGCCTAAGTGACCCCATTTTGGGCCTGTTGTGTCCCCTATATAGGGACTTAGGAGTCCGAGTTACGGTCAATGCCTTGTCCTTACGGCACCAAGGATGCAGAGTGAACAGGGGGTCCCCACTCCCAAGAGACCCAGGGACTCGGGAGCCACCCCACTCGCATTGGTCCCAGGCCCAAGAGCCCAGGAGGGAGCAGGGCAGACACGTGGCGCATGGGCCAACTTACAGGGCTGGGCGAGGAAGGGACGAGATGAGGGGAGCGGGAACGGGGTGCTGGAAGGCGGGGGAGCCCTGGTGGGCCTTCAAAGGCCGGAGGGCTCCAGGGGATCGAAGGGGTAAAGTGCAGGGAGGCCGGGGCAGGGTGGGGGAAATGCAGGTGATACTCACAGGCCTCTAGCGAGGAGCAGAGTGGCGTCTCTTCCCAGGAACTGGGAGGACTGAGATTCTGGGCTCCTAAATAAGCGGAGGACCCATCCAACCCACCCCCACCCCACCCCCACCCCCACCCAACTCGGGGACAAGACCACTCCCCTCCCCACCTCCGCCCAGACCCACCCTGCCCCCTTTCGACTAGCGCTCATCTTGGTCAGACACAGCCTCACGAAATCTTTAAACTTTATACATTTTTAAAAGTTTAGAAGAATAAAAAAGTAAAAAATTTTAGAAAAAGCTTTAAAAGCTTAAACTTTAATGATTAGGACTCTCTCTCATCATTGATGTTTCTATCTCTCCCTCTCCCTTCTTCGCCCTAAAAGCAATGAAACTATCTTATAAAAATAAACACTTTAATGATTATATTGTTAAGGACAACCAAAAAAGCCCACACCACAATGGTCAGTGGTAAAAAGATTATACTGTTTATTGTGAAATAAACAAATTCTGTTGTTCCACCTGAAGGACCTAATTGTGAACTGGGGAAATGCAGGGAATTACCCACAAGAAAGTAACTCCGCCTCCTGGGGGAACTGTAACAAATTGTGCTTGAGCAATCATTTCAATATCATATCTATTATTTATATCTACTATTTATATCATATATATTATTATACTTATTGGGCAAATACGATACGAGATGCTTCGCTAGTTCCATTAGGTACAAGGGGTGACAGGGCCATGGGGTTTGGAGTCTTAAACAGGGTTTCGATGGGCGGGGGGGGGATTTTTTTCCTTCCCCAGGAGATAGCTGCCAACGTCGGTGACATGTTTTTAGAGAAAGAGAGAGAGGAACATCGACTTGTTTTCCACTCATTTGTGCAGTCGCTGGTGGGCTCGTGTGGGCCCTGGCCGGGGATCCAACCCACAACCTCGGGGTAGCAGCCGAGCTACCCGGCAGGGCTGTTGATGCATATTTTTGAGATCTGAGGCATTGTGGCAGTGACTCGAGTTCATGGGAGTTGCTGCGGGTGGTTGGATGAAATTTCAGAAAATATATAAAGTAACAGAAAAAAGCGGTTGTGTGGCAACACAGAGCGTGCTTTTGCCATAATCCCATTAACCTCCTGCTGTGCGACATTTTCCATCTTTATGCCTTTAGGATTACGTGTTAATAGTGAACATTTTGGGGAGCAACTTGGATAAGAGAGGTGGCCTCCAGGCTAGCACGTTGCCTCCAACAACACCTGTGCCTCTTGACTGAGACGTCCTGTGCTCGGCCTTGTTTTTCTAATAAGTTGCTTACCGGTTGGTTCTCAATTATTTGTCAGTTTTTTATTTGTCTCCTGTGCTTAGCTTGGGGTGGGGTGGGGGGCAAAGGCTTGTCTCGCTTGTTCCCTTGTGTCTCCCATCCCCCAAAACCAGCCCTGGGCCTGGCATGCGGTAAAGATGCATCCCTTTTAAGGATGACAAAGTTTATTAAGGCAACTGAATTAAAGGAACATTAAACAGAGACAATATTCAAAGATGACTTTTAAGTACATTTAAAGCCAAAGACCCAATATGATATTTTTCCCATGATTCCCAACATTGTACCATGTTGTGCTCCTCACACTTTCACTGTTTTGATTTCACAATTCTAAGCTTGGTCAGCTCTTTGCTGTTTTGGTCATTTAACCCGTAGAGTTAAGGTCACGAGTTAACATCTTTCTTAAATGCATTTTCCAGGGTACTTTTCCCCAGCTTTACTGAGTTATAGTCAATTTGTTAACTACTGGTTAACGTTAAGTCTCCAGTTAACATCTTTACTCTTTCACGAGCAATTTTGAAATTTTATTTTATTTTTGGCTCAGGACGGAAGGAATCAAACCCCAAAGACCCAGGACAGGAGATTTGCTGGCATGGGGGGGGGCGGCAAGGACAGACAGAAGGACCTTTGCTTCCAGGAGAATTCTCCCTGCAGACCTGAAAGGCCTTCATTTGCAAATGACTAGATCTCGTTGTCATTCCAATCAGCCCGGACTCCCCACCCTCCCCACCCAGGTTTTAGCATTATCGGGCTGGTCTCCATACCAATAAGAACAGGAATTTTTGTGCGTTTTTTAAAAAAAAAACCACCCGTGTGTTTTTTTTTGAAATCCTTTTATGCGCAGCATTCACGCCCATCCTTCTGGAGAACTTTTATCTACACCCCGGGGGCGAGCGGGTGATAATCCAGTTTCTGAAGTTAAGGGAATTCCTCCCTGTTATCTAAATTTACTGCTACCTGTGAGATTAAGGATTAAAGAAAAAAAAAGTGGAGAAAGATGCTTTGCAGGCTGGATCGGAAGCTGGTCCAGGGCACCTGGGTGTCCCGGGAGCCTCCTGTTTACTGGTGTCTGACACCTCAAGATTCAATACACATCACGATATGCCCTGAGCCCCCAACCTGCGCCCCCCGCAGCCTGCAGTCCTCAGTTTTGAGTGCCTCGAACAAAATAATAAAAGATAAAAAGAAAACCCTGACCCAGGGGGAGGTTACATGCAAAGGAGTGAGGCCACATCGCGATTTTGTTGAAGCACAAGAGAAAAAAAGGTCCCCGTGGTGTCCGTGAAAGGCCCAGTCTTAGGGCCGCTCCTGCTCTTTTAGGGAATCCAATCTATGGCACCCCCCTTGCTCCCCAACTTGCACGGGGGGCCCCCCCCAGAACCCAACCGAAGCCTGAATCCAGTGCCCTTGAGACGGCGCCCCCTGGCTCCCCAGGCATGTCTCCTTGGCCTGGAGGACTCACAAACCTAAATTGGTCTAAGTGGTTTAGGTCCCGGCCCATTCTCTCCCCATCCCCGGGCAGAGATGGGCTGACAAACTGGCCCCTTTAGCCTGAGGTCTGTTTTCACACAGCTGAGAATTTTGCCTTTTGAAGTGATTGGGGGGGAAAAAATCCCCAAAGAATAACTGACCTTTCATGACTCATGAACATGACACGAAATTCAAATTTCAGCGTTGATAAAGTTTTATTGGAGCACAGCCACGGGGATGCCGTACAAGTCGCCTGTGGCTGTCCCCTTGTGACAAATGCAGAGTTGGGTCATTTGTGACCCTGTGGCCTATAAACCTAAAATATTTGCTCGGAGGCCCCTTTACAGAACTCGCTGGCCGGCCTCTGTGTTAGGGGGACTGTGACTAGGCTAAGATGACACGGCCGCCTTGCTCGAGCCTCGAGTTTTTAAGCACTAGGTTCGATAGGATTTATAATTTTGTATTAAAACAATGTGGCTTGTGGAAGAGAAATTATTCTGACTCATTCTGACGCTCGTTAAAAATGGCAAGATGGACTTTACTCAAGGCTTGCAATGGGGGGAAGGGAGGCAAACTTGGACCTTCATGTTCTTAGGTGTGTTTTTTTGAGAGGGAGCGAGAGTGAGGCCTCGCTCTGGGGTTCGGCTGAGTCACCCATCCGTTGGCTGTTTTCTGCGTTTGCTGTTTCAGGTGCTTTTCCCCCAACACAGTGGACATGCCCGAGTGGCAGTTGGGGCGGCCTGTTCCTAACTCGTTCAGGGTCAAGACCCCCTGGGCAGGGGAGGCAGGTGGGGCTCAGCTGGCTGCAAGGAGAAGTGGGGCTCTGTGGCCGAAGAGGAGGGCGAGGAACTGGATGTCAGGGTGGCCCAGTTATTCGGGGTGGAGGGGCGACTGACAGCAACTTGTTACCAAGGGGGGCGATGTGGCCAAGACTGGGCTGGGCCGGCCAGAGGCCAGTGAGGGGTGAGGGCCACGCCCTGATTTCCTCCCTTACAAATCCACTTTTTTGGACCTTGGGCCTCACAGAAAGCTGATGGGGGTGGGGATGGGGCAACCTGACGGGAAATGGGGGCCCTGAGGCAGAAATTCCTCCCGCTCCAGGACTCAGGAAAGACATTTAGACCCTCATTCAGGCCAAAGAATGAGAGTGGCTGGGCCTCGTGGAGAATCCGTGGGCTCTCGCGGGCACGGGGGGCGGGCAGGTGGCCGCCTGCTGCGAAAGGCGGGTTCACAGGCTGCCGCCGGGGCCGGGGCCGGGGCCGGGGCCGGGGCCGGGGCCGGGGCCTGGGGAGGGAGAGGCTCCCGTTCACTGGGTTTCTCAGACTTCGCCGAGCCAGAGCGCGTTCCCCGCCCCCCATGAATTGTGAGACGGGGTGTTTTTACTTTAGAAGAGTTTTTTTCTTAATAAATCTCATTTTTTAATATAAGTTTAGATTTACAGAAAAAGTAGTTAGTACAGAGATTCCCTTTATACCTGTTCCCGGTCTCCTATTATTTATATCTCACATTAGTATGGTATGTTACAATTAACAAGCCAACATTAGTATTATTATTGTCATTATTAGCTACAGTCCTACAGTCCAGTTGATAGCTCCTTAGTGGTTTTTTTTTTTTACCCTAATGTCCTTTTTGTGCCCGCCCAGGAGGCCACAGTCCATTTAGTTGTCATGTTTCTTTAGGGTTCACTTGCTTTTGAGGGTTTCTCAGGCTTTCTTTATTCTTTTAAATTTATTGATTTTTAGAGAAAGAGAGACAAACATCGACTTGTTCCACTTTTGCATTCATTGGTTGATTTCTTTATTTTTAATTTTAATTTTTTGATTTGAGAGAAATCGACATGTTGCCCCACTTACTTTTGCACCATTGGTTGCTTCTTGCATGTGCCCGGACTGGGGAACCAGCACCCAACACCTGGTCTCTCTCTCTGGAGAGTCTGTTTTTAAATTTCCAGACTCCACTTTTACTGGGTATATTCAAAGTCTTGTGATACATGCACTTGCTCAACAAGTATTAGTTGAAATCAGCGATTTCCCAGGCCCTGATTCAGCAGGAGGAAATGGAGATCTAATCCCTTAGTGCTTGGGGTGCACAAGCAGGAGCCCAGAATTTGAAATGGCCAAAACCTATAGCAGTCAGGGGGAGGGGAGCCAGTCCAGGGGTAACTCCCCGCGATTTGGTAAGTTTTACGAAAGAAACTCTGAACGCAGGTCGGGAGAAAAGCATCTCTGCCCTTCCACCTGGGTCTGGCAGGCGCGGGCCTCAAAATTGACTGACAATGCGCCGATTAGCAGGAGAAAAGACGGGGCTTGTTTACACTGGCCCGAGGGACCTCCCGGTCAATGGGAGCCTGGACGGGCGGCCCGGAGAGAGGTTTTTACCCATCAACTTAACAAAAGGAGGGTGTTAGGGCTTCCCGGGGGCGGACGGAAGGGTCTCTGGGCCTTTCTGATGCTAAAGGCTTTGGGCCGTCGGTGGGCCCCAGACTTGCCAGGAAACTCACTCCGAGGGGGGCTGAGAGCTGCTGTTTGTTGGGGGGGGAGGGGGCGGCACAAATGAAGGAAGCTCAGCTAAGATGTCTTTCTTTTTTTCTTTCCCCCCCAAATTATAAGAGAAAGTTTATTTAGAAAATTACAGAGGTAGTAAAAGTGAGCCGTAGAAGGCATGGGCTAAGGAGACAAGTCACAGAGGCAGAAAAAGGGCCCTTGGAGCTTAGGAGAGTTCACCCAAAAGAAGGTAAAGAGGCCTTGCTCTGGGAGAGACACACGGAGAGCGAGCTAAGATTTCTTTCTGCATCTCCTGAAGCCCAAATGTTTCCGGGCTAAAGACAACAAAATATTTTTAACTGATTTTAGAGAAAGAGAGGGAGAGAGAGACATGGATTTGTGGTTCCACTTATTTCTGCATCACTGGTTCATTCTTGTATGTGCCCTGACTGGGGATCGAACCCACAACCTTGGTGTATCGGGGACAAGGCTCTAACCAACTGGGCTACCCGGCCAAGGCCAAAATAGTCTTTAAAACAGTTATACATGTTCCGTGATCATAAACAGTTGGTCTATAAAGAAAAAAGCTTAAGAACTAGTACAACTCTTATCATGACCGATATCATTAGCTCAGTGGTTAGAGCGTCATCGGCCTGAGCACCGAAGGGCTCGAGCCCCGGCCAAGGGCACGTACCTGGGTTGCAGGCTCCATCCCAGCCCCAGCGGGGGGGTGCGGGAGGCACCCCCTCGATGTGTCTCTCGCATCGACGTTTCTCTCTGTCTCTCCCTTCCTGCCTCCCTTCCACTCTCTAACCATCAGTGGAAAAATATCCTCGGACGCCGCGAGGAGACTAGACGTAAACGTGGAGGAAGAGGCATAACTCCCTGGGAAGACAGCTGCCTGCAGTCACCCAGACATGAGTCACGCGTGTAGACAGAGGGCTTCTATGTCGTGGTGAGGTCACTTCTACCCGGTGCTTGGGCAACCGTGGGCAGTGCTCCCCTTCCCGACATCCTGGGAGTGACTCCGGGATGAGTCAGACACATCGCTGGGATTTTTGGCTTCGTGGTGGCCTCCAGAAGGCTGTCTGTCTGTCTGTCTGTCTGGATGGATGGTGTGTCGATATGATGCCCCAACCAACTGAGCCACACTGGCCAGGACAATAGTAACTCTTACAGTTACTGTGGACAAAGAAGGGGCCACGGACTAAACCGGACAAGCTCAGGGGAGGCCTGCATGGCGGGCCCTACAAATTCAGAGGCCAAAAGTAGCCATAAAAATTCCTAAAATAGTGTCGGGGCCGAGGCCTGTAGCTTCCTTGACAAAGGTCAATCTGGACCTTACCTGAGCCTGTCCATTGTCTTGGTGCTTCTCCGAGAACATACCTTTGAGACCCTTTCGTAGTTCATAAGTGGGTGACTGGGTGCTCACACGCTCGTAAATTGTTTTAAAAATTAGGAACCAGGTAAATGTAATCAAATCTGTGATCTTCTTTATTAAAACATAGAATAAAAGAAAAAAAAATTGGGGAGATGCTAGAACCTACGTTCTCGCTCTTGGAAATTCAGAGGGCAGCATCTCAGTATCCTGCAGGGTCCGAGGAGGACAGAGTCAGAGACCTGCATGACTTCATTTTCCACATTCCTTTTAGAAATACTTTGGGGTTTTTTTGTCTTCCTCTGGGCGATTCTGCATCTTTAGAGACATCACCCTGGGGCAAGAAGTTTCCAGGGAAGCAGTCAGCACAGGTCGTTTGTTCACTCAGGGGCCAGGACAAGGGCTGTTTTAAGGTCATTGGTGTTTTAATAACCAAAGGGTCATATTTACCCAAAACCTACCAGTGTTTGGCCCGTTTTCTGAAGGGAGGACACGCAGCGTGGAAGATACTAAAGGAACCCTGGAGCTGGCTAAGTGGTGGCCACGGGTTTTGAACCCAGGACTCTGCCACAGGATCCAGCCTTGGGAAGGGGTTTGGTTCCCCTCCCTCCAGAAAAGGAAACGTCCCAGGGGCCGGCTTCGCTGAGCCTGGCTCGCCCGGAGCGCCCCCTCCCGGCGGGAGTGGGGAGGCGCATCTCTGTTCACGCCACCTCTGTGTGCGTGAAGCCAGCCCGGGTGGAGGTCATACTTGGTTTACTGACCTGCGTCCCTGAGGTCCTTTGTCTGAGCTCCCGCTGCTAGGAAACCGTGTCCTCTACCATCCCCTGCCGTTGGACGTCCCAGTCCTTGAGAGTCCACCTCCGGAAATAGCCACCCAGCAAACACTTTCCTACCCCCCACTGCTTCCCGGGTCCTGGGGCCCTGGCTGCGGTGTCGCACCCCGACCACAGACCAGTGTCCCGTGCTGTGGGCTCGCCCTACCTCCACTCCGGTCTCCCTGGGGGATTTTTCTGGAGCTAGACCAGAGCGTTCTTTTCAAAAGGCAAGTAATTATCTTGACACAAACGCAGCTAAAAAGTACCTTAATGGGCCCCAGTGTCCCTGAAAAACAATGACTTTTTCCCAGCGCTGCCTAAAGCACCTTGTCCCTGTTTGGTTTTCATTGTGATCCCTCTCGCTGGCTCCCTCATTAGATTGCAGCCCTGCCGCCTCTTTTTGTTTCTGTTCTCACAGAGGGCCCTCAACGTGTGATTTTCTTTGCCTGGAACGCTGTTTGCCAGCTGATCACAAGGCCAACCTCTGTGCATCCTTTTAAGCTCGCATGTGATTTTCTCGGGAAAAGGTTGTTCCCGACAGTACGAACTGTTCCGATTCTTTTGCACAATAGACCACAATTTCTGAAATGCGCAGAGGTGTCTATTACGTAGAGCTCGGCTTTTTTTCTTCTCCTTAAGGGAATGAAATGCTACAAACATACCGGGTATACGGAGTCGGGACCAGTCCCTGCTGCGACAGTCAGCTGGGAGAAAGCAGGAACGTGGTGAGCTGTCCTGAGAGGCTCAGGCGGCAAAAGCCAGACTGTGGGAGCCTCTTACTGGTCCAGCGGCTCAGGTTCTGCAGCAAAGATTATAAAGAAGGGGATGTAATATTCAGAAGGTCAGGGTGGGAGAGCATCGGAAAAGAAGGGAGTATTATTATTTTCTTCTTTTTTAAAAAAAATTCTCACCCGAGCCCAGCCAGTGTGGCTCAGTGGTTGAGCATTGACCTATGAACCAGAAGGTCATGGTTCAGTTCCCAGTCAGGGCACATGCCCAGGTTGCGGGCTCCATCCCCACTAAGGGGCGTGCAGGAGGCAGCCGATCAATGACTCTCTCATCATTGATGTTTCTCTCTCTCTCCCTCTCCCTGCCTCTCTCTCTGAAATCAAGAAAAAACATTTAAAAAAATAATAAAATAAAAAGAAATAAAAATCTTCACCTGAGGATATGTTGTTTTCATTGACTTGAAAGAGAGAGGAAGGGAGAGGGAGAGAGAGAGAAACGTCACTGTGAGAGCAAAACGTTGATTGACTGCCTCCTGCATGCCCCCTGCCAGGGACCAAGCCCATAACCCAGCCTGCAACCTGGGCATGTGCCCTGACCCCAAATGGAACCAGCAACCTGGTGCACAGGATGAAGCCCAACCAACTGAGCCACACTGGCCAGGGCTTTATTTATCGACTGATTTAAGAGAGAGAGGAAGGGGGAGGGAGAAGGAGAGAAACACTGATTTGTCGGTCCACTTATTTACGCATTCATTGATTGACTCCTGTATGTGCCCTGACCGGGGATAGAACCCACAACCTTGAGTTATCTGGGCGACACTCTAACCAACTGAGCTACCTGGCCAGGGTGAAGACATGTTATTCTTGAGTTCCCCGTCCAAGCAGTAGGACAGTGTTTGACAAGGGGTATTGCTCAAAAACATTTTTCTTAATCAGTTCACTAAAGAACAAACCTCAGCATCAATCCACATAGACATGACCTAGATATCGATCCACTCTCCCATTGGATTGATACTGGGTTGAGTTGATATCTAGGTCATGTCCAGGTTACTCACAGAACAAGGAGAGCCTTCCCGTGTAGAGCCAACCTGCAAAGGTACGCACAGGACAAACAGGGCTAGAAGCTGCTGCTGCTGCTGGGTAAGTCTCTTTTTAAAAAAGAAAATAAATGTTTGTATTGATTTTAGAGAGAGCGGAAGGGAGAGGGAGAGGGAAACATCGATGGGCTGCCTCCTGCACACCCACTACTGGGGATGGAGCCCCCCAACCCGGGCATGTGCCCTGACTGGGAATCAAACTGGTGACCCAAGTCTTGGTGCATGAACCAACGCTCAGCCCACTGAGCCACACCAGCCAGGGCTTGCCTCTTAACTTCAGATGAGGACACTCAATGTCTATTTGCTTTACCAGGATCAAGTCTGTAATCCAACTCTGGTGCTTGGGACACGGAAGCCACTTGGAGGTGAGAATAAAGCTGCCTGCACAGACGTTATAACGTAGTCTTCGAAGGTGTGGATGAGAAGGGGCCACATGCTAAGCCTGACGAGACCAGGGAAGGCCTGCATGGCGGCCTTGCAAACTCGGAGAACTAAAGTAACCACAATGGTCTGCAATTAAAACTTTAAAACTAAAAGCAGCTGATGGTGGGTAGTCACGTCCTAAGGCAGTATTTTGCCCTAACAAGGTTAATTTTCACCTTAACTAAGCCAGTCTGTTGTCTTTTGCATCTGAGATAGCAAACCCGATTAACATGCCTTTGCAAAACAAAGTAATTTCCTGTTTTTCAGGGCCCTCTAGGCCCGGAGCTGAGACCACAAACCCCGTCATTATTGTTGTTATCATGTTAATTGTTGACTGTTAACTACCCTGCACCTGCCTAAGTAAAAGGTGTATGTTTACCCTATTACTCCCCCCCTTGCATTTCTGGGAGAGTGTGGGGGGGGGCACCAATTGGTTACTCCCTGCATTCGCCCTGACGGGGCCAGGCTTGAGCCTGCAACTGAGGTGCTTGTCCTTGGCAGGAATCGAACCCGGCACCTTCCAGTCGGCGGGCAGATGCTCTAACCAGTGGGCTCGTGTAACCCGCTTGCCTCTCCTCTTTTGCTTGTAATACACAAAACTGTGCAAAACTTCCCTTCCCCAGAGCATCACCCCAATACTTGAGAGTCTGCCTCCCAGCGCGTGTGGACAGTTTGGCTCAAATAACGCACGAAAACCCGCACAGGTCTGGACGCTTGTCGCCGAGGCGGCCGCTGAGGCCCTGCAGCCGCGCTCGCTGCCCCCGCCGCCCCGCCCGCCATCAGTTCTGCTTTCCCGCGCACGCCCTTGAATTTGTAACGGCTGAGGCGATGGAAACGCGTATCATTAGTTCCCCGTTAGCTCTGAAACCCAGGGTCCTTGGTTTGGGTTAAATTTAGCTTTAAATCCTAGCTCTAGAAATTCCCCCTCTCCCTGGAGACCTAGACTTTCCCCAGATAATCAGCAACCCTAAGGCGGCAGAAGGCAGGAGCCCAGACCTGCCACGTGCTCTGTCCCTGTGGCCGGGCAAAGATAACACCTCGAGCAGGTGACGTGTCACCTCCCGGGTCTTGGAGCGAGCCTCTGGCTGGACCGTCGGGGTCGGGCTCCTGGGCATTGGCCCCTGCTCCCCGGGGGCTGCCAGGCTCCGTGGTCGCTCTCGCTGGGCTCCGGCAGCCTGGCGGGCGAGCTCTAACAGCTCCGCCTACCCTTGAAATCCTTTCTATGAGCCTGCCCATACTTGATCCCTTAGGGGTCGAAGGAGGCCATCGGCTTTAGCTAGTGAAGTGCTTGGGATATTATGCTTGATTTTGAAAAGTCAGAGTATTTAGTCCATTTGTTCTATTATAATGACCTGGGGCGGGTGAAGGGGGCCAAATATATGGTGATGGAAGGTGAGTTGACTTTGGGTGGCGGGCACACAGTGCAATATACTGATCTTGTAGCAGAATCTACACCTGAAACTTATATGATCCTATTAACCAATGTCACCCAATTAATTTAATAAAAAATACAACCCCCCCAAATTACTTGTATTTGGTCATTTAATTACATTTATTGGGGTGACACTGGCTAATAAATTCAAATAGGTTTCAAGTGTGTAATTCTGTAATACATCATCCGTATGCTGCATTGCGTGGTGCAGTCTCCTCTACCCTCCTTGTCCCCTCACACATACTACCCCTCTGGTTGGTTCCGTTATTTTATTTATTTTAATTTATTGATTTGAGAGAGAGAGAGAGAGACATCAATTTGTTGTTCCTCTTATGCATTCTTTGGCAGATTCTTGCACGTGACTAGGGATCGAACCCCTAACTTCCTTATATTGGGACAATGCTCTAACCAACTGAGCTCCCCTGCCGGGCCTGGCTTTTGTTGTTGTTGTTTTAATATATTTTATTGATTTTAGAGAGAGAGAGAGAGACAGAAGCATCGACTGGTTGCCTCCTGCAGGCACCCCGATCAGGGAACCGAACCCACAACCTGGGCATGTGCCCTGACCGGGAAGCGAACCAGCGACATTTTCGTGCAGGGGACAGTTCTCCAACCAACGGAGCCATGCAGGCCAGGGCTTGATTTTGTTTTTTTAAAGGTTGGGTTCAAGCATTTTTACAGTGTGACTACTGTGTGAATATGCTCCATGCAGAATGTGAAAGGTTGCTCACCCCAATTAACATGAGTAACCCCACAGCAAGAATTTTCTTGAAGCTGAACCAGCTTGTTCAGACTAAAATTCTCAAAATTTGCCTGGCGGGAAAACAGGCCCCTCTTGAGCCTCTGAGTTTTTTTTTCATGTGTTTATTTGTTTAATTGTTTAAAATATGTTTTTATTGATTTCAGAGAGAGGGAGAGGGAGAGAGACATCAGTGATGAGACAGAACCTTCGATCGGCTGCCTCCTGCACGCCCCCTAGTGGGGATCGAGCCCCAAAACCTGTGCCCTGACCCGGAATCCGAGCGCGATCTCCTGGATCCTAGGTCGATGCTCAACCGCTGAGCCACGCCAGCCGGGCTCTCTCTCTCTCTTCTTGTGCGCAAAAGTGTTCGTAAAAAAGAAAGAACACAAAACCCCTCAACCTTTTACTCAGACATTTCCTGGAAGATGAGAGGGTGGGGCCGATGAGAGAATATGCCTGGGGACCATCTGACATCACAGGACTGAAGCTCAGACTGTCATTGTTTCCAGCGTCTCTTAAATACTTTGTACACGCCCTGAACACTGATCCTTTCAGGAGTTTCTTGAATTCTCGGAAACCACCTTTTCAGGCAGAAAATGACGTCATCCCATTCTACACAAGGGGAAACTGAGGCTCTGGGAGGGAAAGTCCTGCCCAAGCCTGATCATGGAAGCCTTCTTCGGGAGTTCGGGGCTTAGCTTCTCCTTGGGCTCTTGGCCAAATGCTTTGTGGCCAAATAAAAGTATCTAATACAAAATAAAATATGGTAGATTCATGCAATAGAGTATTTAACAATTTTTTTAAAATTTATTTGAGAGAAAGACATGGATTTGTGGTTCCTCTTACTTATGGTTCATTTGTCGCTTGTTGTATGTGCCCTGATAGGGGAGTGAACCAGTAACCTTGGTGTCCTGGGACAATGCTCTAACCGGCTAAGCTACCTGGCCAGGGCCTTCAGACGACAGAGTATTACAGCCTGAAAAAGGACTTCTCGCCCTGGCCGGGGAGGCGCAGTTGGCTGGAGCGTCGTCCTGTGCACCGAAAGGTTTCAGGTTCGATGTTCGCTCAGGACACACGCCCAGGTTGCAGGTTTGATCCCCATCGATGGTTTTTTTCTCTCTCTCCCTCTCCCTTCCCCTCCCTCTAAAATCAATATGCATAAACTGGGGGGGGGGGGGGCGTGAGGAATGGAGAGGGGTCACTGGGAAAAAAAGGGAGCATCTGTAATACTTTCAATATAAAGATAAATTTTTAAAACTGCATATCAAATGAGGATTCAAAAATTTTTTAAAAAGCTGTGCAGTATTAACGTGTACTTGACATACCCCAAAACACATCCATCATAAGTGCACAATTCAAAGAAAAAGTAATCCTCACCTGAGGATATGCTTGATTTTAGAGAGACGATGGGAGAGAGAGAAACATCAATGATGAGTCACTGATCGGCCGCCTACTGGGGATCCAGCCCGCAACCCGGGCATGTGCCCTGACCGGGAATCGAACCCCGATCTCCTGGATCCCAGGTCAACGCTTGACCACTGAGCCACGCGGGTGGGCCGGGGGTGCTCCTTACATTTACATCGTGATGCCTTTCCCTGCCTGCACCCTCAGCTCCCCAGCAGACCGAGCTCCTGGCGGCATAAACCCGAGCCACTCATCGTTTATCTCCGTGGATGGCTGTGTAGCATGCCCCGTGCTTGCCCAATGCTTTTGATATGTGAACGAACAAACGCCAGAGATTTTTGACTCCCCTTCTTTCAGTTGGGGTCTGGTATCCTGGACATCTGCGTGCCTCAGGCCATGTGCACACTGTAGAAAGCTCAGCAGCCAGGGACGGCTTGGAATGAGTCACCTGGAGCCATGCCGACTGTGGTTGAGCTGAAAACTGGGAAGGCCCAGAAGGTTCAGGAAGACCTTTGACCTCTCCCACTCACTGTCCAAAAGAATGTAAGATAGAAGACCTGCTCCAAGAATGGCGATATCGCCAAAGATAAGTACAGTTTAGTAAAAAACTAGTGTGTGATAGGAAGGAACCTTTGGTCAAAGTCCTCTCTGTGTCCCATTGTTTTAAGACGGCACAGCAAACATTTTTACAAAACATTAACTCTTCTCATCCCCTATAAATAAATGGCCTTACTTCCCCTTGAGGTCCTAGATCTCCACTTCCCCATCCTTGGTCCAGAATGACATATATACCTAAGGTTGCCTTCTGGTTTTTGGAACCTTCATGCTTATGTCAATTCCTGTGCACACGTGTGTATTAAAACTTGATTTTTCTCCTGTTAATCTGCCTTGTGTCATTTTAATTATTCAGAAAGACTACCAGAGAAAGTTTCCCCATCCCTGACCAGGGTAAGAAGAGAGAAAGAGCGGGGTTGGGAGCAGGATCCCATGTTCTACAGCCCCTACTTCTGGCATCTTTGATGAAATGGATTTATGCATTTAAAAGTCTTAAAATCAGCCCGGCCAGGCGTGGATTAGCCAGTGAGCAACAACCTAGGATCCAGGAAATCAAGGTTCGATTCCTGGTCAGGGCACATGCCCGGGATGCGGGCTCGATTTCCATTTGGGGGCGTGCAGGAGGCAGCCGATCCATGACCCTCTCATCATTGATGTTTCTCTCTCTCCCTCTCCCTTCCTCTCTCTGAAATCAATAAAGATATATTAAAAAAAAAAAAAAAGTCTTAGAATCATGTCACCCAGCAATTCCGCTCCTGGGTATATACCCCAAAGAACTGAAAGCAGGTTCTCAAAGAGGCATTTGTATGTCCATGTGTATAGCAGCATTATTCACAATAGTTGGGAAGTGGAACCCAAGTGCCCATCAACGGAGAAATAGATGAACACCAGGTCCCCCCATACAAAGGAATTTCATTCAGCCTTAAAAAGGAAGGAGATTCTGACGCCGGCTCCAACATGGATGGGCCTTGGGTGTACTATGTTGAGGGAAATAAGCCTGACCCAAAGGGACAAATATTGTATGCTTCCACTTCTATGAAGTATCTAGAGCGGTGCAAGCCTTAGAGACAGAAAGTAGAATGGTGGGTGCCAGAGGCTGGGAAGGCTGGGCATGGGGGAGTCAGTGTTTAGCGGGGACAGAGTCTCGGGTTTGCAAAATGAGGAGAATTCTGGAGCGCAAGGATACAGCAATGGGTGTGCGTGCACTTAATACTACTGAATAGGACACTTTAAAATGGCTCGGGAGGCCCTGGCTGCTTTGCTCAGTGGTTAGAGCGTCCACTCGCAGCCCCCTGGAGTCTTGGGTTCGATTCTCCATCAAGGGCACGTAGCTCTCTGTTCAACAGGAGGTAACCAATTGACATATCTCTCTCACATGGATGTCTCCCTCTCCCTTCCTCTCTCTCTCAAAATCAATAAAGAATTATTTAAAAAATAAATGAATAAAATAGTTCAGGTGGAGATTTTTTTTTTTCTTCAATTTTTTTATATATCTTTATTGATTTCAGAGAGAGGGCAGCAGAGGGAGAGAGAGAGAAACATCAGTGACGAGAGAGTCAGTGGGGATGGAGCCCGCAACCTGGGCATGTGTCCTGACTGGGAATCGAACCTCGATCTCCTGGATCCCAGGTCGATGCTCAACCACTGGGCCCAGCCGGGCCAGGTGGAGATTTTTGTCACATGTATTTTACTATGAAAAGGAACCTTCGAGCGGTGCCCTGAGGGTAAACACAGAAGCCTCTGGCCTGATAGGATCACAGCAGCCTCCTGGGCCCTCCTGAGCCGCCCTGCCTACCCGGGGAGGGTGGTCTTGACGCGTTCCCAGCTCTGTTTTTAGAGATTCTATCAGCTCCAGCTCCGCCTGGCTTCCCTCAGACGACGGGCTTCTAGCCAGTGATCCTGGGGCTGCTCCTGCGGTCGGGTAGGACCGACGCGGGAGTGAGTTCCGGTACCTTAGAGACCTCGGCAACCGAGCGTGCCGTTAGCTACTCAGCCGGCTCCACTTCGGGGTGGAAAAGACCCATTTTCCAGATGAAAGAAGGAGCGGTGAGTTGTGTGTGTGTGTGTGTGTGAGAAGGGGTGAGGGTGGGGGAGGTTGGGTAAGTGTCCACAGGTTCTGAGGCTGGTTTGGTTTTCTAATTTTTATTTATAGATTCTTATTTTTATCTTTAGAGAGAGAGAGAAACATCGGTTTGTTGTTCCACTCACTCATGCACTCATTGGTTGATTCCTGTACGTGCCCTGACCGGGGATTGAACCCACAACCTTGGTGTAGGGGACGGTGCTCTAACCAACAGCAAGGAGAAAGGGAACCCCCAGCCAGGGCCCCCCACCTTCACTTTTTTTTCTTAACCCGCATCCTAGGATAGTCTGTTGCTTTTCAGGGAGAGTGGAAAGGAGAGTGAGAGAGAAACAGAAAGAAACATATCGATTGGTTGGATTGGTTGCCTCCTGCACACGCCCGGACCAGGCCGGGGTCGAGCCTGCAACCGAGGTACGACATGCCCTTGGCCTGAATCGAACCCGGGACCCTGAAGTCCGTGGGCCGGCACTCTAACCGCGGAGCCATCTCTAAGTGCACCGTTCAGCAGCATTGGGTCCATTTACACTGCTGTGCAAGCAACGTCCAGGGCCCTCATCCATCTCACCCGACAGAAACTGCATCGTCGCTGGGAAACAATCACTCTCCCCTTCCCTCCCGGGCCCTGGAACCACCACCATTCTCCTCTTAGTCCTTTTTCCCCCAATTACAGTTGACATTCCATTCACATTAGTTTCAGGTGTACAGCAAAGCAGTCAGGCATTTTTATAACTTACAGAGTGACTCCCCCCGTGAGTCTGGCACCCCTCTGACACCATACATAGTTATTACAATATTATTTTTATCTATCAATTGATTTTTTAAATAGTTTTTAAAAAAACTCTCACCCGAGGAGACATTTGTTTCTTTTAGAAAGAGAGGATGGGACATAGAGGGAGAGAGAGGGAGAACCAGTGACTGGGTGCCTCTTGCACCCCCCCCACCGGGAACGAACCCCCAACCTGGGTATGTGCCCTGACCGGCAACCGAACCCACGACCTTTTGGTTTACGGGACGACACTCCAACCAAGCGAGGCACACGGGCCGGGTGACGATATTACTGACTGTGTCCCCGTGCCGTCCTTTATATCTCCGGGACTCTTCCGCGACTGCCACTGGGCATTAATCCCTTGTCTTTGTCACCCCCCCCCTCAGTCTCCTTCCTGTTTCTATGAATTTGACAACTCTGGGTAATTCATAGGAGCACAAAGGTTCTCAAGGTTCGTTAGCGCTGTAGCCTGGGCCAGAATTGCCCTCCTTTTAAGGCCTTCTTGGTCCTGGCAGAGGGGTGTGGTGAGGAGACATCCCAGGCCCGGAGTCTGTGCCCCCCGAGCCAGAATGAAGTCGCCCCCCCCCAGGCAGCTGGGGGGCCCTTCTCGTCGGACGCTTCCTCTGAGCTGGGCTAGAGTCTCTCCCTCCCTACAAATTCCATCTCTTCCCGCCCCAGCTCCCAAGTCCAAACCCATTTCACTGCAAAACCAAACCAACCAACCAACCAAAAAAACGAGAGAAAGCGATCAGGGTGCCGGGTCCTTGGCGGGGAAATCCGAGGCCTGCGAGCCCTCTCATCGCCCAGCCCCGGGCGGGAGGAGGTAGTGATAACGGTAATAATATTCCCCTGGGGCCTGTGAAGGCGGGAGCGCAGAGCGCGGCCTGTGGCTCCTGCAGAACCAGGGGGCGGCAGGCTGTGCCCGCTGAGCCTCGCGGCGGGCGGGGTGCGCGCTCTCCACTGCTCCCGTCTTGTTTTCTCGGCGACCCAGGCCTGCTCCCCAAGCCCACCGAGGATGCTGTGCCAACACGTGTGCCAGTTCGGGCAGAAGCTGGTTCGCAGGAGGCCCCTGGAGCTGAAGGAGGGCCCTGCCAGCGGCCTGGCCCGTTGTCTCAGCGCCCTGGATCTGGTGGCCTTCGGTGTGGGCAGCACCCTGGGCGCAGGCGTGTACATCCTGGCTGGGGAGGTGGCCAGGGACAAGGCTGGCCCGGCGATTGTCCTCTGCTTCTTGGTGGCTGCTGTGACTTCCGTGCTGTCTGGGCTCTGCTATGCGGAGTTCGGGGCCCGGGTGCCATGCTCCGGGTCCGCGTATCTCTACAGCTACGTCACGGTGGGACAACTGGGCGCCTTCATCAGCGGATGGACGCTCATACTGTCCTATGTCATAGGTGAGGTGGCGGGGCCGCTGTTGGGGAGACGGGGGCTTAGGAAAACCGGAGGGGGTGAGGGCGCTCTAGATCCTCATTCAAGAACACTTGGTTCTATCACCCACCTTGTGAGGGGAAGTGGGTAACTGTCAGGGGAACCCCCAAGCTTGATTCCACTCAACTCTGTCCTGCCTTCCTTAAACAACTGCTCCAAGAACCAGGGAGAAATGCGAGCTGTGGGAACTGGGGAAGAATTCCTGGGGGTGAGAGAGAGACATGCTCCCCAAGGCCCATCTCCTCAGCACTGGGAGGTCTCTGCTCAGCCGTTGGCTTCCTGAGATTTCCCCTGACCACCCAATTTATAGTGCCAACCCTCATCTCCCAGTCCCCTCCGTCCCAATGCCCCGCTTTCTTTTCTTGCATAACATTGATCTGCTCCTAACATTTTCAATAGTTCCCCTGTTTTGTGAGACATCTGCGTCTGCTCTCCCCACCCCACGAAAATAGGAGAACCTCTGAAGCTCTGGCCTGGTAGCTGAGTTGGTTAGAGCGTTGTTCTGAACACTCCAAGGCTGCAGGTTCCACGTTTCTGTCTGTCTGTCTCTGTCTCTCTCTCCCCCTTCCTCTCTCTAAAATAAATAAATGAAAACAAATTTTAAAAAATTGTTAAGCCCTGACCCGGGTGGCTTAATTGGTTGGAACATCACCGCGTGCACCAAAAGGTTGCGGGTTCCACTCCTGGTCAGGGCACACACCCAGGTTGCGGGTTGGAGCCCCAGTTGGGGCGTGTGTGGGAGGCAACCGATCAACGACTCTCTCTCACGTCCATGTTTCTCTCTTTCTCTCCCTCCCCCACTTCCTCTCTAAAAAGAAATCAAGAAAAAACAAAACTAGAAAAAAAATAAAAGAGAATTTTTTAAAAAGCAAGAGAAAAAGAAATGAAACTCTTTGAGATTAGTATTTTGCTTGTTTTTCCCAAAAATATATCCCATGGTGCCGACCGGGGGCGCAGATGGTACATGACTGTGACTTCTGCCCTGCAGGGAGTGCCAGTGTGGCCAGGGCCTGGAGCTCGGCCGTGGACAGCCTGACTGGGAACCGCGTCTCCCAGGCGCTGCGGGGCAGTGTGCCTCTCCACGCGCCCCACCTGGCCAGCTACCTAGACTTCTTCTCGCTGGGCCTGGTGCTGCTGCTCACCGGTGAGGCTGGGGTCGGAGGCAGGATGGAAGAGTGGGGCGCGGAGGGGGAGCTGGGGTGCGAAAGGCTTGGTGGTGCAAAGGGCTGGGGGATTAGAGAACAGAAAGGGGGGGTTGGTGGGAGAGACGGAAGGCAAGATGTAGACCATTGTTTCCCACCCTTGGAATGCTTGCCGTTTTGAGCTGGGTCATTTTTTGGTGTGGAGGACTGACCTGTGCAGTAGGGTTTCATTTAAAAAAAAAATCTTCGTAGGATATTGATGCGAGTGCCGCCCAGGCCCTCAAACGGGACAATCAGAATGTCTCCAGACGCTGCCATGTGTCCATTAGGGGACAACGTCGCCTCCAGCTGAGAACTATTGACTCAGACAAACAAGTTTCTTCCTCTGTACTGAGACCAAAGTTTTATTTTTATTTACTTATTTATTTTTACTTTTTAAAAAATATATATCTTTATTGATTTCAGAGAGGGAGGAAAGGAGAGGGAGAGAGAGAGAGAAACATCAATGATGAGAGAGAGTCATTGACCGGCTGCCTCCTGCACGCCCTGGACTGAGGAGGGAGCCTGTAACCCCGGCATGTGCCCTGACCGGGAATCGAACCACAATCTCCTGGTTTCTAGGTTGATGCTCAACCGCTGAGCCACACCCAGCTGGGCAAGACCAAAGTTTTAAAAAATTATTTTAATTAAAAAAAAAAAAATTTGAGCCCTGGATGGTTTGGCTCAGTGGTTAGAGTGTCGGCCCCTGGACTGAAGGGTCCCGGGGTTCAGTCCAGACAAGGGCACTTACCTTGGCTGCAGGCTCGACCCCTGGCCCCCGTCGGGTGCGTGCAGGAGGCAACCAATTGATGTGTCTCTCTCACATCAATGTTTCTCTCGCTCGCTCGCTCGCTCTCTCCCTCCCGCTCTCTCTGAAAAGCAATGGAAAAATATCCTTACATGAGGACAAACCCTTCCCCCCAAAATAATGAAGTGTGTGGTTCGGTGGCCCTTGGCGCGTTCAGTGCTGTGCAGCCATCCCCTCGCTCTCCCCGAGAACACTGGCATCGCCCCAAAAGGAAACCCAGTGCCCGTCCACGGTCCCTGCCATCGCCCCTGCCCCGGCCGCTGGAGACCAGCAGCCCGCTTCCGTCTCGCCCTGTCTCCCCGCAGGCCTCCTGGTTCTGGGAGCCAGGGAGTCCGCCCTGGTTTCCAAGATGTTCACGGGCCTGAGCCTCCTGGTGCTCAGCTTCGTCGGCCTCTCGGGCTTCCTTAAGGGAGACCTGCGCCACTGGCGGCTCACGGAGCAGGACTACGAGCTGGCCAAGCTGGCGTCCAACGGCACCTCCAGGTGGGCCGGGGGCCGGGCGATGGGGGCACGGAGTCGGGGGCTGCGGTCTTGACCACAGACGCACCGTCTCTCCCCACAGCCTGGGCGCCCTGGGCTCCGGGGGGTTCGTGCCTTTCGGCCTTGATGGGATCCTCCGAGGAGCAGCGACGTGCTTCTATGCATTCGTGGGCTTTGACTGCATCGCCACCGCGGGTAACAGGGCCGTGCTGCTCCGCTTGGGGTCTGGGCACCATCTGGGCTGCCCTTGGGCGCAGGGCGGGTGGAAGGCTCGCCGGCCCTCGGGGATTTCTGAGGACAGGATGCTGTGCCCTCGCCCGGGCGCGGGTCTCTGACCCGCAATGCCCCCCGGCCCGCAGGGGAGGAAGCCCGCCACCCTCAGCGAGCCATTCCCCTGGGCATCGTGCTCTCGCTCTTCATCTGCTTCCTGGCGTATTGTGGCGTCTCGGCGGCCCTCACCCTCATGGTGCCCTACTACCAGATCCACCCCGGCAGCCCCCTGCCCCAGGCCTTCCTGCATGTTGGATGGGCCCCTGCCAGATACGTCGTGGCTGCCGGGACCCTCTGTGCTCTGTCGTCCAGGTCAGTGTGGGCAGCTCTCTCCTGTTGCCTCCGGGTTCCCAGGTATCCCGGCCGTGGATGGAGGATGGGGGGGACCCCTCGCCCCGCAGAGGCTCGGCTGCAGGCCCCCGTGCTCTTCAGAGCCTCGCACGTTCCCTTTTCTCCTGCAGCCTCGTGGGCTCCATGTTCCCCATGCCTCGGGTGATCCTGGCCATGGCAGAGGACGGGCTTCTTTTCCGGGGACTTGCCAGGATCCACCCCCGAACACGCACCCCCGTCACAGCCACCCTAGTGTCTGGGACTATCGCAGGTGAGGGACAAAGCCCGGCCCTTTTCGGGCGGATTTCCTCAGCTCGGATATTTCCGCGGCGTCTCACCCTGCCCGCCCCTTGTCTGCCCCGCGCCGCAGCACTGATGGCCTTCCTCTTCGAGCTCGAAGATCTGGTGGATCTCATGTCCATCGGGACCCTGCTTGCGTACTCCCTGGTGGCCTTTTCTGTGCTTGTCCTCAGGTGAGACCCCGCTGCATCTTGAATGAGGGGTCTTGAATCAATGGGTATTTTTTTATAATGTCTTTATTGATTTTAGAGATAGAGGAAGGGGGAGAGAGAGAGAGAGAAACATTGATGTGAGAGAGAAACATCCATCAGTTGCCTCCCGTAGGCACCCCCACCAGGGACCGAACCCACAACCTGGGCATGTGCCCTGACCGGGAATCGAACTGGGGACCTTTGGGTGCACAGGACAACGCTCGACCGGCCGAGCCACACTGGCTGGGGCTGAGCCAGTGGGCACTGAAGGGGTGGCTGCTCCTGGTGGCCTTCGCGAGGCCCCGTCCGTGCACCGCTACACTCGGGTGGGGAAGAGGCTGGGCGGGTGGGCAGCGGCCGGGTGGGTGCTCCCTTCGCACCTCCGACCCAGGTACCAGCCAGACGAGACGTCGAGCAAGAGCAAGCGAGCGGAGGTGGAGATAACCGAGGCAAAGCTTGAGCTCGAAGCAGGGCCTCCGGAGGCCGTACCGGCAGCGGGGATCGCGAGGACCCTGAGGAGCCTGCTTAACCCCGGGAGCACCGTCCCCACCCGGCAGTCCGGCCGCGCCGTCTACGGCTGCGCCCTGCTGCTAGGTGAGCGTGGGCTGTCCCCTCGGCCGGGTCCGGAGCCGGGGGGTCAGGTGGGAGTGTGTGCCTTTGGAGGAGTCCGGGACATACCGCCCCGCCGTGATGTGGGCAGTTTTGGGGGTGGGGTGTGCCCCAAGTTCTTGACACATTTGGCTTCTGAAGTTGGACCTGCTGTCCAACCCGACCCGACCTGGCCCTTGCAGCTCTTCTGCTAACCGTCCTGAGCCTGATAGTGGCCCAGTGGCCCAGCCGTCTGGTCTCTGGAGACCCAGTGCACACAACTGTGACTGGGCTGCTGCTTCTGCTAATTTTGGGGATCACAGTCATCATTTGGAGACAGCCCCAGAGCCCAACTCCTCTTCACTTCAAGGTAGGTGACTCGATGCTCCCAAACTACCTTGAGAGAATGAGCTCTGCACTCTACTCGGGAACACCCCGAGGGACACCCCGTATGAGCAGCACTGACTGCACAGCCCGGAAGGACGGGAGCCTTCCTTCCACCCAGCGGGGCCATCTTTCGAGCACCTGTGGTGTGTTCAGGGACGAGCTGACTTTGCCCACAGGTCCCTGCGTTGCCTGTCCTCCCACTGATCAGCATCTTTGTGAATATCTACTTGATGATGCAGATGACCTCTATGACCTGGGCCCAGTTTGCCATCTGGATGGTGATTGGTAAGTGGCTTTCTGGGGAAAAGAGGCCTCTTGGGTGACTGAACCCAGCCTTCTTCCTACGACTTTCCCCCCAAAACTGTCTCAGGTGCCATAACAGGAGGCCTCCTGAGCACTTGCCTTCCTCATGGTCTCATTTCCGTCCTAGGCTTTGCCATATACTTCGGATATGGGATCCGACACAGCTTGGAGAACACCAGTGATCAACAGCCACCAGCCTCAAGCTCTCAGACTCTTGACAAGAACACCTCTAGTGCGAATTAGTGTAACCACAGGAAACAGATGCTGCGTGGGCTCCCATACGCTGCACATATCTTCTGGTTTAATGGAGACTGTGAGCCTCTATGAAGTGCGAAGGTGGGCTGCATTTAGAGCCCTGGCTCTACTGCCAGGACATGCCTTTAATGTGGTATAATTTTAATGTAAACCTTTAAAAGTATGATATACGTAACAGAAAAGTGCATGCTTTTTACATGTGTGGGAAGATGAATTTTCACAAAGAAACGACAGGTGACCAGCCAGCAATCAGAAGAGGAGATAAAATACTATTTGCACGTAGAAGAGCCCTCTTGTGCCTATTTCCAGGGAAGGCAGATTGCCATATGGGCAGAAAAGACATGTTTCAACTATAAATTGTGTCAAGAGTCGCACTTTACGTTTTTAGATTTTTAATTAGAAAAGATTTTCATGCCAGGCCGGTGTGGCTCAATGGTTGAGCATCAGCGTAAGATCCAGGAGATCAAGGCTCGATTCCCGGTCAGGGCACATGCCCCAGTTGTGGGTTTGATCCCCAGCAGGGGGCGTGCAAGAGGCGGCCTATCAATGACTCATCATTGATGTTTCTATCTGTCTCCCTCTCCCTTCCTCTCTCTGAAATCAATAAAGACATATTTTTAAAAAAAAGAAAATAAAATTTTTCACAATGACGGTTAACATTCTATATTCCATTAGTTCCAGGTATACAGCATGGCGGTTAGACATTTCTATAATTTGTGAAGCGACCCCCGACGCCGTGCATAGTTATGACGGTGCTGTTGACTGTGCTCCCTGTGCTGTACTTTCACATCCCCGTCACAGTTTTGCAACTACCAATTCGTACTTCTTAATCCCTCCACCCTTTTCACCCAGCCCCCAGTCTCCCTGCCACCGGGCTACTATCAGTTTGCTCTCTGTATCTGTGAGTTTCTGTTTTGTTCACTCGGTTATTTTCGTTTTTCAGATCCCACATGTAAGCACTATCACACGGTATTTGTCCTTCTCTTGTCTGACTTATTTTACTTAGTGTAATACCCTCTGGGTCCATCCATGGCGTTGCAACATTCTTTGTGTCAAGGGCTGCACTTTAAATATTAGGACATGGGTAGGTTGGAAGTAGAAGAAAGAAAAAAAGACAGGTCATACAGACGGTAACAGCACCCGGCTGGTGTGGCTCGGTTGGTCGGAGCGTCGCCTGGCGCAGCCAAAGGTGGCGGGTTCGATTCCCGGCCAGGGCGGGTGCGGGAGGCAACCCATTGACGTTTCTCACATTGATGTTTCTCTCACAATCAATTTAAAATAAATAAAAGAAAGCTGACACAGCTGCATTAATATCGTACAAAGTAGACTTTAAGAAAAAGAATTACAGCTGATAAAGTGCATCATTTCATTCTGATAGAAATGATCATCCCCCCCCCCCCCCCCCCCGTTTCACTGAGATATAATTGACAGGAAACATTTGTGTCAATGACCTTTTTTTTTTTTTTTAAATTCCTCACCTGAGGATATTTCTCTATTGCTTTTCAGAGAGCGGAAGGGGTAGAGAGACGCATGGGTGGGTTGCCTCCCCTGCACACCCGGGCCAGGGCTGGGGATTGAGCCTGCAACTGAGCGAGGTGCGTGCCCTTGGCCAGAATTGAACCCGGGACCCTTCAGCCCGAGGGCCGACGCTGACCACTGACCCCGACCAGCCCGGGCAATGCCCACTTTCCTTCAGGTTGCTGCCCCGACTCAGCCCTGCTGGCGCCGAGCTGAGCTCCTCACTTCAGAGCAGCAGCCTTGCTGGGGGGGGGGGAGTGGTCGCGTGCTTGTTAAGAGAGTGACAGCTGGGCGGGACGAAAAGGAAGCTAAACTGGAAAGACAAGACAAGGTGATGTCCCCATGGGGACGGGAACTCGACTTTCAGATTTGTGGACGTGGAGGGTGGTGGTGAGAAAGCAAAGGGCTGTCAACGCTGTGGGAACGAGCCACTGCGGCAGGCGGAGAACGGAACCACCGCGGGGATGAGTCAAGAAAGCGAGGGGCCAAGTTATTAGATGACTTTAAAAAAATAGGATGAAATTACAGGGTCAGAAAACATTAATTAGTGGAGACCGAAACCTGGAGTGGCAGTTGGGTGGACACCACCTGATTCATCCTTCTCAGCACCCTGATGTGGGAACAGCCCCACTGGGCTATGATAGGCAACACTGCCCACAAAATACTCCCCACCCATTGCTTTTCAGAGAGAGCGGGAGGGAGAGAGAAACACAGATGTGAGAGAGACACATCGAGGGGTTGCTTCCTGCATGCGCCCCGACCTGGGACAGGGATGGAGCCTGGGCACGAGGTACGTGTCCTTGGCTGGAATCAAATTCGGGACCCCTCGGGCCACGGACCGACACTCTAACCACTAAGCCAAACCTGCCAGGGCCATAAGATACTTTTGAAAAGTTGAATCACAATGTAATCAAGGCTCTAGATCAGCTATCAGCTCATAGAAGACAGTAAGGGACAGTCACTTATCAACGGAAAACACCAGTCAAACCTAGACTGTGGGCAGTTCTCCAGGAAAAGGGTGTGCTGACTGTAACAGACGACACGGCCCGAACCAGAGAGTTAATAGCTGCAGGTTAAATATTCACTGAACTCGAGTCTGATGCTGACATTTGGAAGAAAAAAATCTCTTTTGCCAGAAAGAATACATGTCATACCACTCATTTTTGTTGGGTGTGATGATAATGGTATTTGGGGTTGTTTTTAAAAAGTAAGATTTTGGATGCGCTTCAACATACCCCGCCCCCCAAAGAAAACATCCTGTTTGAATGTGATTTAGAACCAACTGTATACAGACAATAAATGACCACTGTGAAAAATGTGGAAATGGTTAATCGTTGTAAATTGGAAAGATGTGTTCCTATATAAAGTGGTTCCAAGAGGTCACCAGCATCTCATACCGTAATGGGTATACGCCCCGCAGACATGGATTTTGGGTTTACTACAGGGGCCTCGGGGGTGACTTTGGCTCCACTGGTCTCAGTGAAGTTCTGCAGGTGAGCCAGCTTGCAGCGGGTGGGGGACTTCACAGGTGCTGGGGGAATCGGAAGAGGCAGATGACCGCTGCAAACGTGGCCTTAAGGAGAGTTTCCAGGATCGACTCCTGCGCCAGTGGGCCTGGGAGACTCCAGTCTGCAAACCTGGGGAAGTGCGGGGGAGACTCCCTTCCCGATGCAGACTGCAGGCCGGATGCTGGTGTGGTCAGGACCCCTGCGCGCAGCCTCTGCCTAAAAACTGTTAAGGCAGCAGAGCCCAAACTCCAGGCAGAGGTCTTGCAGTTTTGTGTGAAACCTGGGTCCGCCTGAGGCTAAAGGCAGCCGTAGCTCTGCAGGGGTCAGTCACTTCCCATTCTCCCACCCCACCCTCTTTGGCTACTTTGTTGGGTGTTTGTCCTCGAACCCAGTCCTAACACAACTCTTCTATTTCCTCCTGTCGATGACCCCTGTCCCTCCAGGCAGTGTCCCTGCTCCTCGGCTGTGCCCACCAGAGGCCTGCCCACTACTGCTTGTGTCTGCACAGCTCCAAGTTTCTCAATATCATCTCCACCATGCTCCCCACATTCCGCCTCCCTCCTCACACTTTCCGTTCTCTTTATGGTTGAGCATGTTTCAGGGTCCCTCCCACGCTGTTCAAATCCCCAGCTCACCCCTAACACCAAGGTGTATGTGACCCAAGGACTAACCGGCTTTAACTGAAATGTAACCCTGGCCTAGAGGTACACCAAACGTAAACCCTGCTTCAACCCGATTCTGGATCCTTGGTCAGCCTTTATTGTGTTAACTTTTCCAGTTTTGGCTGGAATTCACCATTATGTTAGTTTCAGGTGTGTGCCAGCCTTTACAGCCCACTCCTCTGGGCCGAGGCCACACCCCCTCCCGCCCACAGGTTCTCCCACAGCTTAGCGCCCACCCTCACCCTAGGCTAGGCTCCCAGCTCGGGTCCTCCAGCTGCTCCCGGACTCTCCTCCAGCTCCCAGGACCAGCCCAGAGAGCCAGCCTTTCCTTCCTCAGGCTCTCAGCCTACCAGCCCCTCCCCCGGCTCTTCAAACTCACTCCCTAGTCCCAGCCCTCCCCACCTGTGTTTTCAGATTCCCACCTGGGGCTCTAGTTCCTTCCCCAGCCTAAACCACTCCCTTCGCTCAAGGGCTGACACCTAGGATCGCTCAGGTCCAACTGCTCTCCGGGACACTCCCTTGCCCTGAGCGTCGCCTCCATGTCCCAGCTGTGGGACCTCCAGGATGCGGAAGGGGTACAATGTGCTGGCTCAGTTCCTTCCTGAACAAGGTATGTTAGAGTACCCAAGAGACCGGCTCATGCAGTTTTAATTTCAGCCGTCTGTTGGCCGTCTAGTGACACACAGAGCAGTTTACTTGGCATTTCCTTGATGGGAAACAATGCTGAACACAATTTCATTACTTACTGGCCACCTGGTGATCTTCTCTTGTTCCGGTTATTGAAGTCCTCCCTGTACTCTTTATTTTTATTAAAGTTTTTTTTTTTTAAATTTATTGATTAGAGAGAGAAACATGGATTTGTTACATGTATTCACTCATTGGTTGATTCTTGTATGTGCCCTGACCAGGGACTGAACCTGCAACCTTCGGGGAACAGGACGACACTCTAACCAACCGAGCTCTACCCGGCCAGGGCTGATTTGTCTGGTCACTGGCTTGGGGCATTCTTTATATTTTCCACGTGAGTCCTTTGTCAGGTGTAGGTAACTCTCCTCCAGTCTGCGTCTTGCCTTTTCACTTCCTTCATGGTGCCACCGAAGAATGGAACTTTGTACTTTTGATGAAGTTCAACTTACTAACCTTATTTTACATTTAGTGTCTTTCATGTCCTAAGAAACACTATGGGCCCCAAGGTTGTGAAAACTGTATTTTCTTGTAGAAGTTTGATAGTCTTGTCTGAACTGTCACCCCCACAGGGGATCTTCTTGTAATAATTCATTAGTAGCAACACTGACAGGAATGATACAGAAACAGCAACAGCTACCATTTATTGAGAGCTTACGCAATATTCCAGAAACACTTTCAAGGCGTTTACATGTACGAACTTGTTTAATCACCACAACAGCAGTACTAGGTAGTTATCCTCACAAATAATGCACAGGGGTAAAAGCTAATTTTCCCAGTCTCACAGGGAGTCAGGAGGTGGGATGATGGTGGTGGTGATGGCCCGGAGGGAATGTGCCACGATGAAAGGCTTTTGCACGTATGTTGCATTAGCAGGTACTCCCCAGGACGGATCTCAACTGAGACTGAAAGGTGCTGGACACCTTCTATGTATCCATCAAACCAACCCACTCAGTAAAAAAGTTGCCTACACTGAGTATGTTGTAATCATGGAGGGAAGATGGTTTCTCTAGTCTCCAAATTTGCTTCTAACCTGACTATCCTGATACTTTATAAGGAGTGACCAGCGAACAGTTTATGTTAAATCACATCATGAATTTTCCTCATGTGGTGAAAGAAATGAATGCTGTTTAGAGGCCTCCGAACATTCTTTGTATTCAGGTTTGTCAGCAGTGTGAATTCTCAGGTCCTCTAAAATGGTTCACGTGGTCACAGGCCTTTCCACAGTCCTTACACTCATGATGTGGGTTTTCACATGCTGTGTAAGTTGATGACTGTGGCTAAAGGCTTTCCCACATTCTTTACAGTCATAGGGTTTTTCCCCTGTATGAATTCTCTCATGTTTCATGAGGCTTGACCCATAAATAAAGGCCTTTCCGCATTCCCTACATTTATAAGGCGTTTCACCAGTGTGAATTCTCTCATGCTGCGTAAGGTGATAGCTACAATTAAAGGCCTTCCCACATTCCGTGCATTTATATGGCTTTTCACCAGTATGGATTCTCTCGTGTTTAACAAGGCTCGAACCCCAACGAAAGGCCTTCCCACACTCCTTGCACTCATGAGGCTTCTCACCAGTGTGAATTTTCTGATGCTGTGTAAGGTAATTTACGCGTGTAAAGGCCTTCCCACATTCTTGACATTCAAAGGGCTTCTCACCCGTATGAATTCTTTTATGTTGAGCAAGGCTCGAACCACAGATAAAGGCCTTCCCACAGTCTTTACATTCAAAGGGCTTATCACCACTGTGAATTCTCTTGTGCTGAATTAGTTTATACAGGCGGCTGAAGGTCTTCCCACAGTCTTTGCATTCATAGTCTTTCTCACCAGTGTGAAACCTCTGATGCTGAGTGAGCTCGTCCCCACGTCGAAAGGCCTTCCCACAGTCTTTACACTCGTACGGCTTCTCGCCCGTATGAATCCTCCTGTGGATAACGAGGCTCGAACCCCAGCGAAAGGCCTTCCCACAGTACTTACACTCGTAAGGTTTCTCACCAGAGTGAATTTTCTGATGCTGAGAAAGCTGATTACCCCAACGAAAGGCCTTTTTACATTCTTTACACTCATAGGGCTTCTCACCAGTGTGAATTTTCTGATGTTGAGCAAGTTGGTAGCCACGACTAAAGGCCTTCCCACATTCCTTACAGTCATAGGAATCCTCCCTATTATGAAGTCTCTGATGTGATCTCACAGAGGTATTTCTGCGACCAGCGGGCTTTCTCACAGAGCTGATTTTCACTTGGTTGATACTCCCCTCTGGAGGGCCCTGCGCTCCTTCCGACTCACCTTCGCACACCCAGTCAAGGCCAAGGGGCTTCCTTTTCTCAGCTGAGTTCCTTTTGGAAAAACGTTTCTCACAAATGCCCTTTTTTGTAGGTAAATTCTTGGTTTCATATGGTGACTCCAAGTCTAGAAGAAAAGAGAGCACCACGTTTGTTTCCTTTTAGGGAAACAAAGCAAATAAACAGGCCTAACTACAAACCGAAAGCTTCTCCCACAGAGTAAACATGAACCAACCAGACCCGAGTTGGAATGTACAGTCCACGTCTGCTCCCACAACGTTACTGGCGAACACTGAGGACTGGCTGTCAGCCCACCCATTTCCTGTCAGCTGATACGATCAAGCAAAAGACATTAGAGGGGAAACTCTCAAAATGAAGATGAAAAAGAGTAGTTTGTAGGCATTGTGATGACATACCTGGGGAGCCCAGGAAAATCAAATTACAACCACCTGAAAGTAAAAAATCACAGAGACTTCAAAAAAGAGAAAGAAGTAGAGAGCAAACACGTGGACCGGACAGGGAAGGAGCAGGTCTTGTTTTAAACTTTTGAAGGCCTCCTCCCTGGAGGAGAAGAACATGGCAGCTGACAGTACAGACTCTGGGCCGGAATTCTCACGTTCGGCTCCTGTTCCGACTCCTCCGGCGACCACGTCCTCTCGCCCCAGGGAACTCATCTACAAGTCAGGCTCAATCATCGTGCCTATCTTACAAGCTTGTGAGAATGACATGAAATGTATTTATACACACACTCACACGCAGTGCCTACAACAGTGCCTGGTGTACAGCAAGCACAATATCAGCCATAAATATTATGGTTGTTATTTCACTAACAGAAAAATAAGACATTTCCCGAGACAATTACAAGACACTATAGTCTAATGTTTAACTCAAAGTTCATGGATTTATAACTTTCAGCCTCACTTCAGGCACGTGTGTCAGAAGTGAAATATGCTCAGTTTGGTTTTACATGAATTCTGTTTGCTCAATCCACCTCTACAGAGAAATCAAGTCGCTCCAGAGCACAGGCAATTTGGGTATAAACACTAATATCACAGTATGAAGCTTGGTTTCCTTGAAGATGGTTGTGAAATGAATGTTCCAGAATTCTAATTCATCCTTTGCTCATGAAGAGAGCAGGAACTACGGGAAGGGCCAGATGAAGGTGGGAAGATCACTGATGGATGACAAGAGGAAGGTGTGTGATGCCCCCTTTCCAACTCGATAAAGCTCAACAAGCATTCCCTGGGAACAGGAAGAAAACTCAACTTGTTTCTTGAAAGACAGTCCTAAAATCCACAGTGGAGGGGGCCAACACTCGGGGAGCAGAGGCTAAGCTACACGATGCAGGCAACTTACCCAGTGAGACCAAGTTACTATAGTTCTCCAACATCACCTCCCAGTACAGGTCCCTCTGCGTCGAGTCCAGGCAGGCCCACTCCTCCTGAGAGAAGTTGATGGCCACATCTGAGAACGTCACCATACCCTGAGAACACAAACCCACATGTCCCTGATGAAACAGAAGGGCACAGTTTCAAGATGAAGGACAGGAGAGGAAGGGCTACGCTCTGGGTAGAGTGGATACAGCGCGCACACTGGAAGCCTGGGATATGGCTGTGCCAAGCAGAATCCCTCATGTTCCTGCAGAGAACACCAGCTACACTGTGGAATTCTTAGGCACACCAACCTGTCGGAGCAGGGATAAAACAGTCCGAGGTTCCCTCCCATTGCCTCGCACAGAGCTCGCCACATGCCTGCCTCACATCCTCACATCCTCAGCAGGGGTGGACTGCTAGAGCATCTTTTGCCATTTGAGGGGAAAGAAAAGAACTCCTCCAGTTTTGTTTTGGAAATGTAACATATGATCTTTTATCTTTGAAAACAGGGCTGGCATATTTGAGTGTTTTCAAGCCTCCAGTTCACCATTTTGCCAGGTTACCTTTTAAGCAGCCTTCCTTTGTAATGACAAAAACATTAAAAAAATTCCATTATAATCATCACGGGTGGATTAGACTTAATTATTATAATTAGACACTTAGGTTGGACAAAATGACTAAGGTTCTCCCCAGTTCTTGGGAGCATGTGGTCATCTATTCCTCCGTGCCGGACGCTCTTATCTGTGACCACCACTACCCCTGCCTGTCCTTTGTTCCTGATTGACAGGATACTGGTAGCAAGTGATGCAGAAGCACAGAGGTCTGGCAGTTCTGTTCAACAACAAAAGTGACCTCTTGGGTTCCTGGCAAGAGCAGGATCGCTGCTGAGTCCACAGGCCTCAGTCACAGCCCTACCGGATTCTAACAGCCTCATAAAGCTTGGGCTGTCACCACACACTAATCCTGGGACCAACAAGTATGAACACTCCCTCTTATCTGACTGGAAGCAACATCAGTGGAGAATCTTCATTTTCTCCTGTGCTCAAATGGGTCCAACATCTCCAACTAATCAAACCACGGACCCGACTAAAATCTTTCAAGAGACTTTCTCTCTCCATTGCTCCAACATTCCTGTTGACAAAAAAAAACTGAGCACGAAACCGAATAATTAGCTCCATATTAGTGAACATGGGCCACAAAGGCAGGCGTGGTGTCAGTCACCATTCATCGGCACGGGGAGAACTGGGAACGTCATCAGATGGGGCTCACTTGGGCAGGAGGCTTCGGGGTAATTCACAAAAACAGCCACAGGACGGGAACATCACATTGCAAGAAGGAAAGAGAAATACACACTTACGTGGGCCATAGCTTTAGAATGAAGAACTGAAGAGTTGTCTAGGGGTTTCCTTCACCGAAGATACAGAGTCCAGAGAAACCAGAGCTGGACGAAGAGACAGAGGCATTGAAGTCAGTGCACCGTGGTCCCCAAAGTGACATCATACAACCTTTTTGCTCCTCCATCTTTGCTTCCAAAGAGCCCCCAGCTCAATCCCCAACACCCCCACACAGACAATGCACATCAGGAAAAAAACAAGCGCTCCCGCGAACTCTAGGAAACCCAGTGGCACAGAGTGGAACAGAGGAGTTTTATTTATATTTTGCCTTGAATTCAGACCCAGACATTTTAGCAAGAGGATTTCTGGCCAGCTCCCTGTTAGGGGTTAAGTATTAAGAATTTGGCCTTGACCAAACAGAAGTCCGGCCTTTGTCCTCAGCTTCTGAGAAGTAATCTGCATCATACTTGATAGGAAGGTCCTTGTTTTGGGTACCAGCTGGCCATACTACATCCTAGGATGGGGCTGGCCATACCCAAGAGTCTTTGGGTGGAACTGGCCACACCCAACAGTCTTAGAGTGGGAGCTCTTCATTCTAGAAGGATCAACCACGTAATTTGGGATGGGGATTTTGGGTCATGGGGTATCAGTTGAACTGGAGACTGAGGTTAACATCTGAGCAAAGAATCAATCAATCATGTCTATATTGGTGCTCTGGTGAGTTTCCCTGGCTGGCAATGCGCTGTGTGTAGTCATTTGTTGATGCCAGCAGGGTAACAAGTCCTGGCTCCTTGGGGAGAAGACAATGGAAGCTCATGTTGTGAACGCCCCTGGAACTCACTTTATGCGCCTCTTTCCTTGGATGATGCTAATCTGTACCCTTTCCCTGTAATAACCATACCCTTGAGTAGAATATCTTCCAGTGAGTTCTAGGAGTCCTTCTAGTCCTGAATCATTGATCCTGAGGCTGGTTTCAGGAAAGTGAAGGTGGTCTTGGGTGAAGACTGCCCCCTTAAACCTCTAACTCTGCGCAGGAGGACTGTGATCTGGACCTGAGTGGGTGTGTTTAGGGTGCTCAGCCTCATTCTGAGTCCATCCTGCTCCTTCCAGTCACACAGTTCAGGGTGAGGAGGGGCTGCATCATCCAAACTCGAGTCTCTTCGGGCCTCTAGATAGGGTGATGTGGGTCAGGACATGGCAGGTGGACAGGAAGGAGAAGGAAATGCCCAGGCAGCCTCAGCACTCCGCGTCCAGAAGAGCTGACTGCGTAAAAACATGCAGACTATCAATGTGGAACATTGATGTTAGTGGTTATTCAGTGCTAAGTTGGAAGAAATACTTAGACATGAAGAATATTTCAGACACATCGTCAGTAGGAAAATCAGGCTAGTAAAACAAGAGGATACATTACAGTTGTAAAATTCTATATATGAACATATACACACACACACACACAAACACACAGACACTGATACATCATAAGACATCAACAGAAAGGGAAACAGAAAAATAAAAATAGAAGAGAACATCCTGGAAAATTACATATCCCTTGCACAGAAAAGAGTTAACATAGCGGGTCTGAACCTGCTTGCAAGATTAGTCCTTGGCTGGACTTCCAGCATTCCCCCCATTCCCTAACTGATAACCGTGGCTCACGCTCCTGGAATTTTTGTATGTGTCAGGCAGATGATGCCTATGTGACTGATGCGGCATAAAAACCTTGTGCTCCCTGGCTGTGAGTTTCCCAATAAACACTGTGTGTCGTTGGAACTTGATGGCGGAGGGCTTAAGCACGTGCTGTGTGACTGCACTTGGAAGCTTGCGCCTGGTTTCTTCCAGCGTTTCCTGTGCGCCTTCCCCTCTGGTGACTTTGCCCTGAACCTTTTCACTATAATAAATCTTAGCTATGGGTAGGGCGATGGGTTGAACCCTGAGTCCATCTAGAGAGAATCACTGAACCTGGCGGTGGCTTTGGGGACCCCGGCACACCCTTTGATCTTGAGTTTCTTTTAAAAAAAAAAAAATCTTTATTGATTTCAGAGAGAGGAAGGGAGAGGGGGAGAGAAACATCAATGATGAGGGCGCCATTGATTGGCTGCCTCCTGCATACCAACTGGGAATTGAGCCCGCAAGCTGGGCATGTGCCCTGACGGAGAATCGAACCTGGTCTCCTAGATCCCAGGTCTATGCTCAATCGCTCAGCCACGCCAGCTGGCCTTAAGTTTCTTCTTTTTGTATAAGTATACCTCACTGGGTATTTACAACCACGCACTGGCTTGACATATAAACGTGTGCATTTATTTCTTTTAAATTTATTAAGGGGAATTTAGACTCTCAAAAGATAAAAACAAAGTTTCATCTTGAACTTGCAGAAAAAGCTCAGATAATTTTTGGATTATTTTACTTAGTAACTTTTCCTTATTTCCTTTCACTTCCTAAACCAACTCTTTGATGTCTACCTATGCCCACATATGTTGGAGTCGTGAATGGACACAATGACCAAAATTCCAAAGGATGTCTTAGATGCTGGCGCTTGTCTCGATGCTGCTTGGTTTTATGTCCTGATGGGTGGGTGAATTGTACTTCTGAACTTGTCCTTTTAGCCATGGTGTCCTGCAGACAACTGCTAAATCAACTGACCCTGTTAGTCTTCACTTTGCACCAAACATTATTAGAAAAAATATGTAAGGTATGAAACTTACAAAATAAATTCTATTTATCTCTGCAAAGAGCCTGCACATTCAGGATTGTTTGGTCATGACCTGACGTGAGTGGTTACAGTGAGAACGATGCCATTCTTAGCACCTGTCAGGGCATATCACCTGCAATTCGCCACAGGCATAGACCACAGGCTGCCTCCTGCTTCTTCCATTCAGTTACCTTTCCTTGCCAGATTATAAGCAATGGACAGGTAACGGTGTCCCTTCAGTGATTCCAGTACTAATACCACAGGGTCAGGCACATAACAGGCACTTAACAGAAGTATGATTTTGACTCAAAATTCCACTTTCTGGAATGTATCCCAAGGAAGAAGCTATAATAGTTCACATATATAGGGTTTCCCCCCAAAATGTATACACACACTTTGAATAATTATAAAGGCAGTATTTATTAAAATACATTTCATTTTTAAAATTGAGCTATCAGCTGTTCAAGTGTGTATACATTTTTTTGGGGACACCCTATATATACACAAGAATGTTCAGAGAAATTTTTTACGGTACAGTTTTTTTACTGAAGTAATTGTAGATTCATGTGCAGTTATAAGGAATAATACGAAGGGATCCTGCGCACCCTTCCCCAGCGCACCCCAATGGAACACCGTAGCAAAGGTACAGCACAACATCACAACCAGGGCGTTGAGACTGACATGATCCATCAATTTTATTGATTTTCCAGAGAATTATTTATTTTATTTTATTTTATTTTATTTTATTTTATTTTATTTTATTTTAATTGTTGAAAGTATCTGAGAATTCTTTAAAAATGAAAAAGTAGAAATAGAAATATCTCACAGTAGAGGACAGATTAAATAAATTAAGGTCTGCTATAATGGCATATGTTTATTAATAATGATACTGACTTAAGTTGATAAAGGAATTTAAGACAAATCACCAAGCCATGAAGGTCGGTTTTAAAAGGTATGTATAACGTGGGAGGTGAAATTAAGAATACAGGCCCGTGGTCTGACTTTCAGGATTTGAATCTGAGCTCTGACAGTTGCTAACCTCAGAGTGTCTGTTCCCCTACAGGTAAGACGGGGGTAAAAATAGTACCTACCAGGTATGACTGTCTCAACTATTAAGAAGAGAACCTACATAAAGCACAATAATATGTAACAATTATGCAATACACGTTAGCTGCGATTTCTGAAGATCAATAATGTCACACACCCCTAGACTCATTTTTATAAAAGAAACTCAATCCTATTTCGTCCCCAAAATATGTGATTCTCACACCTGCTGTCTATATAATCCATGCTAACTAAAAACTTTCAGAGTCTCTTAAGAATGAAATTCTTTTTAATTAACAATATTAGAAGAAGAAAAAAAGATTCTGAGTCAGGTAAGAAGGAAAGGTTCCCTCCCCACCAGCAAAAAGAGGGACACTCATGATCCTGCATCAAAAATTCAGCTGAAACGATGCCAAATTGAGAACATTAGATACCAAATTAAGAACATTACCGAGAGCCTGAATCTTGTCTTCTGTGGGATATGGAAGATTTATGTGAACATTTTTAACTACCGTCATCTTATACTTTTTTCTCATATCTGCCCCTGGAAATGTCACTTCTTCAGTCCATATCTGTAATGTGTCAGTGATCACTGTCATCGTCTGTGAAAGAAATACTAAAAGCCTAGAAAGTCTGATTTTGAAAGTCTCTCTTTCTTGATTTGTAGCCATGGGATCAATTTCAACTGATGTATCTCCTATCCTATAAGGGGTAAATATATGGGAAATTTTTTCAAAGCAAGAAGGGGATCATAGGCACACCTCTCCCCTCCCCACAAGCAGACAGGCATAACATGACCCATGGATCCCTTTTACAAACTAAGACCTGAAGAGTCTGGCTTATTTACATGATCAATTAGCAGAATTCAATGCTCTAGAAACAAAACCATACACACATGCTTAGAGCAGGAGGGGAGGACTGGAAACATGTACACTGTAATATCAATAGTCATTAGCTCTAGACCGTATCGTCACAGGTAAGTAATTTCAGTTTCTTCTTTATGAGCTCCTTAGGAAATTGAATTTTTTTTGCAGCAGGCCTGCATTAATCCAATTTAAAAAAATATAACCTAAGGCAGTCCCAAATTAAAAGGCCCCCCACAGTTATGGGGGTTGAGTGTGATATTGTAGTCATTACGGGAAAGTTGAATGAGTAGGCCTGTGGTAGACAGAACAGCTGTCTCCCAAGATGCCCATGTCCTAATTCTGTAAACTGTGAAAATGTTTCATTACATAGCAAAGGGGAGTTAGGTTGCAGATGGACTTAAACTCACTAATCAGCTGACCCTAATATAGAGAGATTATCCAGAATTATACAGGTGGGTCCAATGTAATTGAAAAAGTAGATGAGGGGTGTCAGAAGGAGAGAGGGAAAGATCTGAAGACAGAAGCCAGGTCAGAGGGCTGTGACCTGAGAGGGCTTGTCTTTGCTGGCTTTGAAAATGGAGGAATGGGCTGCAATTCCGGGAACGCGGGCAGCTTTTGGAAACTGCAAAAGGCAGGAAAAGAGTGCCCCCTAGAGTCTCTGAAAAGGAACGCAGCCCTGCTAACTGGTTTTGCCCGGTGAGACACCATTTTGGATTTCTGACCTCTAGGACTGTTAAGATAACAAATCTGTGCTGTTTTAAGGCACTAAATCTGTGGCAATATGTTACAGCAGCAAAAGGAAACTGTTACAAGACCCCCCAGTACTGAAAAAACAGGTGACAAACCAATATCACCTCCCTGATCTTGAACAAAGGCCTTTCCCTGTGTCTCAGAAATACTATCAGGCCCTGAGTACAACAATAGGGGAGAACATCCTGCAAAATACCTGACCAGTACCTCTTAAAACTGTCAAGGTCATCAGAAACAAGGAAAATCTGGGAAACTGTCACAGCCAAGAGGAGCCTAAAGAAACACGACAACGAATTGTAACGTGGTCTCCTTGATGGGATCCTGGAACAGATGAAGATGATGTAAAAACTAAGGGAAATAAATAAAGCATGGACTTTAGTTCATGGTAATGTATAAAAGCTGGCTTATCCGTCACAACTAATGTCCCATACTAATGTAACTTGGTAATAGTGGGGAAACTGGGGGCAGGGTACCAGGGAATTCTCTGTATTAAAAATCCTTTGGAATTTTTCTATAAATCGAAAACCATTCCAAAAAAATAAAATCTATTGAAAAAGAACACGAAACAGCTATATGTAGCCCACAAAACATAAAATACTTAATATATGACCCCCTATGGAAAAAGTTGACCAACCTGGGCTCTAGATCCAAAACTCATATCCAGTATCCATTGCTTTTCACAGTTCATACAAGATGCAACTAAATAAGCTTAAACTGTCAGTCAGACCTCAAAGAAGACCTGGCTAATACGACTGAAAAAAATCCCTGCCTTTATGACAAAGACCTTTGCTCGAACCCCAACTCTCAAAAGCCTCACAAGGCTGTTTACTTTGTCATTTACTGACTAAAACAATCAAACCTTCTCCTTTTTGTGCTCCGAAAGTCAGGCCTGTGAAAAGACTGAAGATGTCTAGTGTCTGATTCCACCTAAGGACGAATAGCCTCCTTCCCACATCACACTCTATAATAAATCGCAAACACTCACCTCCCAGTAGTATTCTACACCATCAGATTCTTAGAAAAAAGCACACAGGAGGGTGTGAACAACTGGCCAAAAGAACAGGTGAATGCTCACCAGAGAGGGTGGGTCAGTGGGGAGTACACTGGGGACTACACCTGCACAGCCCTGTCACACTTCTTGGGAAGGAATTACTGGGATAGGTCACTGTTAGGGGGGACATTTCGGGCCAAGGAAAGCAAATATTCTTAAGCCCTATAACCAAATCACTTTCTGAACAACAGCAAAACTCATCTAAACCTTGATTTTAAGATGTGCAATGATTCTTCTCCCTCCTGGGGATGCGATTTTTTCTGGAGAATCTGGCCTGGGGGAGAGAGAAGGAAAGAATGAGACACCAGGTCCTTTCTGGAGCACAGGCCACATCAGAACATACCTTCCCAGGCCACACGGGTCCCCATGTCACATCTACAACCAACCAGAAACAAGGGGGAACTCGAACCTGAGTATTTCAGAGATTCCTGGGGACCAGGCTGTAATGACCCAGGTTTTGTCACTATATAGCCGTTCACTCCCCCGCACCTGCCAAGTCAGGGACCTCGCCCCTGCAAGAGAGCAACCTTATTCCGGAGGCCTTTCCCTCCTGTCACTCGAGTAGTCTCTATGGAGAGCACTTTAAGGTCTAAAATTGTCATCTCAGGACCACAGTCCTTCTTGCTGGTCATTCCCATTTCATACAGGGTTCAGGCTCTGACTCCCCCTTGGGCCACTGCGCCTAGGCAGCAGGTACCACATGGCTGGAGGGTGAAGGCAGAGGGGCAGCAGCGACATCACAGCTACAGGTGTCCCCCCCTCCCCATGGCCCCGCCTCCGGGGCTCGCTCAATCCCGCCGCTGTCTCAGCCAAACAATCGCACTGTCAGGAGAATCACCTCGGCCCTGTCACACCCACGGACACTCACGTCAGAGTCACCGTGCGGGGCCCTGACCACCCACAGAGGAGCAAAGGCACGTCCCGTAGCCATGGAGACGCGTCCTGGCCCTGCCACCCCGGCGAAGCCCACACGCAGGTAACTCACACAGCAGAGTCCCCGAGTGACACACAGCCCGGCCGCGTGGCCCCCCCACAATCACGCGCAAGTGCGTCATAGCCACGGAGATGGGGTCCAGCCGCGTCCCCCCACAGACGCTCCCACGCGCGCGTGTCACAGCCACGGGGACGGGGCCCGCCGAGTCACCCCCACACACAATCACGCACAAGTGCGTCACGGCCGCGGGGACAGGGCCTGTCAACTTCACTGACGCTCCCGCGCACCTCAGCCCCGGGGGCGCGGCCCGGTCCTGACACCGACACACACGCGCGCACTTCTCTCCGCAGCCGCTCCCGCAGCTACGGGCCGAGGCCGCTTCAGGCCTCCCCGCCAGGGGCGTCTCGCTCACCGCCACCCCCCGCCGCATCCCGCGCCGGTTTCCTCCGGCGACGCTAACAACTTACCGCTCGGGGCCGAACGATCAACCGGGCGTCGGGAGGGGGCGCAAGGGCTGAGGGTAACTTCTGGCGGCGTCCTGGGAAGCCGGCGCCTAAAAACCCCGTGCGTCAGACGCGCGTCTCCCGGCCCGCACCGCGGGGCGCGCCTAACGACGCCTGCCCCAGAGGCCTCTGGGAAATGTAGTCCAGAATCCAGGCACCCGCGGAGGTGGAAGCGGCTCAGGTCCCAGCATGCAACTCTACAAGGCCCGAAGGAGCTTTGCCGCAGAGACTTCTGGGAAACGCAGTTCCCGTCCCGGGAGCCCTCGGGGCTGGAAGCCGGGCCTACAGAAAGCATCCTGCCTCGCCCTCTAAAGAACCTCTGCGCCCCAGAATCCGCCGGGGGGCGGTTGGTGGTGGGGGTGGAACGGCTGACGGAGCGGCAGAATCTGCACATGCCGGGAGCCCTGCCCGCCGTTCAGGTTTCTCCAGCGCGAAATTCCCCACTGCTCAGGGCAAAGGGCCAACTCCTGGGAAATGAAGTTGTGCCAGGGAAGGAGTCCCCAAAAGAAAAGGTGGGAGTCCTGCGCTGTTGCTTCCCACGCGCATTTCGGACCCTTTCACAGGAGTAGCCAGATAGCAATCTGGGATATTACTTTGGACTTGAAAAACATGGGTTTGAACTGCGCGGGTCCGCTTATCCGTGGGTTTTGCTTTTTTGCTTCCAGGGATTCAACCAACCAATTTGGATCTGGTTGGGAATTCGAGATGCAGAGATCTGACCGCATGCATTATACTATCCCCTTTTATATGAGGGCCTTGAGGACTTGAGCATCCATGGATTGTGGTATCCTCAGAGGTCCTGCAACCAATTCCCCACGGATGTCCAGGGCTGGCTGTAGTTTTAGTTTTTTTTTTGGGGGGGGGGTGTCGAAAGTTATACAGATTTTCAATTGTACAGGGTCTGCAGCCCTAACCCTCGTGTGTTTTTCTTTTTAGGGTTAACTGTAAAAGAATTCCTAGTCCCCATCTATTATGAAGTGGTTGATTTTAAGAGTAAATGATAATTTTCCCTTAGATTTTTTATTTATTATTTAAATTCTGCTTTTCTAATTGACATTCCTTTTACATCCATTAACTGGTATGTTTTTATAAAATAAGGCTTCCCCTTATAAAGTATAACTATGTGGTTACATCTGATATTGTGCCTGGCCGGGCGTGGCTCAGCGGTTGAGCATTGACCTAGGATCCTGGCGATAGGGGTTCGATTCCCCGTCAGGGCACATGCCCGGGTTGCGGGCTCGATCAATGACTCTCTCATCACTGATGTTTCTCTCTCTCTCTCCCCCTCCTTTCCTTTCTCCGAAATCAATAAAGATATATTTAAAAAAGAAAAAGTTTAAGAAATGTGGGATCAAATTTAAACCAAGTTTGAGGATACAGGAATGGAATAAAGATGCCCCCCCTGCAATGGGAAGAACATTTCCCAGGGGGGGGTATTGGGGCTGTAAGCGCACCACCACTAGCAGTCATGGGAAGAGCCTTGGAATGAAAGAAACAGGAGGTTGCAGAGGACACGCAGCCCGTCACCTCGCCCGGAGCGGAGGAGGGGCCAGGGGAGAGGCAGGTCCCGCCCTAGGAGAACGCGAAGAGTGGGGTGGTGTGCGCGTGTCGCAGGAGGGGTGAGGTCTGCAGACTCCCCCGACCCGGGGGAGCGCGCGGCGCCTGGCGCTGCCCGCCGGGGGTGGGCACCTGCGAGGGCGGCGAGAATCCACGTATCCAGTGAGGGCTTCAGCCGGCGCAGGGGTGGGCGAGGAGGGCCGCTGAAAGGTTTCAGGCGGGAAGACGACGACGCAGGTGGCGTCCACACCGCCGCGGGGCAGCCAGGCGGCAGGGCTCCGCCTCCGAGTGATTTTAATCCATAACGGAAGCTGATCCCAGGGCTCGGGACGTCTCACGGCGATACAGGGCCACGCCACGAGGGGGACGGGCGGGCGCGAGAATTTTAACGTCCGTAGCGGCCCCCACACCCGAGCTGTGCAGGTTTGCGGACCCGGAAGCCACCAGGCGCCGGTGTGAAGGAGACAGACTGAGTATCCCTCAACGGAACGTGACCTCCAGGGCTCCAGATCAGCTTCCGGGTCTGCGGGAAACTGCGCAGGCGCAGGCGCAGGCGCAGGGAGGTGCAGGGGGGCGGGGCCTGCACTGCGGAGCGGGAGAGGGAAGCTCGTGGGAAAGCGGTTAAGCCAATGACCGGACTTGGCCTGGAAAGGGGCGTGTCTACCACCCGCCCCGCCCCCAGGGCCTTTCCTATTTGCCCCAGTGAACTTGATCATCTAGGCTCCCGCGCGTTAGAATGTCCTTCACGTGTTTAGGGGCACGGTTGCTTCCTGCCTGTTTTAAGTAAACGTTTTAGATAAAAGCTTAGGGTGGTGTGGACCCCTTATATTTGGAAGCCGAGATGTTTTCCTTTTAATAAGCTGAAACTGGTTTAAGTGAAAAACTTTTTTGCCTGGGGTGGCTGAGTGGTTGAGCATCGACCTATGAACCAAGAGCTCTTGGTTCTATTCCCCATCAGGGCACATGCCCCATTGTGGGCTTCATCCCCAGTAGGGGACGTCCAGGAGGGAGCCGATCAATGGTTCTCATCATTGTTTCTATCTCTCTCCCTCTCCCTTTCTCTCTCTGAAATCAATTTCAAAAAACAAAAAACCCCACCTTTTTGCCACCAGGCAAAGACACGCTGTGATTCCTGCAGAGGCGCTGAAGAGTGATAAAGAATTAGATTTTGCATAGAAGAACTCAGGGAAGCAGATAGCTCAGGAAGGCAAGCATGCTACACTGCCAGTCCCTCATCGGCCAGACCTCAGCAGGTCCTTCTCTCTCATGGGAGACTTTGTCTGCTTCCAGGGATCAGGGAAAATAAAATGTGTCTCCTAACCTCATCTCCTTCTTTGTAGATGTTCTCTAGATACTTGTAATTGTTTCCTATAATTGGTAATTGGAACAAAGTTTTCCAAAAATATTCTCAGCTCCCAAGCTTGTTAGTGCCAGTGCTGCTACAGGTGAAGTGATAATTGCAGTTCCCAGGGGAAGCGAGGTCACAGAATCACAACCCATATCTGAGGGTCTGGCTGCCTCCCTCTCACATGTACTAACAGTGCTGACTTCACCGTGCGTCAGCATCCAGGCAGTGGGAAGATGTCGGTGAGTTTTCTCTTGATCAATCTGAGAGGTAGAGTCTGTAAGGGAAGGTGTTGTATCTGGAGTCTGGGTAAGTGCACATACTGGACAAAGACAATCTTCTGTGAGTGAACCTGGTCCAGCACCAAAGCCACAGAGTAAGGGGGAGGAATTCCTGAGGCTTGAGCTGAGTGGGTAAAAAGAGATGGTCCTAGACCTGCTCCAGTCCCTGACGGCTCCTGATGTGATGTAGTGCAGTCCTCACTGACATTCATTGTTGTGTTTTATCCAGCGATTGTGAACTCTGATTTTTAACATGCTTAATGGCTGGAGTTCTGCAGTAAATCTCTGTTCAGCCAACTTTGTGGGAATCACAGACATAATTTTCAGGTTTCTAGAGGTGCACCCATAATAGGTCCATGCTTTTAAATCTATAGGAATCATCAGATCCTGCAAAGAAATTGTGTCTGAGAGCTGTTACTGAAATAAAAATATTTTTTCTGACTGAGTATATTATTTGCTAAACATATTTAATAATTGTGTATATGTTTTCTATGGAGACATCTTTCCCACTTAAAGAAGCAGCATTTAAAAAATATAACTTTAAAACTTTCAGACAGTATTTTCAGACTCAAATACTGGGTGTTCCCAAAAAACGTATACACACTTAAACAGCTGATAGTTCAATTCTGAAAATAAAATGTATTTTAATAAACACTGCCTTTATAATTATTCAAAACGTGTGTATACATTTTTTGGGACACTCTGGCATTTCTGTTGCTCTTAAATATTATATTAATCGAATGCAAGTATGCCATTTACACAATACTCAAGTGTTTTGCCTTATGTGTCTAGTATGTTAATCTTTCATACAAATCTTGCCTTACTGCTAAGAATCTTATTTAACTCAGTTATTAATAAGTAGGTATGAATGTGACCTAAAGTTATTAATAATTTTGTTTCTACAAAGCACTGTTTCTGTGACTTATGTAAGTGAACTTTTTTCCTGGGATAAAGCAAATGAGTCTTTGTTGCCATGCTAAAATTGCACCATTCTTGCACTCATTTAACCCAACTTGTCATGGGGCAGGTACCTGCAGTTTTATTTTGCAATTAATACACCTGCTTTCTATGAAGATCTCTAAAGCTTTATTCAAAGTTTATATTTGCCTATAGAATAAACCTTCATAAATAAGTGGACACTTGACGTTATCAAAATTTTAAAATAAAATACCACAAATGGAAATCAAAATGACAGGGTTCAAAAACAACTGGTTTCTTTGAAAAACACAGGTAACTAGTAGGTTATTACATTATAGATTAAATGCACTGTCTTTGTTACCAGCTCAGCCAGGAACAAATCCTAACTCTGCTCCTAACCAGTGTGTGAATGTAGACGAAACTCAACACCTCTGCGCTGATGTGGTACTCACCTTTGTAAGAAATGCCTCTTGAGCTTATGAGGGATAAAGAAGTTATTTTATGTGTGGTCTTGTTTGTTTTTTAAAAAAATATCTCTTTATTAATTTCAGAAAGAGAAAGGAAGAGAAAGGGAGAGGGAGAGAGAGAAACGTCAATGACGAGAGTCATTGATTGGCTGCCTCCTGCACACCCCCGACTGGGGATCAAGCCTGCAATCCAGGCATGTGGCCTAACTGGGAATCCAACCTTCATCTCCTGGATCATAGACTGATGCTCAACCGCTGAGCCATGCTGGCCAGTGTGGTCTTAGTAGCAGTGATTCATACTTTGAAAGTGTTCTTTAATGGTTACACATTCAACTTTTAGAGGCTTCTAGATGACAGAAAAACTTTAAGTCAGTATTTCAGTAAGAACTGCTGGTAAGTGGAGAATATTGGGGTTCAGCTGACATGATGCGTGTGGCTTATGCCTCATATTCCCATGCAGGGTCCTCTCTAGCTCAGAAGAAAATATCGGTCACTGAGAACAGACAGCATGGCCACCAGGGATCTGGTCGTAGGAACAGTCTTCTTACTACACACTGTTATTGGAGTCCTGGGGAATTTCTCTCTGCTTTACCATTATCTCTTCCTTTATTTCACTGGGTGCAGGCTGAGGCCCACAGATTTGATTGTCAACAACCTGACTGTGGCCAACTCCTTGGTTCTGTTCTCTAGCGGAATCCACTATATGATGACATCTTTTGGGTGGTATGGCCATCTCAGTGATTTTGGATGTAAATTTTTCCCCTATGTTCGCCAAGTGAGCAGGGGTGTGTCCATTGGCACCACCTGCCTCCTCAGCATCTTCCAGGCCATCACCATCAGCCCCATGAACTCCAGGTGGGCAGAGCTTAAAGTGAAAGCTCCCAAGTACGTCACCCCTTTGATTTTCTTGTACTGGATCCTGCAAATGCTGGTAAATGTCATTTTTCTTATGTTTATGTCTAGCAGTTTGGGCATCAAAAACAACACAAATGTAAAAAGTTTTGGATACTGTTCTTCTGTTCGTCACAGGAAAAACCAAGACTTATATGTAGTGTTGTTAATGTCCCCTGATGTTCTGTGTTTCGCACTCATGCTCTGGGCCAGCGGCTTCATGGTCTTCATCCTGTACAGACACAAGCAGAGGGTCCAGCACATCCACAGGGCCCACGTCTCCTCTGGAGCCTGCCCTGAGTCCAGAGCTACCAAATTCATCCTCCTTCTGGTGAGCACCTTTGTCTTTTTAAACACCCTTTCCATTATCTTTCTTCTTATTGTATCTGTTTTAAACAGTACCAGCCAGTTTCTCTCCAACATCAATGCATTAATTACTCTGTGTTTCCCAACTGTCATTCCCTTTCTGATCATGAGCCATGATTCTAGTGTCTTGAGGCTGAGCTTTGCCTGGATAAGGAATATGAAATCTCCTAACCTCATGAGGAATATGTAAATTGTATGTATCTCAATTAAATGTAACTTAAATTGTTATTCCATTAAATTGTCTGTAAATTTGGTGTTTCGCACTAAATTTTGCAGAAACGAATGAGGCATAGAATTGTTAAGAAAAGGCACATGGCCCAGCCGGGCGTGGCTCAGGGGTTGAGCATCGACCTAGGATCCAGGCGATTCGGGTCGATTCCCAGTCAGGGCACATGCCCGGGTTGTGGGCTTGATCCCCAGTCGGGGGCGTGCAGGAGGCAGCCGATCAATGACACTCATCATTGATGTTTCTCTCTCTCTCTCCCTCTCCTTTCCTCTCTCTAAAAAAAGATCAATAAAGATATATTTTAAAAAAAAGAAAAAAAGAGAAAAGGCACATGAATGAGGATCGGCCTGTGGCAGGTCACTGCTGAAGATGGCCATGCTGGAAGGAAATGCAGTCCATAAGGAAAGCTTGTGGGAGCTAGTTCTGACCTTGTACATGACAATGCTAGAGAGGCTGGGGTAATTTATTTCAAATATAATATTATGAAGGGAAATGAACATGTTCAACATATTTTTCAGGTAGAAATGACCAGATTTAACTGGAGTGGGGAAAAAGAGAGCAAAAAAGTACATTTCACCTGATTTTTAAACCACATCTGGTGAGTGTGACAATTTTAATAGACGGGAATTGCAGGACATTGCAACCCGTAGAAGGCAGATGTTTCCTCTGAAGATGGAAATGGATGCTCATGTCTCTAAAATGATGACATCAGCTCATGGTGGGGGTGTCCATGAAATCTGGAGCACTGTAGGCAGGGCCATTCGAAAGGAAAAACAGGAATCCATTCTCTGTATGTGGAGTTTGTGGCTCGTTGATTTTCAAGGAGTTAAGTGGATATTTTATCAATTTTAATATGTTTTTTAAAAAATTGATTTCAGAGAGGTTAGGAAGGGAGAGGGAGAGAGAGATAGAAACATCAGTTCTGAGAGTCATTGATTGGTTGCCTCCTGCAGGATGCCCCCTACTGGGGATCAAGCCCACAACCCCAGCATGTGCCCTGACCCAGAATTTAACTCTGACCTCCTGGTTCTTAGGTTGACACTTAACATGGGCTGGGCACTGTAATTTTAAATTTATACTGAATAGGTCTAGTAAATATGCGCATTCACCAGTAACTGGGAGTAAACAAATACACACTGCTGGGGCATGGCTTAGCGCTTGATGGACATCAGCCAGCACAGGTTAAAACTGCTGCAGGAAGTCATGCCACTGGACAACAGAACCAATTACCGCAGGAGATGCTTGTGATTACATGCTAATCATTCACCTAACATTGTTTTCAAGTGGTGACACTTGTATTTAAATATGTAGACTATAGTTGTAGATATTTCATGTTTATTTATGTCAGGGAAATTACTACTGTGTTTTCTTGAACATACCTAGTCTCTCAAATTTGTTAAAAATAATAATGAATTAATAACAAAAAAACCACACCTGCTACTTTAATTACAAGCAAATCTTGTTTCAAAGCATTTTGAAATTAACAGGGTAAAATTCACATATGACATACAGACCGGAAATTTTACACGTTAAATCCGAAGTCCATTAAATCCGGGTCCCCAAAATTGAGGTTTTACTGTTTAAGTAAAATAATATGGTATTTGTCTTTCTCTGACTGACATATTTCACTTAACATAATACAAGCATTTCTAAACCTGGAAAGGAAACTTTGGGCGCAAAACAAGGAAAAGCTCAGGGCCCTCCCCAATACTATCTTCCCATGGGTTGCTATTTTTGCTTTCTCATTGTCACTGCGCATGCCTGGCCTCTCATTGGGCCACACCCTCTGTTGCTAATCTCTAAGGAGACAACGCCACCTTAATGTCCCTTTTCCCAATATACAATGGGAACATATTTTTTTGGTTTGATACTAGAAATTTCATACATTAACTCCGAAAACTTTTTGTTGTTAATTTACCCTTGTCACCATTCAGTGGGAAGGATGGAACATCGTTCAGTGTTTGGTTTGCATATCAAAACTGATCGGCACGTACACTAAAGTGTTAAGAGATTCCTTGTAAAATAAGAAATATTTTTAGGGCAAGCAGGATGGACTTTCAGATGGTGAAATAAATGGCTTGAGAGAATGGGGAATGGTGAGGGAGTTAATGTGTTAATGTGCTTATTGAGTGGGTCTGGCATGATGGTACCCACCGATGGTTTGAGCCTTCAGCTGGTATAAAGAAAGGGACCACTTGAGCTGTATTATCAGTTTGCCCAGATGGGCAGAACACAGAGCAGCTGTAGTGAGGCTTAAAAGATGTGAATGGTCAAACATCAACAAATGGAGCCACGCTTTAATAAGACTCTGAATGTTTACTCTGGAAACTGCTGAATTGTTGGTTGGAAAAGACTCTGATTTTGCCCCCTGCTAATACTTTATTATATTCCATTCCTTTTATTTTGCTGCACAGGCGAGTTCCATTGCAGGACATGGTTGTTGAAAATGCTTATTAACTACTATTTGTATACTTTGCATAGGATAATTTTTAAAAAATAATGTTTTGTCTATTTTATTATATAAAAAACATTTCTAAACTAGTTTACTCAAAGAATAAATTTCCAAAGGATATGAAAATGTTGACTTTAAATTAGGGGAGGAAGCAATATGTGTCATGGTTCATGTTGAACTATTACTTTATTTTGTTTGTTTTTTTGATCTTCATCAGAGGCTATTTTTTCCATTGATTTTTTAAAGAGTGGAAAGTGGGGAGAGAAAGTGAGAGAGAGAAATCGATGTGAGAGAGACACATCGATTGGTTGCCTCCCACTCGCACCCAACTGAGGCCATCTTTTTAGGCAGACCTTTGCCAGCAGGCAGCTTTTTCCTGGGGGTGGGGGAGCAATTGCCCCACCCATTAGAAAACCTCTGGCCCCACCCTGTGGAGTTTTATGCCTTGCGGTAGTCTACGGCCTGAGGCTCATTAAGAGACTCAGATTAATCTGCCTACTGGCAGAAGCGGATCTCTGGGTACTTTGAGTCTTTTCCTGATCTGCTTCTGGACCCCAGCCTTGGAAAAGCGGACTTTGGCGTGCATCTTGGTCCTTTCCAAATGCATCAAGCCCCAACAGTTAACCACAAGCTGTGGATTGTTGATAGCTCCAAACAAGGTACTCAAGGCCAGTCATAAACAGTGTCTGACATTGGCCTGCACTAGAGACCCTCCAAAAACACTGGGAATCCTAGCAGACCTAACTAATATACAGAAACAAACCCAAACACACAGCCAAATTGGGAGACAAAAACCAAACCCCAAATGAAAGAATAAGAGAATTCTTCAGAAGAAGAGCTAAATGAAATGGAGATAAGCAATCTATCAGATACTGAGTTCAGAATACTGATTGTAAGGATGCTCAACAGCATGAGAAAATTTATGGAAACTATGAAGAAAATTAAGAATGACATAGCAGAAATAAAGAATACATTGGAAGAAATAAACAGCCGATTAGAGGAAGCTGAGGATCTGATCAGATCATCGAATTAGAAGACAGGGTAGAAAAAAAATCACTCAACCAGAGATTCAAAATAAAAAAAACACACAAAAAATAGGAGGACAGCTTAAGGGAGCTGGGGGACAACTTGAAATGTCAGTTTACAATAGCTAAGATCTGGAAACAGCCCAAGTGCCCATCAGTAGATGAATGGGTAAAAAAGCTGTGGGACATTTACACCATGGAATACTACGCAGCTGTAAAGAAGCAGGATCTCTTACCCTTTGGGACAGTATGGAGGGACCTGGAGAGTATTATGCTAAGTGAAATAAGCCAGGCAGAGAAAGAGAAGTATCCCATGATCTTACTCATATGTGGAATCTAATGAACAAAATAAACCGATGAACAAAATAGATGCAGAGACATAGAAGCAGGGAACAGACTGAGGCATCTCCGAGGGAAGGCAGGGGTGGGTGGGTGGGTGGGGAGAGACTAATCAAAGAACATATATGCATATGTGCATAACCCATGGACACAGACAATAGTGTGGAGAAGGCTTGTGGGGGGGAATCAATGGGGGGAAAAAAGGACATCTGTAATACTTTCAACAATAAAGATAAATTTTTAAAAATAACAAAATAAGGTGCAAAACTGCCCTTACCTGGAACATGATGTCAACTTGTTGAAATTTTGCTGCCCGCACTTGTCGACAGTTTGGCTCACGTAAGCTCAGGAAAATCCTCTATGGGTCTGGACGTTTCCTACACGGATAGGAAGGTGTTAAACTATAACGAGCTGGGCAATGTGTTTAACCGGGAGTTAAACCGCAGTCAGCATACAGCTAAGAGGCACCTTAAGGATTCAGCGCGCGTGGCTCCCTGGAGGGTCCCCATAGTAACAGTTTTGGAAACCAACGGGGCAGAATTTAGGGGTCGCGACGCGGGCCGCCCAGGCGCGAGGCCAGGCGGGTCCCCCGGCCGCAGAGGGGGCGCAGCGGAGCCGGGCGCCCGCGCGCCTGCGCGCTCCCCGGCCCCGCCTCCCGCGGGCGCGCCGGCCGCCACGCCCCCTGGGAAGCCCCGCCCCCGCCCCGGCGTTGCCGAGCATGCGCGGTTCCTCGCCGCCGCGGAAGCGGCTCCGGCGGAGCGAGGGCGGCGAAGCTGCTCCGAGGCGGGCCTCTGCGCCTTGAGGCTGGTTCTCAGCCGCCTCCCTCCGCCGTCGCGGCTGAGGGTTCCTGCAGGCGGCGACGTCCGTGTCGAGCCCCCGCTCCCGAGCCTCGGGCAGCGGCGAGTCCGAGTCGCCGGGGGACGCGGCGCGGAGGCGGCGGCGCGTCAGCGTCGGAGGAACCTGTGAGGCCCGGGGACTCCGCCCGCCGCGTGGTTTCGCCGCCTCAAGCCCTTCCCTGGGCAGCGGTCCACCCCGCGCTGCCCCGGCCTCGGTCAGCGGGTTCCGGCCCTTCGCGCCCCTCCGCCCGCCGCGCCGCTTTCGGCCCAGACACCCCGGGTCGCGCCCGGGCCTGGGGGCCTGCACCCCCGCCGCCTGAGGCCAGACCCCCAGGTAATGACAGGCCTGAACCCCAGGAGAGCGCAGCTTCCATGGGGCGCGACGCGGGGGGGGACGCGGTGTCCCCAGGGGAGGGGCGGGGACGGCGGCAGGACGGGCTGGGAGGGGGGCCGGCGGCGGAGACGGACCGACAGGTGCGGGGAGGGAGGTCGGGAGGGTCCGCGACGAGGGCCACGGGGGCCGGCGGGGCCGCTGCACAGCGACGGTGGAGTGAGAGCCCCTCGGGAAGGGAGCCGGGGAGGAGGAAGGTGAGAAATACTGAGGGGGGCCCGAGAGAGGAAGGACAGGGGACATGGGGAGAGGGGGCCCGGTGAGCAGAAGCGGGGGCGGCAGAGGCCGAGGCCTAAAGACGGAGCGCGGTCGGAGGAGGAGAGTTGGGGGAGCGAGCGCAGGGACCGGCGGAGCCGAGGGAGAAACAGCCCCGAGTCGGCCGGCCGGGGACGGGAAGGGCTGTAGCAGGGGCCGCAGAGGGACACGGGCCTCAGGGGAGAAAGGCGGGCGGGTGTGGGGTCGGGGCGTCCGAGAGATCAGGGGGAGCGGCTGCGGGAGAAGCAGGTCTCAGGGGTTCCCGGTACAGGTGTGGGGGGGGGTAGAGAACCGGGAGAAGGGCGGAGCGGAAAGGAAAGGACGACAGTGCAGGGAACCGGGAACAGTGAGACCGAGCAGAGACGGCCCCACCCGGTGACTGCTGGGCTCACGGTGTGGGTGGTGAAGCTGTGGAATATGGGCTCGTGGCTCCTGGACCTAATTTACCATGAGCCGGGTTGTTTTACTTAGACAGATTGGACTGTGCGCTGTGAGCGCGCGAAGAAGCTGTGCGGACACCTTTGAAGGCATCTTCTGTGACGCCCCAACATACCCTCACCGGAGGAGACGACCCGCACCGGGAGCAGGGCCGGGACAGCATGGCTGCTGCTCAGGTAAGAGGTGTGTCCTGGGTCAGAGGCTGCGGCTGCTTTTCCTCTGACGTTGGTGGTTTTAGAACCTGCCACCTTTCTCCCTCCACTTCTGCTGTTCCTGCCTGGCAGGTGGTTTTCCTTTGCTTATGTCATTCCTTTTGGTCTTAGGATTGTCAAGGTCGGCAGTTTACAGGCTTTTCTCCTTTGTCCCAGAGCCGTTTCTGTAGCCTCCTTATTCAGACTCCCCAAGGTCAAGAAGCATCCCTTCCTTTAGTTAATGACTTTCAACTGCAGAAAACATCCCTTTTGTGACAGATCAACCTTGGAAGGCACCCATGTCCAGCATGACCATTGGGATGGGGTTCAGAGGCTCAGGTATCAGTAAAGTAGGGAAATGTAGCATCAGCTCTGAAGATCAGAGATAAGAAAATGCACATTTTTCTGCTCAGAATAGCTCAGACTGCTTTGAAAAGTAGAAGAGACTTGCTTACTAGATTGGTACGAACTACTTGCTATTTAAAGGTATTAGCAGCTCACTGAGCATGAGAGGTACATGTGGATTGACATTTGCAAAAGTTAATGTTTATTTGTGATCATTTTCTCATAATTATTTCTTTGTGTATTTTTGCCAGTAATGTTACAGCTCTGAGAACATGTCCTTCCATGTGCTTCAGTCACCTGATACCCATTGTTCCAGTCCACCCGATGTTCACTTGGCCGAGCTGCTCTCTTCACTAGAGTTTAATAGTTTCCTTTTTATCATTAACAAGGGTTTAGAAAAGATTTATTGAGAGATGTGCAAAGACCTTCACATTTCATCTGGAAACTCCCCTCTTCTTCTTAGCTTCTGTTTGCTTAGTAAAATGAAGGTTCTACTTTTATTTCCTACAGATCATTAGCTTTTGACGTGGGAGTGTTAACCAATCAGGCCTTGTTCCTGTACATTTTCTTTATAGTCTACATTCATATCATGGACACACTCTACATGATCACTTTTTGTATCTTCTAGAAGGTTTCCAAGATTCATATTATTAATGTATGTTCAGTTCAATTAAATTTCTATAAGGTAGCATTCCACTAATGATACATATAAAGATTTTCAAAGGAATGAACAACTCAGAAACAAAAGGTAGCCATGGCTGGTGTGGGTCATCTGTCTCAGGTCTGATTCCTGGTCTGGTGAGTGTGGGGGGCAATCAGTTGATGTGCCTCTCTCACACTGACTTTTTTCTCTTTTTTCCCCTCCCTCATTCCCTTACTTTCTCTCTTCCTAAAATTCAATGGAAAAAATATCCTCAGGTGACAGTTATAAAAAACAAACAATAGTTCTAACTTCCTTTCTGTGATTGTGTGAGTTTCTTTCCTTTTTGTGTTTATAAAACACAAAAGGTATTCATAAATAGATTCATGAGATTTACAGAATCTCAAAGTAATCTTGATTTTATAGTTCTGATGTGTTTGTATAAAAATATTAAAAATATTTCAGCTGTTTTTTCTTACTTGCATGTCTTTTTTCTCAGTTACCCAAACTGCTATGAACATTCATGAGGTTTGTTTATGCATATTATTTAATCCTCACCTGAGGATATTTCAGAGATAGTGGAAGGGGAAGAGAGAGAGAAACAGGGATGTGAGTGTGAGACACATCCATTGGTTGCCACCTGCACATGCCCCGACTGGCTGAGGATAGAGCCAGCAACCGAGGTACATGCCCTTGACTGGGAATCGAACCCGAGACCTTTTAGTCCGTGGGCCAACACTCTAACCATTGAACCAAACCTGCTAGGGCTTTTAAAAAAAATTGTAGATCAGGTTTGGAGTAAAATTGAAGGTTTACCTTTTATTGTATGTTTAACAAAATATTCTGATATCAGAGGGAGAATAATCTTGTTCTAAGATTACTCATAGTAAATTTTCAAATAGCATTGTGGTTCCTATGTGTCCCATTTTATGAGAACTATAAGTTGCAGTCTATTGCCTGCATTAAATTTGAAGAAGTACTTACACTTGCAACTCACCATGACATTTCCAGCTGAGAAATACACACAACTGACCCTGAATAATACACATACAACACTCAAAAGTGTTGTATGCCTGTGTTGATGCCTTAATTTTAAAGTTTATTTCCCTGAAAAGTAAAGTCTCTACAGTGGGTTTGTGGACATGTATCATCCTCATTTCTGTGTTAGAAAACATTACAGAATGTTACTGGGTCAAAATGATCTTATTGGATGATTCAGGATACTCCTCTAGGTAGAAAATCACTTCCTCTAACACTGTTTTCATGTTGGGTGACATTATGAACTCTGCTTACTATCCCTTGGTAAATGTGTCCTTTCTTTTAGGGACCGCTGACCTTCAGGGATGTGGCCATAGATTTCTCTCAGGAGGAGTGGGAATGCCTGGACCCAGCTCAGCGGACACTGTACATGGATGTGATGTTGGAGAACTACAGCAACCTGGTCTCCCTGGGTGAGGATGACTTCCTTTTAGAGTTTCTACTCCACCCACAGGGTTTTGTTTCCTTTATTACTTTAACATCTTTTAGGGGCTTATGCTTTCTATGGTAGACTTCCAGATTCTTGCTCTAAAGGAACAAATTGGGGGTTTTCTGTTGTAGTAAAGAAAGGCTTTGTTATGTGAATTAGGAACTCAGTGTCTGAAAGCTTTACATGTTTTCTAGTCTAATTAAGGTGCTATCAGAAAACAGTATCTTGGAAAATCATTTTCTGGAATATTCTAATATTTGACCATGTCTTCTTACCAGAGGGCAAACTGGTTTGGAAATCCGAGAATCTCTTTCAAAACTCGTTACTTTCTCTAATAAATAGGTCTTACTGTCTTTAAGCCAGTCCTGCTCATCTTTTCGGAGCAAATGAAAGAGCACTTGGGTCATGGCAGGGTAGCTCAGCCGGTAAGACTCATCTTGATACGCCAAAGTTTTGGGTTCGATCCCAGGTCAGGACACATATAAGAAGCAACCAGTGATTGCATAAATAAATGGAACATCAAATCCATGTTTCTCTCTCTCAAATCAATCAATAATATATTAAAAAAAGAAAGTACACTTGGATGTGAACAGAAAAAAGAAAATGTCTCTTCACTAAGGTAGATGGGAATGAGAAAGCAGATGACACAGGTGAGAGGTCCAGAGGTCACAGAGGAAGCCGGACCTTAACGTTTGGTTTGGGAATCTGTGTTTCAGTGGAAAGGATTTTGAGAAGCCTAGGTTTATGTTTGTTGCTGTCATAGGGTGAAAGCTTGTTTCCAACAGGTCCCATGCACCTGAATTCTCTTGGAACTCTGCTTCTGCTCCAGTGACTGCCATCATCACATTAGCAGTAACAGGCAAAGTGTTCCTCTTGTACTGTGAATGCTCCTCTTCCATCGCTTTGGGGACCTGGCAAAATCTGTGCATGTTCCTGAGGAATTGTGTGTTAAAGTGTTTTTTTTTTTAATTTTGTTTTTATCACATGAAAGGAGTTTATGAGGGAAGTTGTTGAGATGCTGTAATTTGGTGCAGAAATCCCAGGACCACTGAAGACAGGTGTCATAATTCTCTTGTTTGTAATTTCTAATCTTATGGAGGCATCAAACAAGACCCTACAAAGTTCAGACTTAGTTCTGTATCTGGTAGTTTGCTTGCCTCTATTTCAGTTAGTTCTGGAGATTTTTCCTTTTGTTGCATTTATGACCTGTTTTTTGGTCTTCTCATTTGGCTGCTTCTTTTTGTTTGTTTCTATGTATTAGGTAGAGCTGCTCCATCGGCCGAACTTGGTAGAGTGGCCTATGTAGTAGGTGTTCTGTAGGGCCCAGTGACTCAGCCTCCCCAGTCACTCAGTTGCTGCAGGCGTGTCATATGTGTGGGTTGTGTTCTCTGTCCTGTTATTGAGCCCTGATTGCTGTTCGAACATTACTAAAAAGGATAGACCCCCAGGCAGATCAACTTCAAGGACCAACTGCAACTACAAAAGACAAGTAGCAGTGTCAGGACCAAACCTAAGTAGCTGAACTTGCTGAAGTGGTGCTTGTGTATCCACTGGGTCAACCCTTTGAATGTGTTTCCCGTGGAAATTGTAGGGTTGTAATGCAGTGTGGTATGAAGCCGTCTAATAAATGTGCTGGCTCTGGGACCTTCGAGGGGGTGTGGGCCAAGGTCAGTCACTTCCTGTGCCCTGCCTGGGGCCATGTGGTACAAACTACAGAGCAATCTGTAAATTGCTGCCAAGTCTCAAGCATCAAATAGAATCAAGCATCAAAGGGTCATGGTTTCTATTCCCAGTCAACAGCACTTACCTGGGGTTGGGGCTCGTGTGGGAGGCAACCAGTTATGTTTCTTTAACATTGATATTTCTCTCTCTCTTACCGCCCCTCCCCCCTTTTGCCCTTCTATTCTCTCTGAAAAGCAATGGAAAAAAATATATCCTGTGAGTATTAACCTAACAGAAAGAAAGAAACACAAAAAACCCATGTACTAGAAATCTATTATTTTAAGCAGTTGTACCTGTATAGTCCAGTCATATTAAGTATACTTTGTTTGTAGTGCATCTGATCTCTCAAAACCTCCATCTTGCAGAAATGGCTCAATATGCATTAAACCACAACTTAGTATACATTAAAGTTCCACAAGAGAAATCAAAGTGATTTCTGTTTCATTATTAGAGCACAACAAATTTTTATGTTTGTGTATATTTTAATTTATTTAAAAAATATGTCTTTATTGATTTCAGAGGGAGGAAGGGAGAGTGAGAGACATAGATCGAAACATCAATGATGAGTCATTGATCAGCCTCCTCCTGCACTCCCCCTGCTTAGGATTGAGCCTACAACCTGGGCATGTGCCCTGACTGGGAATCGAACCATGATCTCCTGGATTATATGTTGATGCTCAACTGCTGAGCCACGCCAGCTGGGCTGTTTATGTATATTTTTACTTGGACAAGAAGTCTTTATATGTTCATATGTGTTAGTGTTGTGTAGAATCTTAAAAATACCTCTACAGGGATGTTTTTGGAGCGTATCTTATAGGGCAGATCTAATAATGAGAAGGTCTGATAATGAGAAAGTGTGTGAGCTGGAAAAGGTTTTTTTCTCCATTGTTGATTATCTGTTTTGTGAGATACAGCATTCTTGTTGAATAGTTATTGTCCTTTGATCAGTTCAGTATTTTATTTCATGTTCTCCCCGCCCCCCCAAAAGGTTTCTGCTTAGAATCTCACTGATAGTCTTAGAGGAGCTGTCTTTTCCATGAGAAGTTATTTTTTATATGCCTCTTAGGGTAGTATTTTGGGATTCATGATATTTTCATTGTTTTGTTTTTTCCTGTTCTTGTTTTTATATTCATTCTACTTAGAAATCAGTGAGCTGCTTGCATTTGTATGTCTCTTTTTTCTCCAGTTGTTAGAATCTTAAATTGTTAATTTTTTATATAAGCTATCTCTTTTTGCTATTCTGTCTTTATTCCACTTACATGCAGAGTGGTCGATTTGTTAGTCTCTTTTGAATCCCTTAGGTTCTCTTCATTTTTGCTAGCTTTCCTTTATAGAAATTTTTAATGAACTATGTACATGGTTTTTGATTCTTCAACTTGGTCACGTCTGTCTTTGATTCTACTTTATTTTTTAATTCAGGTGTTGTGTTTTTCAGCTTCCCATTTTTGTGTGTGTGTGTTTTACACTCTTTCTTGTATTTTTATTTTGGTCAAATAAAGTTTTCCTGACATTATATGGTTGTCTTTTTTTTCTACTTTCTATTTTAAGATATTTATTTTCAACTCTTTTTCAGGTAATTAACATATTACCATGAATGTAGTGCCAATTTGATTAGATTTTTTTTTGTTTTCCTAATGGGACACTTTTTCTGTTTCTCTGTATGCCTTGATATCTTTTGTTGAGGTTCAGGAATTAGAAACAACTAGGCTTTACAAACTTGCTTTCCATAGGAGAAAACAAATAGTAATCACCTGTGATAGAAATTCTAATTTCTCTCAACACTGTTTTCAGTATCTGTATTATTGGTTCTTTTGTGTAATTTCCAAGTTTAAAATATTCTCTGTTTCTGTCTCACAGCCGTGGTATCTTTTCATACTTTGATATATGTCTTCAGTTTTGCAGTCTTTGTGGTGTTTGAACAATTTCTGATTGTTTCTTTGTGGTAGCCACTACAGTGGATTCACCATGTACTGCCATTCTTTTAGTACTCTGTGTCATGCACAAGAGAAACATGTTCCTCAAGGTGCTTCAAAACAGCGAGATCATTGGATACACAGTGCCCTCATCTTTATCTCTTCAGAGAAGAAACTGGGAATTAGGAGTTTTCTTATAATATTGACATTATGTGCCAGGGGTTTTGAGCAGGTATCGTTAGCAGGAGTAAGCAGCTTTTTGTCCCTTTTTTGATATGACTTTTCAGCATTGTACTTCACTTGCTTTGGAGTACTCCAAATTTGGTCAATAATTGCTGGTAAGTTCAGAGTACATTCATTTGAGTGTCAAAGCTGTGAACGTTTATTTTCTTTCAGCTGTGTCATCTGAAAACAACCAGGCCTTTTTGGGAAAGCCAGGATTACAGGATTTATTCTCTGAAATAATATCGGTAAGATATGGAAGGTGTGGCTTTGATAATGTACACTTAATGAAAGCTTTGCAATGTGAGGGAGAGTGTGAGAACAAAATTCTTGTTACTTAAAGGGATCAAGGATATTCTGCACTTGGGAAAACGCTCTTTAAAGTCAGTTATATTTGCACATCATTGTGTTTGTGTGAAGGTCGAAAACAACGTTTTACTGTTATAGATTCATGAAAAGGAAATCTGGAAAAGCTAGGAACACATAATTTGTGGTGTGAATAATCATTTGAATTGTTCAAAATGTCGGGTGGGATTAAACTTTCAGTCAGATATTATTTGTAAAATTTAGAGATTTATAATGTACCTATAAAGTTTAAATGTGATCAGTTTGGCAATCTTTTAAACAAGGAATCATTATTTTTCCTCTGGCATTTACTGTTTTTCCGTAAACTTGTATTTTTCCATATAACCATCATGGTTTAATAGGTGTGGCCAAATGATTTTTATGGAAGTGTACATGTTTAATGAAATTGTAGCTGTCACTAAAAGTCTTTCTGTCTTCCATGATCACCAGAGATCATATAATGGAGACAGAAGTCATGAATGGCGTGAACACTGGAAAAGCTTTGAGCAAGAGTCAAATCCTAATAATTATCAGATAAGTCATCTTGCAGAGAACCATTATAAAAGTGGGGAAATCTTAGACCAAATGTTACATCACAATATATGTCAGGTTATCCATATTGTGGAGAAGACAGACAAAAGAAGTAAATGTGTCAAATCTTCTAAGAAATCTTCAAATTGCACTGAACAAGAGAATATTCATACTGTGGTGGAGGCTTACAAATGGAATCCATGTGGTAGAGTCTTCAGTCAAATATTCAATCTAAATAGGCTGAAAAAAATCCATACTGGAGAAAAAACTCATAAGTGTAAAGATGGTGGTCAAACACCAAATTGGCTTTTAGGTTATACTCTAAATCATAGAACTAATACTGTAGAGAAGCCTTACAAATGTAGAGCATGTGGCAAAACCTTTAAATGGCATTCATGCCGTATTGTACATGAGAGAATAATTCATACAAGGGAAATACTTTACAAATGCAGGGAACATGGAAAATGCTTTAGTCAGTCCTCAAAGCATACTCAACGTCAGAGAATTCATACTGGAGAGAAGTCTTATAAATGTTCAGAATGTGGCAAAGCCTTTAGCTGCCATTCAAAACTGACTCGACATCAGCGAGTGCATACTGGAGAGAAACCATACAAGTGTAGAGAATGTGGCAAAGCCCTTAGCTCGTCCTCAGCCCTTACTACTCATCAGAGAATTCATACTGGAGAGAAACCGTACCAATGTAGAGAATGTGGCAAAGCCTTTAGCTGCCATTCAAGATTTACTCAACATCAGCGAGTTCATACTGGAGAGAAACCATTTAAATGTAGAAAATGTGGAAAAGTCTTTAGCTGGTCCTCAACTCTAACTACTCATCAGAGAATTCATACTGGAGAGAAACGTTATAAATGTAGAGAATGTGGCAAAACCTTTGTCAGCCATTCAGATCTTGCTAAACATCGACGTGTTCATACTGGAGAGAAACCATACAAATGTAGAGAATGTGGCAAAGCCTTTAGCTTCCATTCAAAATTGACTCGTCATCAGCGGGTTCATACTGGAGAGAAACCATACAAGTGTAAAGAATGTGGTAAAGCCTTTAGATGGTCCTCAGCCCTTACTAGTCATCAGAGAGTTCACACAGGAGAGAAACCATACCAATGTAGAAAATGTGGGAAAGCTTTTAGCTGCCATTCAAGATTTACTCAACATCAGCGAGTTCATACTGGAGAGAAACCATACAAATGTAGAGAATGTGGAAAAGCTTTTAGCTGGTCCTCAACGCTTACTACTCATCAGAGAGTTCATACTGGAGAGAAAAGTTATAAATGTAGAGAATGTGGCAAAACCTTCATCAGCCATTCAAATCTTACTAAACATCAAAGTGTTCATACTGGAGAGAAACCATACAAATGTAGAGAATGTGGCAAAGCCTTTAGCCAGTCCTCACACCTTACAGGCCATCAGAGAACTCATACTGGAGAGAAGCCTCATGAGTGTAGAGAGTGTGGCAAAGCCTTTAGCACGTCCTCCACCCTTACGGCACATCAGAGAGTTCATACTGGAGAGAAGCCTTATAAATGTAGAGAATGTGGCAAAGCCTTTAGCCACTCCTCAGCCCTTACTTGCCATCAGAGAGTTCATACTGGAGAGAAGCCTTATAAATGTAAAGAATGTGGCAAAGCCTTCTGTCAGTCCTCAAAGCTTACTGTCCATCAAAGAATTCATACTGGAGAGAAGCCTTATAAATGTAGAGAATGTGGCAAAGCCTTCAGGAAGTCCACAACCTTTACTGACCATCAGATAATTCATACTACTGGAGAGAAGCCTTATAAATGTAGAGAGTGTGGCAAAGCCTTTAGCCATTCCTCAACCCTTACTGCACATCAGAGAGCTCATACTGGAGAGAAGCCTTAAAAATGTAGTGACATAGCCTTTAACCAGTGTTCCTGCCTTACTGTACAGCAGAGGGTTCATACTTGAGAGAAATCTTACAGATGGGAGGAGTGCTGAAAGTCCTCTACCAGCACTGAGGACTTAACATCACATAATTCATACTGGGAAGAAGCCTGAAAAATGTGGAAAAACCTTTAAAAACCATTCATGTAGCAAGGAGCCTTGAACTGACACTACTCTCTTCTGCAGTTGCATGCACTACACAACAGCTTAAAGGTCAGGAGTAAATGCAAGTTCCTGACATGACTTCAGCTGCTGTAAGCAAGTCTCCCTTGCTTCTCAGGGCTTTCACCATGTATAGCCCTTAATAAGATCTTTGCATACCTTACCAAATCTTGTTTTTGGTTAAATTTGAACAATCTAAACTCCGCTCCAAAATTCCCAGGCACTGCACTCGTGTAATTTACTAAAAGCACATTTCCTGCATCCTACTACTCTCTGCCCCATCTTGTTTTCATTCTCTCTACAAAAAGTCAATGGGAAAAATATCCTCTGGTGAGGATCAACAAAAAGAGAGAAAATAGAATTGGTCCTCCCTCATAAAAATTAATACTTTGTGCACTGAAGGAAACTATCACATAAGTGAAAAGAGTCTACCAAATGGAAGAAAATATTTTAAAATCACAAGGGTGTAGTTTCCATAATACTTGACAAATTCCTACAATATCACAACAAAATACAACCCCCCAAAAAAGGTGGTCAAAGCACTTTAATAGACATTTCTACAAATGGCCAAACACCAAATAAAAAATGTTCAAGGAAATTAGTCCTTAAGTTTTTTTAAATCAAAACAACATATCTTTTTAATACCAAGACAACTATAGTAAATCAGAAAATAACAAGTGTGTAAAGATGTGGAGAAATTAGAATTGACACATTGTTGGTAAAATGGTACAGCTGCTGTGGAAAATAGTGTGGCAGAGCCTTAAGAAATTAAGCTGTGGGGGGTGTTCTCCCTCTTCTTCCCCCACAGGCATGACCTAAACTCTAAGGGACTCCATGAGACTTACAACCATGGGAGCAGTGGGCAGTTGCAGCTCATCCTGGGCTATCCCCTTTAACCTGTCCCCAAGGCCCCCTTTTCTCACCTTAGTTCAGTTTTCCATGGCTTTTCTAGAGAGCCCAAGCAGCCTCACCTAAGCTCTCCCCTGTTGCTTTTTTGTATCATAGGACCTTCCTTGTTTCACTGCCCCCAGCTTTAATAAACATACTTTCAAAAAAAATAAAACTGTCCTGCTAGGGTAGCTCAGTTGCCTAGATCATTGTCCCGATACACCAAGGTTGTGGGTTCAATCCCTGGTTAGGGTACATACAAGAATCCACCAGTGAATGCATAAATAATTGAAACACCAAATGTTTCTCTCTCCGAAAAAAAGAAAAACTAAGCTGTGGTATCCAGTATTGCCACTCCTGGGTATCTGGCCAAAAGTTGAACAGAGGTATATAAACACAAAGCTATACACAAAAATTTCCAGAAGCACCATTACCATTAGTCAAAAACTGAAAACAAGTGCTCTCCCTCAGGAGCATGCCCATGCCTTCCCTTTCCCTTATTCCTCCCCCCTCCCAGGAGTATTAGTATTAGCATTAGCTTCCTCACTCCCAAGCTCCAAGGGCCCTTCCTTTGCCTCTATAACTTGTTTCACAAGCCCATTTCTTCTTGAAATTCTACTTCTGTGATTTTTTTTTTAAACTGAAAAGACAAAAACAAAATGTCCAACAAATGAAGGCCTAAATAGAATGTGATATGGTCATACAATGAAATATTCAGCCATAGAAAAGGAATGTAGTCCTGATTCAAACATCATAGATGAACCATTGTTATACGTGAAAAAGCCAGACACAGAAGGATTCCATATATATATATATATATATATATATATATTCCACAGTAGGTAAACCCATAAAGATGAAAAGCATTATTAGTTGTTTCCATAGAGATAATGTTTCCCAAACACAGCCTTTTATTAAATCCTCACCTGAGGACATGCTTAGGAAGGGGGAGAGAGAAACGATGTGATAGAGAAACATGGATCAGTTGCCTTCCATATGTGCCCCAACTTGGGGTTGAACCGGCAACCAATGTATATACTCCAGCTGAGAACAGAACAGGCAACCCTTTGGTGCACAGGGTGATGCTCACCCAACTGAGCCACTCCAGCCAGGCACCACTGCCTTCTCTGTCTACTCTCACTTTACACACATAGAACAGACTAATCTCTCGAGAAGCTGGCAGGTGATTTTCACTGGGAACAAGCAGTATTTTTGTTGAGATAGGAGAGTTGGATGTAAGGCACTCAGGTGCTGTTCCTGTTTCCTCTAGTGCTGCTGGAAATGGGGTCTTGGGGCAGAAACCTCAGTGGTGGTTTAAAAGCCAAATTAGTGGGCTTTTCTCACACCTGGGAGGTATAATGTCTGAGCGTGGGTCCCCAGCACCTGTCCTTTATGAAATCCTCACGTGTAAATCCTCACGTGTAAGTACATGGACATTTGATGAGCAATCTTAGCAAAGACCTTGTCATCCTTGACTTCCCATTGGAATCCTCTGTGTGGGTTTTGGAACTACCAGCTCCTGTGGCCCACCCCCAGAGGTCCTGTCAGTCTGTGGCAGGGCCTAGCATCAATGTCGTCTTCATAAAGTGGCCCGGGGCCTTCTACAGCAAGGCCAGGATTAAACAGTGGGGAGACCACAGGCACATTTCTGAGGCCCTATAACAGGGTCTGCCCTACAGGGAAGTCTGCTCTGCGTATGATTTGATAGGGGAGGGTTAATCTATCACCACACTTCCTAAACTAGCAAATACACATTTGTCTCTAGGAGGAAAGGGCACAAAAAGATAAAGGGGACCCACTGCCCTAGTCAGTTAGCTCAGTGGTTAGAGCATCGGCATGCAGACTGAAGGGTCTTGGGTTTGATTCTGGCCAAGGGCATGTACCTCGGTTGCAGGCTCGATCCCTGTACCCAGTCAGGGCATGTTTGGGAGGCAACATGGATGTATCTCTCCCACTCTCTGAAAAAGCAATGCAAAAAATTTCTTGGGTGAGGATTTTTTTTAAAAAAGGGGACACACATTTTTCTTCCCTGTAGAAACTCCAAAAGGGCATAAATTTTCTCAGGCCCCAGAAGCAATGGAAAACGTGAGACCATGCAGGACTAAACCGGCCAGGGGGAAGTTTCTCGCAGCAGAGGGGAATCATTAGAAGATTCAGGAGCAAGATCGGAGTGGGATAGGAGAGGTTCCTCTGCCAAAGAAAGACGCCTGGGCTTCTCAAAATCATTTCCATTGAAGCAGATCTTCCCAAACCGCCTCCAGGGACTTAGGGCCTCACCCGTGTCACCTGCTCTTTATTCCCACCTACCTGAGCGGGTCGCTACTGTCTCCTCTCTCTTCAATTCTCAGGGCTTTTTCCTTTGCTCCAAAAACGTGACCAGGTATGGATTCGACACAATGACACTTGTTTCTTAGATAAAAGAATGTGACTCTCGCTGGGGACTCAAAAAATTTCCAACCCAAGACACAAGATGGCGGCGCAGGTAACCGCGGTACCCGCTGCCTCCCAAAACCACATCAAAATCGCAACTAGAACGCAGAACCACCACCATTCAGAACCTCCTGAAATCCAGCTGAACGGAAGTCCCTTAACTAGGGATTAAATGAACGCGTCAAGACCACCAGAGGGGCTGAGATGCGGCGCGGACTCCCCAGCCGCGGCTGAGGCCCACGCCCAGGTGCAGCAGGTGAAACCCGGGAGGTTAGTCTCCCGAGGCTGTAAGCGGGGCGCGGGGACGGGCGTCGGGCGAAGGGCTCTAGGCCGGGAAAGCACGCGGCCGGCGGAGCCCCGCGGCCCCGGGAGAGACCGCGGGCGGGGCGGCCTGTTTCCCGGGACAGCAGCCGGGACCCGCCCCCGGCAGCGACGCGGTCAGGGCACCTCGCGGGGCCGGACTCACCGCTGCAGGAGGCGCAGGCGCGGGGCTCGGCGCCCGCAGTGCCCCGGGGCCTCGGGCGCGCCCTGAGCGGATCGGGTTTCAACCAGAAAGACCGAAGCTAGAAAGGCAGGAGCAACCTTCCTACTCCGCTGCCGCTCCGGGCCTGTGAGGAACTGCGCGTGCGCGCTGCCTGCAGGCGGTCGGGGGCGTGTCCTCGGCCGAGCACCTCCCGCAATGGGCGGGGGGGGAATAGACACTGGACGCAGCGAATGGGAGGGGAGGACGCGGCGCCGCGGGCGGGGCCTGGCCTCGCGGGCCCTGCTGGGGCGTCTCCACTTGCCCTCTTCTGGATTCCGCTGTTACCACCGTGTCCCGCGGAGCAGGGCGCCTTCCCGCCTCAGTGTAGGGTAAAGGCTTCGAGTGTGAGCCACTTGTGTTGGAAACGACGTTGCTTTCCTCTCAACAGTTGGAAAGGTTAAGTCAAAAGCTAGTTTTGCAACGCAGGGCACACAGGTCCCCCCAGGGAGGCTGGGGTAACTCTACAAAAACTAGGATCCCAGTGAGGGACTGGATATGGGGAGGGGGAGGGATCCAGGGACATTTCGGCGATTAGAATGTAAGCGGTTTTATTAAACAAGAGCTGCAATTGTCTGTGTAAGGATTGAGAACGAAAATGAAACACACACTCTCCCTGGTCGAAGAGGCAGTCTCATAAGGGCAGCCAGCAGCGCTTCCTTTTCTATTCCCCATTCACTAGGGAGGCCAAGACTCAACAGGGCTCAATTCCAGAGTCCTTCAGAGGGACACGACCTGGGATGTGATGCGTGGACGACTAAGACGTGATCATTTAGGACAAGAAGCATTGCTTTAAAAAGAGAAGTAACTTTTAAAAAATTATTATAAATTGCGATGTTAAAATAAATGTTGTCCTGTACCACACTGGAGATAAATTATTTTGAAATACCTGAGATAAACGTCTTCGCATCATACGTCAATTATATCTAAATATTACGTAATTTCAAACACACTAATGCCATCCTGATATTTTTCAAAAATATGGACAATATTCACATTCAAAAGCAGAGGGTTCAGCATGAAAGTATGAGTTGTGGGCTAAATACTGTGATAAATATGAAATATTCACCAAATTGTGGTGTTATTGCATTAGAAAAATTCTAAACTACTGATTGGAACCTACAAAGCCTTGCATAGCTGATGTGGGAAGGGGAAGAGCATGAGATGCTGTAGCCATAGCACTTCAAAGGAGAATGAATGTGATGTCTCTAGCTGAGAATACAAATGAAGAGAAAGAAACAGGAAAAAGGAAATGAAACAGAGACTTGATTTTCCTGAGGTCAGCTGGTAGTGCAGCCTGGGAATGCTGTGATCTCTCCACACGCAGATTTCATACCAATTCAGCATCCTGGTTATTATTCATCTCCTACTTGGTACTACAACATCACTGCTATTGGAATATTCCTCTTAATTACAGAGGATTTATTACAGAGATAGCACTGTCCTGTGTGTTTGTTCACTTCATGTAAATATAAAATCAACACACTGAAGTATGATGTCATGTTTTCAGCTGAACACACTGGCAGAGAAGTGAAAATAATTTTGATAACATCACTGACACAAAGCAAGTATTATTTTAAAATGTTGATAAAACAGTGTTATTTCCTAATACAGGAAAAAATAAAATGTGCTAAACAAAATTAAACTTCAGTGCTCCCTATGAAATTACCTCCACTTTCCGGGTGATTTCTCGATATCACTAAATTCTGTAAAAAACATTCTTAAAATCGCTGAGCAAAATATATGAACATTATTTCATGACCTATGAAACAAGGAAAATTTATGGTTGGTTTTACATGAAACAGAGGAATGTAAAGACAACAACTTCAATGTGAGTTTCTCAAACCAAGAGCCAAGAGTTTGGGGGGAGAAAAATGTACAGAAATGCAATGTACAGAAATCCATTTATATTCTAAATCTGTGAGGTTTCTAGTTGGCTATTAAGTAATCAAATGTTTAAATTACATATTTCAATCCATTATGTTCCTATCCTTCTGAAAACATGTGTACACACATACACATTTCTTTCTTCTTCAATCCTCTTATTCCTACACTGTATCTTTAAGTTACTATATGTACATATTTCACTTCTGTGTATCAAACCATGTATTTTGTTTATGTAGGCTCAGGAAAAAAATATGTGAAAAAATATCTAGGCTCCAAAGTTAAAAAGAATTTCCTAATTATACTAGTTTGGACTTTGTTAAATTAGTAGCATTTGTTAAGCAGAGTACTTGGTATTGGATGGTGCGCAGCAGTTACACAAGACTACAAGGGAAATTGAAAGAGACAAGTCATGTAAGGAACTTATATTTACTTGTGCCTCTGTGAGCTGTTGTCTAGTACACACAATTCCAGGAGAGGATAGTAGCAGTTCAAGGCACGTAGCAACAGAAAATAAATGCCATGCAGCAATATCATGATGTAGCTCAGCTGAAATCTCAAAAAGCCTGAGGCCATCTCTATTGTAACTATCATAATGTCTCAGTAGGCACAATAATAAGAAAAATATAAAAATTATGGAGAAATCTTCACATCATTTAATGTTTAAGGCCACTGGGAAAATGGACTGCTAATGAAGTAATTGCATTGCATTAACAAACAGTATAATGTTACCTATAACCTTGAATAAGGTTGGATATGTGAACACATTCAAACTCATTCAGCTTTGTTAATTAAAATAATATTAAGTTCACACATAGTCTAAATCAAGCATGACTAAACCTCTGTGTGATTATTTGTCAAAATACACATGACAGACTTTCAAGATGGGTTCCTGTTCTTGTGACATAATGACTGAGAGCTGTGCTTTTGTTGGTTCTCAGAATGGAAGTTATTTAGTATACATGGATGTACAATAATTTCATGCTCTTAGAAATGAGTTGCCTATACTTTCTCAGATATCCCTGATCTCGTTTTTGTTTCAACCACATCAACTAATGTTCATCACTTCTACGTATGGCTACTATGAAGCTATATCAGGATTTTAATAAACTGCTCCAATATGTTCCTTAAACAGTAACTGGTAAACGTACTTAAAATTCACAATGTTCCACTGTCATAAACTAATGCAAAAAAAGGTGCTCTTCACGGTGACATGCAATAACATTTTAAGTCAACCACAAACACTATCTCTGTTTAGATTTTCTTCGTGCATTACAATGTCCTCAATCGTGCATGGAAAGTTAAATGAAACCCACCAGCTCACAGATCTTTAAAAAAAGCAATATTCAACCTCATGATTTCACACACACACTAAGAATAACAACTCAGGACTATCAACTGATATGAAAGTGGAATCACATTTACATTTCCTTTTCAAAACATCTCAAATATTGTTCATAAAAAAGACGATATACTGTAACTGATTATACATATGGAAACATCCATCCCTTGATATTCTGAAGCATAATAAAAGTACTTAACTCAGTTTTTATTTTACTTTACCTTTTTATTTTTAATTCTCACCCAAGGATATTTTTTCCATTACTTTTCAGAAAGTGGAAGGGAGAGAGAGAGAGAGACATCGATGTGAGAGACACATCGATTGGTTGCCTCCCACACGTGCCCCAACTAGGGCTGGGGATCGAGCCTGCAACTGAGGTACGTGCTGTTGGCCGGAATCGAACCCAGGACGCTTCAGTCCAAGGGCTAAACCTCTAACAACTGAGCAAAACTGTCTAGAATCCTTTGCCAAATTCTTTACCTTTGTTAGTCCTCTGCCCAGTATTAATTATCAGGCGCTGAGTAAGATCTGAATGAAGATAAATATCTGAGAACATGTGTTATATTTGCAAGGCTTCATTCTCTGGTGCTCACTGAGGCTTGAACAATGGCTAAATGCTTTGCCAAATAACTTACATTTTTACTGTTACACTCCAGCATGAATTCCCCAATGTTGAGCAATTCTTGAGCACAGGTTAAAGGCCATGCCGCATTCTCTACATTTTTATGGGATTTTCTGGTTAAGATACTACTGCTGATTAAAAGCTTTGGTACCTACACTAGATTTATAAGGTTTCTCTGCAGTAGGAACTTTCTCAGGTTGAGTAAGATGACAATGGTCATTAACGGCTTTGTGACATTCTCCATATCTGTAAGGCTTCTCTCGAGACTGAATTACCTGGTATCTAGTGAGATTCCTTCTCAAGCAAAGACTTTACCATACTCCTTACAACTGTAAGAAGTTTCTCCAGTATGAACTCTCTGATGTACAGTAAATTTTGAACGCTGGGTAAAGGCTTTGTCACATTGCCTACATTTATAAGGCTTCTCTCCAGTATGAATTCTACGATGCTCAGTAAGGGCTGAGGAAGAGCTAAAGGCTTTGTCACATTCTCTACATTTATAAGGTTTCTCTCCAGTATGAATTCTCACATGTCGGGTAAAACACCACAGCTGTTTAAAGGCTTTGGCACATTTTCTACATTTATAAGGCTTCTCTCCAGTATGAATTCTCTGATGTTCAGTAAGAGTTGAGGAAGCACTAAAGGCTTTACCACATTCTCTACATTTGTAAGGTTTCTCTCCACTATGAATTCTCTCATGGCGGGTAAGACACCACTGTTGTTTAAAGGCTTTGGCACATACACTACATTTGTAAGGCTTCTCTTCAGTATGAGTTTTCTGATGGTGAATAAGTGTTGAGTGGTAGATAAAGGCTCTACCACACTCTATGCATTTGTATCGTTTCTCCCCAGTATGAACTCTTCTCTCATGTTCAGTAAGATATGAAAGCCATTTGAAGGCTTTCCCACATTCTCCACATTTGTAAGGCTTCTCTTGAGAATGAATTATCTGATGTTTAGTAAGGTATGAATGCCAAGAAAAGGCTTTTCCACACTCCATACATCTGTAAGGTTTCTCTCCACTATGAATGATCTGATGATGAATAAGTTTTGAGGAGTGATTAAAGGCTTTGCCACACTGTCCACATTTGTAAAGCTTTTCTGCAGTATACATTCTCTGATGTTGAGTAAGTCCTGAGCGCTGGCTAAAGGTTTTGCCACATTCTCTACATTTATAGGGCTTTTCTCCAGTATGAATTCTCTGATGTTCAGTAAGGTTTGAGGACTGGCTAAAGACTTTGCCACATTCTCTACATTTGTAAGGCTTCTCCCCAGTATGAATTATCTGATGTATAGTAAGACTTGAAGGCCAATTAAATGTTTTACCACATTCTTTACATTTGTAAGGTTTTCGTCTAGTGTGGCTTTTCTTATGTCTATTTAGATTGACTATTTGACTGAAGACTCTCCCACACTGATTACATTTGTAAGCTTCCTCCCTGGCATGAATATTCTCTTGTTCAGTATGATTTGAAGATTGCCTAAAAGATTTGACACATTTACTTTGTTTTTTCTTCTTCTCCACAATATGAATAATCTGATGTCTATTTTGATTTGACATTTGGTCAAAGGCTTTTCCACCTGTAAAATGGTTCTCTGGAAGTTGAGTTCTCTGATGTTTATTAGGATTTGATTCTTGGTTAAAGTTTTTCCAGTGTTCATTACACTGATAACTTCTGTCTCCATTATATGATCTCTGGTAATCATTGAAGATAGAAAGACCTTTAGTGACAGCTATAATTTCATTAAACAAGTACACTTATTCCCAAATAACTATTCTTTGATACATATTAAACCATGATGGTTGTATTAAAAAATACTACCAAGCTTATAAAAATTATAGACCTTGGAATACAAAAACATTATTTCACGGAGGAAGAAAAAGGATTCCTTGTTAAAGAGATTGCCAATTTGATTATATTTAAATTTTATATGTATTATAAATTTTTAAATTTTTAGATATGATTGACTGGAAGTTCAATCCCACCCTACATTTTATGATTATTTACATCACAGATTATGTGTTCCAAGAGGTTTCTTTCCAAGAATTTATAACATTAAAAAAAGTGTACTGGGTCTTCAATTAGAAGCACATTGATCTGCAAATGTAACTGGCTTAAAGTGAGAGTATTCTCAAATGTGAAATATCTCTTACCTCTTTAGGTTAGAGTAATTTTATTATGAATAATTGTCCCAGGTTAGCTCTGTCCATATTAACATCTTTTTTCTTGTCATACTTTCTCAAATTCCAAAGCTTTAATTAAGTGTACATTCTCAAAGCCACAGCATCCATATCTTACCAGTAGTATTTTTGAGAATAAATCTTCTATTCCTGGCTTTTGCAACAAGGCCTGATTGTCTTCAGATGACACAGCTGAAAGATATGAAATAAATTTTCAGTTATGACACTCAGGTGAATGTACCTTGAACTTACCAGCAAATATGGACCAAATTACATTTCTGAGTACTCCTAAAGCAAGTTAGAAGTCCAAAGTAAGCCCAAGAAAAGTACAGTGAGGAAAATTTATATCAGAGAAAGATGGAAAGTTGCTAATATTTACCAACTAGAGCTGCTCAAACCCCTTGACACACAATGGCAGTATTATACGAAAACTCCCAATTCCCGGTTTCTTCTCTGGAGAGAGACATAAGGATACTGTATGTTCAATGACCTTGCTGTTTTGCAGTGTCTTGAAGAACATGTTTCTCATGAAACAGAGTGCTAGGCGAATGGCAGTACATAGTTTATGCATTGTAATGGCTTCTTAAAAAAACACAATGGCGAGTAATTGTTTAAATATAACATAGACTGTAGCACTAAAGATAGATATCAAGGAACAAAAGATACCATGCGCTCTGAGGAAGAGACAGATAACACTTTAAATTTGGAACTTACACACACAAAAGAATAAAAAAATACATGTCTCCAAAACAGTTTTTGTTTGTTGTTTTGTTTTAGAGAGTGAAAAAGGGAGAGAGGGAGAGAGAAATATCCCAAGTATCGAACCCACAACCTAGGTATGTGCCCTGACAGGGAATCGAACCCGCAACTTCTTGGTGTACAGGATGATGCTCAAACCAACTTGGCCAGGCCATCAGGGACACAAAGCTGTTCTGACAGATACTGGCATTTCCAGCACAGGTGATTATTTGTTTTCTCCTATAGAAAGCAAGTTCATGAAGCCTGGTTGTTTAGAATTCCTGAACCTTGAAAAAAGACATCAAGAGATATCTTGATAAAAAGAGAAACAGAAAAACAGTGTCCAAAAAAAAAAATCTACAGAAGTTGGTATTTCATAAATGGAAATATATTACATGAAAAAAAAATTGAAAATAACCACCTTAAAATGGAATAGTAGACAAAACTGGTAACACAGCATCAGGAAAACTGTTCATGATCAAAATAAAACTGCAACGAGAAAAAGTGTATGAAAATAATCCAAATAGAAATGGGAAGCTGAAAAACGCAGGGGGACAAGACAGGAAGAGATTAAAACAAAGAACTTACATACTCATATGCATAGCCCATGGACACAGAGGATAATGTGGCGAAAACCTGGCATGGAGTAGGGGCTCAGTGAAGGGGGGAAAAAGGGGGGGATTGGGGGACATCTATAATACTGTCAGCAATAAAAATATATACATTAAAAAATATATAAATAAATAAAAATACACTAGAATCACCAACAAATGATATGACCAAGCTTAAGAACCAAAAAACTTGTACATAGTTCATTAAAAATTTTGATACAGGGCCCTGGCCTGTGTGGCTCAGCTGGTTGGAGTATCATCCTGTACACCAAAAGGTCACGGGTTCGATTCCCAGTCAGAGAACATGCTCAGGTTTCCAGTTCAATTCATGGTCTGGGCACATGCGAGAGGCAACCGATCAATGTTCCAGTCTCACATCGATCTTTCTCTCTCTCTCTCTCTCTTTGAAATCAATTAAATAAATAAATAAATAAAATAAAAAGACAGCTCCTCTAGGATTATCAATGGGTTTCTTAGCAGAAACCTTATGGGGGGAAAAAAGGAGCATGAAATAAAATGCTGAACTTATAAAAGAGTAAGAACTATCCAACAAGAATACTGTGTCTGGTAAGACAAGGTATCAACAATGAAGAAAAAAAGGCTTTTCCAGCTCGAAAACACTGAAGACTTTCTCACCATTAAACCTGCCCTATGCAAAATGCTTAAGAAAATCCTTCTAGAGGTAATAAAAATATTCTAAACAACACTCATTTTTAGAAATACTGTTTTGGATATGTCTTTCTAGGCATAAGAAAGAAGTAAAATAAATAAATAAACATACAAGACTACGACAAAATAAGTTTATGCAAAGGAAACCATTAAAAAACAAACAAACAAACAAAAACCTATTGTCTGGCTTCAGGGCAAATGCCGCAGGGGCAGCTTTCTTCCAGACAGAAGTGCTGGCAGAGTCCACTGTTCCTTTGAGGCCTCTCCTCAGTAGAGCGAGAGGGCGGGTGCGATATCCAAGTCTCCACCAACCTGATGATCACTGTAGCCCTTCCTGGTGATTTCTTGAGACCTCATCCCACTCAGCTTGAGAGCCCACCCACGCTGTTTCCAGTGGCATTTCCATACAAACGGCCTCTCTTGCCTCACACTTTAGTTTCCTAAAATCTCTCAAAACAAAACACATCTGGTCTATACATGCTCCATACCTCTCATTAAGTGTCCTGCCTCTCCTTTTCTGTCTCAAAAAATAAACAAAAAATCTTAAAAAAAGGGAAGAACATTCGAAAATGTCATATCAGCACATCTGAAACTGAAAGCAGAAATGTGACAAAGATCTAATCAGAAAGTGAATACACATATGACACAGTGTCACCTGCTTCCCCATTTCCACCTACCTGGATGGATGGATATTGTCTTTTTTCCATTCACATCCCAGGACTCCTTCATTTGCTCCATAAAGGAGACCTGGACTGGCTTAGAGACAGCAGGACCTGTTTATCAGAAAAAAGAACGTGAGTTTTTGTTTGTTTTGTTTTTGTTACTCCTCACTTGAGGATATTTTTTCCACTGATTTTTTAGACACAGTGGAAGGGGGGAAGAGAGCCAGAGAGAGAGAAACATCAATGTGAGAGAGACACATCAATTGGTTGCCTTCCACAAGGACCCCAGCTGGGGCTGGGGATCGAGCCTGCAACAGAGGTCCATGCCCTTGGCCAGAATAGAACCCGAGACACTTTAGTCTGCAGGCCGATGCTCTAACCACTGAGCCAAACCCGCCAGGGCAAGAACATGAGTTTTGATATTCTCCAAATCCAGTTAGCACTTAGGTGAGAAGATGTGGTAGAATATTAGAATATTCTACAAAATGATTTTCCAAAACACTATTTTCTGATAGCACCTTAATTATTCTAGACAACACGTAAAGTTTTCAGACACTGGGTTCCTATTTCACGTATATCACAAGATGTTCCCCAATTTGTTCCCTGAGAGCAGGGATCTGAAAGTCTACCATACAAAGCAAAAGCTCCCAGGAGATGTTATCCTAATGAAGGAAAAAACCTGCTTGTAGAGAATGAACTCTGGAAGGAAGTCATCCTCACCCAGGGAGACCAGGTTGCTGTAGTTCTCCAACATCACATCCACGTACAGTGTTCGCTGCGCTGGGCACAGGCATTCCCACTCCTCCTGAGAGAAATCTATGGCCACATCCCTGAAGGTCAGTGGTCCCTAAAAGAAAGGACACATTTACCAAGTGGCCACAGGCAGAGTTCATAATGTCCCCGGGTCGGGACACATACAGAAGGCAACCGATCAATGTTTGTCTCTCACATCAATGTTTCTCTCTCTCTCTCTGTTTCCAGTAGCTGAAGGTCATTAATTCAAGGTAGGAATTCTCGCTTCCTCTCTCTAAGCATGTCCTCAGGCGAGGATTAAAAAACAATAACAAAAACATTAGCTTTTGCAAATGTCAATCCACACATACCTCCCACGCTCTGCAACTCTAATAGCGCATTTAAACAGCAAGTCTGCTTTCCAATCTAGGGAGCAAGTCTCTTCTAACTACTCTTCTTTGTCAGAACTTTCTGAGCTATTCTTACACTAATGCGTCCTGGTTAAACATGCATTTTCTTACTCCTGATCAACAGGGCTGATGCTGCAGCCACATGCACCTAACACCTACATTTCCCTTCTTCACAGACACCCAGGCCTCCGACCCCCTCCCCATAGGGATGTTAGACATGGGTGCCTTCCCAGGTTGATCTGTCACAAAGGGCACGTTTCCAGTAGCTGAAGGTCATTAATTCAAGGTAGGAATTCTTCATGCCCTCAGAGAGCCTGGACAGAGAGACTGCAGAGAAGGCTCTGGGACAAGGGAGAGAATCATTCTAAAGAACTGACCTAGACAATGACAAGAACATAAGGAAAAAAATGAGTAGCTGAAAACAACCTCACTAGGCAGGAAAAGCAGAAGTAGGGGATTGAAAGTGGCAGGTTCTAAATCTAAATGTTAGGAGGAAAAGCAGACACAGCCTGTGACCCCGGACATAGCATTTACCTGAGAAGTAGCCATGTCGTCCTGGTCCAGCTCCTCTCTGGATTGTTTTTTCAGGTGATGATACGTTGAGGAGTCACATCTATATCTCGAGAATGTGCCTTCGAAGCATCAGCACAGCCCCTTCATCTGCTTCCAGCACAGATAGTCAGAAAGACCTGGAAATGCTGAAAGGGCCACCCTCTCCTGTCCTTTGTCATAGGAAAGATTCAGGAACAACGAGCTCCTATGTGGAGACCAAGCTGTGAGGTTTTTTCTTCTGTCTTCATGTGTCTCTCCTCCCATAGAGGTGCACAAATTCCTACAGCAGTGAGAATGTGCGCTGCTCTCCTAACCCCCAAGCCCAGCAGAGCACCCTGTTACCTCTGGTGAACAAAGCCTGCTCCCCACTCTCACAAATGCATCCTGGAACCCTCCTGCTAATCCCTGGGCTCACCTTTTAATCTCCTGGAGCACCTCAGTAAACAATGATGCCCCACCCAGAGCAGCTGTCCCACTCTATGGGGAAAAGGGCACCTGATGTCATTTCTTAAAACTCCTCAGTTGATCTGAGAAGGACCCAGAAGGGAACAGTTTAGCTTTAAGAACCATGTAGATCCTTGGGGATCAGGGCCCCACTCTAAGTTATGGTTCTGCAGGTCTGCAGTGGGTTCTGCTTGTTCCTCCACCATGAAATGACAAGTGAGGGCTCCCCATAGGGTTAGACCACAGGAGTTACAATGACAAGTCACAGTGACATGAAGTACACTCTTTAAAAATAGCTTCCTTCAGAAATGAAATGACCATCCAGAGAGAGATCGGCAACGCCACATTCCCTGCAGCATTAGTCACCATAACCAAGACTGATACAACCTAAGTGTCTACCACTGGACGAATAAAGAAAAAAATGGGTATATATGTAAATATACATACCTATAAATATATACTTTTACCTATAAGTATAGCTGCCAGATTTAATTTTTAAAATTTTTATTTATTGACTTTAGAGACAAAGGGAGAGAGAGAAACATCGATTTGTCGTTCCACTCGTTTATGCATTCACTGTTTGATTCTTGTATGTGCCCTGATGGGTTCAAACCTGTAATCTTGGCATATAGAGACAATGTTCTAACCAACTGAGCTAAAGGGCTGGGGCAGGTGCTTGATTTTAAATTTCCACATGTACACAGGGTGGGACAAAAGGAGGTTTACAGTTGTTTGTATGCAAAAAGTATGCAGGTTGTGATTAGTACAATAGCTTTATTAACTCTTGTGTTTTGTGTACTTACAACTGCAAACCTACTTTTGCCCCACTCTGCATGGTATACTATATATATGTAGATAAGGAATAGTATGTGTATATATATATGGAATACTATATAAATATCCATATACTGCATATGGAATACTACGTATATATGGAATACTACTTTACATAGAATATACTATATATAGTATAATATAGAATACTATGTACATACATATGAAACTGAGCAATAAAAAGAAGTCCTGTTGGTTGCATCATCTGAATGGACCTTGAGGGCATTACGCTAAGTGAAGCCGGACAGAGAGACACATACTACATGATCTCACTTATATATAAAAATCTAAAACGCAATCTCAGAAAGTGATGGGATTTGCGGTTGTCTCATGCGGGGTACAGGAGGCCATTGGGTGATGGTGGTCAAGATGCAAGAACTGCCCGGCCGGGGGGCTCTGTTGGGCGATCCTCCTGCGAGGGCCGGGGCGCCACAGGTCTGATTCCCGGCCGGGCACACGCCCCCTGGGCCGTGGGCTCAATGCCCCGTGCGGGGCGCGCGGGAGGTGGCCGATCAATGTTTCCCTCTCCCTCTCTCTTCCTCTCTGCCTAAAAGTCGGGAAAGGAAGGAAAAAGGGAAGGGAAGGGAAAGGGAAGGGAAAGGGAAGGGGAAGGGGAAGGGGAAGGGGAAGGGGAAGGGGAAGGGGAAGGGGGAGGGGAGGGGAGGGGAGGGGAGGGGAGGGGAGGGGAGGGGAGGGGAGGGGAGGGGAGGGGAGGGGAGGGGAGGGGAGGGGAGGGGAGGGGAGGGAAGGGAAGGGAAGGGAAGGGAAGGGAAGGGAAGGGAAGGGAAGGGAAGGGAAGGGAAGGGAAGGGAAGGGAAGGGAAGGGAAGGGAAGGGAAGGGAAGGGAAGGGAGAAAGAGAGAGAGACAGAGACAGAGAGACAGAGAGAAGAAAGAAAAGAGAAAGAAAGAAAGAAAGAAAGAAAGAAAGAAAGAAAGAAAGAAAGAAAGAAAGAAAGAAAGAAAGAAAGAAAGAAAGAAAGAAAGAAAAAGAAAGAAAGAAAGAAAGAAAGAAAGAAAGAAAGAAAGAAGAAAGAAAGAAAGAAGTTCCTGGGATGTAAAGTGCAGCACGATGACAACTGGGCTCCTCCTGGGATTCGAACGTCTCATGAGTGGGGGAGGGGTCCTCAGGGCGGCGGGGGGTCTGCAGGTCCCCGGGCCCGGGAGCCATCCGGGGTCTTCGGGCCACGAGCGGCGAGGCGGGGGCAGCGGCGCAAAGGGTTTGGCTCCGTCGCCCGAGCCGGTCTCCCGAGGCTGTAAGCGGGGCGCGGGGACGGGCGCCCGGCGAAGGGCTCTAGGCCGGGGGAGCCCCGCGGCCCCGGGGAGACACCGCGGGCGGGGCGGCCTCAGTTTCCCGGGACAGCAGCCGGGACCCGCCCCCGGCAGCGACGCGGTCAGGGCACCTCGCGGGGCCGGACTCACCGCTGCAGGAGGCGCAGGCGCGGGGCTCCGGGCGCCCGCAGGTTTCCACCCGAAAGACCGAAATCAGTCAGGACCGCGGAACGCGCCGCGCTCCACAGCCGCTTCCGGGTCTCTGAGGGACTGCGCGTGCGCGCTGCCGGAAAGGCGGGACCAGAGCGCGTCCGGGGCCCAGGGCTCCCAGCCGCGGGCGGGGCGGAAAGCGGAGGGGGCGTGGCCACGAGGTGCTGGGCCTGGACCGCTCCTTGCTCTCCCAGCTACTTATTTTCTGGAATTTTGGAACCTGCTGTATTTCCATCCTGTCCTGTGGAGCAGGGCGCCTTCCAGCCTATTTTAGTTCAGTTTAGTTTTTAAATATATTTTTATTGATTTTAGAGAAAGAGGAAGGGGGAGAGGGGGAAGGGGGGAGAGAGAGAGAGAGAGAGAGAAAGAGAGAGAGAGAGAGAGAGAAACATCAATGATTAGAGTCATTGATCCGCTGCCTCCTGCACGCCCCTCTAAGGGTGGAGCCCTGACCAGGAATCGAACTGCGATTTCCTGTATCTTAGGTCAACGCTCAACCGCTGAGCACCGCATGCGGGGGCCCTGCCTATTTGAAGTTGATGTTTCCACCCCGCCAGCATGGCTCAGTGATTGAGCCTCAACTTACGATCCAGGAGATCGTGGCTGATTCCTGGTCATGACACATTCCGGCCTCCTGGAGCTCGACCCCCAGCAGGGAGCATGCAGGAGGCATCCCATCAATGGCTCACCATTGATGTTTCTCTCTTTCTCTCTCCCTTCCTGTCTCTGAAATCAATAAAAAAAATATATATTTAAAAGTTGATGTTTCTAACAGTTGAAGGTAAATGCTTAGAGTTGTGTGCACTGTGTATATTGAAAACTGAGATGTGTACGTTTTAATTGGTGAAAACTATTTTTGCTAAGGTGGGGAGAAGGTTGGATCCAGGAACAAACGTCACTTCCAATTAGGATTTAATTCATGGCAGCGGTATTTACAATAGCCAAGATTTGGAAGCAGCCCAAGCGCCCATCAGAGGATGAGTGGATAAAAAATGTGGTACATTTACACAATGGGCCGTAAAAAAGGAAATCTTACCCTTTTCGACAGCATGGATGGACCTGGAGAACATTACGCTAAGTGAAGTAAGCCATTCAAATGAAGACAAATACCATATGACTTCACTATTATGTACAATCTAACGAATGAAATAAACAAACAAAATAGAAACAGGCTCATAGATACAGAGAACAGACTGACAGCTGTCAGAGGGAAGGAGGGAGGAGGGGCTCCATAAAAAAGGTGAAGGGATCAAGAAAAAACACACCTCATAGAATGACAGCAGTATGGCGATTAGCAGAGGAAAAGTGGGGTGGTCTGAGGTAGATGAGAAAGGGGGATAAATGGTGATGGAAGGAGGCTTGTGTTGGGCTGGTGAACACTATACAATATACAGATTAGGCATCTAGGTTAACACGCCTTTGCACATAATCTTAACTACCCTGTAATGCAAGCTCCTTGTGGTCACTCCCAAGAGAACAATCTTTACTGTTTCTTCCTCCACCTTCAAGTAATCTTCCTTACATTCCCTCTGTAACTGAAATCCAGTTTGTCGCCACAAAAGCCAAACTCGTGAGACAGAGGCTGGTGAAAAAAGAAAAGAGATTTATTTGAGTGCTGGCATCTGGAGATGGTGGGGGACTTCACAAAACACATCTTAACATCTCAGTGCAGGCAGAGGTTTTTGTAAGGAGGGTGAGGAAAACCAGAAGAGATCAAGAGGAGGGTGTTGAAGAATTCTCCCTGTGCAGCCAACACAGTCCATTCCAATGAGGAACTCGAAAGCAGTCAAGTGACGGTCTGGTGAGCATCACCAGGGTCTTCCTCATCCTGGTTTTACGTCTGCAAGTCAGCAAATTCCCCAGAGCTGGGATGGCAGGAGGTCAGAGTCTGCATCTTCTGAAGCTAGTTCCTAGGATTCTTACGCAAACATGCTGTTTATCTACAAGCTACATGAGTCAGAGCCAGCATTTACAGAAACGTCGAAAGAATGGTGGGGTGCGTTACACTCCCCACTATTACACCTCCTTAATCTCAAATGCATAAAAAGAAACTGCAAACTGTTATTCTAGAAAGCATTCATCTCAGTCTGTTGAGATCTTGCTTGTACATGTATCCCCTTTTTGGCTAAAATAACTTTTTATAAAAAACACACCTCAAGAATGACAGGTTTGGACATTGTGATATTGACAACACACATACTTTTAAGACTTCTCTTTGGGATTTATTTACAGATGTTTAAATAATGCTGTTACCAGACAGCAACCAGTACGGGAGCAGGCCTGCCTCTGGCAGGCCGTAGTGTGGGTACTTGACTTCATGCAGGAAAGATTTTGAGAGTATGTTTATTAAAGCTGGGAACATAGGAAACAAGGAAGGGCTTAGGATAGTAGTAGCAGGAGACAGACTAGGCGGGGGTCTTTTGATTCTCCAGAAATGTTATAGGAAAGTGAGCCCTAGGCAGGCCTGCTGTCAGCTCAGTGTAGTCAGAGAAAGTGGGGCCTTGGAGACAGGTTCAGGGGGTAAGTCCAGGGCAAGATGCCACTGCCCACTGCTCCCCTGGTTGGAAGTCCCGTGGGGTCCCTTAAGAGTTTAGGAGATGCGTGCTTATGAAGGAAGAAGAGGGAGAAGGAAAAGGCATGGGTGTGCTCGGGGAAGCGAGAGCACACAGTGGGTCCTTCATCTTGAGGGTTTAAAGGCTGGGAGTTTAGGGGAGTTCTTAGGGGAGGATCTCAATAGAATATTCATCAGCTTTTCCAGGTGTCTTGGAGAGATGGAGCTTAGTGGTTGCTTTTCACTGAAACATAATTCACATAACCATAAAATTTTTAGTGTTCAGTGGCTTTTAGTATATTTACAAAGTTGTGCAAACATCACCAATTCCAGGAAATTTCATCACCCCCAAAAGAATCCCCATATCCATTAAGCAGTGACTTAACATTGCCCCATCCCTCCCCAGCTACTAATGTACCTTGTCTCTACAGATCTGCCTGTTCTGGACATTTCACATAAATGGAATCCTATAAAATGTGGCCTTTTGTGTCTGGCTTCTCAAGCATAATGTTTTCCAGGTTCATCCACGTTGTAACAATATTTCACTTTTTTTTTTAATATGTTTTTATTGATTTCTGAGAGAAAGAGGGAGAGATAGAAACATCAGTGATGACAGAGTCACTGATCGGCTGCCTCCAGCACATGCCCTGCTGGGGATCGAGCCCACAACCCTGGCATGTGCTCTGACTGGGAATCAAACTGCCATCTCCTGGATCACAGGTTGATGCTCAACCACTGAGCTACGCCGGCCGGGCTATTTCACTCATTTTTATGGCTAATATTCATTATATGGATAAACATTTTATTTGTCCATTCGTCAGTAACTAGGGCTTCCCCAGAGAGTGGGCAGAGACCATGGCCCTGACACAGAGCCCCCTCCATGCTAGTGACTAAGACCAGAGGAACAGCTATTTCTAGACCTTTATTTCTCTGTGAAAAGGGAAAAAGAGAGGAATAAAATAAAAACGGCACTGTTGACACAAAAAAACCACTGAAGGGGAGAAAGGAAGGTGGAGAAGTAGATGGGGCAGGGGGTCCCTATTATAGCAGCAGGAACCAGTGACCTGGGATGCTCACCTCTCTCCCCCTTGGGGGGAGTGGCTACCCCATCCTCCCAGGGTCACTGCCCTGTCCCACCTTGTGCTCCCCCAGCCCCTTGGGAAGTGGACAGTAAAAAGTCGAATTCCCAGGCTGGGGAGAAGAGGAACCGTGCTGGGGTAGGGGCCTGGGGTCAGACCATGCACAGGGAGTGACAGCCAAAGGCCCCCCATTGTCTCCCAAAGGAGGGAACTTGGGTGGGGGGGTGGACACCAGAGGCCGGCGTTGGCTCCTCTTCCAGCATCAGGCGAGAGACAGAACTGGAGGAATAGGAACAGGTAGGAGTCAGAACCACAACAAACCCTCTGCCCACAACTGCTCCTGCATCTCCCCCTGCCAAGAGCCACTGCTCCCAGGCCTAGGAGCTTCCTTGCACACCACCCTCCCGATGGGGTCCCCGAGTTCTCAAAGCCTTACCACTCAGGGCTTCCTGGGCAAAGTACTTGACATCCACATCCTGGTCCTGGGTCAGCTTCTCTAGGATGGGCTTGACTTCACTCTGCAGTGTGCTGAAAGAAGGGGAAGGCAGGGGAAGGGTAAGCCAGACAGAGATGGGGGCCCAAGGCAGGCAGAGGCACAGGCAAGAGGTGCACACAGACACAGGCACACACTGGAATTAAGAGGTCTCTGGGCTGAGGCCCAGAACAGGTACAGGGAGGTTAGACAGTCTGGGCCAATGGGGCAGAGAATCACAGAACCCACAAGTCTCTGAGGGTCAGCAGATGGATGCCTTTCATTTATTTAACCTATTTACTGAGGCCTACCAGGGATGAGATGTGAACACAGAGGTAAATCTAACACTTGATTCCTGCCCATGAGGAGCTAGGGCTAGGAGGGAGACGGAGCCAACTGATAAGGAAGAGAGGGGCACATGTGCCCCTGGAGCCCAGGAGAGGCATCTGCTCTCCTGTGAGGGGGCCCATGGGAATCTGTCTCATTGACAGTCCATCGTTTTGGGAAATGACAATGGACTTCAGAGAGGCACTAAACGTGTGAGGTTTTGTCCTGGAACAGACACAGAAAAAGACATCGGAGAGGCAGGCATCATGTGTCCCCTTCCAGGTGACAACTCCTCTCCTTCCCCCATATATCCTCACCTTTTTAAAAAAAAAAATATCTTTATTGATTTCAGAGAGAGGAAGGGAGAAGGAGACAGAAACATTAATGATGAGAGTCACTGAGCTGCCTCCTGCACGGCCCCTACTGGGGATTGAGCCTGCAACCCAGGCACATGCCCTGACTGGAAATTGAACCGTGACCTCCTGGTTGAGCCACGCTGGCCGGGCTATCCTCACTTCTATCATCTAGATCTGCTTTAGCTATTTTTTAACTTGATATAAATGGAACCACAGGACACATTTTCTTGGGTCAGGCTTCTCACACAACAAAATGGCGTGATCCATGAGAGTAAGCTACGTTGTCAAGTACAGCAGGAGTCTCTTCATTGCTCAATAGTCTTCCTTGTAGGAATAAACTACAACTTACCCACAGTACTGTTGATGAGCAATGAATCAAGCTACCACAAACGTTCTGTTAGAAATAAACACTCATTTCTTCTGGATATATACCCAGGAGTGGAGGTGCCGGCTCACAGGGTATACCTTCACTAGATTCCACCAATTTTCAAAGAGACTGTACCCATCTACAGCCCCACCTGCAATGCAGAACTGCAGCCCATCTACCAACACCGACAACTCTGAGCTTTTCAAAGCTTAGCCATTCTGGGGTGTGTTTTCATTTGGATTTTCCCGATGGCCTGTGGTGTTGAGCATCTGGTCATATGTTCATTGGCTATCTGGAGTTCTTTTTTATAAGTGCCTGCTCAAGTCTTTTTTTGCCCATCTCTTTGGGTTTTCTTTGTCGTAGTGACCTGCAGGATGGTATTCTAGATAAGGTATCTTGTCAAAAATACGTACTGCAAATACCTCCTCACGGTCAGTGGTTTGCTATCTGACTCTTGCAATGTTCTCTCGGTAAGGTTCCTCATTTTATGAAGGCCGACTTACTCATCCTGTCCTCTGGTGAGCTATTTAACAAATCTGTGCCTCGGTAGGTCTTGAGTACATTTCCTGACGCTTTCTCCTAGGATCTTTATTTTTTTATCTTTCTGATTCTCATCAGTTACCTCTAATTTTTTAATGCACTCAGGGGGAGGTTTTTTCCCCACATGCATATCAAACTGACCCAGCCATCTATGAAAAACACCTATGTTACCCCCTTGAACTGCAATGGCACGAGCTAAGTACAAGCGGGTCTGTCTGTGCCCTTGGTCCTGTTCAGGGGCTATTTGAATACTGTGCCAGCACCTCACTTTTTCATTACAGCAGCATCATATAGTCTTGGTACCCGGTAGTGTAAGTCTTCCAACTTTGTTCTTTAGGGTTGCCTTGGCTTCTCACATCTCTACAATTCCACATAAATTCCAGAGCCAATGTGTCCGTTTTTCACTAAAGAACCTGCTGACTTTGAATGAGGTTATACTGAACCTATCATGAATTTGGGGAATCATCCCATTCAAAAATATCATATATGTCTTCTTTAAGTTCTCAAAGCAATTTACACATCTTTCACTAACTTTATTCCTGGGTATGTAAAGGTTTTGGTGCAATTATAAGTTACACAGACAGATTTATTTTTTAATTTCACTTTCTAGTGATTTGCTGCTAGTATATAGAACTGCCGTCCTCTCACCCCTCCCACTCTGTGAGGTAGGCCATGTGAATTCTCATTCTACATTTGAGGAAACTAAGACCTTGAGAAAAGATCAGCCATGGTCACACAGAAAGTGAAGAACAGTGCTGGGTCTCAAACCCTAGGCAGTGTCTTCAAAGGGCAAAAATTAAGATGCCCAGAACTTGCCCCACCAGTGTGTAAGGGTGGGCGCAGGCCTCACCTGTTGTCCAAGATGGGCCCTATCTTCTGCAGGGACTTGGCCACATTGAAGCGAACGTTGGCGACGGGGTCCCCAGCCATACGCAGCACCGTGGGCAGCATGTGCTTGGTGGTGATGTCCTGCCCACAGACCTCAGAGAGCACCTGGGGTGAGTGGCAGAGGGATGATTATCTAAAGTTAATAACTAACTCCCATTTCCCCCTTCCTCTGACCAGGCCACCTTGGTGATGATCACCAGGCCTGAGCAATATGGGGACTCTGAGCCCAGAGTTACCCACCTTGAGGACAATTTATTCTCCTGAGGCTCCCATCTCCCCAACACCCTCCTAACACCACTGTCTCCCTGCCCTGGTGGTCCCAGGCCCATCTCTTACCCTGACTTCCCTTCATTCTCTGGGGATGGGCCTTGATTCCTAACCCCTGGGATCCCTTCCTTAGCTCAGTGGTCTCCAAGGTGAGGCAGGGGCAGAAAGTATCTGAACGTATAGTTATAATTGTTTTTAAATGTTATCCTTTCATTTCTAGCTACGTGTATGGTTTATTGAAACGACTGGAGAGAACTTGCTCTGTTCGAAGCCCTTTGCATGTACAACCCTTATTAGCACACCCTGATGAACAAGGTACTGTGACTGCCAACATGGATCCTTTCCAGGTGAGAAAATTCGAGCACTTAGCAGTCAGGCTCGTTTCCCAAGGTCCATAGCTAACACGTGGCAGAGTTAGAATTCAAAACTAGGTCTGCTGCTAGAGCCAGCACACTTCCCCATTCTGCCATAAACAAACATACAGACACATCTGTGGGAAAGGAGAGGGTGCCCAGAAAGGTTTGGCTATCACTGCTTCAGTGGGCCAAGTCTCCCTTGTCCTGGGTTTTCTACCAGGCAGGTACCCACTCCCAGAGGCCCTGTGACTCTGACGGGGAGGGAAGAGTGGCAATCTCCAGCCTGCAGTTCCCCAGGGACTCATCCCTGTGACCCAGATCCCCACCACTTCACCACTCCCAAGCCAGGTGTCTCCCTTGGAAGACCCCTCACCCTCCCTCTCCGAGGTACACCTAGTTCCCAGGGACAGGCTGGTGGGGAGGTGGAGGTGCTCACATTGATGCAGAAGAGTGTCGTCATGCGGTGCAGGTAGTTGGGATCCCCAGACATGGCCAAGACCTTGGGGATGATAGTGGCATGGGCCCACTCCTTCCCAAACTTCTCCACCAACTTCTTCAGGTTGCTGGTGGCTGCCTCGCGGATGGCATAGACTGCAGGAGGATGGTGGGGAGAGGGCAGGGCTTCAGGAGGTGAAGGACTGATGTGTGCAACAGCCACACTCACTATTGCCTCCTAAGCAGCACCTAAGTTTCAGGCTGCAAGTGACCCAATAGCTCCAAGAGGAGGAAAGGGCTCACTACGTGCTAGACGGGGGCTTTTCTTTTCAGGTAGTATCCTCTCAACAGCCCCAAGACACAGGTTCCATTATTGGCCTCATTTTACTGATGGGCCAAAGGGTTTAAAGCAGTGCCGTGCCCAGGCAAAGTGTTTAGTACTCAGTACCTGGAATGGTGCCTGACACAGACAAATGTTAACTTTTACTCTTACCAGTATTAGTGAAAACAATGAGCAAGGCGATGGCCCTAAAACCCCAGGACAAGAAGTCCATGTTTCACAGGAGAGTGGTAGGTGACTTGCTTAAGCTTCAACAGCCAGGAGGTGACATTCAAACCAGGGCTGTCTGCTCGGTGGCTCCTGGACTTTCTACTATACCAGGCAGCCCTTGGGAAATGTGTTATATCCCCCTCCTACCACACCTCTCCAGGATTCTAAAAGCAAGAGAATTGGCCCCCATCTGAGGAGCATCTGATGCACAGGAGAGTGACTCGAGCGTCCCCACAGCCCGCACCGGCCCCAGCCAATCTCCCACCTGTCTTCCTGAAGCCCCTCCTTCTCCTCCAGCCCACTGGAGCTACTCACCATGATCCACGAGCCAGGCCATGCACAAGGAGTTGAGTTTCTCATCAAAAAACTCCACCCCCTGCAGGAGAAAAGGAGGTAACAGATGGAGGGAGACTGGGGTAGTTTCCAGCAAACCCCCAAGGAAACCGCCCCCACCCCCAAACAGACAGACAGACACACACTTCTCAGCTTCACCTGAGGAGCTCCTTTCCCTTCTCTTCCTAATCGAGTTCTGTTCCTCTCACTCCCCAGACAGTCCTCACAGCCTGCAGTTACAGGTCACGGCACGTCACACTGACTGTCACTAGCCCCTGGCAGCTCCTCCCCAGGGCAGCGTGCATGGCCCGACTCCTCACTCACCAGCTGCCCAGCCAGCAGGGGCATGTACTCAATGATGGCCAGCCGCACCCGCCACTTGGCGTCCTCAGCCAGTTCCACGATGGCAGGGAGCAGGGACTGGGACAGCTGCCGGATGCCGATCACCTCATTCACGCAGTCCAGGTTGGAGATGATGTTGAGCCGCACCTCTGGGCACTGAGGAGAGGAAGGGAGAGTTCTGAGAGAAAGTGCTGCATGTGGAGACCCAGGACAGGGTGAAAGGAGCTCAACCACACCAACTCTGAGGACCCACTACTGCCCAGACCCAGCTCCCAGTGCTGGGGACACATTAAAGGCAGACAAAAACAAGCAAGGTGGGTTATTAAGTGAACGCAGCTTTCCCTTATTTAAAAATTAATTCATAACAGCAGCACAAGAAATGTTGAACCATTTTGTAGGACTTGCAGGAATCACAATGCAAAAATATGGAGCCCTGGAAAAAGCAGACACACAATAAACTGACTGTGCTGTTTGCTCGCTGGGGGCCCTTTGGCACAGGATTTAATCATTCCGGATATGGAACTATGACATGGAAACATCTAGCTTCAAAGGCTGGGGGAGGTTATTTGAGTGCCTGCCACAGGGTCTGATCCACAAAGGGCTTGATACGTGGGAGCTTATCATGACAACCTCTGTGACTTTCACTCTCTGCCAGCCTCTGGGCTCTGCGAGGAGCACGTCTCATTCACCCTCTGTCTCCGTACCCAGCAGGCTCTGACCCACAGCAGGTCTCAATACATCTCTGCTGAAAGAATGGCACTGGAATAAAGAAGTCTTTTGAACTGCAGGCTGATAGGTGCCCTCTTCTGGGCATCGCTCTTACAGGACTAGGCCTGCTGCTGTTCAGTCCCTCCCTTCCTGTTGGTTAGGAGGTGGTAAAAATCAGAGCAGCTGACATAGACCTAGAGGGTACTGAGGGCTAACCACCTGGTGTAGGCCCACCCACCTCTGAACTGTGGTGACAGAAATAATTCTCTGTCTTGTTTAGGCCACTGTATTTTAGGGTCTCTATTAAAGCGTCTTAGCCTGTACTGTACTAAATATGAACACATCACAGCACCTGTACTATCATGGGATCATGGGATCACCCATCTGTCTCTCTCCACTGCCAATCTCTGAGGATCAAAGCTGTCAGTCTTTTTTTGGTACCCTCAGAGCCCAGGAAAAGGGCTAGCACAGAGTAAGGGCATGGAAGACAACTGCCTAATAAACAGACGAGTCCACTGTGCCCACAAACATTCCACTCATCAGAGACTGGGGTGTCTGCTAAGATCCTAGGAGATTCCTGGCCAATCTGGGAAAACAGCTGACCTGCCAGTCACCTCTGCAAACCCGAGTTCAGAGCCTATCCGGCGCCCTCACCTCATCCTTCAACTGAGCCAGGAAGAGGGGTAGGAGGTGCTCGATGGTGTTATCTTTGCCCAGGATGGGAGAGAGGCCCATGATGACTGAGGCCAGGGCCGATTTGACATGCTGGTTGGCGTCTGACACCAGCTCCTGGGAGGGAGAAGGAAGGGACAGCCAGGGGGTTAGTGCCAAGTACACTCCAACTCCTACAAAGCCTGAGCCGCAGCCTGCTTTTCCCCTTGTCACTCACAGAGCAGGGGACGGCTTAGGCCTCCCTTCAGGGTGCCCAATGACTTCAAACCCAAGGCGGCCCGGTCCTAGAAGGCCAGGAATTCAGTTTGCAAATGGCTGTCCCTCAAGCCCAATATCCACTCCTTTTTTCTGGCAAGCTCCAGTCTGCTCTGTTCCTCCCACTGAATCCTGTTACCTTGATGCAGGGCAAGATCTGGGTCATGATCACATTCTCCCGACAGTCAGATGAGAGGTTTTCACAGAATTCTGTGAAAAGGGGAGGGGGAGGTGAGATCTATGTTCTGGTTTGACCTCCAGCACCGTGGACACCCACCCACTTGTGTTCTGGTCGCCAGCACCAACCTTTGACCTTGTGGGAGGCTGCGGCCCTCACCTCGGCCTCACAGTCTTTCATCAGGTTCTGGAAGGCGGGGACCAAGTCCGTCTTGGTGATCTCAGGCCCCACGGCTTTCTGGAGCTGCAGAAAGGGAAGGGAGAAGAAAGTGAGAAGGCTTGGCAAGTACTCTGAACGAATGAGACCAAAATAAAAGTTAAAGGCACTAGAATTAGGGGCAAGAGTACGACCCTTAGAATCACTGCCAACATCTAATCCCCACACCACAGACTGACTCCGGGCAAGTCCCTGAACCTCTGAGCTGCAGCTTCCTCACTGTGTGTTGGAGGTGGGCCGGGAAGGACAGTGGTCACAAGCATGGGTCTGGAGTCTGACTGTCTGGCTCAAATTCTTCCTCTTATCAACTGAGTGAACTTGAACAAGTCACATTATATCTCAAAAGCAAACTACTGCACGGTGGTGGTGGTCTACATGAAAAATAAGGAGACCTCCATACTGCTCAGGCTACTTGGGTTGGGTTTTCTGTTACCTGATCCAAAAACATCTTGATGATACAGCAGCTCTGGCTGTTTAATTTATGTACTTCTGTTTCTATTTTTCAAAGACCGGTTACCAGAAGCACGTTTGTAATTATAGGGGAAGAAGGCATGCTAGGCCCTGCCTGTCCCCTGGCACCAGGGTTCTACTAAAAAGCTGGGTCTTGAAGACCTGGCAGGAAGCGGGGTGGTTCCAGGCTCAGAAGGAAACAAACAAGTAAAGACCTTAAAGGGCCTAATGTATTCTTGTATTCACGTAATAGATACTTAATAAGTGTCTACGTGTGCCTAGCACTGCTTTAATGGCCTAAAACCCCCGCTCTCACAAAGCTGAGCTTTCATCTAACCCCACTGTCAACCCATCCATGCTGTGCAGGAGCCAAGTAAGGAAGGAGCCCCTTTCACTGTGGCACTGAGGTTCCTGGCAGCCACAATCACACAGCCACATTGTGCTAACATTTTCACAGGGAAAACAGATAGTCCTGGGAAATGTCATCCTAGGGCTCCGAGTCCTTCCAGCAAACGCCAGGGGAAATACTTACAGAAACAGAGAGCCACGGGGAGGACCAGCACTGAGGCCTCTCTGCTCGGGCCCTGCCTGTCTGTCCAGCCTTCTCTCTGAAGGGCCCCCAAGAGCCAGCCCTGATGTTCCTGCTTGCGCTTGCTTTCCCCTCTATGGGCCCTCTGGCTACATCAGTTCCCATCTCTGCTCTCACCCACCCATGTTCTAGAACCAGCTGTGGCATCACCTCCTCTTCTCAGTGTCCACGCCCCATGTACATGTTTCGGCCCCGGCACCTGTGACACTTGACTGAAATTTATCTCCCTCCAGGCTGCCTGTTCTTTGATGGAGGGAATACACTGAATTCCCAGCATTCCCAGCGCCCAGCCAAGAGCTGGTGCTCAGCAAGCATGGTGGTGGGAACAAAGCAAACTCAGGTCCCATGGAAAGAGCACTGTCCTAGGAGTCGGAGATGTGGGATCTTATCCCTGTTCTGTCTGCCTGGTGGTGTTACTCTGACCAGTCAAGCTTTGGGCAGCGTGATGGACTAAATCCCTACCAAGATTCATATGTTGAAATCTTATCCCCTCAGGACCTCAGAATGCGATGGTATTTGAAGACAGAGTCTTTAAAGAGTTAATTAAAGTGCAGTGAGGTCATTAGGGTCAATCCAAAATGAATGGAGTCCTTAAACGAAGGGGAGATTAGGACACAGACATGCCCAGAGGGACCACCATGTGAGGACACAAGGAGAAAATGGCTGTCTTCAAGCCAAGGAATGAAACCTCAGAAAAACCACCCAGCTGACTTCAGAACTGGAGCCTCCAGAACTGTGAGGAAATAGAGTCCTCAGTGTGTGGTGCTTTGTGAGTGGACCCAACAAACGCACTCAGGCTATGCCATCCCTTTTGTCCAAAGAGAGAAAGTTCGATTAGGTCAGGAATGCATACACGCTACCCTTCTCTGCCCATGGCTCTCCCCCACAGAACCCCACCCCTAGAACCCTTCTCAGTGTGGCGTTTTGAGCTGCCACTATCAACCAACCAGGTTGGCACATACAGTGAGGTTCAATGGGATGATCAGAGGTCCCATTGCTCAAACACTGGAGATTCCACTGGGAGGAGCTAAAACCCCAGCCCCTGTAGGTGCCCCACCCCTCAGATCTGAGAGCCTCAGTTTCCTATGTGCGAGGCACTGTCAGCAGTCCCTCACCTACCTCTGTGAATTTGTCAGCCACCATGTATCGGACGCGCCAGGATTTGTCCTCAGCAGCCTGGCGCAGGGTGGGCATCACCAGGGCTTCCAGATCCTCCTGGGGCAGGAGCTGGGCGATGTTCACACACGCCTCCACCGCCAGCAGCCGCACTGAGTCCTAGGGAGAGGATGGGGGCAGGAAGAGGGCAGCAGAGGATTCACTTTCTGACGCAGGGTCCGCTAGAGGGAGGGGCTGGGAAGCAGAACCCACCTGCTCGTCAGAGGCCAGGTTGGAGAACATGGGGATGATCTCACTCTTGACATTGTCCAGCTCCAGCACCTTGGCGAACTCCCCCAGCTTGGAGGCTGCGGCCCGCCGCACCATGGGGGTATCATCTGAGCACAGGTTCCGGAAGTACCTGGGAGTTGGGATGAGATCAGGCTGAGGAGGAGGAATCCCTGGGACCTCAAGGCAGCAGGCAGCATGGCAGCGAGGAACAAACAGGTTGCAGTCACCCAGGTCCTGGCTTTGCCTGGTGACCTTTGGCAGGTGATGATACCTCTCTGCGTCTTCCCTGCCCTATACAATGAGCTGACAGTGACAGAACCATCCCACAGGGTTGTTGTGAGGTTTAAACGAGTTCACATGTGTGAGCACGTAGCAGCCTGTCTGTAAAGAATGGGGGGTGCTGGTTACATTATAATGACCACGTAAAACTGTGTAGCTGAAATGTTGGTCTGGGCCACAAAGGTTTTACTTTTCAGCAGTGACTTCTCCTATTGGAGGTGTGGGGTGCCGGGCGCAGATCTCTAAGTGTGTGTAGGTAGCCGTCCACCAGTACTCTGGGTAAGGGCTCAGGACTGGGCTTGCTACTCAAAAGTTTGTGGCAATGGTGGGTGGATGGGAGTCCAGAGGGAGGAGAAAAACACACAATAACGGCAAACCCTCAGCCAATTAAAACCGTTTTCATTCATTCTTCCAGAAGGCAAGTCTTGCATGCAAGGAAATCCCTGGGGTACAGGCCCAGGGGTTGGAGAGTGGAGGAGGCCGAACCGAGAGAGACAGTGCACCTGCTGCGGGTTCTGGACCCAGGGCAGGCCTAAGATTGCATCAAGCATCACTTGCCATGTGCTTGTATGTGCCAGATTCTGTTTTAAGCACTTTATATGTGGTAATTCTCTTAAATCCTCACAAGAACCAATGGGAGGAAGGAACTGTCATCACCTCCATTTCCAAAATGAGCAAGAGGCAGGGTCTGGATTAGAGGAGACCAGGCCCTTGGTAACACAGCTTCTCCAAGGACTGGGAAGGGGATTGGGAGAGCTCAGGGGTGTTTGGGACCTGGGGAGGCCTCAAGGGGCTGAGGCATGAGAAGCAGACCAGGCTGAGGGGGAGGCTGAGCTTCAGGGGCCATGGCGGGACTCACTGTCGAAGTTCAGCCTTGACGGCACTGGACACGCGGGGGTAGCAGACAGAGAAGAGGCCACAGGCTGAGGTGCGGGAGGTGAACCAGTCGCCGCCCGCCAGCCGCTTCACCAGTGGCACAAAGTGGGCCTCCAGGTCGGAGGGCGAGTGCTCGTGAGAGATGGCCCGCAGGGACTCCACTGCCTTGTCCCGTACCACTGTCTCCTCCACTGTGGCCAGCGACTCCAGGGGTGGCTGCAGCACAGAGCACGGGGTCACGGGACAGCTCCCTCCCCACCACCCCAGCCCTGGAGCTGCACCCTGAGTGCTCCATGGAACCTGCTGGGGTCGCCCCATCCCAGCCTCCATGCAGCTGCCTTCCCTGAGGAAGTACAGCATACCTCCCCAGGCCTCCCCCAGCACACCCTCAGAGTCAGACTCTAGGGGAGGGCCCAGAAGGTGCAAGGTCAGGAAACACCAAGGGATACTTTGGCACAATGAAAGCCCACTGTCCTGGGGCCTGGCTGTGAACAATAGAGGGCGGGGTTCTCAAACTGAGCCCAAGCCGCAGAGGGAGGGGGAGAGGCCTGAACTTCCTAAAATCATCTATTGTATCAGGAAGAGAGGGCCCAGACCCTTAAAGGGATCCACCATTCCAACAGGCTAGGAGCTATGGATAAAGAAATAATCCTAGGGCAGCTGCACGGTCCCTGTGAAATGAATTCTATTTCATCACTGCTGAGACCGGGGCCAGCCCAAGTCTGACACCCCTCTGGGATCCCACAGCCCACAGTCCTTGTTCGTGTGTGTGGAATGAACACATTGCACAGTGACCATTTTCCTTTTCCCATAACTTGTCAAAATCCAGGTTAACTGCCTCCTCCTCCAGGAGGCCTTCCCTGACCGCTGCCCCAACCCATCTAAACTGGGTTAGGTGCCTCCTCCAGGTTCTAGGGGCCCAGCTTCCTTCCTTCCTAGCTCTGAGCATCCTGTGAAACAACTAGGAGGACAATAGGGGTCCTTCCTTCTCCTCTCCCAAACAGCAGTTACTGTCGTATCTGATGCACCTCTGTGTCCCTGGCCATCACCAAGCACTGGGTCAGACAGGCAGGCAGTGGGGTAGGGGCCCGGGGAAAGAGTCAAATGGACACACCTGGAATCCCAGCTCTGCCACTTACTAGCCCAGAGATTGAGCACCTTGGACAAGATGCTCAACCTCTGAGTGCTCCAGTGGCTCAGCTATAAAACGGGAACCCTCCCTACCCCAAAGGGTAGACATGACCACATAGCACCATGACAACAGCAGCTCACACCTATTAGTAGTTACTATGTGCCAAGCACAGTGCTAAGGGCTTCTTAAGTCAATTATAAAGGCAGGTGTTAATGACTTCCACTTTCAGCTGAACAAAGGATAACACAGAGAGATTAAGTAATTTTTACAAGTCACGCAGTACATCACTGGTAGAAGCCAGCTTGACTCCTAACCTGAAGCCCTGACTTGCTGGATTAAAGTATATGTCCAAGGCCCATTTGTTCTGACAAGGTGACCCCCAGCACCTCCTATATTCTCCCCTCCCTGATTCCAAGGGGAGGGGAAGGGTACTTCCCCACCTTTCTGACTCACCAGCAGGCAGTGCACGTACTCTGGGCCTCCGACCAGCGTGGTGAAGGTTCCCAGCTGTTCCGCCAGGGCCAAGAGGACCTCATCCTCATCGTAGATGGTGTCTGTGGGACCAGAAAAGACTGTTCCAGTCCCACCCAAAGTCTGACCCCAACCCTTTAGTAACCCAAGCTGGGAACAATCAGCCTCACTCAGCTTCCTCAAACTATGGGCACTCACAGCCCCCATCCACCTGGGCTAGCACAGAGATCAACGCATCGGCTTGGGTCGGATGACAAAGCAACCACATCCCACTTCTACCCCTGACTCGTGTGGGATGCAGGGTAAGTGAGACCACCTCTCTGAGCCTGATTCTGCACCTGGAAAATGGTACTCATTGTCTCCACCTCTCAGTGAGGGTCAGTGAGGAGCAAATGGTCCACGTGAATGTGGGCAGAGCCAGCAAATGGGAGCTTTTGGCTCTGGTCCAGCTCCCACCCTCAGCACAGTTGTCTCTGCCAGAAATGTCTTTCCCTTTGGCCTGAGAAACTCCCTACCCTCCAGACTCGGTTCAGCTACCGCTTCTTGCAAGAGTTCCTGACTAGACCAGGGTGGGTCCCTTCTCTGGGCTCCCACCTCCATGCCACCTTTATCAGAGTCTTTGTCACAGGAGTCCAGGGCTGGCTCCTCTCTGTGCTCAGTTCCTGCTAGAGAACAGCACAGTGGGAGCCCAATTCCAGTTTGCAGAAATACCGAAAGTGTGAGGAGAGAATGCTCTGTCCTGATGCTAAATCCAGAAGCCTTTCTCCTCCAGCCCCATCCTGTCTTCCCTGAGGCGGCGGGAACTGCTGACCCCCAGGCAGAAGAGACTAACATCCTTAGCATGTATGCCAGCGTCAAAGCTTCCTGAGTTTAAGCTAGGCCTGTGGCAATCCAGCTGGACTACATTTCCCAGGCTCCCCTGCAGCTGGCATGGCCATGTGACTATGCTCTGGTCAACGGGGCGGGAATGGAAATGGTGGGTTTGAGCTCTGGGTCACCTCCTCATCACAACCCTCTCATGGTGCCATCATCACTGCCCCCATCTTGTGGGGCTACTCCTCTTTTCTGTACTTGAAATGTCAGGTCCTAAAGCAGATATCAAGCTACTCTCCTGTCTCAGGGAACCTGCATTCTGAGGTCTTTGCAACAAAACCATGGGGTGTGCTCGGTGTCATGTGTGCAGACGCCAACTGTGTGACTCTTAGGCTTTAGATGCAATTTTAACTAGTATAAAGTTGTAATGAGAATAATGGTAATGGGAAGAGAGGATTTTCTAGTAATTGGTGTCAGACTTTGTCCTAAGCACTGTGCCTACATCTCACCACCAGGAGTGCCCAGGGCAGGCTCCTCCTTAACAGTTAAGCGGCACTTACCACATGCTGGGCACCATCACAGCACTTTACACGTGATCTTATTTAACCCTCCTGTCAGGTTATATTATACCCCCTTCACACATGAAGAATCGGAGGGAGGCGGGTGTGAAATACCTTCCCTGAGGTCACAGAGCTAGAAAGTGATAGAGCTTGGATTTGAACGCAGGTAGTTGGGACCTGGAGGCATTAACCAAAGCTGTGAGTTTGGAGCCAGCATGACTAGTTAATATCCCAAGTCACTTCTTAACTGTATGACCTTGGGCAAATAAATCACTTCATCTCATCATGCCTCAGTTTCCACATCCAGAAAATGGGGGCAATCTTACCTACCACAGGAACTGCTGTGGGGTTAACTCAGATAATGACGATGACTTGTATTTACTGAGCACAGGCACTGGTCTGGGACTCTAGGTGAATGAACTCAATACTCACAAGAAAAGGTTTAGCACAGTGCCTGCCAGGTGGCAGGATACAATAACTATTAGCAATTATTATTATTATATGCTCCTCCCCATTTTATACATAAAAACTAGTCTAAGTCATTCAGCTTCTAATGGTTGGAGCTGCAATTCACACCTGCCTGCAGACCCCTGTCCCCAACATTCCAGATCATTCCCTCAGAGGACTGCACACTGTCCTCAGAGTCCCTGCTCACCCACAATGCCCAGCACAGGGCAGACACTTACAAATGGCCCGTTAAATCCACAGTGAGCCCCCTTACCCAGCAGGAACCACCCCAACAGTCCCCAGTCCACCCGGGCCCCAGGAGTGCACCTCATTACCTGTAAGGAAGGGCAGAAGCTCACTGCGGGTCCTTTCCACCCCGAGAGCCAAGGCGATGGTGGACAGCTTCTTGATGCTGTTGAGGCGAAGCTAATGAGAACAAAAAAAGGAGGGAGAATGTTAGCAAGCCCAGACTTAAGAGAGTCTGACAGCGCTCAGAACTGTGTGTGTGTGAAGATGCCAAATAATAACTTGGCAAACACCTACCAAGTGCCTCTGTTACCTTGAGTCATTAAGTTAGCTGGGGACCAACTGCCTCAGAAAAGCAGCTTTTAGGTCTTACTGAGGTGACATCCACTCAGTGGTACTTTCCAAGACCATTCTGTGGAAAACCACACCCAGCCTCCCCCTGCCCATTCCCCAGCTCTCTGCTCGGACACACTACACATCATACTGCAACAGCGGCAGCCACATCACAGCACACTTACTCTGTTTGCTCCCACACTCAAGTCTTTCAACTCATGATAACCCTGAGGTCAGGGTTATAAGCCTCTTTCTACAGAGGAGGAAACAGGCACAGGGAGCAAAGTACCTTCTAAGGGTCAGTGCTCAGATGGCATGGAGCAGGGATTGAGGCCCAGGACTGTGGGCTAAGAGTGATGATCATGGAACAGCACTATAACAACATTGCTATAAAAAAGGGAGTAGTGTTAGCAGTAGTAATAATACCACTACTGTAACGGGCTGAATAGTAGCCCCAAAAAGACATGTCCCAGTCCTGACCACAGTACTTGTGTGAAGACAGGGTCTTTGCAGATGTAATTAAGTATCTCAAAATGAGGTCCTCCAGAATTTTGGGGGCCCCTGTGTAATAACAAAGAAACACATATCCTGGCTTCTGGCACAGAGCTCCTAACGCCCTTATAGTTTCCTGAGTGACAGGAGCATCTTTTGTTCTAATGAGGTGACTGGGTGGGCTCCTGGATGGGGGCTGGTCACCTGAAAAACCAAGCCATGATTACAACCCTGGACCTTTCAGCCACACCCTCCATTCTCCAGAAAGGGGCTGGAGACTGAGCTAATGATCATGTCTACACAATGAAGCCTCCGTACAAATCCCCAGTAGTAGGGGATTCAGGGAGCTTCCAAGTGGGTGAACACATCTAAGCACAGGAAGGGTGACACACCCCAACTCCACAGGGACAGAAGCTCCTATACTCTTGACCTTCCAGACCTCGGCCTATGTGCCTTTGCATGTGACTGCTCATCTGTATCCTTTACCACATAAGACACTGGTAAATGTATTTCCCCGAGTTGTGTGTGCTGTTCTAACAAATCATCAAATCCAAGGAGGGTGTCAGGGGAACTCTAATTTGTAGCCATGTCAGGCAGAAGTTGCGGGTAACCTGAGGACATGCCACTGGTGTCTGGAGTGTGTATGTGTGGGAAGCAGTCTCATGGGACTGAGCCTTTAGCCTGTGTGGTCTAACTCGTTAGTGCCAGAATTGAATTGAACTGAATAGTAGGGCTCCCGGCTGGTGTCACAGAGAGTTGCTGGGTGTGGGAAACTCCCCTCGCATCTGGTGTAAGAAGTGTTGAGTGTGACAATGTGCGAGAGTAAGAGAGATACACAGGAAGAGGGAGTTTTCTCTACAGAGCCCTAAACCCAATGACAGTGTCCTTAGACAGAAAAGACGACACAGAGACACACAGAGGGAAAGGCCCGGTGAAGACGGAGGAAGAGACTAGGGGATGCACCCACATGCTAGGAATATAAGCACCCCGACACCCCCTTTCCCCACTGTGGAAAGAGACTCAGAGGGTCAGAGACACCAGCCTAGGTGAGCATGGAGACAATGGGGACTCCGAGCCAGCTGTGATGGCACAGCTAACTGTGAGTTCCTCCCCCCCTTGTTTCTGCATCTTGACAAAGGGGCCTCCCATCCCTAGCTCACATGACCATCACCAGAATGCAATGAGATCATATGTGTGACAGTGGAAGGTGGCACGCTCATGAGTAAGCCACTTCTCGACTGTGTCCCTGCAGCACAAAAGCAGCCACAGAACCGAACAACATGTAAACAAACGGGTATAACTGTCCCAATAAAACTTTATTTGCAAAAGTAGACAGTGGGCTGAATGTGGCCATGAGATGCAGTTTGCTGGCCCCTGTACTAGTCTTTCAGTGTTCTGTATGTCTGAAGTCTCCCATAATAAAATATCAGGGGGAGCGGTGACTTAGCTATTTCTTTCCTTTGTCACCTTCAAGCTGGGTCTTTGGGTTCTTCTGACCACTGGGCTATGGGGAAAAGTGCACATGGGCCAGGGCTACAACAGGTGAGCAGCAGCCCTGAGGACAGTGAGATGTGGCAGAGACTATCATCACCTCATATAACGCCAGTAACAAGAGCAGCTGACATTTATCGGATGCTTACTATGTGCTTGGCAGCATTCAAGGGCTTGACGTGGATAATTAACAAATTTAATCCTTAGAACTCTACTCTGAGGTAGGTATTGTTAGACAATGATGCACAGAGAAGCTGTCTCTTGCTGGAAAGCAGCAGAGCCAGGACCAGAAGCCAGGTGCCCGACCCTTAATCTCAACATCATGCTGTCACTCAGGGGAGATGCCCAAGGGGTGGGCCTGTGAGAATCAGGCCATCTGTGCCACGGTGGAAAGTCCCCTTCCTTCCACTGCCATCCTTGGAGATTCTGGTTTGGCTTTCATTAAGAACATCTGCTGGTTTCTTCGGCATAGACAGCCCCATAAACACTTATGAAAAGCAGCACGGGGTGGTGCTTTGGAGCAGCACTACCTGCGTTCAAGGCTAAGCTGCTTTGCATATTACCTGTGGGATCTGGGGCCACACTCTCTACCTTTCTGAACCTCAATTTTCTCACCTGTGAAATGGGATTATAATACCCACCCTCAGAAAGTAACTGTGAGTACAAAGTGACATAATACTGGGAACACCTTAGCACCAGAGGTAGATCAATAATGGCAGCATCCTGGTTTTGTTTGGGCACCAAAAAGGGCACGAGTGGCAGCTGGCCAGCTGTCCACCAAGGTCTCTTTTCCCTTCTCCCATAATGACAGAATAAAAACAGCAGATATGTCCATGGTACTTACCATGAGCCAGGCCCTATTCCTGGTGTGATGTTTTAACTCACTTGATCCTCTCAACAACCTCATGAGCTAAATACAGGATCACTTATTTTATGACAGAGAAAACAAAGGCACAGGGAGGTTAAGAAACCTCACACACTCCTGGGTGGCAGAGCTGGGATCTGAGCCCCAGCCAGCTAGCTCTTAACCAGTAACTACCAACAATGTGTACTTCAGCTTTATTGAAGGGAGGGGGGCGTCCACGGACCCCTTTAGCAGGTCTAATAATGACCACAATTTTTGAAGCAGAGGTGACCATAAACAACGCTACAAGTATCCGCAATGGATGAAATGAGATAGGAACACTGTCATGATTTCCACTAGTGACAGAGTCACAGGTTTTGCTAACGCTACTTATATTATGCTCTTGGAATATAATAGCAGGGAGGTTAGTGAAAATAAAGATGTTACTCTTCTCATCCAAATTCATGGACCTGCCTTGGAAATACAGATGGGCCTCAGGTTAAGAGTTTCTGCACTGGATATCCTACTGCTCCTTAACCCCTGGTTTTCAGCTGTGCACTTGGCCCCTACCCTGCCCCACCCCCAAGAAAAGACATTTCCAAATCACTTCTGCATCTGGATGTTACCATGAGAGTAACATCTGGCCAATGAAATCCAAGTGGGAATAGCATGTGTGACTTCTAGGGAGTGTCCTTAGGAGGAGATTGGGCCACAGCCTTTTCCCCTCCTTTCTGTCTGGAATGGAGCTATGATGGCTGGGGCTTTTGCAGTCATCCTGGGACCTTGAGGTAACCTGGGGATGGGGAGGGTAGAATGGAGGACATGGCAAGCCTGGGACCCTAACACCACAGAGTGCTATACCAGCTTAGACTGCCACCAGACTTTTTGATCGTGAGTCAGAAATAAACGTCAAGCTCATTTAAGCCTCATTTATTTCGAGTTTTCCTATTACTTAGAGCCAAACTAATCCCAACCAACTCAGCACATAACCTAGTTCTGGACAAAGAGACATAAGAACAAGTCAGCTGAAGAGCTTCCAGGAAAAGATTTTCCTCCTTGACAAAAGGGAAGACAGGAAGAACCTCTCTGTCCTAGAACGGCCCCTGCTTTTAGCAAGGACTTAATGGCAGCAGATGCTGCAGCAGGAAAGGACACACTCTGACCCAATTCTATAATATCCCTAATAGTAACGGAAAAGGAACTCGTTACTTGTTTCAACAACTACTGGTTGGGTTCTCTGTAACATTTCAGATAGAGCAGCTATTACTAATTTTAAAAGTGCTTGCTATGTATGAAGCTCAGGATTTTATACATGTTCTCTTGTGTGTGCTGCCCAGACAGCCTTGTGGTTCCTTCCCTTGCCACCTCCTTCAGGTTTCTGCTAAACATCACCTTCTCAGCAAGGCCTCCCGTGATCACTGATGAAAACTACACTCTCCACCTCTCTTTATTTTTCTCCTTAGCACTTATTCCCATCTAACAGACAACACATTTTACCAACTGTCTTGTTTATTGTCTGCTTCTCCTCACTACAAGGTAAGCGCCTTGAGCCCAGGAGTTTTTGTCCGTCTGGTTCCATGCTGCACACCTGTGCCTAGAGCAGTGCCCTACACAGAATAGAGGCCCCCAAAATATTTACTGGGTCACTATCACAACATCCTGTTTCCTTCCCATCACATCTCACACATGCTGTTAATGTATTCAGCTCTGTTCCACATCGGTCTCTTGTGTAACAACTGATGTCCCCACTATATCCCCAGCACCATACCTGACCTTTGGCAGGTGTTCAGTGAACAAATGAGTTCATACAGCAGCCCTATGAACTGGACAATTAGCTCCATTGGAGAGGAGAGGAAACCAGGGCTCAGTGAGCTGAGCTAACCTGCTGGGGTCAATCAGCAAGTGGACAACCCTGCTGGCCCTACAACCGCAGCCTGGTGACCCCAGAGCGGGAGTGATATACCGGGAACCTCAGCGGCTGGGCCCAGGGCCACCGGCTCAATTTTACAAACAGGGAAATTGAGGCCCAAAGGGCGGATGGGGCCTCTTCAGACACCACTCCCCATAATTACAGCTAACATTTATTGGGCTCTTACAAGAGGCCAGGCACCGCTCTGTTATACGTGCATTATTAACTCGTTCGGTCCCTCACCACCCACCAAAGAGGCTGGGACTCTAATTATTATTAGCCTACATTTTATGGAAAGCAGAGGCCTAGAGCAGTGAAGCAACCTGCCCAAGGTCACACGGCGGGTGGGAGATGGAGCTGGGTGCACCAACCGTGGGCTCCTAACTCTCCATCCCTAGCCAGCCGGGCTCGGGGGCCTGCGCCTCCCGGTCCCACCCACCAGAACTGTCAGCCCGTCTGGGACACTGCCCACGCCCCGGACCATGCAGGGTCCCAGAAGCCGAGTGGGGTTCCCCCGCTAAATTCGTCCCTAAATTTAGCAAGTTCTCCCTTGAAGGTGGGGTGTCTTCGGGCCCCCCAAAAAAATGAACCGGAAAAGAGGGAAGAAATTGGGAAGGCAGCCTTCACCTCTCAGTCCCCATATGGGGAGTCGAGCCCACTGCGCTGAAACCCAGAAAGGAGAAAACCCTACCCCGGTCTGACAGACCAGGCGACCCTCCCCCTCTCGGGCCCAACCCCAAGGGGCCATTCAGCCGCCGCCGCCAATGACCGAGCCCTCCCCTCACCCCAACCCGGCCGGCCGACCCCCTGGCGGGCCGCGGCCTCCCAGGCCCCGGGCCGCCGCGCGCACTTGGGCAGGCCCCCTCCAGGTTCGCCCCCGCTCACGCCCTCCGCTGCACCCACACCCCCAATCCAGGGCGCCGTCTCATCCAGCCCGAGGGCCCGGAGGGATGAGAGCTGGGCGCTGATTGGCCGCCGCCCCCTTCCGCCACTCCCAGCGAACACCGAGCCTTCTCCGCGAGGGCCCCTGTGCCCCCAGGTCCGCCAGCCCGCCGCCCCCAAGTCTCCCGTGGCCTCCGGACCTGAACATCCTCGTTGCGGAGCTCGTCTATGAGCACCGCGATGGGGTAGAGAGAGTCGTCGCCGTCAGCCGCCGCCATCTTGGCTCCGTCTGGTTCCTGTCAGACTGCGGCCAGCGCCTTGCACAATCCTGGCTGGGGAGGGGCAGAGCCGGGAGGAGGAGGAAAGGCGAGCGTGGGGCCGCCCGAGCCACTTTACAGGGGCTGCCCCTCGGTCATTGCCCGCCCTACGCTGGGCCGAGCCCGTGTTTCTTTGGTCCGGACAAATGAAGTCCCGCCCACTGCCCATTTGCTATTGGTCGAAGGCCTGCCGGAACCAAAGCGGGGGCAGAAACGGAAGTACGTACTATGTCAGCGACCAACATTGCACCCGCCTACGTCGCTACTAACGACGGCCGAGATGAGCAGTCCTTTCCAGCCAATGATGGGCGGGATTGGGAGGAGTCGCAGCCTGCCCTTCTGCGAGTCCTGCCCCGAGCTTCTGCGCCTGCGTCTCTGGGAATGCGGGCGGTCACGCCGGGAACCGAGGCCGCCTGCAGGTTTAGGCTCGTGGAGCCTGCGCCGTGGGCTGGCTGCCGGGGGGCAGCTGCGCCTTTGTGCGTGGAGCATGCGTTTTTGATTTATGCCGTATTGTGGCGAGGCCCAGAGACGGGTGGCGACGTGCCTTAGTGCCTGGATTAAGCAAGCCGCTCGGGCTTGTCTTCGAGACCCCCGCGCTTCCGATTCTCTAGGTACATCTCCTACCTCCCCCCCGTCGCACTTGGGCGCTCCTGGAAAATCAGAGCCGGCTGAGCAGCAAGCACATGAGGCTTTTCCATGCCAACAAGCCTTTGCCCAAACCCTACCTCCCACTTGGAGAGCTTTTCGTATTCAAGTCTCAGATCTTCAGGTTTAGCCCTCAATCCCCCAGAGACAAATCATCCCTCCTCTTTCGCTTTGTCTTTAAACTTACATCCGAGTAGCTGCGGCTGTGACTGCCTTGGAGCCTGTCTCCTCCCACAAACTGGGAGCGGGGACGGGACAGACTAATTTGTGCTCCTAGCTTCACTCAACACAGCCCGCCCCCTCCCGCCCACCGACCGCAATCTTAGGACAACCCTAGCTGAGGGAGTTGGGAGATGAGAAGGGGAGACCTAGGGTGCTCCTTCCCCCTTTATTCTGCCACTTGAAGGGCAATCCTGAGTACGACAGGTCTGACTAGCCCAGGCATCTTTTCCAAAGAACCTCTACCCAGTGTAGTTGGGAAACTCCCAAAAAAGGGGGAGGGGAGTGTTGCATAATTCAATCCTCGACCTTCATATTCCCAGGAACACCCCCACCCCACCTGCTCATCTAGACTACGGTTTTTCCTACTTAAGGGTTCAATTTACATATCTTAAAATTTCACTTGTCAATTATATCACAAAAAAGCTGAACAAAAAAAATCACAAGTGTGCCATGCAGAGGTAGCCTTTGCATCAGAAATAGGCTTAATCAGCCCCTTGATTCTGGCCAGATTCTCCAAGAACAGACCCTTACCATGAGCATCTAAGTGAGTGATCCAGACAATTTCAGCACTGCAATTAGGGTCCACAGTTCACAGCCCCAAAGCGGGGTGTCCTTAATCTGCCAGTCTGCAGTTTTCCAAGTGGCACACTAAACAGCTAGACCACTGGCAGCAGTCCAGGTGCCTGAGAGCTGACCAGTGAAGGGAACAACCACATCTCAGTGCACAGCTGGCCCTGAGACTAAACAGCCACAGGGCCCATGGGACATCATTAGGTTTCAGCTTAAACCACCAGTGAACCAGGCCCTGCACTGGGGACAGAAGTATTAATCATGCTCTGTAGACCGTGATTGTTAGCTATAGATATAAGAAATATTAATCATGTTCTGTTAACTGTGATTGTTCTAATTAGAAAAAGCACTTTCTAATCTGGCTGGGAGTTGTACGCCCAGGGACATGGGAGTTGATTTTGGAGTGCCTATCATCATGGAAAGATTAACAACCTTATTGCAGAAACAAAGGAGTCCCAGAGGCACCCCACCAAATTGCAAACCCCCAGCCAGCATCCCCTCCACCTGGAGGCGCCCCACTCTTTGGCAACCCCCAGCCCCTATTTGCATTTCCTGTGCCGGGTAAACCATTATTCCCATTCTTGTTCCTTTTGCCCACTTCCCCATGTAATCTGTCCTTCTACCCAACATAAGGAACTGGCTTAGGGGGTCTGGGTTAGAGCAGATTTTCTGTGAACGAATCCCCCTGTTCAAATATGTTTCAACCTTGTCTCTTCTTAATTGGCTGAAGTAGCAACAGGCATCCCGAACCCACTGTGTCCGGTTTCAAGAGGATTGGGGTTCCTAGTACCAGTGGCTTTGGCTACAGTGTGAGCTTAAAATTTCCACCATAAGGTGATCTTGGGGAAAGGCATGTAATAATAATAGACCCACTGATGTTTAATAAGCATTCGCCTTACTAACTATAGATAAGTTTCCTTACAGACCCCTGGGAAATGGAGGGTGAAACAAGGCTGTGAAAAGATAAGCTGCCTCACTCAGAAAAGAAGTACATTTTGAGAACAGACCAAGGACAGGATAGGCTATGATTTGGTTGCTGTGCCTGGACTCTGACCTTCCTCTGGGAGTTTGCCTCAGGAATGGTGGCCATTCTCCTGTCCCAGGAACAGGCTGAGCTGTTTGTAACATCATAGATTAGCCACCTGGTTATCGGACTTTGAGCTCCTGAAGTCCGGACTGCACCTCCAGACCTCTTTTTGGCCAACATGCCCCAAACCCTCTTCACAAATGAGAAACGTTGGCCTTCACCAGGTCCCAATGCCAAGCAATGCACGTCTTTTGAAATTGTTACACTTCCATGATGTAGTTTAAACATCAGCTAAAATGTAATTTCATGCTCTCCTTTGCTCCACTTCAGTTAAATCTGGCCATTTCTACTTGAATATGTGTGAACAAGTCATCCCTTTATAAGATCGTTTTTCAAATAAATGACCACTGGCTCTCCAGCGGTGTCAAGTACAAGATCATAACTGGCTTCCACAGGCTCCCCTCACGTGCCACATGTCCCTCCAGCACTGCCGTCTTCAGCTTCGGCAGTGGCCCGCCACAGGCCCATCCTCATTCATGCACCTTTTCGTCCAACTGCAGGCCTCACTCATTTCCAGACGTGCTGGGATAGATTGAAGTCGCACATGCGGGGATTCCTACATAATATCCAGGTTGTTTCAGAACCTGATGTTTATTATGGCATCAATTCTGAACCCCTCCACGACAAACATTAGGAACACTTCAGTTGCATAAGTATTTACATGGCAGTTATCTTTACATGGCATTAAATTATAATTACTATCCCAAGTTATTGCTGACTTAGAAGAAGATGTTTGCCATGTCCGTTAGCATCCTGGGATAAGACACTCATAAAGGTCCTTGGGACTCTAAGGCGGATGAGTGAATTACCAAATGAACATTGTGCATATACATACAATTTACATATTTCTCATAATGTTACAGGATTTCATATTCCTTTTCCAGGCAAAGTTCAGCCTGGAGAAACGGTGGTCACGGCTCATGATCAGAAAGGGACTGAGAGATGGGAAACTCAGAGAGAATATTTCACTGATGGTCAAGATGAACCAGCCGGGATCATTTAAAGTAGCTAAAAAAATATGAAAGATGGTGGAAAGGGTGTTTAAAAAGACAAAGGTGCTCACCAGGAGCAGGATGGACTTGGTAGCTCTGGACTCAGGGGAGGATCCAGAGGAGACGCGGGCCCTGTGGATGTGCTGGACCCTCTGCTTGTGTCTGTACAGGATGAAGACCATGAAGCCGCTGGCCCAGAGCATGAGCGCGAAACACAGAACATCAGGGGACGTTAACAGTGCTGCATATAATGCGTCTTCGGTTTCCTTGTGACGAACAGAAGAACAGTATCCAAAACTTTTTACATTTGTGTTGTTTTTGATGCCCAAACTGCTAGACATAAACATAAGAAAAATGACATTTACCAGCATTTCCAGGATCCAGTACAAGAAAATCAAAGGGGTGACGTACTTGGGAGCTTTCACTTTAAGCTCTGCCCACCTGGAGTTCATGGGGCTGATGGTGATGACCTGGAAGACGCTGAGGAGGCAGGTGGTGCCGATGGACACACCCCTGCCCACTCCGCGTACATAGTTATAAAATCTGCACATAAAATCAGTGAGATGGTGATACCACCCAAAAGATGTCATGGTAAAGGTGAGTCCATTAGAAAACAGAACCGAGGAGTTGGCCATGATCAAGTTGTTGATAATCAGATCTGTGGGCCTCAGCCTGCACCCAGTAAGATGAAGGAAGAGATACTGGTAAAGCAGAGAGAAATTCCCCAGGACTCCAATAACAGTGTGTAGTAAGAAGACTGTTCCTACGACCAGATCCCTGGTGGCCATGCTGTCTGTTCTCAGTGACCGATATTTTCTTCTGAGCTAGAGAGGACCCTGCATGGGAATATGAGGCATAAGCCACACGCATCATGTCAGCTGAACCCCAATATTCTCCACTTACCAGCAGTTCTTACTAAAATACTGACTTAAAGTTTTTCTGTCATTTAGAGGCTTCCAAGGGTTGAAATTGTAACCATTAAAGAATAATTTTTAAATATGAATCACTGCTATCAAGGCTACACATGCAGCAACTTCTTTATCCCTCACAAGTTCATGAGCAGGCAATATTAGGATGGCCACAGAAACAATCATTAGGTTTTATTCCAGGAACAAAAGTACTATTATATGAATCATAAAAACTATGGGACAGAAAAATCTCATGCCTAATAAACAGTGTATGGTACAATCAAAATTATTACTAACTTCAGATCATATACATATCTATTAAGATCTAGGTTAAATTAAATAATTAGCAGTAAGGCTACATTTGTGTTAAATATACAAGACACATGGAAAATGAATGGTAAGACAAAAAACTGTATATTATATAAACATGTTTTTCTGAATTGGTACTCTTTTAAACAAGCAGAAATATCACAAGATACACCTGAGCCTGAAGGTGATGATTGAAATTTATAAAGTTATATTTCTCTTAAATGCTGCTTCCCTAATTTTAAGCGGGAATAATCTCTTCATAATCAATAGAGACACAATAATTGAATCTATTAAGCCCAATATACACCCAGAGTTAGAGAAAACATTTCTACTTCAACGAATGCTCTCAGACACACTTTCTGCACAGGGTCCGATGACTCCTATAGGTTGAAAAGCATGGAGGTATTACAGCATATCTCTAGAAACCTGCTAATTCTGTGATTTCTGTAAATTTTGCTGAAAAGAGATTGACTTCAGAACTCCAGCCCTAAGCACATTACAAATCCAGGATCATGGTTGCTAAACAAAACCATGACTGTCAGTGAGGACCACACTAGGTCACATGAGGAGCCGTCAGGGCCTGGAGCAGGTCTAGGACCATCTTTTTTTACCTGCTCAGCTCAAGCCTCAGGAATTCTTTCCCCTCTTTTTGTGGCTTTGATGCTGGGTCAGGTTCACTCACAGAAGATCCCCTCTGTCCAATATGTGCACTTGCCCAGACTCCAGATAAAGCACCTTCCCTTACAGACATTACCTCTCAGATTGACAAAGAGAAAACCCACGGACTTCTTCTTGCTGCCTAGAGGCTGAAGTCATCCTGAAGTCAGCACCTCATCGGTAAAAGTGGGGGGGAGGCAGCCAGACCCTGAGATATGGGTTGTGAATGTGTGACTTCAACTCCCCTGGGAACTGCAATTATCACTTCACCTGTAGCAGCACTGGCACTAACAGGCTTGGGAGCTGAGGATATTTCTGAAAACTTTCTTCCCAGTTGGAATTATCAAGAACAGCTCGAAGTTTCTTGACAGCATTTCTTAGGAGATAATTGGACTGTTTATGAGAAGCTCCCTCCACCCGGTGATTGCTGGAAGAAGACAGGATCTCCCATGGAGGACAGAAGAAAGTGCTGAGTTCTGACCCCTGAGGAACTAGGTTGAGTCTGCGTGTCTCACTGCGTGTTCTGCTTCATTGGGAGGTTCTACGCACAGTGAGTTCTTTCCTAATCTTCATACAAATGAGCAGCAACATTTCTGATGTATGGAGCAAAGAAATAAACAGTCAAATTATCTTAGCAGGATTTAAAAAGAGAGACAAGTAACTGGAAAACCAAGGTGTCAATAATGTACATTACATATTGCTGAGCCTATCTGCTCACATCAATGTCAACTTATAAAAAAATTTTGTGGCAAAATAGACGTTACACATATTGACTCCCCAATAGTGATCAGAAGCAGAGATAGAACAAATATCCACAGAAGACAGAAGGTTCTAAAAAATCCCTTTCCTATAAAGTGCCGGGATCACACAGTTTAACAGGTAGATTCTTCCATTTTCCTAAGTATCTGAGAAGCCAATGCCACTTACTTAAGACCATTCAGTGGTGTGGCCAGCCGGGTGTGGCTCAGCAGATGAGCATCGACCTAGGATCCAGGAGATCAGGGTTCGATTCCCGGTCAGGGCACATGCCGGGGTTGCGGGCTGCAGTCGATCAATGACTCTCATCATTGATGTTTCTCTCTCTCCATCTCCTTTCCTCTCTCTGAAATCAATAAAGATATATTAAAAAAAAAAAAAAGACCATTCAATGGTCAACAGAGTCCTCTACATTTACTTTTTGGTAAAATTTTTAAATTGAGACGAAATGTTGGTTAAGTATTCAAGTGCAAGTGTGCAGAGTGTGCAGGGAGTTAAGGTAGGCAAGATACTGGGACTGAGGGAGATAATGGTGCAGTCATGGAAACAAAAGTTCTAATGGGGACAGGAAGTTCATGGGAAACAGTGAGGAAAGGTAAGTGGCAGGTGGGTTTAGAAAATATGGTGTGAGACATGTATTCTGACTTAGGCCTGTACCATTACAGACTTTTTAATATGATTTTTCATCAAAACATTAGGAAATTAGATGGCATTTTGTGTTTATGATTCTAAATGGTATCAAGATATGTAACATTCTGCAATATTTCGTAATTTAAAGGAAAATGTGTTAAACATCTGCGGTCACAAACAATAAGGCAGTAAATGCCTGGGGGGTGTGGAATGGGAGGGAGGAAGTTAATGGCGAAAAAAACAGCATATCTGCAATAGTTTCAACAATAAAGACAAATTTTAAAAAATAAATCAACAAACAAGTACTGGCAAGGATGTGGAGAAAAGGGAACCTTCGTGCACTGGGTGGGAATGCAGATTGGTGCAGTCACTGTGGAAAGCAGCATGGTTACCTCAAAAAAACCTAAAAATATTACTGCCTTATAACCCAGCAATTCTACTTAGTATTTTATCCAAAGAAACCTGAAACACTAATTTGAAAGAATATATACATCTCTATGTTCATTGCAGCGTTATTTATAATAACTAAGGTTTGGAAGCAGCCCAAGTGTCGATGAGTAGATAAAACAGCTGTGGTACATTTTCACAATAGAATAATACTTGGCTGTAAAAAAGAAGGGAATCTGCCGGGCCAGGTGTAGCTCAGCTGTTGAACATTGACCTGGGATCGAGAGATTGCGGTTTGACTCCCGGTCAGGGCACATGCCCGGGTTGTGGGCTTGATCCCCAGTTGAGGCCGTGCAGGAGGCAGCCGATCAATGACTCTCTCATCATTGATGTTTCTCTTTCTCCCTCTCCCGTCCTCTCTCTGAAATCAAGAAGTATATATATATATGTATATATATATATAAAAAGAAAATCTGCTGTGGCTGGTGTGGCTCTGTTGGTCGAGTGTTGTCCCATGAATTAAGGGGTCACCAGTTCGATTCCTGCTCAGGACAAATACCCAGGTTGTGGGCTCCAGACCCAATAGGCGGCATGCAGGAGGCAGCCAATCATCTCAGATAATCTCATATTGTTGTTTCTCTCTCTCTCCCTTTCCCTTCTTCTCTCTCTAAAAATCAATTAAAAATCTTAAAAAACAACAACACACCCACACAATGGTTTTCGCTGATCTCTATTAAGGCAGTTCGAGAGATAATAGAGATCATTACTTTGTAAAATGAATGTGAAAGGAAATAGCCAAGGAAACTGTGGAGGAATCCTGGAGGCAAAAAGCACAAAGTGCATCTTCTATGACACACACTAGATAATACCTAACTACTTTGTCAGGTAGATAATGACTAGAGTATTCACATGAGAAGACAAAAAGGGTTTTAATTAGTTCCTTGAGGAAGAGGTAAAACGGATTTTGACCAGTTGGAGGAAGGTATCATCTAGTTTGTTCTCAACAGTCAATATCTGAGCCTCAACCTACTGTCCTGGGTCCCGCGTCTCTGTAGGCATACACTGGCCTATCCAACAAACAAGCAAAACAACAAAAAATCTGATTCCAAACTAAATCTGAAACATGAACCAGAGACTTCCACTAACTGGCCCCCAGGATTCTCCCTACCAAAGCTCCCAGTAAACTGCCATTCTGGCAAAGACGCCGTGTTCCCTGACGCTGACCTACCAGTCCAGTTCTGAATCACTGAGCCCCAGAGCATCACCCAGGGGGACAACAAACCCCGTTGTTCGCATTTTCTTTCTTTTTAAAAAAAATTCAGTATTTAAAAAAAAATTGATTTCAGAGAGAGGGAGGGAGAGAGATAGAAACATCAATGATGAGGGTGGGTGGAGGGGGAGAGAATAACCAAAGAATTTATATGCATATATACACAACCCAAGGACAAGGACAATGGTGGGGGGAGGGGCTGGGGAGGGGGAGGGGTCATTGGGGAGAAAAGGGACATCTGTAATATTAAAAAAAAAGAAAGAAACATCAATGATGAGAGACACTGATCGGCTGCTTCCTGCAGGCCCCCCGCTGGGGATGGAGCCCCAAACCAGGGCATGTGCCCTGACCTGGAATTGAACCCGCAACCTCCTGGTTCATAGGTTGTGGCGCAACCACTGAGCCACGCTGGCCAGGCTGCGTTTTCTGTCATTAACGTCTCCATACGCTTTATAATAACACTGACCGCCAAAGGGAGGAGGGCTGAAGCCAAGACTCCCCAGTGACCGAACCAAAAGTCCCCCCAAACGGCCCTTCTCTCGCCCCATAGGCCCCCCCAGTCCGCAGCGCCCCCGCAGGCCCCACTCCACCTGATGCCGAGCTTCCCAAGACTCCACGCGGCTACCGAAGGCTCCCCTCACTTCCAAAGCGACTCGGGTCGCGGCGTCCCAGCTCCCCATCCTCGCTCCCGCGGTCGCTAGGGACGCTAACGGACGTTCCGGTTCCGACCGTGGGCGTGGCCCTACGACGCAATGTGACCACGCCCACCGCGCCGGGCTGGCCGCCGTCGCCTCGGCGCCTCAGCGCGGGAGGAGGAATTGGAGTCTCCTGTTGGACGTCTCTCAGCCTCCCTGAGGGTCATCAGCACTGTGCTGCACACGCTTGCAGAGGCCCAGCCTACTCAAGGCCAAGGTGGAGCTAGTTGTATTCCTTTTATGCTTTTGGCAAAACGGAAAGATGGCGGCGCCCGAGAGCCATTGCTGGGCAACACCAGGGGGCGGCCATCTTGCAGGAAGTGCAGTTCCCGGGATGGAGAAGACTCCTGGACCAGATGCCGTGAGAAGACCTTGGAGGAACAAGTGGACGTGTATGAGCCCAGACCTAAGAGGCAGCGGTCAGACCTTACGCAAAGCACAGGCGGCCGGCCTTTCAGTCGTGCTGAGATGTGGGGATGGGGCGGAGCGGGGTCGGGCTGAGGAAAGCGGGTCCGGATGACCCTGGTCAGGCGCCTGTTGTAGGGGCGGAGCCGAAGGTGATGGCAGGGCTCTGGAAGAGGCCCCACAGGCCTCCCCGGCAGAGTGGTCCTGGGGACCCAGGAGGCGGGAAGGAAGAGGGCTTCCTCCCTCACGAAGGCCGGCGATACTTGATTAATCGCCTGTTTGGCAGGCAGTGTTTTAACCACATGTACTTCTCACAACATACCCATGAGGGAGATATTTTAAAGAGACAATGAGACATAGGTAAGCTGAGTAACTTGCTGGGCCCTCATGAACCAGCAGCTCAGGGTTTGATTCCTGGTCAGAGCACATGCCTGGGTTTTGGGCCAGGAGGGGACCTGCAGGAGGCAGCTGATCCATGACTCTCTCATCACTGATGTGTATCTCGCTCCCTCTCCCTGAAATCATTAAACACTTTTTTTAAAAAGTAACTTGCTCAAAGGCACACAGCTTAGGCAGTGTGACTTCAGAACGCACCCGACCCATTATTCAAGGTGAAGGGTAGGCCTCATTGGAACATAAGGCCCCTGGGTGTGGTAGCAGGCTCAGGTGTGCATTAGGCTGCCTTCACCTGGAGTTGTCAGGCTTTGGAAGGTGAGTCAGAATGTGGACCTAAGGTCTCACAGCCGCCTGGCCAGCCCATCCTTGCTAGGGCCCTGACTGTTCAGTCCCATAGTGTTGGAAAAAACACTGTAGTAATTTTGCCAACATAAATACTAGATATTTACAACTATAGTCTACATATTCAAATGCAAGAGTCACGCATAAACAATGTTTGGCACATGATCACACCAAATTGTACAGGTAATTGGTTCTTTGGTGATTGGTTCCGTTGTTGTATGGCGTGACTTTCTGCAGCAGTTTTAATGAGTCACAGCTGATGTTCCAATGTACACAAGCCATGCCCCAGCTGTGTAGAAGTATTCAGTATAAATTTTAAATTATGTATGTATGGTAAAACACATCGTGGTAACCCTAACTTTAAAATATGGACAAACAGCAAAGAGTTAATTTAAAGCTAAGTCAAAAATTAGAAGTCATACAAAAATTGGAGTCAGGAGTGTCTGTCTCTCGTACATGTGAGCAATATGGCATAAGAAAGCAAACTATCAGAGGTTAAGACAAAATTTAAAAAATTGTGTTAATATGTGATGTAAGTGCAAACACCAATCCCAGAAAACATGAAATTGGCACGACACTTCAGTTGAAGCAGCACTGTTGAAGTGCTATGCACAACAACGTTCTTGGGGGGTTCCAGTTCAGGCAGTTGAATTGAAATATGCAGCAATTAAATTAGCAAATCATATGAACACACCATTCAAAGCAAGTGATGAATGGCTTTAGCATTTTCACAAAAGGCACAGAATTATAAACAAATAAATTTATGGTGAAGCTTTAGTTGCTCCAACAGAAGATACTGAACCATTTCAGCAAAAATTAATAGAATATATAAATAACAAAATGCTATTACAGTCTTAGATTTACAATGCTGATGAAACTGGTTTGTTCTGGCATTCTGCGCCTGAAAACACACAAGCCTCCAAATATGAAAAACCAACACCTGGAAGAAAAATCAGCAAAAACAAGACCTCGGCGCTGCTTTGTGCCAACGCCAATGGGTCGCATAAACTGAAACTTGTCATTGTTGACAAATCTTGTAAACCTGAAGTTAAAAAAAAAACCATAGTGAATCATCTGCCTGTTTTGTATAATTCTAAAAAGGCATGGTTCAACTTGGACATTTTCCAAGACTGTTTTTTTAAAGAATTTGTACCTGTAGTAAGGAAGTTCCAAGTCGAATAACTTGCAATACCAGCAGATGATAGGAAGTATTTATTGCTTTTAGACAACACTCCTGCTTATCCACCCCAAAATATTTCATGTTCAGAAGGTGGCAAATTTAGATGTATGTTTTTGCCAAAAAATACAACATCGCTTATCCAGCCCATTGACCTGGGGATGATTCTGGCAAGCGAACAAATATAGTGCAGAAAGTTTTTAGAGGAAGTAATGGTGGTACTGCAGAATGAAGATAATGAAGAAGACACGAGAGGGCAGTATACCTTACAAAAATTAGAGCTAGTTTAAAACTGGCAATTTTAAATTTTGCTGCAGTATTGAAAGAAGTGATTGTGCAAACACTGGAAAATGGTTGGAAGAATGATGACAAAGATGCAGACTTGGACTCAGAAGGGCTAGAGGTTACTGATTACTGTAGGACTATACAGAATATTGGTGGAGAAGTAGCTGAGAAAGATGGTTGACTGTGGTTAGGAAATGGTGACCCTGGGTATCACATCATGGCTGAAAGTGAAATAGCAGATGAGGTTATGACCTTGGAAGATGAGAATGGAAGTGAAGATAATGAGGAAGAAACAACATGCCTCACCCCAGCCAGGCGTGGCTCAGTGGTTGAGCGTCGACCTAGGATCCAGGAGATTGCAGTTCGATGCCCTGGCACATGTCTGGGTTGCAGGCTCGATCCCCAGTTGGGGGTGTACAGGAGGCAGCTGATCAATGACGACTCTCTCATCATTGATGTTTCTCTCTCTCTCTTCCTCTCCTTTCCTCTCTCTGAAACCAATAAAGACATATTAAAAAAACCCAACCAAACAAAAAAAGCCTCAAAATAAAGTTATCACTGATTAGATCTCATCTTGACAATCTAATAACATTGACAATTCATCAGATAATGAAATTCAGCTTTATTTATTACCCCCTTTTTTTGTAATTTTGGGGAATTATACTAAAACCCTAGCACACTTCAAAAGTTCAACTGACACTTGATACTTTTTTCAAAGCAGGATTCCCTAAAGCAAGCACCTGGACATTGAACATAAATGTCACACCACAATGGGAATGTCTGGATATATCACCCAAAGACAATTGAACAGAAAAAATTTTTTGTGTTTTTATAAAATTTAAATTTTATTGTTTTTAAGAACATTGTTAGTTAAATATAATTAAAGTGAATTTTCAGAAAAATGTTTATTTCTATTTAGATCATATACTTGTTTATTACAGTCTCAAAACTACCGTGAGTACATAAGGAATTATACATATAGAAAACTTCTCCATGAAATTAAACTTTTCATATATAACTAATTACAGAAACATGTCTAAGTAAGGAAAAACAGTAAACTAAATTGTCAATTTTTTTTAATCTTTACTCGAGACTATTTTATCCATTGCTTTTGAGAGAGTGGAAGGGGGAGAGAGAAACATCAATGGGAGAGACACACATCGACTGGTTGCCTCCTGCACCCTTCCCAACCAGGGCTGGGGGTGGAACCAGCAACTGAGGTACATGCCCTTGACAAGAACAGAACCCAAGACCCTTCAGTTCTCGGGCTGATGCTCTAACCACTGAGGCAAAATGACTAGGGCTAATTTGTCAATTTTTTGACAAATGAATTTGGAAAACCTACTTTATTATATAATGGACTTTTGACTTTAATGGACATGCCCTCTCCAAATGAGTCTGTTATATCTAGGTTTTACTGTATAAGTTTTCTCTTAAGTATGAGTTCGCTGATGTAAAATGAAACTGCTTTTCTTGGTAAAGCCTTTTTCACACACACTGCATACATAGGGCTTCTCTCCTGTATGTTTGCGCTGATGTCTGATGAGGTAACTCTTTGCTATGAAACCTTTCCCACATTCACTACATATATATGGTCTCTCTCCTGTATGAGACCGTTGATGTAAAATCAGCTGCACCTTTGAGGGGAAGCCTTTTCCACATTCACTGCATACATAGGGTTTTTCTCCTGTGTGAATTCGCTGATGCAAAACCAGAGAACTCTTCATAGTGAAACCCTTCCCACATTCACTGCATGCATAGGGTTTTTCTCCTGTGTGAGTTCGCTGATGTACAGTGAGACTACACTTCATAGTGAAGCCTTTTCCACATACACTACATACATAGGGCTTCTCCCCTGTATGTGTTCGCTGATGTCTGATGAGAAGACCCTTCCTGGTGAAACCTTTCTCACACTCATTACATATGTAGGGTTTCTCCCCTGTATGAGTTAGCAGATGTGTGGTAAGATGGGTCATTATGGTGAAGCCTTTTCCACACTCTTTACATATATATGGTTTCTCTCCTGTATGAGACCGGTGATGTACAATCAGTTGTATCTTCACTGGGAAGCCTTTCCCACATTCCCTGCATACATAAGGTTTTTCTCCTGTGTGAGTTCGCTGATGTAAAACCAGAGAACTCTTCATAGTGAAGCCTTTCCCACATTCACCACATACATAGGGTTTTTCTCCTGTGTGAGTCCGCTGATGTAAAATCAGATAACTCTTCACAGTGAAGCCTTTCCCACATTCACCACATACATAGGGTTTTTCTCCTGTGTGAGTTCGCTGATGTAAAATCAGAGAACTATTTACAGTGAAGCCTTTCCCACATTTATTGCACATATAGGGTTTCTCTAAAGTATGAATTCGCTGATGTATAGTGAGACTACCCTTCGTGGTGAGGCCTTTTCCACATGCACTACATATATAGGGCTTGTCCCCTGTATGTGTTCGCTGATGCTTAAAGAGAAGACTCTTCCTGCTGAAGCCTTCCCCACACTCATTACATATGTAGGGTTTCTTTCCTGTATGAGTTTGCTGATGTCTGGTAAGACTGTTCATCATGGCAAAGTCTTTCCCACACTCATTACATACATAGGGTTTCTCTCCTGTATGAGTTCGATTATGTGCAATAAGACGACACTTCTCGATAAAGCCTTTTCCACATTCACTGCATGTATGAGGTTTCTCTCTTGCATGAGTTTTCTCATGTTTATTGAGATTAGACTTTGTAGAGAATGTCTTCCCACACAGACTGCATCCATGGGGTCTCTCTCCTGTATGAGTTTGCTGATGTGTGGTAAGAGTGTTCATCGTGGCAAAGCCTTTACCACACTTATTACATATATACGGTTTCTCTCCTGTGTGAGTTCGATGATGTGCAAAAAGACGGCACTTTTCGATGAAGCCTTTTCCACACTCACTGCATATATAAGGCTTCTCTCCTGTATGAGTTTTTTTATGTTTATTGAGATTAGATTTTGTAGAGAAGGTCTTCCCACATAGACTACACCCATGGGGTTTCTCTCCTGTATGAGTTTGCTGATGATAAATGAGCTGCCACTTTTTTATGAACACTTTCCCACACTCACTACAAATATAAGACTTCTCTCCCATGTGAGTTTTCTGATGTATATTGAACTGTAATTTCTTGAGGAAAGTTTTGTCACATTCAGTGCATTCATATTGTTTCAGTCTTGTATGAACTCTCTGATGTTCAGTGAGCCTGAATTTTCTGGAGAAGGCTGTCCGACACAAACTGCATCCATAAGGTTTCTCTCTAGTATGAACTCTCTGATGATGAATGAGCTGAGACATCTTGATGAAGGCTTTCCCACATTCAATACATACATGGGCTTTCTCTACATTGTGAATTCTTTGATGCTTAATAACCTGGGAATTGTTATTGATGTTTTTCATGCTGACAGGCAATTTAATTTCGTTATAAAATTGTTCATGGTTGACATGCAGAATGCATGTCCCACCTCCATTCAACTCAACAGCGTTAGTTAAGTTAGAGCTGCTGTTTTGGTTTTCAAAACATAAATTTGATTTTGAAGGTTCTTCACGTACCTCAAACATACCATGATTTTGCTTAAATAGGAAATGACCTTCTCTCTGATTAACAACATTTGCAGACATATTATATTCACAGCATTGTTCCACACTCTTGTGAATATTTCGATTTTGCAAGTGATAATGCAGAAGATCAACTTTCTTAAGTTCTAGGAAAAAAGAGAACAGTAACTAATTCTGTAATCTCTCATAATCTTAGTTTGAAATAAAACTGTTTTTATAAAATGCCTTCATGTGAAGTAACCGTTTTGTGACAATCCTGTGTTATAGAATAAGAAATATATTTGGTCTTCCTCCACAGTTCTTGACACTGAGCTTATAAAACCCTTGTAAATTCCTAATTGATATGAGAATCTTTTGTTGAGCATAGCAGCTGAGTTTATGCTAATAAAATGACATAACACAGGTTTCCTACATACACACAGGATGGAGCTAGTCACCAGAAAGACAAATAGATGAGAAGGCTGGACTTTTAGCACCACCCAGTGACCTCTGGGAAAAGAGGGAGAGCCTAGGAATTAAAGCTCTATAAAAACTCTTTACCAGATCTGATCAGCTTCTGGTTTAATGAACACAAACATGTGCCCGGAGGGTGATTCACTCCAGTTCCATGGGAACAGAAGCTCCTGTATTCAGGAATCCTTCAGACCTTGCCCTATGTACCTATTCATCTGTATCCTTTATAACAGACAGGTAAACATAAGTATTTCTCTGAGCTGAGAGCTGCTCTAACAAATTAACTGAACCCCCAAAAAGCTCATGAGAACTTCCAATTTATAGCCAGTTGATCAGAAGCACAGGTAACAATTTGAACTTGCAATTGAAATCTGAAGTGGGTGCAGTCTTATGGAACTGGCCAGAGCAATTTTTTTCCTATCTTTTTTTGTAGTGCTGTTAACTTCAAAATTATTAGGATATCAAAATCCAAGTATTAAAGAAATAAAGTGATCACATCAGTGGCAGAAGGCGATCACAAGTATAGAACACATCACAGAGTGTTTAGGAAGACAGAAACTTTCTCACCAAGATGATAGTGCATCATGGAGATCACTGAAATAGAAACTGCAATTTCAAATGACAGGAAACTTGGTTACCTGGGATTAAGTGTCATAAGAATATGATGGGAAAGTAATCAACTTTATTTTTATATCCTAGGAAAGAATAATCTAAAAATGCAATCAAGAGAACAATTGTATTTACTAAATAATAAAAGAGAATCTCATATTTAGGAACAAATTTAAGAAAAGGAACCGTAAAGCTTTTATTCTGAAACTTATGTTGTTGGAAGAAATTAAAGACCAAATTATATAGTAAGACAACCAATGATCATGGATCAAGATGTTTAATATGCTTAAATTGAAATTACTACCCAATTGAGATACAGGTTCATTGTAATCCCTACCAAGATCCTAGCTGGGTTTTTTGCAGAAATTCACAAACTGATTCTAAAATTCAAAGAAAATAAAAGGATCCAAAAAGTCAAAATTGTCTTGGAAAAGAACAGAGTTGGAGGATTCACTCTTTCAAATTTTGAAACTTACTACAAAGCACAGGCATCAAGGCTATGATAATGTGTACATATAAAATGTTCCCAAATTGATTGTGGTGATAGTTACACAGCTATTCAAAATATTATAAACCAGTGAATTATATAATTTAAATAGGTAAATTCTAAGGTATGAAAATTCAATCTAAATAAAACCATTAAAAAATGACATGAAAACAAAAGCTTTAGGAAAATGAATGCAGCGATAACAACTAAGAATGAAGAAAAATATGAATTAGGAAAACTAGGAAGTTAAGTCATTTGAAGGAGACATAGTTCTGATGTAGTTTGGGCTGAAACTCATGTAGCACGTTAACAAGATCTTTTCTTCTTAATGGAATGAAATGGTAGAGACCTTTAAGAAGAGAGCTCAGCATGTAAAGAAAATCCCAGGTGATGCCAGGATGGACAGAATTTAAAATATCTAGTGCAGAAAAAGAAAAGAATGGAGGAAAGATGATTCCTGCTCTCACACACAAAAATGAGACGTCAGAGGCCAGTTGCCATGATGATGAGTAAAACACACAGGAAGAAAGCTTACATTAGACAATATTGAGGGAGAAGTCAATTTGGGAGTGCATTTCACTGAACAGAAGGAGGTTAACTCAGGGCAATAGAGGAAACATTTAATAGTGATGAGAACTGAGTAGGAAGAGCCTAACAGGACGGCGTCAAAAAAATGACATAAATGCACCGTGAAAACCAGGTTATCACAATCTAAGGTGGAGTTGGATGTTATGGAGGAAAAATCACTATTTTCAAACAGAGCAGGGAGGCCCAGTAGTAAGAAAAAAGTGATGAATCCAAAGTTCTGTTATTCCAGAGAGGCCTAGAAAGTGGAATTTCATAGCAAGAAAAGTGGTAAAACAGGCAGAGACACTGTGGCTATGGACAAAGGAAAAAAAAGATCTGCGAATCCTACGCAAACAAAAACAAAATGCAGATAAAATAAACGGGTCAGAGCTCAAAAGAGAAAAATGGGGTATGTTTTCATCTAAATTTCTACAAAGAAAAGGGGTTCTCATACCTGGAGAAGTGGCTTGAGTTTTCTCATTCATTGTCAGAGCTCTGACTAGAATACGAATTCCTGGCCGCCCACCTTGCTGGTTCTCACCCACTCACCTGGACAGACTAGACAGTAGAGTTCATCCTGTACTGTCCACAGTTCTTCCCCTTGTTCCAACTTGGAGAGCACATCTGGTTTGCTGGCTTGATACCCTGCTCGAGAAAAATGAAGAAGACTTTGATATATTGAATGGTTGGGATTTGTTGAGAAGGGAAAACGAACAGGTTTCACATCTTTAACACAATGACTTTTCTATCAGGAGAGGGGATATTATACTCTCCTGTCTGGGGAAAGAGAAGGATCTGAGATTGTACCATTTCAAAGAACTGCAGTTATTGTGATGCGTTAAACAGCTTAGAAAGAAAAAGACACTAACAGGGCAGTGTCTCAGTGACACAGGGGAGCTGTCCTCACCCAGGGACACCAGGTGGCTATAGTTCTCCAAAAGCACGTCCCTGTACAGGTTCTTCTGATCAGGGTCCAGGAGCTGCCACTCCTCTGAGGTGAAGTCCACAGCCACATCGTGAAATGTCAGGGATTCCTATAACAACACCATGTTGTTTAATGGCGCGATGTCCTTCAGATGATATGGAAGAAATGTTAGTTTTTCTGATCATTTTCACTTTATAGGCTGCATCCATATAGTGAGTGGGGTTTTATTTTATATACAGCTGAATAATCACATGCCTAGTAAAATACTATTTTCTAATTGTTCATTAAGTCATCCATGAATTCATCCAATTAGATATTACTATAATGTAAAGAAGTTCAATGTTCTTGTTAACTTAGAAACACCTTTCATATATTCAAATTTATATAGTTGAGAGACAAGAAATATATATATGTATACTTTCCAGAACCCACAAAGGTGGGTTCTTTAAAATCCAATCCTGAGGATTTTTTCATTTTAATTTTTATTGATTTATGGGAGAGAGAAATGGAGAGGGAAAAGGGGTGGGGGGTGGGGGGGGGAGGGAAAGAAAGAAAGAGAGAGAAGGACACATCACTGTGCAAGAGAAACATCAATTGGTCGCCTCCCATACCTGCCCCCAGGAATTGAACCCAAAATGTAGGTATGTGCCCTGACCGGAATCGAACCCACAACCTTTTTTGGCGAATGGGACGATAATCAACTGTGCCACCCAGGTGGACACAAAGGTGGTATTCTACAGGCTCTACCAACCCACTACCGAAGAAAGAGAAAGATAAAGACAAACCCAAAGTCACCTGAGCCTGCGGCATTTTCTCGTTCTCTGAAAAGAGACAGAAATGGGCGGCTCTGTCTTGCTGTGTCTGGGTCAGCTCTAAATTTCTGTTCAGAAATCTGTCCTCAGTCAGGTGTGTCCCCGGAATTACTGATACCCAGTCTTGCAGCTTTTCCTGCTTCACATGATTCTATTGTTCCTGGTGTCGTCGTAAGATATGTCCAAACCTGTAGAGAATTTTTATGAGTTTATTTGAGCCAAACTGACAATTGCGGGGAAGCAAAAGAACAGATTGAGACAATGCTTTAGACAATAACGGTTCTGTACCTCATTTTACACATTAGAATAAAAGAAAAAGGCCCAAGAGGGTTACATGAAATCCATCGGTGATGGATTAGGCAAGGGGGAGAAAGCAAAGCAGGGAAATCTCTGGGATTGGATAAAAAGTAAAAGGAATAGACATACGTCTACCTAGGTGGCAAGAGGATGATTAACAGTTAAGAATTCACACGATAACAATAACAATGAGGGGCTCTGTAATCTCTTGCTCTAGTGGGAGACTGTGCCGAGTGGTTTGAAAAAAAAATTTACCCTGACATTCCAAACGTGTTATTCTTGATGCAAAACAACAATGGACAGGCTTAGTTAAGGCACAGAGTGCCCTTTGTTAAGAAATATACCAGTCTAGGACATGACTGCCCACCATGACTTGCTTTTAGTTAGAACGTTTTAATTTTAGATCGTCCTTTCTGGTTGCTTTCCCCCTCTCAGTTTGTAAGGCCTACGGTGCAGACCTCTCCTGAGCTTGTCAGGTTTAGTATGTGGTCCCTTTTGTGACCACACTGAGGAAGTTACAACCTGTGGTGGGTTGAGGAGAAAATTCCATGAGTAGAACATTTCCTCTGGGACCCCATGCTACAGGGCTCCTAATCACCGTGTCCACAGTATCGATGGTGTTCCTTTATTTGGTCTCCTGGAAGTATTTACTATTCAGGTCAATGAATCCTTAGGTTCTAAATTTACTGGAGGAGTTCCTTTATTCTCTGGAATTAAGAGGAGTGATTGTGAAAAAAGATGAGAGAAAGGACATTGTAGGGGCAGAACAATTTCTTCTTTTCTAGGTACTTTGGCTGGTCTAATAATTAAACTAATATAACACAGATTAATAGGGGAAAAACAATCAAACAGGTTACTGCATACATGGAAGTGACCTAAGAAAATGTCCAAATTGGCAGACGCCATCACCTGAAATACCACCTTCACCTAAAGTCAAAAGATGTTGGGGGTGGTGAGTCACTCATGGGAGGTTGCCAAAAAAAAAGCACAGTAAAGAAGCTTAAGGTTGTGCTGGGCCAGCGTGGCTCAGTGGTTGAGAATCAACCCATGAACCAAGAGGTTAAGGGTTTGATTTCCTGGCCAAGCATAGGCCCGGGTTTCAGGCTCAATCCACAGTAGGGGGCATGCAGGAGGCAGCCGATCGATGATGTTTCTCTCATCTCATTGATGTTTCTATTTCTCTATTCCTCTCCCTTTCTCTCTCTCAAATCAATAAAAATATAATTAAAAAAAGAAAAAGTCTAAGTTGTTATGCAGATATGTCTTGTTTCCTCCACTGATAGCTAAGGTGGGTTGGGTACAGTGAGGAAGACACCCTTGCAGATGTCATTGCCGGTACAAATTTAAATATCCTTCAAAAGGGATAACTTCTACTAGATTTTCAGAGCTTTTCCCAGGGCTGTAGTTTCTTCAAATTAAGCAGCCTAAAATAACCAATATCTCAAAAAGGCATATTTTAGGGTGGCAAACTGCTCCCCTTCAGAGTCAAGGAAATATGTATTTAAAAGACAAAATTCTCTGCCAAAACGAACTGATTTTCGCATATATAGCTGGCTAGAACTGCCCACCGTACCTAACAGCGAGAACGGGAACCACCACAATCAACTAAAACAGACCACAACTTACTAGTACCCTGGGATACGGGTCACCCTGCCAGAGGGATGGATATTACATTTTCTGGAAGAGACAGATGGACATGTTCCCGTCTGCAGACCAAAACGTCTCTGTCACAACGACCCAATTCTGCCTTCGCAGCGCCAAAGGTGCCACAGAGGACACGTGACAACGGGCGCTGCCGGTCTAGTCCCGGCTCCGTGGGTGGAGAGCTGCTGGGTGACAGGTGAAAACGGAGGGGCTGGAACTAGCGCCCTGGGCCCCGCTGCCTCCGTCCAGACGCCGCCGAGGCCTCGGCCTTCACCGAGCCCCGGGGCCCGGGCGCCCCAACTCCGCCCCCACGATCCTGCGGGACCGGACCCCGGGCACACCTCCTGGTTCACGGGAAACCCGGGCGGGCGCCCCGCGACCCCGACCCCGCCGGCCCCGCGCCACTCGCCGCCTGTTACACCCCCAGCCTGAACCCCACGCCGCGGTCACCTTAAATGCCACGCGCGCCCCCTGCAAGTGGGTGACCCGCAGGACCCCGCGCCCGGACAGTCGGGACAAGGGCGTCACCTCCACAGACGCCTCAGCTGCGCCCTGGGCCCCGGGCCCCCGCGACCTCGCACACGCGCGCCCCGTTCCCCTCAAGTCCCGTTCGCACGTGGGTCCCCTCCGCCACCTCCACTCGGGAGTCCTGCCCTCCCCCGGCCCCGGGGACCATCCCACGCTCCACACACCAGCACGTCCACACGTCGCCCAGGGAGAAACAAAACTCCTCCTGTGACGAAAAAACTTCTGGGGACAAAGCCACACACTCACCTGAGTTTTTCGCGCAGACCTTACAAAGAGCGCAAAGGCGGTCTCTCAGGAGCCCCTCAACCTCGGCTCGGGCCCCTCCGTCTACGGTGGCCGACGAGGACCTGAGGCTTTTGGAAAAGAGGGGCTCGGGCTTCCGGCGTTTGGCGGCAATATGTCCGCGCCCCTCCCGCGGCGCCGCCGTGGGGGCCGCCATGTTGGGGCACGTGACCGCCGTACGGCCGGCGGGGCCGCGACTCTCTCCCGTCCCGGCTCGTCTGCACGTGGGCAAAGTGAGTGTATTTTTAGAGATTCGCGCTTCCCAGGGAAAATACGGGGCGAGGTAAATAGCGTTCAGTGGGCTGGGCGAAGCCGTCAGATGGCCTCAGTCTTTATTTTACAATTTGAATTAAAAAAAAAAAAAAATTTTTTTTTAAAGTTTCAAAACGGTCAGGAGTTCAGGTGTCACTGTAGCAGCAGAGAAAGAAATCCTGCAGAGAAACGGCACGCACCCGACGCTCGGACACCCACGGGAAGATCCTGGTGGAAAATTTATTGCAGGAAGTGCTTTGTTTTTGTTTTTGTTTTTGAATCCTCACCGGGGGATACGCCAATTGATTTTTACGGGGGGGAGGGGAGGGGCCGCGCCCCCGGCGAGCCCGCCGAGCCCCGGAGCCCACGGGCCGCTGTACGCGGGACGCTGCTCCACCCACTGAGCTGCAGCGGCCGGGGCGGGAAGTGCTTTTTGGGAAAAGAGAAAGATTTAGAAACGGACGCGGCGAGCCTGGCCCTCAGGGCGCCTTGAAACTGTTATTAGGATGGGAGGGCGCCCCAGGGAAAGACCACTGCAAGTGAGGCCGGGAGGGGTCTGTGGCCCGTGAGAGAGGCACAGCCAGACTGGAAATCCAAAAATGTTAAAAGTCTGTTGCTTTTTGACCAACGTCCCAAGATAAGCCAATGTGGTAAGTCTTTTCAACAAAAGACGCTGGGATAATTGTATATCTATTTGCAGAAAAATAAAGTGAGACCGCCAAGTCTAAGCATAAACAAAAATTAACTTAAGGTAAATTAACTTAAAATAGATCAGAGACCTAAGTATAAGGGGTGAAAGTATAAAACTGAGAGAAGCCTACGGGAGATAATCTTCCTGAACCTGAGTTAGCCAAAGAGTTATGAAAGAAGACAGTAAAGGATGAGCCATAAAAGAAAAAATAATAAATTGGACTTGATTAAAATTTAAAACATTTTTACTTCAAAGCACAACGCTTAAGTGAAGAGTGGAGCCAGGGATTGAGACAAAATATTTCCACATCATACATCTGACAAAGGACTTGTATTCAAAATATATAAAGAATTCACAAAACTTAATAATAAAACAACTATCCAATTAGTTTATGTATGAGTTCATGAAATTTTCCAAAAACTAAATTCTGGTAATTACAGCAAAACTCTAAACTTACTGTCAATAAGTTGTAAAATTACTATGTAAATGTTATATATACGTTATGGCCCTAAAGCTGTTAAAATGAATTGCCATTATGTAGTACAAAATGTACAGGGTATGATTTTTTTTTTTTTAAAGACACCAAATACAATTGCAAAATTATAAACAACCTAGGATTAAAAGTAAGTGTAGATGTATGGGACATACAAGAAAAAAGGTACCAACAAACCATGGAATAAGAAAGTAATAATTTGGACAATGAGAGGATCATAATATAAATTGAACATGGTATTTCAAGTATACCCCACTTCCCCTGCAAGAGCTGTGTTCCCACTGAGAAGTTAGAGGAACCACAGTCTAGACAAGACCACCCTCACTTCTGACACCAACAGCAAGGAGTTCCCTAAAGCCACCCCAACTTCTCTAATTCTCTAGGACTCACAGAGCTCACTGGGAACTGCTCTGCTCACTATTACAGGGAAGCGATACAGACAGCCAAGGAAACAGCTACACGGCGCAGAGTCCAGGAAAAGCGCCAAATGTGAAACTTCTAGTTGTCCCTTCCCACTGAAGTCAAGGAGGTGTCAATGAGGGACACTCACCCAATGCTTGGTGCCCAGAGTTTTTACTGCAACTCCATCACTTACTTTCTCGATGATGTCCTCTAGTCTCCTCTGTTCCCAGGTTGCCCTGTCACCCTAGCTAACCCCTCCCCAGCTGCAATACCCCATTGTCCCCACTCCCCCAGTTTGCTGTTACCCTTCTTCAGGTGGAAGCCCTGTGTGGCCCTGCCTGTCCCCATTCTGTCTCATGGAGCTGTATGTAATAAAGAGTCTTGTCTTTCATCTCTCTGAGTGTCACTGTATTGTGCTCCGCCACCAAAAGAATCTTTTCGTCTTCTCAAATACATACACCTCATCCTGCCATGTCCCCTAACACAGTGGACATGACCTCTCCTTCGCCTTTCACCCGCCCCTGCCCCGTGCTCACCTGTGCCCTCTCACCCTCCCCAGTATCTCAGGTTCCTGTGACCTCTGCATCCCTCCTTCCACACGCCCATGTGGGCTCCACCCTTCCTTTCCTTGCACCGTCCCCTGTGCCCTTAAGCCCAGCTGTGCACTTTAAACACTCTGGATACACTACCCCGGGGCACATTTCAGCCCTCTGCACTCCCCACCACCCCAGCCCCCCACTGTCTCAGCACCCCCATGTTACTCTTACAGGTCCTGGTTTCTATGGATTTGTTGTTTAGACTTCCTGTCACCGCCAAAGGGTATTTTCCTAGAAAATTTCCACATCATTTCCAAATTAATTTACATTTGGTTGTACAAGTGAGTCCTGAAAGTAAATTTCTGATGTCATGTGTTTGCTTTTACTCTGGACTCATTAGAAATCCTTTTCCCTTAGTTTGTCTGATACTAAATATCTTGAATGTTTAAGTAATTGTGCAGTTTAGGGTTTTGAGGATTAAGAATAAATTTGGGGATGGAAGGAAAGCTGAGGGAATCTAGTCAATACTGTAATGAATACACATGGTGTCAGGTGGGTACTAAACTTATCATATGAATCACTTCCTAAGTAGCATAAATGCCTGACCACTATGCTGTACACCTGAAACTAATACAATATCAAATCAGCTGTAATGAATAATCACAGGTTTTTAAATTAAATTAAATTTTTAAAAAGAATGAGTTTCATTTTGGTAGAATTCCTCAACAAAGCAGGGAATCCAGTGAAATGCAGGTGACTCGGCCCCCAGTCCCCCTGAATCACCTCAGCACTTCCTGCTGGTTTCATGCGAGACCCTGCCTGCCATCAGGGATTACGGAAAAGTAAGCGTCCCTCCCCATCAAGTCAATAGCCTATTTGAAGATACAAGCAAGGAACTTGTAATTATTTTTGATAAGCAACTGGGGAAAAAGGTCTTCAGTAATGTTCTCAGCGCCCCAGCCTGCACTGTCATTGCCCCGACCGGTGAAATGATAATTGCAGGTCTGACGGGAGGTGAGGTCACAGAATCACAGCCCATATCCCGGTCTGGCCGCCTCCCTCCCACACGAGCACCGGCTGCCGCGACCTCACTGAGCCCAGCATCCTCCCAACAGGCCACAGGCGGGTGAGTGTCTGCTTCAGCCTGACAGGCAGAGGAGGGAGGAAGGAGGTGAACGCAGTTTCAGGCCTGGAGAGGGCTGTGGGGCAGGGACTGAGCCGGAGGCCAACAGGTGGGGGAGGGAGAACTCCTCGGGGGTGAGCTGCGCTTGTAAAGGCAGCGAGCATCCTACCCCTGCACCACACCTGACGGCTCCCAGTACGATTTCCTGAAACCCTCCCTGGGGACCAGTATTCATAACAGTCAGTACCAGTGACCACAGATTTTGTCGATTTGGGCGCATAAAGGCTGCAATTATGAAATCAGCCTGCTGTTCACAGTAGCGTACCTGAGCCCCAGGTCGCATTCTCCGAAGTTAGAGCTGTGCTGCTGAGCCCTCATGCTGATGATAAAGGGCGAGATCTATCAGCATGACCTCACGTGGTGCAGAAAAAGATAACTGTATCTCTGGAATAAAGAGTGTTTTTGTGCAATCTAATTCTGGGTTTAGAATGTAGTGAGAACATCACTGTGTCGCTACTGAAAACACCTGTGCTCCAATGAGTAGGGCGAGACTGCTTTCCCTCTCCAAGTTAGGGACGTAGCATTTAAGGGGGGAAACTCTGTAATCAAGGGTTCCACTAACAGTTGTGAAGGCCAAATGAACGCTGTGTTATGTTCTCTGGTTTAGTGACATTCTAACATCAATCCCAAGCTAAACTCGATTATGGGTTCCAGAAAGCAATTGTAAATGCCAAGTATATGCTGTTATTTTCTCTGCTTTAATATCCCACTGAGGAATATCTGACTCCTTCTGCTATTGATGAGCACGTGGGTGGTTTCTGGTGTGGAACTGTTATGAGTAGTGCAGGTATGTGAATTTTGTATGTTGGTCTTTGGTGACACGTACAAATTAATGTTGGGTATATACTTAGAAATAAGCTTTTTGGATGCAGGTTTATATCTGTTCACTTCAAGTAGTTTCTATCAAAAATGTTCCCCAAGTGTTTGTACCAATTATAATACCCACCAGCACTGCATGAGATTCCTGGTTTATCGACATCATTGCCAAAACTTCATGTTTAATGTCTTTTTTTTTCCCTTTCTTTCTTTTTTTAAATGTCATTTTTATTTTACCTTTCTGATTTCTGCATGATAGTACCAGGTAAGAGTTTTGACTTTTCCTGATTATTAAGAATCCTGAACATTTTAGGATTAACTACTGTGAATTGAAGAACCTCTTTTTGAATTTACTGTCAAAATACTTGGTCCAGTTCCTTTAATTCTTTTGTGTCTCTGAATTCTTTCCGTTGGAAGCAAGTCATGTGTGAATGTGTAAAAGAGATATGGGGGTGAAAGAAGGTTTCTTTTAGGAGACTTAGGTCATGACTTCAAAATAATGTTTCACTTGATCTATATGGTCAATGTAGTTTGGGTGAATTATGAAATATTTTCTTATTCTAAGGCCACAGAAATATTTTTTCTTATATTTAAATCAGTAACCCATTCAGAATTTATTTATTCTAGGGTGCAGATAGTGACTGAGGTTGTGTCCTATTTCAAGTGTGAGCAAAAAATTTCAGTTTTCTGAAAATGTCGTATTAAGCACTGTTTCCATTCACTGTCACTTGTCATTGCTTCCCTCAGGCTCACAACACTTCGTCTTTAGCGCTGACTTTTCAGTGAAATATACTGGTAATTCACTCTATCTCTCTTGCCACTTAAGGTCTGTGGCTATTGTACAGAAGCAGACAACCAAAGTTACTCTTGATGTCCAAAATTTCCAATGAGTCTATTTGTTCACAGAAATGACTGTTGTCCTCCTGTAAAGGAAAACGTGCTGAATGACAACAGCCTCCAGGGATTTGGCAATAGGAATAATCTTGCTGTCACAGACTATAATTGGAATCCTGGGAAATTTCTCTCTTCTTTATGATTCTCTCTTTCATTTCCACACCGAGTCCAGGTTGAGAGCCACAAATTTAATTTTCAAGCACCTGACTGTAGCCAACTCCTTGCTCATCCTATCTAAAGGAGTACCCGAGACAATGGCAGCTTTTGGGTTAAAACATTTCATCAATGATTTTGGGTGCAAATCTCTTTTCTATGTTCAGAGAGTGGGCAGGGGCATGTCAATTAGCATCATCTGCCTCTTGAGTGTCTTCCAGACCATCATGATTAGTCCCATGAACTCCTGTTGGAAGGATGTTAAAGTAAAAGCTCCCAAGTACATCGGATGCATCATTTCCATCTGCTGGATCATTTACATGATGATAAATTTTATTATGTTGACATATGTGGCTGGGCAATGGAGTAGCAAAAACATCACAAAGAAATGGGATTTGGGATACTGTTCTGCTCCTGGTCAAGACACAATCACAGAGGTGCTGATGACAGTAATATTAGTATTCCCTGAAGTTTCACTTTCTGTGCTCATGCTCTGGGCCACTGGCTCCACGGTTCTCATCTTGTACCGGCACAAGCAGAGGGTCCAACACATTCACAAGAATAATGTCTCCCCCAGATTCTCTGCTGAGTCCAGAGCCATACACAGCATCCTTGTCCAGATAAGCACCTTTGTGTCCTTTTTTACCCTCTCTTCCATCTTTAACATTTTAACTTCTTTTTTAACTAATTGTAGTTGGTGGTTGGTGAACATTTCTGCCCTACTTTTGATGTGTTTTCCAGCTGTCAGCCCCTTTCTGCTCATGAACCATGACTCCACTGACTTCAGATTCTGCTTTGTGTGGATAAAGAATAGAAAATCCCCTAATGTTACCAGAAATAAGTATATTCTATGTTTTTTCACAATATTTGGTTATTTATTCACTCATCCGCCTCAAAAACTCAACACAGAATCTTAAGGAGAAGCTCCATGTCTTCCTAATATAGTCCGTAATGGGTACTGAGGTTTCTTCAATGGCTGAATGTAAAAACTAAATGTGCATAGAAGAGGTGAACAGAGCAGGTTAGCCTCATCCTGATATATAGGGTCCTGTTGATAGTATTCTTAATTGAATGTTGCTTGAGGTAAATCAAATGGACTTGGTCCCAGCCCTTTGTCAGATTACTGTATGAAGAAATTGTGTATTCATGGGGAAATTGTGTCAGGAGCTGATAAGGTCAAGAAGTGTGTTGAATATTGTTTGAAGACAATTTTCCGTGGGTTTCTAATGTATGTGCATGCCTTATGGACAGAGGTGTTTAAGACTGTTTCCTGAGATGTTTGTGTAAAAAGAACCTCAGAAGATAGGGACAGTGTCACCTTCTGGAACAGTAGACAGGCTTATTTGCTGTACATAAAAATAAAAATAATATCTTCAAAATGTGGAGCAGGTTTGTTAGCAATTCACTTAAAAAAAAAAAAAAGTTTTCCTTTACACAAGCTTTCTCATGAGCAATGCAAACCTACTGCCTGTGAATATTCACCTGGCCCTTTCTGCACTCCGTCGACTGGAACTGGGGTTGGGGGCGGGGGGGGGGGGCAGGGGAAACTTGCAATCAGGTTGTTCATCCTCCCTGCTGTGCAGTGAGTAATGAAGTCCCTCGGTTTTGCCCTGGCAGGTGCTAATCTATTGGCTGAGCATTGTCCTACACACCAAAAGGCTGAAGGTTCAATTCCCTGTCAGGGCACTTGCCTGGGTTGCTGGCTCCACCCCCAGTAGGGGGCATGGAAATTTGTTACCCAGTAACAGAAAACAAATACATTGATTGATACAGAAAAATTTAAATAACAAAACTAATAAGAAACAGCTAAATCAGTGCATGGAGAGAAATTTATATGCACTATATTTCAGATACATTAGTTCACTTAATTTCACAACATCCCTTGGAAAGCCTTGTTCAAGACACACAGCTAAGGGGGAAAGCACTATAAAAATGAAAGATTTGCTCATGCCACTCTCTCTTCAGCCAAAGTTATTTGAAAATGATAAGACTGCTCAGCTAGAAAATGTAAAGGAATCACTTTCAGTAATACCAAGAGCAATGCAATTGCTCTATCAGATTACAAAGTTTAGAAGCCAGGAATTTTTAAAAAGGCACCACTTATAATTGCTTAGAAGTATACCTAGGAATAAGTGTAACCAGAAATGTCTGAGATATACAGAAAAAGAGACACAACAAATCCTATAGGTGGGTGGGAAACCTGGATAAACAGAGAATCACAATGGGTTGCAAAAATCTATAAATGAATATAAGTCAAGCCTATTCAAATTAATGTACACATTGAAGGTGACTCTAGTGATCTTTTCACTAGTTCACCTGCCTGATGAGACACTATTGCAGACATAAGAAAATCTGTAATCATTTTATGCTATAAAAATATGTTTAGCCCTAGCCAGTTTGGCTCAGTGGTTAGAGCATCAACCCTCCGACTGAAGGGTCTCTGGTTCAATTCCCAGTCAGGGCACATACCCAGGGTGCGTTTAACTCCGGTCGGGGCAAGTACAGGAGGCAGCCCATCGATGTTTCTCCCTCTCTCTCCCTTCCCCTCTGTCTAAAAAACCTTTTTTTAATCTTTTTTTAAAAATTGAAAAAGGGCACACACCCAGTGTTCACTGATCAGAGCTTAGGGTAATAAAGATCATTACTTGTGTACAATGAGCATGAAAGGAAATATCCAAGACAATTGTGGAGGAAACCTGGAGGCAGGGAACAAGACATCTTTTATGACACACACTAGGTCATACCTCACTACTTTGTCAGAAAGATAACTAGAGTATTTACATAGTTACAAAAGAGGTCATAGAAGACTAAAAAGGTTTTAATGAATTCCTCGAGGAAGAAATGCACTGGATTTGGAAAAGCTGGATGAAGGTATCATGTAGTCAGTCAACATCTGAGTCTCAACCTCCCTGCTGTCCAGGGTCCCTGGGTCTGCAAAGCTCCAGCCTCATGCGTCTGTCTCTACGGAGATACACTGGGCCCCCCCAAGAAACAGAAAACAAAAACCTATTTCCAAGTTGTCTTAAATCTGAACCAGGGGCTCCCGTTCATTAACGTCCACAGCCCCCGGCTTCCGATATCTGGGCCCCCAGTAAACTGCGAGTCTGTCAAGGCCTCCGCGTTCACTGACACACCCGCCGCCCCAGTGCTCAACCACCGAGCCCCACAGCATCACACACTGGGCCCCAAACCCTGGCAGTCGAACCCTGAGCCATTAACGTGTCCATAGGCTTAACATTGCCCGCCAAGGGGAAGGTCACTAAACCAAGAACTCGAGGCCGCCCCCCACCCCCGTGAGCGAAACAAAAGTCCCCCAAACGGCCCTCCTCTCGCCTCACAGGCCCCCCCAGTCCGCAGACGCCGCCCCACCTGATGCTGAGCGTCTCAAGGCCCCAAGCAGCTACCAAACGCCCCACTCACGGCCAACTCAGCCAACCCGCCCGGCCAAGGCCAGCCCGGCTCCGGCTGTTGCTGGGGACGCTTCTGGAAATTCCAGTTCCGGTCCCGGCGGTGGGCGGGGCTTTGTGACGCACGTGGCCACGCCCACTCCCGGAGCCAGGCCCACGCAGTCAAGATGGCGCCCGTGGCTCACCAGCAGCGGCGGCAAGAAGAAATTGGAGTCACCATTTGGACCCTCGCAGTCTCTCTGTGGATCAAGAACGCTGTCCTGAATGAGTGTGCAGAGGCCGACGTGGAGCGTTCTGTATTCTACTTAGGCTTTTGGGCCAAACGGGAAGATGGCAGCGCGGGTGCACCGCTACTGGGCCGCAGGACGGGCGCGGCCATCTTCCTGGGGCGGAAAGCGCCGGGGAGCTAACGCCCTGAGGAGCCCTTGGACACACGACGAAGTTGGTGGAGGCCCGATGTTAGAAGCGGCGGTCAGACTGGGGACACAACACTGGTGGCTTTGAGTCCTTTTCTGTTCTATTCTAAGAATCATTTTCCTTTTCTGCTTTCCTTATAATCAGCTGATAAACCTCTCTCATCCCACGTGAAGGGTTTTGGGTTGACAGTTCTGTTCTTTAGAACTACTGCCCATCGGTGATAAAATACCCTGAGCCCGGGGGCCTGGCTCAGTGACTGAGCTTCGACCTGTGACCCAGGCGATCCCGGCTGGATCTAGAAGTAATTTCTGTCCTGGTCTCAGTTTAGCTCGTTTGAAGATAACGTAAGGACCTCAATGCTCGCTCCGGGAAAGCATGGGGCTCTGTGTGGCCAACGCTGCATGGGCGGCGCATGGGAAAGACCCAGGTACGAGAGGGAGTGTTTGACAAACACTCAACATAAAAGAACAAACTGCCTCGATCTGAACCTGTTCTTTCATAAATCCCTCTGCATAATATAAACTATAAGAGTTTATGGTAGACACACCAGTTTTCAATGAACTCTTTACCTTGGCCTAGGGAAACTAAACTGATATATACATGCCCATATCCCATCAATGGAGTATTAGCTCCTTTCTGTTGTTTTATTCATAGTAACATTCCAGATACAATTTATTAAATTGACTTTGAGAGGAAGAGAGAAAGGATGTGAGAGGGCAACATCAATGTGCTTCCTGCACGCCCCCTTCCGGGGACCAAGCCCGCAACCTGGGCATAGCTGTGACAGGAATTGAACCAGTAACCCACCTCAGTGCCCCCACCCGTGGCACAAATTATTTTTAAGAAAATTCACTTATTGGCTCCACTTCTACCATTCACTTGACACCACAGACCAACTGGTGTATGTGTTTGGGTTAACATCAGGTCATGCCTCTCTATCAGTGCATATATTTAATACGGTGAGACTATCACGACTTCTCTGTCTCAGCATTTATAGTTTCTCTCAGTATATAATTTTCAACAATAATCTGAGCTAGGAATTTTTAAAATTTATTTATTGATTGATTTGAGAGAGAAGGAAGAAATATCAGTTCGTTTTTCCACTTGTTTATGCATTTATTGGTTGCTTCTTCTATGTGCCCTGACTGGGGATTCAACCCACAACTCTGGTGTATTAGGATGATACTCTAACCAACTGAACTACCTGGTCAGAGCTGAGCTACACAGGTTTTGATCAAACATTTGCACATAGAATATCTCTTGACTTTTTTCCTATTGGTTTCCTGTGACATAAAATAAGACATAATTGATCACTGAAGGTGAGACCACACTAACTGCATTCATAAGGTTTCTGTCCTGGGCAAATCCTCCCGAGGGCACACATCTGGCCATAGGCTGACCCATTACGACTACATTCCTGTTTGCTAAGAGCCCACTGATGTTTAATGTTGCCTGAGGGACCAGAGAAGGCACCTGCATAGCCACCGTATTAGCAAAGTTTTTCTCCTGCAGGACCACACTGGTCTGGGATGAGCTGGGATTCTCCGCAAGAGGATGTAACACCTTGACTGAGTGAATTTTCTGATGTTCATTGAGGACTGACTTTGCTCTGAAGGCTTTCCCACATTCATTACAACCATATGGTCTTTCCCCTGTATGAATTCTCTGATGTACAACGAGCTGTGGCTTCCCAATAAAGGCTTTCCCACAGTCACTGCATTCAAAAGGTTTTTCTCCTGTGTGAATTCTTTCATGTTTAATGAGACCAGTCTTCTGGGAACAGGATTTTCCACATTCACTGCACACAAAGGGTGTCCTTCCTGTGTGAAATCTCTGATGTGTAGTGAGAGATGTCTTTTGGCTGAAGCCTTTTCCACATTCTTTGCATATATAAGGTTTCTCGCCTGTATGAGTCCGTAAATGTACCATGAGATTGCCCTTCTGGATAAAGCGTTTCCCACAGTCACTGCATGCAAAGGGTTTCTCCCCTGTATGTATTTTGTAATGTATATTGAGCCGTGACTTCTTAAGAAAGGCTTTGCCACACTCTGTGCATTCATGAGGTTTCTCTCCCGTATGCGATCTCCGGTGTTCATTCAGTGTGACCTTTCTGGAGAAGGCTTTCCCACACAGACTACAATGATGAGGCTTCTCTCCTGTATGAAGATTCTGGTGATCACTAAGCAAACACTTCTTCATGAAGGCTTTCCCACATTCACTGCATACATGTCGTTTCCTTATTTTTTGAGGTTTTTGATGCTTAATGAGTTGGGACTTAGTGTTGATGAATTTTTGGCTTTCTAGGAATTTAGTTTCAGTCTGAAATTGTTTACTCTTAACATGAAAGGAAGATTGCCCATCTCCAGGAAGTTCACCCGGCTTTTTGACTTCATAGTCTCTACTCTGGCTAAGTAAAGATAAATCTGATTTCATACTTTCTTCAAGTGAGTCAAGCATATCATGACTTTGCCGTAACGGAAAATGAATTTTACTCCAATGAACACAATTTTCAAATACGTTATTTTTGTGCCATTGTTCTAGCCTATTCTCCATGCTTTCATCTTGTACATGCTCCCACATATGGCCATCAAGTTTCCAGATATCTAGGAAAGAAAACGAATTCTTACATCATCTTGATTTGGAAGAAAGGTAATGAAAAATACACCTTGATGTGTGGTGTCTTTTTTGCTGATGATCCTATGATGTGAGTATAACTATGGTCTGGTTTAGGCTGGAACTGAGAATGTATATAATAAAAATAAATCTAGTTAAAAAACAACATGAACACCAGACTCCTTTAAAGAAGAGAGCTCTGTGGGTAGGGAACTGAGGTGATGGCTGGATGGCCAGGAGGGCAGATGCACAGGGGGTGAAGGAGAACCTAAGTTTACAGGGGTCTTCTGGAAGGAACAATAATTCTAGGTCTTTGCAGTGACTGGAAGCTCAGGAGAGTTGCCATCTAGATGAGTAAATTCTACAAAATAGAGTCTGTGATAGATCACATTGGGGAGACTGTACTAGGAGAGTTTCGTGCAGGGAACAAAAGCAGCTTAGCGGATTAGCATGAAGAAACTTTGAAGGGTTGGTGGACCAGATGAGAAAATGGAAACCGGAACCTTTGAAGAATCTCAAGTGAAGGACAGGCAAAGCTAAGAAAAAATAAAGCAAAAGCGCAGTGAACCAGTTTTCTTTGGGGGTAAAGCATCCAAGATGGGGTGGATGTTAGGAAGGAAATCAACATCACCAAGGGCAGAAGGGAGCAGTGGTCAGAAGACAGCACAGTTTTCTCTTTGGAGGGACGCCTTGGACGGTGGAGTCTCAGCAAAAGAGGTGAAAGAATAAGAATAATAAAGGAAATATTTAAGAAATCTAGCCCTAACTGGTTTGGCTCAGTGGTTAGAGCATCAGGCCACTGACTGAAGCGTACCGGGTTTGATTCTGGCCAAAGGCACCTACCTCTGTTTCAGGCTCGATCCCCAGCCCTGGTCGGGGAATGTGCAGGAAGCAAAAAATCGATGTCTCTCTCTCCCCCCCCCACCCCCCCCACTCTCTCTGAAAAGCAATGGAAAAAATATCCTCCAGTGAGCATTAAAAAAAAAAAAAAGTTTATGCCCTTGCCAGTTTTGCTCAGTGGTTAGAACATCAGCCCGCTGACTGAAGGGTCCCAGGTTCAATTCTGGCCAAGGGCACGTACCTCAGTTGCAGGCTCCATCCCCAGCCCCAGGTGGGGAGTATGGGAGGCAATCAATTGATGTGTCTCTCTCATATCCATGTTTCTCTCTCTCGCTCTTTCTCTCTGAAAAAGCAATGGAAAAAATATCCTTCGGTGAGAATTAAAAAAAAAAAATCTAAAAAACAGAACCAAACCAAAAAAATCAAGGTACAGATACAATAAAGAGGAATCAGACCCCAGAAGAGATAAAGGGATCTATTTTTCTCTCCACTCCTACAAAGAGAAAGAGTTCTCTTACTGGGAGAGACATGCATGGAGGCGCTGCTCACTCACCTATCCTCAGACCCCTTCACCTCTGAGCCTCTTCTCTAAACGACTAGACTGTCATTTTTACAGCTGCCTCTCACCTGAACCGTTCCGACAGTGGATTTCACCCGCTGTGGTCCATGGTGCTTCTCTGTGATCCAATCTGGAGAGTGTGTCTGGTTTGCTGGCTTCATAACCTGTTCACGGGGAATGATGGGAGACTTAGACACACTGAATAGGACTTGGGGTCTGTGATGACCACATGATGTTATATCTGAAGACAAACAATTTTCACACTTACAAAGTAAAGGGTTTTCTCTCAGGAAAAGAGAGAATATACCTGTCTAGGACCAGAGAGGGAACTAAGATTCCTCTACCACTTCAGAAAACCACAGACAGGCCAGAGCTTTCAGAAGCTGAGAATGGAAAGGCCACTGGCTGGGGACAATCTGAGTGACACAGGGGAGCTGTCCTCACCCACTGACACCAGGTGGCTGTAGTTCTCCAACATCACGTCCCTGTACAGATCCTTCTGATCGGGATCCAGGAGCTGCCACTCCTCCCAGGTGAAGTCCACAGCCACATCATGAAATGTCAGGGGTCCCAGTAACAACTCCATGCTTTTTAATGGTGTGATGTCCTTTAGATGATATGGAAGAAATGTTAGTCTTTCTGCTCATTTTCACTCTATAGGTTGTACCTATACAGCGAGTAGGGTTTTAGGTTAATATAAAGTTGAATAATCAAATGTCTAGTAAAATGCAGGGTGGGGGGAAATTCGGTTTACCATTGTTCCTATGGAAAATAGCACAATAATTAATAAACAATACAAGAGTCAACTCTTTTCATATACTCACAACTGTAAACCTACTTTTGCACCACCTTGCATTTTGTAATTGAGCATTCAATCATCCAATTAGGATTTTCTATGCTGTGAACAAGTTAAATGTTCTTGTGAACCTAAAAACACCAAATTTGTATATTTGAGAGACAAAAGATATGTGTGTGTATACACACACACACACACACTGTTCAGATTAAGAAAGGTTTTCCACAGGCCTCTAGAAATCCATTAATGAAGACAGAGAAGGCAAAGCCAAAGTCACCTGAGCCTGGAGCATTTTCTTCTGTTCCCTGAGAAGAGGTGACAACATGGAGGCTCTGTCTTGTGTGCTCTGGGTCAGCTCTAAATTTCTGTTATGAAATCTCTCTTCAGTCTGGTGTGTCCCTGGAAATGCTGATACTCAACTGTGCAGCTTCTCCTACTTCACATGATTCTATTGCTCCTGAGGAGTGAGAGCCTGTGGGTTGAAAAAATTCAGTGAGTAGTAGGTTTCCTCTGGGACCCCATGCTCCAGGGCTCCTGATGGCAAGGCCCACAGCATCACTGGTCTCCCTTTATTTGGTCTCCTTGCAAGTATTTATTTTTTTATCCTCACCTGAGTGAGGATATTTTTTCCATTGAATTTAGAGAGATTGGAAGGGGAGTGGAAGAAGAGAGAGAGAAACATCGATGTGACAGACACATCTGATTGGTTTGCTCCCACAGCGCCTGGACCAGGGGCAGGAACCGGACCTGTCAACCAGGTACCTGCCCTTGACCAGGAATCAAACCTGCCACTCTCCAGTGCTCAGGCCCATGCTCTAACCATGGAGCCACACAGGCCGGGCCGGGAAGCATTTATTCTTCGGGGCCAATAAAGCCTTAGGTTCTAAACGTGGCGGTGCTCTTCCTGTATTCTCTGGAGTGAAAGTGACACGCCGCGAAAGAAGATGAGGGAGATGACACTGTAGGGGAGAATAATTTTTCCTTCTTCTCTTCTAGGTTCTTTGGCTGGTCTAATAATTAAATTCATGCAACAAAGATTAACAGGAGAGAAACAATCAGAAGGGTTAATAACATGCATACCTCCTGAGTACTGGCCCACCGGCAAATGCCATCACCTGAAAAACCACCTTCACCTGGAGTCAAAAGATATTGGGGGTGGAGAGTCATGGGAGGTTACCAAGAAAAGCACAGTAGCCGGGCCCCTCGAGGCTCAGCAACTGAGCATCCATCTAGGATCCAGGAGATTTCGGTTCAATTCCTGATCAAGGCACATACCGGGGTTGGGGGCTCGATTCCCACTCCTGGGCGTGCAGGAGGCAGCCGATCAATGACTCATCATTGATGTTTCTCTCTCTCTCTCCCTCTCCTTGAAATCAATAAGGGGGGGGGGGTGTGGGGGGTGTGTGTGTGTGTGTGTGTGTGTGTGTGTGTCTATATATATATATATATATATAAAGCACAGTAAACAAGCTTAAGGCTGTTATGCAGATCTAAGTCCTGCTTCCTCCACCGACAGTTGCACAGTAAACAAGCTTAAGGCTGTTATGCAGATCTAAGTCCTGCTTCCTCCACCGACAGTTCAGGCCGGTTTGGTTTAGTGAGAGAGCCACCCTTATAGATGACAAATTGCCCTTACAAATGTAAATGTCCTTCACAAGGGGTGACTTCTATTAGGTTTTCTGAGCTGCTCCCAGGGCTGCAGCTCCTTCGAATCAACCAGCCTACAAAAGCTGATATCCCAAAGCAGCCTATTTCAGGGTGGCAAACTGCTCCCCTTCCTATTCCAGGAACTGCGTATTTAAAAGAGAAAATCCTCTCCCAGAAACTAAGATTTTCACCTATACAGGTGGTTAGAGCTACACAACGTCTCTCAGCTCATTTCATCATAATTCAGTCACTGGCGATGGGCCCCGGAACCACCACGCGTGACCGACAGACCCGGACTTCCTCGTATCTCTACAGACTCCGAGGCTGTGCACAGACCGCCCCCTCTCCCTGGGGCGCCCCGACCACAAGCAGACCCGTCTGCTCCCCGAGCACCTCAAGTCCCGAGGCCACCTCCGCCCCGGCGCTCCTGCCTCCCCCGCCGCCCCGGGGACAGTTCCGTGCTCCACACACCACCCCGTCCACACGTCGCCCTGTGAGAAACAAAACTTCTCCTGTGACGAAAAAACTTCCGGGGCCAAAACCACACACTCACCTGAGCTGCCCCCACACCCACCAGGAGAGCGCAAACGTGGTATTTCCGCGAACAGCTTAAACTTCTGCACGGGTACTGCTCCCTCTAGGGTGGCCGAGGAGGACAGACGGCTGAAGAAACTCCGGACGACGATTTCCGGTATTTGGCGCCAATATGTCCGCGCCCATCGGGCGGTAGCGCCGTGGGGGCCGCCATGTTGGGACATATAAGTGCCGTACAGAAGGCAGAGCGGGGCTCGCGGCCTATAGCCAGGGATGGCGGGAAGTTGAGGAGCTGCTGAAGATGGCTCCTTTTCTGGCACGTCCACCCTTGCGGAAAATGGATAAATTTTCAGGGCTTCGCGGTGCAAACACGTTGGGACCTAAGTTGCTTTCAGAACACTGGGCAGAGAAGTACTATGGCCGCAGGGCATATTCTCCACATTACACACACACACACACACACACACACACACACACACACACGCACGCACGCACGCACGCACGCACGCACGCACGCACGCACGCACGTTTCCAAGCGAACAGGCGCACCTGGAAGGGACAAAGTAATACAGGTGCTGAAAGGACACCCACCTATAGCTCTAGCCGGAAAGCAGTTAGTCAGAGGCATATTTTGAGAAGAGATTTCTAGAAACTGGTAGTGTGAGGCTGGCCAACTAGGAGGGCTCGTCTGCGAGGAGCTCAGTAGTCACTGGGGGTGGGGACTCGGGGAAATGCCACTAAAGTGAAGCCAGTAGAAGTGTGGAATCAGTGTTAAGGGCACAACCTGAATCCATCCCATTACAAGGAATACTGTAAGGGTGGTGATGAGGGTATAACCCAGGATTTAGGGCAAGGAATGTCAAAATGAGGGGTGCATCTGGCTGCTGTTAAAAATCAAACAGCCCGGCCTGCGTGGCTGGGATCCAGGAGATCCTGGTTCCATTCCCAGGCAGGGCACACGCCTGGGTTTCTGGCTCACCCCCAGTAGGGGGCGTGCAGGAGGCAGCTGATCAATGACTCGAATCCTTGATGTTTCTCTCTCTCACTCCCTCTCCCTTCCTCTATCTCTGAAACCAATGGAAATATATTTAAAAAAAGAAAAGAGAAAAAGAAAAAGGTGCTTTGTAACTTTTGGAAGTGAGTATAGTAAAAAGAAAATATTTGAGGTTTATTTTATTTGGCTATTTTTTGACTGTCAGCACCAAATTCAACAATGAAGCACACACAACTCTTGAAAAATATTTTTATATTCTTATGCAAATTGCTGATCCCTCAGTACATCGAAATTGTCCCCTAATTTATGAACTTTTCTCTTGCAGCCACAGGTAAACCCAAATGGGAGTAAATTCTTTGGCCCACTATAGTTTGCATTTTGTATACTTTTAGTTCTAGGGAGTTTTCATTTATGTGGCTGTTTTCACCTTCCTTTACTATTTACTTCCCAGTACTGTACATGCTGGCACCTTGAAGAGAATGGAAAAAAAGAAATCCCTCCTTGAATTTCACATTCCTTAATATCCTCACTCAATCGGCAGGCCCAAGACGTATGGTTAGCTTTTTAGTCAAGCCATTATGTTCTTCCTGACCCATTTCCTACCCTGTGTAGTGCTGGTGGGTGCCTTGCCAAGTGTGATGCAGTGAAGAAAATGGAAATAGACCGAACCAGGGATGTCTAGACGCTGACAAAGGAGGGCTAAGTACTGTTAATGCCATCAATGACCTAGAAAGAGGTGAGGGAGGAAGCATGGTTTCTTGATGGGTTTTATGGCCAGTATGTAAATTAAAATTGTGGTTTTTAATTTGAATATTTCTATTGGAGGCTTTGATTTGGAAGTAAGTTATTTTTGCATGTCTGTGAACTATAGATAAATTAAAATGGGAAATATACCATGATATTTTTAAAAATCCCTAAAATTTATATATTTATATTTAGGCTTTTGAAAGGAAAAAAAACTGTTTTAGAAATCATTGTTTCTGTTCTGAAACACGCTTGTGAGACCATAATCTCATTTTACATAGATATTAAAACATTTTAACAGTGAAAAAAATATAAAATGTAGAGTAAAAAATTTACCAAGGAATTTTCCATCTAGTTGGAGAGATAATATACAAACATTAAAAAAATACTTTACTGAGGTGCTTAAAGTCCATTAAGAGGAGTCCTTGCCCTCCCTCCAAATAATAAGCCCCTTGAACAGGAAATTACCATAACCCCTTGAAACAATTACTCCATGTTTGCTATGAAGTATTCATTTTCCCCCCAAATTCATTCATTGGAGCCTAACCCCAAATGTGATAGTATTTAGAGGTGAGACATTCCAGAGGTGCTTAGACCTAATGAATTAGACCCCAGCCCAGGATTGGAGTTTCTGGTTTAGGGGGTGTGAGATGTGACTGGGGAATTGGTATTCGTTTCTGTCAGACAATCATTAGAAACAGCCCTGTGCTGGACTTACCTGGTGATAATTTTGAGTAATATACATGCCTAATCACTATGTTGTACACCTGAAACTAATATAATGCTATACGTCAACTGTAATTGGAGCCCTCATGAATGGGATTGCTGCCCTTATAAAGGACATCCTAGAGAGCTCCTTTGCCCCTTCCTCCATGTGAGGACATGAAAAGTAACTGTCTTCTATGAGCCAGGAAGCAACCATTCAACAGGCACCAATGTGCTGGTGCCTTGACCTGGGACTTCAAAGCTTCCAGAACTGTAAGAAATAAATGTCTGCTTTTATAAGCCACCCAGGCTATGGTATTGTCTTACAGCAACGAGAACAAGCTAAGACCATGTCCATGTCACAAGTGTAGATACTGACATACTCTTACTCTATTAGCTGGTGTGTACAGGTGCCACTTAGAGATAAGATAACTCTACCTCAATGCTCTCTCCAGGATACCATGGCCTGCTTCTGTTTTGATCACTACCTTATCCTCAGCTCCTGGAACAGAACCAGGTACAAAGGAAGTGTTTGACAAAAACTCAGTATAAATAATCAACTCAATCTAAGCCTGCTGTTTCAAAAGTACCTCTGCATAATATAAACTTCTGAGAGTTTATGGTAGGCACTCCCATTTTCAGTTAACCCTTCACCTGGCCTGGGGAAACTGAATTGATAAATACATGCACATATCCCACCAATCCAGTATTAGCTCTTTAGTGGTTTTCACTCACATCAACATTTCAGATACAAATTATCTTTATGTTTCAAAAATTCACTATGCCTCCACATAGCTTCTTTGATTTCTTTAAATGACACAATAGACCAACTGATATATGTGTTTGGGTTAACACCAGAGTATGCCTTAGTATCAGTGCATATATTTAACAAGATGAGAATATCACTACTTCCCAGTTTCAGCATTTATAGAATTTCTCTCAGAATAGACTTTTCAACCATAATCTGAACTAGAAATTTTTTACCAAATTTTTGCATATAGAATGTCTCCTATTGGTTTCCTGTGACATAAAATAACACGTAATTGATCACTGAAGGTGAGACCACACTCACTGCATTCATAAGGTTTCTGTCCTGTGCAAATCCTCCTGAGGGTGCACATCTGGCCATAGGGTGGCCCACTATGACCACATTCCTGTTCGCTAGGAGCCCACCGATGTTTAGTGCTGTCTGAGGGGCCACAGAAGGCACCTGCATAGTCACCGTATTAACACGGTTTTTCTCCTGCAGGACCACACTGGTCTGTGATGAGCTGGGACTCTCTGTGAGAGAATTTTCCATCTTGACTGAACCACCATGTTTTTCTCTTGTGTGTATTCTTTTATGTTTCACAAGGCAAGACATGTAGGCAAAAGCTTTCCCACACTCGTTGCAAGTATAGGGTCTCTCTCCTGTATGAGTTCTTTGATGGACAATGAGCTTCTGCTTTGTGGTGAAGGCTTTCCCACAGTCGCTGCATTCAAAGGGTTTCTCTCCTGTGTGAATTCTTTGATGTTTAATGAGACCGGACTTCTGGGAACATGATTTTCCACATTCACTGCACACAAAGGGCGTCTTTCCTGTGTGAAATCGCTGATGTGCTATGAGGCATGTCTTCTGAATGAAGCCTTTTCCACATTCGCTGCATATATAAGGTTTCTCCCCTGTGTGAATTCGCCGATGTACAATGAGATTGCCCTTCTGGATAAAGCCTTTCCCACAGTCACTGCATATGAAGGGTTTCTCTCCTGTGTGTGTTTTCTGGTGTATATTGAGCCGTGATTTTTTGAGAAATGCTTTGCCACATTCAGAGCATTTATAAGGTTTCTCTCCTGTGTGCGTTCTCTGGTGTTCAGTAAGCATGAACTTTCTGGAAAAGGCTTTCCCACACACACTACATTGATGTGGCTTTTCACCTGTATGAATAATCTGATGATCAGTGAGCCAAGATTTCTTCACGAAGGCTTTCCCACATTCACTGCATACGTGAGCCCTCTCTCTTTTCTGAGGTTTCTGATGTTTGATGAGTTGGGACTTAGTGCTGATGAGTTTTTGGCTTTTGTGAAATTTCATTTCAGCCTGAAATTGCTCACTGTTAGCATGGAGAAAGGATTTTCCATCTTCAGAAATCTCAGTGGGCATCTTGATTTCATAACTTCTACTCTCGTGAAATAAAGATAAATTTGATTTCATGCTTTTTCCATGTGAGCCAGATATATGGTTCTGTGGTAACAGAGATTGGGTTGTGTTCTGATGGACAGTATTTTCAAATGTGTTACATTTGTACCATTGTTCTAAGCTCTCATTCTGTAAGTGTTCCAGCACATGGTCATCAAGTTTCCAGAGTTCTAGGAAAGAAAAGAACAATGAACTCATCCAGCATCTTGACTTGGAAGAAAGGTAATAAAGACAACAACACCCTGATGTGTCATTTTAGTGATGACTTTGTGATGGGAGTGTAAACAAAATTCTGTATTCAATGTTCCTTGCACATAGAAAACACAACAATATAAAGAAACCAAAGGTAAAAGTTGAGTGTAAAAACAGGTTCCATAATACATTATGATGAAATACAGATTTGTCTGCTTTCTAAGGTACTGACAAACATGCAGAATGTAAAATATAGGCAATTTACAGTATCAGCAGACACACAGAAAAGGGCCACCTCATCCAAATTTGTGAGGGACAGACTCACTCCTTCCACACACCTCACTGGTGACTACTATGTACCAAGATGGTTCCAGGTTGGGGACACACACACACAGTTCTCCTGTTCCCAGAGCCTACACTGTACTTTGCTGAAGCCACTTAAGGGGCAAAGACACACATAAGTAATAGATGTAGATTGTGAAAACAGGTGGGAAGGTGCAGTGCAGTGGAGATGGAGAGAGGTGGAGGAAAACAGGCTACATTTTGGAAGAAGCCAGGACTCGCTGTGGATTCATGATTCTCATGGGCATGCTGAGAATAAGATGATGACACAGCAGAGAGCTCCTAGCACCTCTGACTAACAACCTCCAGAGCAGAACCCCTGATTGCCCAACCCAAATCCTTCTCCACTTACTATCTCCATCACCATAAATGACAGGTCCACTCTTCTGTTTAACCAGAACCAAACTTTTCGGCATCACCCTTCATTTGTTTCTCTCACTCACACATAGCATCTACCTCAGTGATAAATCCTGCCTGCTCTCCCTAATGAATATGTCCAGAACTGGACTAACTCCACACATGAAAGCAAGTCACTCTCTTATTCTACAGCAGTAGCCTTCTGCCTGGGTTTCCTGTTCCTCCCCAGTCGGCAACTCTGTTTTCTATCCAGGAGCCAAAATGATCTTTCCACATAAATTATATAACAGTCCTCTAACTCAGGAGTCCTTAGAGGGTTATTATCTCATGAAGAATAAAACCAGGGTTTTTTAATCCTCAGCTGGGGATATTTTTTCTCACTGATAAAAATAGCAGCCCCCGCCCCAGCACCTACTATTCCGTTCTACTGACAAAATTTTTATCCCAGCACTTTTCACCCTCTAGACATATTAGTTGTGTGTTTTGATATGTTTTTTTGACTACTTCTCTTATAATGAAAGTTCTTGGTCTATTGGAATGGTTTTTCTCACTGCTATTACCCTCCAGCAGACACTAGGTTATCTGAAAATATTTTATAGAGAATGAATCAAGGAAGCAACATATGTGGAACACACTGGGCAGCATTTCGGAACAGAAGATGGAAATCTATCTCTTTGTGAACAACATATATCATGCAGACAACAGGAAGAAAAATTTTAGTGTTTCCCTGGCTGGCGAGCTCAGTGGTTAGAGCACTGGCCCCTGTACCCCAGGGTTGCAGGTTCGATTCCCAATCCTAGTAGGGGCTTACCTCTCTCACATCAACGTTTCTCTCTCTAGCTCTCTACCCCCACCCCCTTCCACTCTCTCTAAAAATCAATAGAAAAATATCCTTGGGTGAGAATTAACAAAAAAAAATTTAATGGGTAACGGATTTAACCATATTCTGAATGTCCTCAGAATATGGTGAGACGAAAAATGAGTTTTAGGGACGTGAATACTACAATGGTAATGTGACAGTAAATAAGAATAAAGTTCAAAATTAGCAAATACATAAAGGAATTAATTTTAAGTAGGCAAGAGCATTATGGTCTGGTTTAGACTGGAACTGAGAATGTACGTAGTGGAAATAAATCGTCTAGTTAAACCACATCATGAACAGCAGAATCCTTTAAAGAAGAGAGCTCTGTGGGTAAGGAACAATTGAGGTGATGGCTGGATGCCCAGGAGGGCAGATGCACAGGGGTGAAGGAGAATCTAAACTTACAGGGGTCTTTTGGAAGGAATGATAATTCTAGGTCCTTGCAGTGACTGGGAGCTCAGGAGAGTTGCCATCTAGATGAGTAAATTCTACAGAATAGAGCCTGTGGTGGATCACATTGGGGAGATGGTATTATGAGAGTTTCATGCAGGGAACAAAAGAAGCTTAGCTGATTAGTGTGAAGAAACTTTGAAGGATTAGTGGATTAGATGAGAAAATGGAAACGAGAACCTTTAAAGAACCTCAAGTGAAGAAAAAGAGAAGCTAAGATAAAAAGAGAAGCAAAAGCTCAGTGAACCAGTTTTCTTTGTGGGCACAGCATCCAAGATGGGGTGGATGCTAGGAAGGGAATCAATATCACCACGGGCAGAAAGGAGTTAGGTCAGAAGACAGTGAGCACAGCTTTCTCTTTGGAGAGGGGCCTTGGACAGTGGAGTATCAGCAAAAGAGATGAAAGAATATGAATAATAAAGGAAATATTTAAGAAATCTAAAAAAACAACCAACCAAACAAAAAACCAAGGTACAGATACAATAAAGAGAGTCAGACCCCAGAAGAGATAAAGGGATCTATTTTTCTCTCCACTCCTACAAAGAGAAAGAGTTCTCTTACTGGGAGAGACATGCATGGAGGCGCTGCTCACTCACCTATCCTCAGACCCCTTCACCTCTGAGCCTCTTCTCTAAACGACTAGACTGTCATTTTTACAGCTGCCTCTCACCTGAACCGTTCCGACAGTGGATTTCACCCGCTGTGGTCCATGGTGCTTCTCTGTGATCCAACCTGGAGAGTGTGTCTGGTTTGCTGGCTTCATAACCTGTTCACGGGGAATGATGGGAGACTTAGACACACTGAATAGGACTTGGGGTCTGTGATGACCACATGATGTTATATCTGAAGACAAACAATTTTCACACTTACAAAGTAAAGGGTTTTCTCTCAGGAAAAGAGAGAATATACCTGTCTAGGACCAGAGAGGGAACTAAGATTCCTCTACCACTTCAGAAAACCACAGACAGGCCAGAGCTTTCAGAAGCTGGGAATGGAAAGGCCACTGGCTGGGGACCATCTGAGTGACACAGGGGAGCTGTCCTCACCCACTGACACCAGGTGGCTGTAGTTCTCCAACATCACGTCCCTGTACAGATCCTTCTGATCCGGGTCCAGGAGCTGCCACTCCTCCCAGGTGAAGGCCACAGCCACATCATGAAATGTCAGGGGTCCCAGTAACAACTCCATGCTGTTTAATGGTGTGATGTCCTTCAGATGATATGGAAGAAATGTTAGTCTTTCTGCTCATTTTCACTTTATAGGCTGCATCTATATAGCGAGTGAGGATTTTAATATAGAGTTGAATAATCACAAGCCTAATAAGATACTATTTGTAATAGTACATTCAGTCAACCATGCATGTGCCCTAACCAGTAATCAAACCTGCAACCCAGAACTGGAACCACCACAGCTGACCAAGGCGGACCAGGGTTTATTAATACACAGGGGTACAGGTTACCTTAGCAGAGCGATAGATATCAATAAAATGGAGAGTCTGTTAGAAAAGAAAAAAAAAGTGCACCTGCTGCTACAAATTAAGTGATGAGAGCAGGTACTAGCAAACGTATTCTGCAAAGGCATAGATCTATATTTTCCGTTTTGAGGCCCATAATTCTGGGTCAGAAGAACGCAGTCCTGCCTCTGCAGCCGGACAGGAGTGACTGAGGGGCGCGGGTGGACCTGTGTCCCCTGCAGCGAGCCGGGCCCCGGACAAAGGCTGGAGCAGGGGCTCCTGGCCGCTGGCCCCGGGCCCGCCTCCCCTGAGGTTCCCATCTGCGCCCCACACGCCCCCAGGCCGGCGCGTCCGAACCGGAGGACACGACGGGGACCTCACAGCAGCGTCGTCCGCCACCGGCCGGACCGCAGCCCGCACGAGCTCACCGACGGCAGGAAACCCGCCGGGCGCCGGCGCCGCGGAAAGCCACGGACCCCGCTCCTCCCGCAGCCACAGGCCCGGGCCCGGGCGGCCGGAGCTTCGGCCTCGGGAGTCTCGGGGCCCCCGGGCTGACCACACGCCTTCCTTATCCCGGACCTGGGCCCGACGCCCTCGCCTGGACGCCATTCTCGGGGCCCGACACCCCCGAGCCCACGTCAGGGCCCGACCCTGAACCTGACCCGCGAGCACCCGAGACGCCACCTCCGTCCCTTAGAGGGACCCGCAAAGGCCACGACGGGCGGGACGCGGTCGTTGGTCTCTACAGGCCCTTAATCGCCCAAGGACCCCGAGGTACCCCGACCCCAGGCAGGGGCGTCTCGCCTGCTTCCTCCCAACACCTTGGCGACCCTGCCTCCCGACCCCGCCCACAATTCACGGGTCAGAACACGCCCCTTCCACCCGTGACGTCCCGGACCCTGCGAGACAAACCTCCCGCGAGCCCAAATTTATCCAAAATCTTCCAGGACACGAGCGCACTCACCTGTTTCCCCAGCCCATCGGGGGTCCAAACGCTACACTTCCGCGAACCGGACCAGCTTCTGGAACCGGCGCCCAGAGATTTCGTCTCCTATGGTGGCCGAATGGGATCTGAGGCATTCGCAGAGAGTCGAGCGACTTCCGCGTTTCCCCTCTGAGGCAATATGTCCGCGCCCTTGTCGAGGCGCGCTCATGGGGGCCGCCATGTTGGGACACGGGACTGCCGTACAGAAGGCAGAGCCTGGGCTTTAGGGTTAGCCAGGGATGGAGGGAAGCTGTGAAGCTACTAAAATTATCTCCTTTTCTGACACTTCGACTCTTGTGAAAAATGGGTATATTTTCAGAACTTCATGATGCAATCACGGCGCAAGCAAAATTGATTTCTGGAGGCTAGGCAGAGAAGTACTGCAGCTGTGAAGTCTATTTATGTATGTGAATAGACAGAAACATTTCTAAGCAATTAGTTCAGGTGTCATTTTAGCAAGGGAGGAGGCACTCCTAGAAAGGGACAATTTAACACTGTTGGTAAAGTGACACCCACAGAGCCCAGGCCTGGAAATAGTTGGCTGGAAGTGTTTTTTGTTAATCCTCATCTGACGGTAGTTTTCCCATTAATTTTTAAAGAGAGGGGAAAGGAAGGAGGGAGGCAGAGAGATACATGATGTCACAGAGACATCTGTGGGTTGCATCCCACAAGAGCCCAGACTACCACACTGCGCAGGGCCTAGAATCGTAGTTTTAAAAGGACAGATTTCCAGAAACTGGTACAGTGTGAGTATGGCCATCAGGATCAGATGAGCCTAAATTGTAATTGGGGATGGGCACTTTGAAAAATGCCACTAAACTGAGGCCAGTATAAGTAAAAAAATCAATGGCAAGAACACAACGTGACCACGTCATTACAAAGTATACTGTATGGGAGGTGAAAGGAGGTGTAATCCAGGATTTAGAGCAAAGAATGTGAAAATAAGGCACGCATCAGGTTGTTGTTAAAAAAGGCATAGTTTCTGGTTCAGAAGGTGTGGAATGTGACTGTGAATTTGCACTCATTTACCTTTCCAAGGCAGGAGAACTGTCACACACAGTCACTATAACGGGCCATGTGCTGGACTTACCTGGTGGGAGCTCTAGCAAGTCACCTGGAGATTTCCAGGTTAAGAACCCTCAGAGACCTCAGTGCCCACAGCACCTGACTCCCTGCAGGTGGGTCAGTGGGTAGTCAAGAAGAGTTGAAAAAAAGTAAAAACTTACCATAAATTATACAAGTTACTTCCAAATAATAATCTCGAGCACCCTGAAACTGGAAAAATGGCCATAGTGGTCTGACACTCTGGCACACTCCTGGCATGGGAACATTGTACATCATTTTCTTGTCCATGAAACATCTTCCCAATGCACTCAAATTCCCTTTTCCCCCCTACTTTAAATATGTGCTCTTAAAATCCTCAGGATCCACATGCTTGTTATTCCTGAATGCTGCTCATTTTATACAGGGGTGGGCAAAAGTAGGTTTACAGTTGTGAGTATGGAAAAAATGAAGTATTATTTATTATGGGGTTTTTTTGGTATTACAACTGTGAATCTTTTCCTCATTACCTAAAGCAAAAAAGGCACAACATGAGTAAAATCCAAATATGCATTTTTGTTGCTAAAAAAGGCAGTCCTGCAAGCTGCTAGCTGAACTCAGATGATGCTCTCTGGGGACAACAATACAGATCTCCTAAAGGCCCAGGCTATTCCTAATATCCTCTAACAAATCAGAGAACAGAGTTAGATTCCCGGAGCTCATTAGGATGATGGCTGATGCAATCTCTGGGGACCAGCTAAATGGTAGAGTTGAAATAGCTTTGACCACAGAAATTTGCAGTGACATAAATCTGAAGAGAGACTTGTGTAAATTAGAAAGTGCTCTGGGATGTTAGGGGAGTAAGCGGAAAATCATGGTAATTGCAACAATGGAAACAGCAGGTTCAGCTAAGCCTCCCTGCTCCTAACAGTGTACCTGTCCCACTGAGAGATTCTCAACAGTGGTAGATATTTTTCCTGGTCCTGGTGCCAGAATCCCAGTTGGAGCCCAGCCTTTAAAATCTGACACTTCACTGTTGTGTGAACTTGGAGAACCTACTTCATTTCTTTAATCCTGGGTGTTTCCAACAATTCAGTATTAGTTTCCGTTTCCTAGGTTATTGTACAAATTCAAAAAGAAAATGCCGCTCTGGCCACTGTGGCTCAATTGGCTGGAGCATCATCCCACACCCAAAAGGTCACCAGCTCGATTCCCGGTCAGGGCGTGTATGGTGGGAACCAATCAAGATGTGTTTTTCTCACCCTGGCTGGTGTGGCTCAGGTGATAGTGTTGGGAGGTGTAATCCCTGGCCCAATCCAGGTGCATGTGGGAGGCAACCAATCGATGTTTCTCTTTCTCTCTCCCTCCCTCCCCCTCCCTCCTGCCCACTCTCTCTAAACGTCAGTGGAAAAAAGAACCTCAAGTGAGGATTAACAGGAATAATAAAAAATATATATAAATCATATTTAATTTTATAAACCACTTGAAGCTACTTATAAATTTGGTTAAACAAATCCAAATATGCTGCTTTTGTTATGAAATGAATATACTGTTTCATTTTCAAGTACTTCAAATATTCTGAAATAACAAAGTATGAAGTAAAAAAATGCAAAAGTTAATTACATGATAAAATAGGCATAGACCACTCCTGTGTTGTATATATTAAAGTTTAATCCACAATGAGGGCAACTGCCAGTTTGAAACTTATAATATCAATGACAAGGCAACTAGAAATATGGCTGAAGGTATCCTGGCACCAATGGCTTGTGAGGTATATTATATGTTTAGTCATATGGCAGAATGGTTTTTCATTCAATTCTTCTTTCCTTGATTAAGTTACCTGAGGTTTTGCCACCAAATTGAATATTTATGAGTTATTTCTGAATGGATTTCCTGGCAAAAGATGAAGTAACATAAATTGCAAACCATGCCATATTCACTGCCAGAAAAAACTATTTCTCTAGTATGAACTGACATCTCTTGATGCCTTACTTTTTGGAAGACACTTTCCCACAATTAAAAATATTCATTCATGATCTCTGATGATCACATATGGAAGGATCTACTTCCCACTAAAGAGTTTCTTTAGTCCATCACATTCATAGGATTTATCACAGTATACACATTTTAGACATATAATGTTCTAAAATATTTTCACCAAGGCTCACTGTATCTGAGTTGTTTTGTAAATTTTTTCACCGATATAAAATGAGGTAATTGGACAGTAAATACAGCAATACATTCTTTGCATTAAATTATTCTTCACTGCACATTATCATCTTGAGGGCCTGCAACTGGCAACAGGTTTTCCCAAAAGTGTATTCTGTAATTCTCTTATGTTTAACAAGGATTAACAAGTGGGCAAAAGCTACCCCATAATCACTGCACCCATAGGGCCTCTTTCCTGTATGCTTTCTTTGATGAGCATTGAGTCCTGAATTCATAGTGAAGGCTTTCCCATATTTATTACATTCATAGGGTTTCTCTCCCATGTCAATTCTGATGGGTAATGAGATCATTTTATAACAATGAGAATTTTCCACATTCAGAACATGCAAAGGAAGGCTTTCCTTGATGAAATCTCTGCTGTTGTATGAGGCATGTCTTCTTCCTAAAGCCTTCACCACATTCATTGCATTTGTATGGCTTCTCTGCAGTGGAGTTTGTTGATGTACACCCAGAGTATTCTTCATGGTGAAGTCCATTCCACTGCATATTTACGGTTCATCTGCATATGAATTTGCAGATATGCAATGAGCATGCTTTTTCCAGTTTAGCCTTTGACACATTCATCACAAAACAGGGTTTCTCTCCCATATAAGTGAATGTACACTGAGACGAGTCTTCACAGTGAAGCCTTTTCCACATATACTACATATATAAGGCATCTCTCCTGTATGTGTTCAATGGTGTCAGATGAGAGGGTCTTCAAGGTGAAGTCATTCTCCTTTCACTACAGTATATAAGGTTTCCGTCCTGTATGAATCTGTTGATGTGCAATCAGCTTGCTCTTCACTGGGAAGCCTTTTCCACATTCACTGCATACATAAGGTTTCTCTCCTGTATGAGTACGCTGATGTACATTGAGTTTATACTTCTGAGTAAAGCCTTTCCCACATTCATTGCACATATATGGTTTCTCAGAAGTATGAGTTTGTTGATGTACGGTGAGACCACCCTTCATGCTGAAGCCTTTTCCACATATACTACACACATAGGGCTTCTCTCCAGTATGTCCTCGCTGATGTCTGATGAGAGGGCACATCCAGGGGAAGCCTTTCCCACACTCATTACATACATAAGGTTTATCTCCAGTATGAATTCGCTGATGTACAATAAGGCAGTGCTTCATTGAGAAGCCTTTCCCACACTCACTGCACAGATACGGTTTCTCTGAAGTATGAGTTCTTCGATGTACAGTGAGATCAGTCTTCATGGTGAAGCCTTTTCCACATACACTACATACATACGGCTTCTCTCCTGTATGTGCCCGCTGATGTCTGATGAGAGTGTTCTTCCAGGTGAAGTCTTTCCCACACTCATTACATACATAGGGTTTTTCTCCAGTATGAGTTCGCTGATGTAGGATAAGGCCGCGCTTCACTGAAAAGCTTTTTCCACATTCAGTGCATATATAAGGTTTCTCTCCTGTATGAGTTTGCTGATGGGTAGTGAGACTGAACTTTGTAGAGAAGGTCTTCCCACATAGACTGCATCCATGGGGTTTCTCTCCTGTATGAGTGTTCTGATGGTTAGTGAGACAAAACTTTGTAGAGAAGGTCTTTCCACATAGACTGCAACCATGGGGTTTCTCTCCTGTATGAGTTTTTTGATGGGTAGTGAGACTGAACTTTGTAGAGAAGGTCTTCCCACATAAACTGCATCCATGGGGTTTCTCTCCTGTATGAGTTCGCTGATGATAAATGAGCCGAGACTTTTTGGTGAACGCTTTCCCACATTCACTACAAGTATAATGTTTCTGTCCCATGTGAGTTTTCTGATGTATATTGAACTGTGATGTCTTGAGGAAGGTTTGATCACATTCAGTGCATTCATATTGTTTTGGTCCTATATGAATTCTTTGATTTTCAGTGGGCCTAGATTTTCTGGAGCTGGTTTTACTACATGGACTGCATCCATGAGGTTTTTCGCTAGTATGAACTCTCTGATGACCACTGAGCTGAGACATCTTCATGAAGGCTTCCCCACATTCAATGCGTATGTGGGCTTCCTCTATGTTGTGAGTGTTCTGTTGCTGAATAACCTGGGACTTATTATTGATAGGCTTGGCACTGACAGGCAATTTAATTTTAGTGTAAAATTGTTCATGCTTAGCATGCAGAATGGGTGTCCCATCTCCATTCCCATCAACAAAGTTCTTTAAGTTACAGCTACTGTTTTGGTTTTCAAAACTTAAATTTGATATTAGAAGTTTTTCACGTATCTCAAACATATTGCAATTTTGCTTTAAAAGGCAATGGCCTTCTCTCTGATTAACAATATTTGCAAACATATTATGTTCACAGCATCGTTTCACACTCTTCTGACTTTGCAAGTGACACTGAGGATCATCAACGTTACCAACTACTAGGACAGAAGAAAACAGTGATTCATTCTATAATCTCTCATAACCTTAGTTTGAAATAAAACTGTTTTTACAAAATGCCTTCATGTAAAGTAACCATTTAGGACAATCTAAATGTTGCAGAATAAGAACTATATTTGGGCCCAACTGGCGTGACTCAGTGTGTTAATATTCCTTATAGCAATTTATACCCTAGGACATGTTTATATAATACCTCTGCTGAGAATGAAAGTAATATGCAGAGTAGAGACAAGGTCTACTTTTTTTTTTAATCCTCACCTGAGGACATTTTTTTCATTGCTTTTCAGAGAGTAGAAGGGAGAGAGAGAGAGAAACATCAATGTGAGAGAGATACATCGATTGGTTGCCTCCAGCATGCACCCTGACTGGGGCCAGGGATTGAGACTGCAACCGAGGTACCTGCCCTTGGCAGGAATCGAACCTGGGATCCTTCAGTCCATGCGACGAAACCCAAACTGGCTAGGAAAAGGTCTACTTTTTAAAATCTTTTTTTAATACTACTGTTAGCTTTAAAAAATATCAGGCTATCAAAATGCAACTTTAAAAAATATATAGCAATCATATCAATTGCAGGAGGCAATCACAGGTACAGAACACATTAAGGAGTGTTTAGGAAGAGGACAGACTTTCTATGCAAGATGATAGCGTATCACAGAGATCACTGAGAGAGAAACTGCAGTTCCATATGACAGGAAACTCGGTTACCTGGGCATAAGTGTCATCAGAATATGATGGGAAAGCAATCAATTTTATTTTTATATCCTAGCAATATATAACCAGAAAATGCAAACAAGAAAACAATTCCACTTACTTCATCATAAAAAAGAATATCACATTTAGGAAGAAATTTAAGGAAAGACAGTGTAAAACTTTTATTCTGAAACTTATAAAACGTTGTGGAAAGAAAGTAAAGACCAAATTAGAGAAAAACATCCAATGATTCTGGGTTAGGATGTAGCATATGATTAAGATGAAACTCCTACCTAACTGAGATACAGATTCAGTGTAATCCCTATCAAAAACTAAGCTGTTTCCCCCCCAGAAATTCACAAGCTGATTCTAAAATACAAAGGGAAATTAAAGGATCCAGAAATCAAAAGTGTCTGAAACATAATACAAAGCTATAGGAATCAAGGCAATGATGAGAATATGCATGTATAAAATGTTCCAAAACTGACTGAGGTGATGATTGCACAACTATATGAATATACTAAGAACTAATTAACTATATCATTTAAATGGATAAGTTGTATGGTATGTGAATTAAATCTAAGTAAAACCATTAAAAATATGATGTGAAAACAAAACCTATTGTAGAATAAATGCATTGATAACATCTAAGAATGAAGCAAAATCTGAATTAGGAAAACTAGGAAAGCAGACATAAGTTATAACCTAGTTTAGGCAAGAACTGATAAAGCATGTTAAAAAAATCTTTTCTTGTTCATTAAATGAAATAGTAGAGAGCTCAGCATGTAGGGGACATCCCAGGTGATACCAAGATGAAGAGAATTTAAAATGTCTAGTGCAGAAAGATAAACTAAATTTTAAAAAGAATGAGAAAAAGAGGCCAGCTGACAATGAGTAAAATACACAGGAAGAAAGCGTACAGTAGACAATATTGATGGAGAAGTCAATTTGGGAGTCCATTTCACAGAACAGAAAGAGGTTAACTCATAGGAATAGAGGAGACATTTAAGAGTGATGAACTGAGTATTAAGAACCTTGGAGGGAGAGGGACAAAGAATGACATAAACACACCGTGAAAACCAGGTTATCACGGGGATAAGGCATCCAAGGCAGGTTGGATGTTATGGAGGAAAAACACTATTTCCAAACAGAGCGGGGAGACCCAGTAGTAAAAAAGTGATGAATCCAAAGTTCTGTCTTTCCAGAGAGGCCTGGAAAATGGAATTTTATAGTAAAAGAAGTGGTAACACAAGTCAGAAACAGTGTGGCTGTGGACAGAAAGGAGGAAGACCTGAGAATCCTAGGGGGGAAAAGCCAATGTAAACATAAACAAGATGTAAATAAAATAAACAGGGGTCAGAGCTGAGAAGAGAAAAAAGGGGTATATTTTCTTCTGAACTTCTACAAAGAAAAAGTGTTCTCATACGTGGAGGGGTGGTGTTAGTTCCTCCAATCACTGTCACAGCTCTGACAAGTTCTCTAACTAAAATGTGAATTCCCTGCTGCCATCTTGCTGGTTCTCACCCACTCACCTGGAGAGACCAGACCATGAAGCTCATCCTGTACTGTACATGGTTCTTCCCCTCGTTCCAACTTGGAGAGCGTATCTGGTTTCCTGACTCCATACCCTGCTCATAAAAAAATGAAAAAGACTTAGACATATGGAATAGGGCTGGGATCTGTGAAGAAGGGAGAATGGTACATTTCAGGGAATGAACAGGTTTCACATGTGTAACATACAGCATTTTTTCTCAGGAGAGAGAACATTATACTCTCTTGTCTGGGGCAGCAGAACGATCTGAGATTCTACCATTTCAGAGAACTGTAGTAATTCTGAAGAGATAAGCAGCTTATAAAGGAAAAGTCACTAACGGGGCAGTGTCTGAGTGACACAGGGGTGCTATCCTCACCCACTGACACCAGGTGGCTGTAGTTCTCCAACATCACGTCCTGGTACAGTTTCCTTTGATTGGGGTCCAGGAGCTGCCACTCCTCCCAGGTGAAGTTCACGGCCACATCATGAAATGTCAAGGATTCCTGTAATAACAACATGCTGTTTCATGGGCAATGTCCTTTAGATGATATATAACAATGTAAGAAGCATTCAAACCTGTAAAGAATTTTTGTGAGATTATATGAGCCAAACTGACAACAGTTCCTGGAAGGAAAATCTCAATGGATTGAGAAAATGCTCTAGAAAATGGCAGGTCTGCACCTTATTTTATATATTACAATAAAAAGGAAAGACATAAGTGAGTCACATGAAATCCATTGGTGACAGATTAGGGAGGTGGGAGAAAGCAAGGGGGTACCTCTGGGAGTGGATAAAGGGTAAAATGAGACGCATACTTCTTTAACATAAGCGGGTACAGAATAATTAAAGTCACCAATTAAGTCAACAGCGAGGGAACTGTGGTCCCCTCTGGTGCGGTGCCTGTGCTTTGAGGGGTCTGGGAAAAGGATATTACTCTGACATTCCAAAGGTGTGCTGTCAGAGGCGAAAAGAGAACAGGCTCAGTTAAGGTAAAGACTAGGTTTGTCAGGGACGACCTAGCCTAGGACATGATGACCCGCCGTGACTCACTTTTAGTTACAGTTTTAATTGCAGACCATTTTTTGTGGCTACTTTAGGTCCCGGAGTTTGTAAGGTCGCCACACAGTTCTCCTCTGAGCTTGTCAGGTTTAGTATGTGGCCCCTTTTCATCCACGTATGTAAGAGATATTAGTCTTTCTGCTCATTTTCACTTTACAAGCTGCATCTATACAGCAAGTGGGGTTTTATTTCTATACACAGTTGAATAATTAATTACATGCCTAGTAAAATACAAAGTGGGGCAAAATTAGGTTTTCTGTTGTTCATATGGAAAGTAATATAACAATTCATAGATAAACGGTGTCTCTGTCATACTCAGAACTGTAAACCTGCGTTTGCCATACCCTTTACTTTGTAGTGGTGCATCCAGTCACCTACGCACTCATCCAATTAGAAATGTCTGCACTGAAGAAGTTGGATGTTCTTGCTCACCTAGCGAGCGCGCGCACACACACACACACACATGCACTTTTCAGATTAATGGATGTGGTCTTTCATAGGCCTCAACAAATCCATTACTGAAGAAAGGAGGGGATAAAGCAAACCCAAAGTCACCTGAGCCTGGAGCATTTTCTTCTGTTCCTTGGAAGGAGCTGGCGATGCAGAGGCTCTGTCTTGGTGTGTCTGGGTCAGCTCTAAGTTTCCGTTCAGAAATCTTTCTTCAAAAATAAAATAAAATATCTATCTTCAGGCAAGTGTGCCCCCAGAAATGCTGATACACAAACCCTGCAACTTTTTCACGCTTCACAGGTTCTATTGTGACTAATGTCGACCTAAAAAAGGTCCAAGTGTATAGAGAAATTTTATGATTTTAGTTGAGCCAAATGATGACGATTGCAGAAAAGCAAAATAGTAACGAATTGAGAAAATTCTCTGGAGATTGGCAGTTTTGCACCTTATTTTACACATTAGAGTCAAAGGAGAAGATATAAGGGGGTTACATGAAATCCACTGGTGATAGATTAGGGAGGTGGGAGAAAGAAAACTGTGAAAATCCCTACGATTGGATAAAAAGTAAAATGAGTAGACACTCATTTTAAAACAACACACTGAGTTGTTTTAAGTAGGTGGGTTTAGGACAGTAAACAAACAATGACCACAAAAACAGTAACAATGAGGGGCTCTGTGGTCTCTTGCTCTGGGTGGGAGATTGTGCCCTGAGTGGTCTGGAAAAGAGGAAATTACCTTGACATTCCAAAGGTATGTTATTCTAGATGCAAAAAGACAATAGAGAGGTTAAGTTATGGTAAAAATTGACTTTTAGCTAGGAAGTTTAAATTTTACACCATCATCCTATGTGGTTACTTTAGGCCTCTTTGTAAGGTTGGCATGAAGGCCCTTCCCTGCGGCCCCTTTTCGACCACCCTGGAGAGTCAGAGCCTGTGGGGTGAGAAAATTCAATGAGCGGTACGTTTCCTCCAGGACCCCATGCTCCAGGGCTCCTGATCGCAATGCCCACAGTATCTCTGGTCTCCCTTTATTTAGTCTCCTGGAAGTATTTATTCTTCAGGCCAACAAAGCCTTATGTTTTAAATGTGCTGGAGCTAACTGTTCCTTTATTCTCTGGAGTTTAAGTGGACTGACTGTGAAAAGAGATGAGAGAAATGACATTGTAGGGGCAGAATAAATTTTCCTTCATCTCTTCTAGGTTCTTTATCTGGTCTAATCATTAAATTGATATAACACAGATTAACAGGGAGAAATAATAAAAAAGTTTAACAACATGTATACCTCCTGTATACACTGAAGCAACCCAGCAAGCTGGATTAACGGGCCAAAATAGTTGCAGCATCACCTGAAATATGACTTTCACCAAAAGTGAAACCATGTTGGGGGTGGCAAGTCAGCTATGAGAGGTTCCCAGAAAAAGGACAGTGATCAAAGGTAAGGATGTTCCGCAGATACATGTCCTGCTTCCTCCTCTGACAGTGAAGGCCGGTTGGGTATGGTCAGAGCCGCCCTCACAGATGAACCTGCCCATACAAATGTAAATGCCCTTCACAACCGGGAACTTCTACTAGGTTTTCTCCCAGGGCTGCAGTTTCTTCAAACTGACCTGCCTAAAATGACCAGTGTCCCAAAGAGACATATTTTAGGGTGGCAAGCTGCTCCCCTTCAAACTCAAGGAATTAAGTATTTAAAAAAGAATATTCTCTCCCAGAACCGACTACTAGATGTTCACACATACAACTGGTTAGAACTGCACCATGTACCTACGCTCATTCCATAGAAGCTCAATCACTAGCGATGGGAGCTGGAACCAGCACGGTTGACTAAGACGGGCCAGGGCTTCCTAATACCCTGGGATTCGGGTCACCCTGCAGAGGGATGGATATTAAGTAAAAAGGCGATTCCCTCCGCAAAGAAATACCTATGAACGTATGTCGGGCAAATAAGCAATATGTCCCTGCTACCTACATACTAAGAGCTGAGAGCAGGCGCTGGCAAACACTTTCTGAAAGAGACAGATGGACATGTTCCCGTCTGCAGACCAAACCGTCTCTGTCACAACGACCCAATTCTGCCTTCGCAGCGACAAGGGTGTCACAGAGGACACGTGACAACGGGCGCTGCTGGTCTAGTCCCGGCTCCGTGGGTGGAGAGCTGCTGGGTGACAGCTGAAAACGGAGGGGCTGGAACTAGCGCCCTGGGCCCCGCTGCCTCCGTCCAGACGCCGCCGAGGCCTCGGCCTTCACCAAGCCCGGGGCCCGGGCGCCCCAACTCCGCCCCCACGATCCTGCGGGACCGGACCCCGGTCACACCTCCTGGTTCACGGGAAACCCGGGCGGGCGCCCCGCGACCCCGCCGGCCCGGCGCCTCTCGCCGCCTGTTACACCCCCGACCTGAACCCCACGCCGCGGTCACCTTAAATGCCACGCGCACCCCCTGCAAGTGGGGTGACCCGCAGGACCCCGCACCCGGACAGTCGGGACAAGGGCGTCACCTCCACAGACGCCTCAGCTGCGCCCCGGGCCCCGGGCCCCCGCGACCTCGCACACGCGCGCCCCGTTCCCCTCAGTGCCTCTAGTCCGGCTTCCAGCAGGTCCCATTAACTAGCTCCGCCCGGGCGCGGCTGCCCCCCTGCGGCCCCGGGACCGTCCCACGCTCCGCACACCAGCACGCCCACCCGTCACCGAGAGAAACAAAACTTTTACTGGGCCGAAGAAACTTCTGGGCACAAGACCACACACTCACCTGAGTTTTCCCCACACCCACCAGGAGAGCGCCGGCGTTGTGGGTGCGCGAACCGCTTCAACTTCTGCCCAGGTCCGGCGCCCTCTACGGTGGCCGAGGAGGATCTCAGCCGGGTGAGGAAACGCGGCGGGCAATTTCCGGTGTTCGTTAGCAATATGTCCGCGCCCTAGTCGCGTCGGCTCCGTGGGGGCCGCCATGTTGGGGCACGTGCCGCCGTACAGCCGGCCGAGCCGGGCTTGGCGAGCAGCCGCCAGTGAGAGCGGAGGAATGAAAAGGTGGGGAAATTTTCTCCTTTTCTGGCACTTCCACGCTTGTGAAAATGCGTCAATTGTCAGGGCTTCCCGATGCAAACACCGGCGCCCTAAGGTGCTTTCAGAGCGCCGGGCAGAGCAGGACTCTGACCTCGGAGTACATTCTCCGCTTTATGCGCAAAACAAAAAACTTCCAAACCAACAGTGAGGAGGTCAGCTGTCGGTTGAGCAGCGGGGCAGGCGCTCCTAGAAGGGGCCAGTACGAGATAATACCCCCGGTAAGCAGATGCCCACGGACAGCTCTGGCCAGAATATAGTTTGTCAGAAGAGTGTTTTTAAAAAAAAATATGTAACTACAGAAAAAGGCCTTTCCGTTTCTTGGCTGTGGCCTTCCGCAGTTTATGAGATACACCTGGTGATTAAACCCCAAGAATGTTGACTCCTCTGATTCAAACAGCCCCTCCGTTCAAACTACAAGACAAACTATAAACTACTCTCTCCTCCCTACTGTTCTCACAACTCAGGAATAATTCCCTCCAAGGAATCTAAATAATTCCCTTCCTCCCTCCCCTTCAAACAAGCCTCTTTGAAACTCTTCATAACTTTTACTCTAAACATATTTTACAGACTTTAAAAAAATACTAATAAAACACTTCCCTAAAACATCTATCAAACTATCTCCTAAAAAACAAACAAAATATAACTTTTCAAAACAACCTTCCTAATATCTACTAAACTTTCAGACAACCAAAACCCTCCATTCCTTGTCACCTAGCAACAATACCTACTTTAAAAAAACAGTCTGGCCCTTTGTTGCTTGCCCTTGCAATAATTAACATTACATTAACCCTTTCCCTTTGTGGGGAAAATGAAATAAACTTTCTTTCTACATCACTTCTCTCAAATGTAAATCTTCACAGCCTTGCTTCACCAACTAAAATCCTAACAAAACAGATTTTCAGAAATTGGTCCAGTGTGAGGCTGGCCCTAACTAAGTAGGAAAAAGCTTCTGGGAGAATCCTAAGTTGTCACTGGGGGTGGGGACTCAGAAACAGGCCACTAGAGGCAGGCCAGTAAAAGTCTGGAATCAACAGCAAGGGCACAACCTGAATCCATCCAATTTTAAGGTACACTGTAAGGGTGGTGATGTAGGTGTAATTCAGGATTTAGGGCAAAGAATGTCAAAATGAGGTGTGCATCAGTCCTGGACCCCAGCCCAGGACTGGGGTTTCTGGTTTGGGGGTGTGAGATGTGCCCGGGGAATTTGCATTCATTTATGGTTTCTGAGGCAGGAAGCCTGTCAGACAATCATTATAAACAGGCCTATTCTAAACTTACTTGATCAACTCATAAGTTATATACATGCCTCATTACTATAGTGATATATCTTTATTGATTTCAGAGAGAGGAAGGGGGAGAGACACAGAAACATCAATGATGAGAGAGTGGTCACTGATCGGCTGCCTCCTGCACGCCTCCAACTGGGGATCAAGCCCACAACCCCGGCATGTGCTCTGACCCGGAATTGAACCGCTGTCTGCTGGGTCCTAGGACAATGCTCAACACCTGAGCCATGCCTGGCTGGGCTGAAAAAAATTTTTAATTAAATAATTAAAAAGGAAAAGAAACAGGCATGGGATGTTCTCTCAATACAAGTATTATGATCAGTGACTCTCCTCAGTTCCTCAGTCGTGTTATATCCAGAAATTATATCCAGAAAAGCCTAGGGAGGCAGGGAAGAAATAACCCCCTCCCATTACAACCTCCATTACTATAAGTTACTATATTACTAAGCTTTTTCTCCATAGGATTTAATGACATCCTGAGAGTACATAACCCATTTACTGTCTTCCTTACTAGATTGTAATGTTCATAAAGGCTGTTCGTCTGTTTTATTCACCGATGTAACTTTAGTCGGTCATACAGCGCCTGGCACAATGGTGGTGCCTGAAAATATATCTGAAGGAGTGAATTACCAAAAAGCCAGCATTTGAGATTGAATTCTAAAATACCAACCACATGGCAAAGCAAATTTCCATTTCTATTCTGATGAGCAATACTCACTGTTTATCACTTGAATAAGTGGAAAACTATGGAACAGTTGAGATTAAGGCAAAGTACTCCGAATAGTGGATATCGAGAGATCAAAAGGCCTAGTCCCAAAAGACAGAGAAGGAAAAATGAAGGCGAAGTACATGTCTCACTTCAGCAGGTAACAGTGGAGCTGGATCTTTAAATGGTGGCAGCTCTCAAGGGTGATAGTCCTGTCAAATGCAAAGGCTCTTCTCCAGGATATCCCTCAAGGATCCCACCTCCCATCTCCCATATTCTCCATTCCTTGAGACTAAAATTGTTGTCATCCTTTTTATTCTATTTATTCTGAGGATCCTTTTTCTTTCCTGCTCTACCAAATTTATATTCAGTTAAAGTCTCTAATCACATATAATAAAAGAGACAATTGTATTTTTAAAAATAGATTTTTCAGAGAGAAGTGAGGTAGAGAGAGAAAAACATTGATTTTTGTATGTGTACTGACTGGAGAACAAACCCACAGCCTTGGCATATCGGGACGATGCTCTAATCAACCGAGCTCCCTGGCCAGGACAGGAGACAACTGTAGTTTATAACTGCCATCCCTTCAGTGACAAAATCATCTTAGTCATTTTTGCTTTCATTCACTTTCCAAATAAATGTAATTTTTTATTTTTCTGTGCTTGGAAATATAAAATTATGTCAACCAGCGCTCTCTAGTGTAACTTTCTGGGATGATAAAAATTATGATAGATTTCTCTGAATAGCCATATAGTCAGAAACAGAGAGACATGCCTTGAGAGATAAAGAAGGGAGTGGTGAATGGCACCAGTGTGCTCCAGTGAGAACCACCAAGTATACTCCATCTTAATGCATACCTTTTATGTGACTCTAGTCACCACCCTAGTCTTTCACCCATGATTTTATTACAGCCACTTAGTATTAATTACAAATATATACACATTTTATAGTATGGAAACATGTTTGAGAAATTAAAATTAGACCATACCTGTTTTTCCCCTCCAGCTTTATTGAAATATAATTGACATAGATAAGAGCTATTTTAATAAAATTTTTACCTTGGAAAAATTTTATATTTACACAAGTCACAAGGTACTACTACAAAGAGTTCACATATACCTTCATTTGACTTCCACCATCTGGATATCTTATATATATAAGTATGGTACATTTACCAAATTGAAACATTAACATTGGTATAATATGCAACTAAACTATAGATTCTACTCAAGTTTCACAAGTTTTCCATTACCATTTTTTTTTTTTCTGTCCCAAGAGTCAACCCAAAATACAATACTGCAATTAGAAATCATGTTCCCTACATTTTCTGTCCCGTGACTAATTCTTGGTCTTTTTCCTTTTATGTCCTCAATTTTTTTGAAGAGTACTAATCAGGTATTTTGTATATTAACCTATTTTTTAAGATGGAACTGAAGAAATGCAAGTTAATTACATAATGAAACAGGCATAGAACACTTTTGTGTTGTGTATATTAAAATGTGATCCATGATGAGAGTAACTGCTACTACTTAAAACTTAAATCAATGGCAAGGCAACTAGAAATACCATGAAGATATCCTGTCCCCAACTGCCTGTGAAGTGTACTATCTGCTTAGACTTGTGACAGAATGCTTTTTCATTCAAGGTTTCCTTCCTTCGTTGTTATCTGAGGTTTTGATAAAGACCACTAAATTGAATGTGCTCATCAGTTATTTCTACATGGACTTCCTGGCAAATGCTGAGGGAACATAAATTACTGCAAATTACGCCATATACTCTGCAAAACAAAACTATTTTCTAGTGTGAATTGAGATTGAGGTGTTTTTTTTTGGGCAGATGCTTTCCCACAATTAGAAATATTTACTCATGATCTCTGATGATCATAGGGTTTACTTCCCACTAAAGGGTTTCCAAATCTGTCACATTCATAGGGTTTATCTCAATAAATACTTTTTAGACAAATAATATTGTACTAAAATATTTTGTATCTCATTTGTTTTGTAAATGTTTTTATTGATAGAAAACATGACATAATTGATCAGTAAACACAGTCCCAGAATATTTGCATTAAGTCATACTTCATTGCAATACAATTTTCTTGAGGGCCTACAACTCCCAACAGGCTTTCCCAAAGCAAGTATCTGTAAATTTTCTTATGTTTAACAAGGACTGACAAGTGGACAAAAGCTTTCCTACAACTGCTGCACCCATCTGGCTTCTCTCCTGTATGTTTTCTTTCATTAACATTGAATACTGAATTTGTAGTGACTACATTCCGAAATTCTTGACACTTATAGGGTTTCTCTCCTGTGTGAATTTTCTGATGGGTAATGAGATCATTTTTGCTCAGTGAGAATTTTCCACAATCTGTGCAAGAAAAAGAGATGTTTCCTGAGTGAAATCTCTGATGTTGAGGAGGCATGTCATTTTTCTAAAGCCTTCACCACATTTATGTCATTGGTATGGCTTTTCTCCAGTATGAGTTTGCTAATGTATTCTTTGAGTTCTGTTCATGGTGAAGCCTTTTCCACATTCATTGCATATATATGGTTTTTATACATATGAAGTAACAAATGGGCAATGAGCATGACTTTTCCCAATTTAGCTTATACCACTTTTCTTGCATAGGTGTACTTCTCTCTTGTATGAATGTGCTGATGTACACTGAGATGACTGTTCATGAAGCCTTTTCCACATATACTACAAAAGGTTTCTCTCCTGTATGTTTTCGCTGATGTCTAATTAGGTTAAATTTCTCTGTGAAGCCTTTCCCACATTCATTGCATATGTAAGGTTTCTCTCCTGTATGAATCCGTTGATGTGCAATCAGCTTGCTCTTTGCTGGGAAACCTTTTCCACATACACTGCATAAATAGGGCTTCTCTCCTGTGTGTATTCCCTGATGTACAATCAGACGACTCTTTACAGCAAAGCCTTTCCCACATTCATTGCATATATAAGGTTTCTCTGAAGTATGGCTTAGCTGATGTACAGTGAGATTAGTCTTCATAGTGAAGCCTTTGCCACACACACTACACACAAAGGGTTTTTCTCTTGTATGTGTTCGCAGATGTCTGATGAGATGACTGTGTGCTTTGAAACCTTTCCCACATTCACTACATATATAAGGTCTCTCTCCTGTATGAGTCCGTTGATGTAAAATGAGCTGCATTTTTCCTGGGAAGCCTTTTCCACATTCACTGCATACATACGGTTTCTCTCCTGTGTGAGTTCGTTGATGTACAATCAGATAACTCTTCCCAGTGAAGCCTTTCCCACATTCATTGCAAATAAACGGTTTCTCTAAAGTATGAGTTCGCTGATGTACAGTGAGATTACTCTTCATGGTGAAGCCTTTTCCACATACACTACATACATACTGTTTCTCGCCTGTATGTGTTCGCTGGTGTTTGATGAGAAGACTCTTCCTGGTGAAGCCTTTTCCACACTCATTACATATATAGGGTTTCTCTCCTGTATGAGTTCGCTCATGCGTGGTAAGACTGTTCATCAAAGTGAAACCTTTCCCACATTCTTTGCATATAAATGGTTTCTCTCCAGTATGAGTTCGATGATGTGCAATCAGACGACACTTCACAATGAAGCCTTTTCCACATTCACTGCATATATAAGGTTTCTCTCCTGTATGTGTTTTCTGATGTTTAGTGAGATAAGACTTTGTAGAGAAGGTCTTCCCACACAGACTGCATCCATGGGGTTTTTCTCCTGTATGAGTTTGCTGATGATAAATGAGCTGCCACTTTTTTATGAAAACTTTCCCGCATTCACTACATGTATACGGCTTCTCTCCCATGTGAGTTTTCTTATGTATATTGAACTGTGATTTCTTGAGGAAGGTTTTTTCACATTCAGTGCATTCATATTGTTTCAGTCTTGTATGAATTCTCTGATGTTTAGTGAGCTTGGATTTTCTGGTGAAGGCTTTTCCACAAAGACTGCATCCATAACGTTTCTCCCTAGTATGAACTCTCCAATGATCAGTGAGCTGAGACATCTTGATGAAGGCTTTCCCACATTCAAGGCATATGTGGGCTTTCTCTATGTTGTGAGTTCTCTGTTGCTTATTAACCGAGGAATTGATGTTTTGCTTATTGACAGGAAGTTTAATTTCAGTTTGTTTATTGTTAGCATGCAGAATGCATGTCCCATCTCCATTCAACTCATCAGAGTTAGATAAGTTACAACTTCTATTTTGGTTTTCAAAATTTAAATTCAGTTTTAAAGGTTTTTCATGTATCTCAAACATATCATGATTTTGCTTTAATAGGAAATGAACTTCGCTCTGATAAACAATATTTGCAAACAAAATATGTTCACAGCATTTTCCCACATTCTTCTGAATTCTTCGACTTTGCAAGTGACAATTTAGAGGATCACCAACTCTCTTGAATTCTAGAAAAGAAGAGAGAATAGTAAATCATTCTGTAATCTCATAATTTTTCTTGAAATAAAACTGTTTTTACAAAATGCTTTCATGTGCAGTATTTGTTTTTTAAATACATTTATTGATTTAAAAACAATTTTTTTTAGATCCTTGCCCAAGGATATATTTTTTTATTGATTTTAGAGAAAGAGAGGAGAGAAAGAGAGGGAGAGAAACATCAAAGGGGGTGAGAAACAGCGATTGGTTGCCTCCCATATGTACCCGGACCTGGGACTGAACCCACAACCAAGGTATGTGTACTGACCAGGAATCAAACCCACAACCTTTTTGGTGTATGGGATGACGGTCCAACCAACTGAGCCACCTGGTCAGGGCTATTGAATTTTTTTTTAGAGAGGAAGAGAGAGAGAGCAAGAGAGAGACACAGACAGAGAAATATCAATGTGAGAGATAAACATTGATCACTTGCCTCCGGTTACAAATTAGTTACATAAAGCCACTTCTACTCAAAAGCTTCTACCGGTTTCTCAAATTTAATGGCATGAAAGCAAGGTCTTAAATGGCCTAAAGAGGGAATATGTGATCTATGTCTCAGAATTTCCAGCTGCCACCACATTGTACTTATCTGCAGTAAATTTCTCTCCTGCTCATTTCACTATCCAAACTTCCTGGAAGTTCCTCAAACACATTCCAGATTCAGCTCTTTGAATTTCCCACAGTCTCACATTTCAAATATTCTAGGGAACTCATATCCCTCATCTGTGTTCTCAAAGGAACCATATCAAAGAGCCATTCCCACTCCTAAAAGCACAGTTCTGGGATCAACACCCACTGTTCCACTGGCGGCTTTAATTTTCCTTACAGGAATATTTACCCTAAGATATGTTTATTATTGATTATATAGGACTTCTACTGAGAATGAAAGTAATGTGCAGAGTAGAGACAAGATACTTTTTTTTTAAAACTTTTTTTGTACTGCTGTTAACTTCAAAATAGTAGGTTACCAAAATGCAACTTTTAGCCCAGCAAGGGATGGCTCAGTGGTTGAGCATCGACCTAGGATCCAGGAGATCGCGGTTCAATTCCCAGCCAGGGCACATGCCCAGGCTAGGGGCTGGATCCCCAGTCGGGGTCATGCAGAAGGAAACTGATCAATGACCATTCTCTCATCACTGATGTTTCAACTCTCTCCCTCCCTCTCTGCAGTTAATAAAGATATATTTTTTAAAAATATATAGCAAGCACATCAATTGGAGGAGGCAATCACAGGTACAGAACTCATTAAGGAGCATTTAGGAAGATGAGAGAAGCTTTCTAAGCTAGATGATAGCGTATCACAGAAATCACTGAGAGAGAAACTGCAGTTCCATATGACAGGAAACTTGGTTACCTGGGAGCAAGCGTCATCAGAATATGATGGGAAAGTACCCTGGCCGGTATGGTTCAGTGGTCAGAGCACTGGCCTGTGGACTCAAGGGTCCAGAGTTTGATTCCGGCCAAGGGCACATATCTTGGTTTCAGAATCAATCCCTGGCCTTGGTTGGGGCTTGTGCAGGAGGCAACCAATCGATGTGACACATTGATATTTTCTCTCTCTCCCCCTTCTACTCTCTCTGAAAAACAATGGAAAAAATATTCTCAGGTGAGGATTAAAAAAAAAAAGATATGACAAAGTAATCAACTTTATTTTTATATCCTAGCAATGAATAATCTGAAAATACAATCAAGGAAACAACATTTACTAAATAATAAAAGAGAATATCATACTTAGGAATAAATTTAAGAAAGGAAACTGTAAAACTTTTATTCTGAAACTTATAATACATGGTTGGAAGAAAGTAAAGACCGAATTAGATAGAAAAATACCCAATGATCATGGATCAGGATGTTTAATATGGTTAAGATGGAATTACTACCCAATCGAGATAAAGATTCCATGTAATCCCTACCAAGATCCTAGCTGCATTTTTTTGCAGAAATTCACAAGCTGATTCTAAAATACATATGAAAATTGAAGGTGCCAAAAATCAAAATCATCTTGAAAAAGAACAAAGTTGGATAATTCACTCCTTCCAATTTTGAAACGTGGTAAAAAGCTGTAAGAATCAAGGCCCCTATAGGAATATGTAAATAATCCTGGCCAGTGTGGCTCAGTTGAGTGGAGCTCTGGCCCTCACATCAAAGGGTCACTGGTTTGAGTCCTGGTCGAGGCACATGCAGGAGGCAATTTGATGTTTTTCCCTCTCTCTTTGCCCCCTTTCTTCTCTCAAAAAATCAATAAATATATTTAAAAACAAAAAAGAATGTGTAAATATAAAATGTTCTGAAATTGATTGTGGTGATGGTTGTTGCACAACTATAGCAATATACTATAAACCAGTGAATTATATAATATAAATTGTATGGAACGTGAATTAAATCTAAGTAACACCATTAGAACTATGATGTGAAAACAAAGCTTTAAGGAAATGAATGCAGCCATGGCTAAATAGCTCACTTCTTTGAAGCATCATCCCGATACGTGAAGGTTGCACTTTCCTACTCAGGTCACTTATGAAAATCAACCAATAAATGCATGAATAGGTAGAACAACAAATCAATCTCTCTCAATAATAAAATTTTTAAAAAAGAAATGGATGAATGAATGAATGAATGAATGCAGCAATATCTTAGAATAAACAAAAATCTGAATTAGGAAAACTAGGAAGTTATTTGAAGCAGATATAAGATATGATGTAATTTAGATTCAGACTCATGTAGAACTTTTTTAAGATCTTTTCTGGTTCATCAAATGAAAGAGTAGAGACCTTTAAGAAGAGAGCTCAGCATTTGGGGAACATCCCAGGTGGTGCCAGGACAGATAGAATTTAAAACGTCCAGTGTGGAAAGAGAAACTAAATTTAAAAAGAATAAAGGGAAGATGATTCCTGCTCTCACACACAAAATAAGAAGCTGCCTTGACCATGAGTAAGATATACAGGAAGAAAGTGTACGTTACACAATATCGAGAGAGAAGTCAATTTGTGAGTCCATTTTACAGACCAGAAAGAGGTTAACTCATAGGAATTGAGGAAAATTTTAAGACTGATGAGAACTGAGTATAAAGAACCTTTTGGAGATGGGGGGGGAAACACCATAAATGTGCCATGAAAACCAGGTTATCATGGGAAAACAGCATCTAAAGTGGGGTTCGATGTTATGGAGGAAAATCACTATTTCCTAACAAGACAGGGAGGCCCAGTAGTAAAAGTGATGAATTCAAAGTTCTGTCTTTACAGAGACCTGAAAAGGGGAATTTCATAGCAAGAGAGGTGATAACACAGGCCCAGAAACTGTGATAGGGGAAAAAGAAAAATCTGAGGATTCTAGGGCAAAGAAAACTACACAAACAAAATCAAGATGTAGATAAAACAAACAGGGTCAGAGCTCAGAAAACACCAGGGTATACTATCCTCTAAACTTCTACAAAGAAATAGGGTTCATGTACGTGAAGGGGTGCTGTGAGTCTCCTCATTCACTGCCACAGCTGACGCCTTCTCTGACTAGAATTTGACTTCCTGGCCGCCCATCTTGCTGGTTCTCACCCACTCACCTTGACAGATTAAATTGTGGAGCTCATCCTGTACTTTCCATGGTTCTAGTCCTCGTTCCAACTTGGAGAGCGCATCTGGTTTGCTGGCTTGATACCCTGCTCGAGAAACATGACAGAAGATTTACATACATACTGAATTGGGCTGGGATCAGTCAAGGGAGAGTGAACAGCTTTCACATCTGTAACACAATGACTTTTCTATCAGGAGAGAGAACATTATACTCTCTTGTCTCAGGCAAGAGAAGGATCTGAGATTCTACCACTTTAAAGAACTGTAGTTATTCTGAAGAGTTAAGTAGCTTATAAAGGAAAGGTCACTAACAGGGCAGTGTCTGAGTGACACAGGGGAGCTGTCCTCACCCACTGACACCAGGTTGCTGTAGTTCTCCAACATCACGTCCCTGTACAGGTTCTTCTGCTCCGAGTCCAGGAGCTGCCATTCCCCCCAGGTGAAGTCCACAGCCACATCGTGAAACGTCAGGGGTTCCTGCAACAACTCCATGTTGTTTAATGATGTGATGTCCTTTAAGTAATATGAAAGAAATGTTAGTTTATCTACTCATTTTCACTTTATAGGCAGCATCTATATAGCAAGTGAGGTTTTATTTATTATTTATTGTTTAAAAATATCTTTACTGATATCAGAGAGAGGGAGAGAGAGATAGAAACATCAATGATGAGAGTCATTGATTGCCTGCCTCTTGCATGTCCCCTGCTGGGGATGAAGCCCACAACCCAGGCATGTGCCCTGACAGGGAATTGAACCTTGATCCCCTGGATCCTAGGTCAATGCTCAACCGCTAAGCCAGGCCAGCCGGGCTATTTTAAATAATCACATGCCTATATTTAAATAATCACATGCCTAGTAAAATACTACTTGTAATTGTACATTCAGTCATCCATGCATTCATCCAATTAGATGTTAATATGATCGGAAAAAGTTAAATGTTCTTTTTAACTGAAAAACACCTTTCAAATATTCAAATTCATGTATTTGAGAGAGAAAACAAATATACACGTATACTTTCCAGATTCACGAAGGTGGTCCTTTATAGGCATTTACAAATCCAATACTGAAGAAAGTAAACGATAAAATAGAGCCAATCACCTGAGCCTGTGGCATTTTCTTTTGTTCTCTGAAAAAAAGGTGGGATCAGGGAGGCTCTGTCTTGTGTGCTCTGGGACTGCTCTAAATTTCTGTTCAGAAATCTCTCTTCAGTCAGATGTGTCCCCGGAAATGCTGATACTCAACCCTGCAGCTTCTCCTGCTTCACATGATTCACTGGTTCCTGGTGTCATCATAAGATAAGTCCAAACCTGTAGAGAATTTTTATGAGTTTATTTGAGCCAAACTGATGAGTGCCTGAAAGCAAAATAACAATGAATTAAGAAAATGCTTTAGAGAATGGCAATTTTACACCTAATTTTATACATTAGAATCAAAGAAGACACAAAAGGGTTACATAAAATCCCCTGGTGATAGATTAGGGAAGGGGAAGAAAGCAAAGTGGGGACATCTCTGGGACTGGATTAAAAGTAAAACAAATAGACACAGACTTCTCCAGCAGTGGAAATAGGATAATTAAACTTAACAATTAACATGATAACAACAACACTGAGGGGACTCTGTGGCCTCTTGCTCTGGTGGGAGATTGTGCCCTGAGGAGTCTGGAAAAAAAAGAACTTACCCCAACATTTCAAAGTCATGTCATCCTAGATACAAAAAGACAATTGACAGGGTCGGTTAAGTTAAAGAAGGACCTTTGTCAAGGAAGAGACTAGTCTAGGACACGACTACCTCCCTAGACTCACCTTCAGTTAGTAGAATTTAATTTCAGGATATCCAATGTGGTTTTCTGGTGCTGAGTTCGTAAGGCCTACCATGCAGGCCTCCCCTGAGCCTGTCAGGTTTAGTATGTGGTTCCTTTTAGGTCCACACGGGGAGTTACAACCTGTAGATTAGGAGAAAATTCAATGAGTGGTACATTTCTCCTAGTATCCATTGCTAACTTGCTCCTAATCACGGTGTCCACAGTATATATGGTATTCTTTTATTTGGTCTCCTGGAAGTAATTACAGTTCAGGCCATTAAATATTTAGGTTCTAAATGTGCTGGAGGAGTTCCTTTATTCTCTGGAGTTTTGTGCAGTGACTGTGAAAAAAGATGAGGGGAATGATATTGTAGGGGCAAAACAATTTTTCCTTCTTTTCTAGGTACTTTGGCTGGCCTAATAATTAAATTGATATAACACAGAATAACGGGAAAACAATAAAAAAAGGTTAATACTATGCATACCTCCTGTATACATAGAAGCAACCCAGGAAAATGGAGTAATGGGCCAAACTGGCAGAAGACATCACTTGAAATACGACCTTCAGCCAAAGCAAACCATGTGGGGGCTGAAAAGTAAGTTATGAGAGGTTACCAGGAAAAGCACAGTAAACATGGGTAAGGTTATTGTGCACATATAAGTCTTGCTTCCTCCACTGACTTAAGGTAGGTATGGTATAGTGACAGAGACACCCTTACAGATGAACCTGCCCATACAAATGTAAATGTTCTTCACAATGGGTAACTTCTACTAGGTTTTCTCCCAGGGCTGCAGTTTCTTCAAACTGACCTGCCTAAAATGACCAGTGTCCCAAAGAGACATATTTTAGGGTGGCAAGCTGCTCCCCTTCAAACTCAAGGAATTATGTATTTAAAAAAGAATATTCTCTCCCAGAACCGACTACTAGATGTTCACATATATAGCTGGTTAGAACTGCACCATGTACCTACGCTCATTCCATAGAAGCTCAATCACTAGCGATGGGAGCTGGAACCAGCACGGTTGACTAAGACGGGCCAGGGCTTCCTAATACCCTGGGATTCGGGTCACCCTGCAGAGGGATGGATATTAAGTAAAAAGGCGATTCCCTCCGCAAAGAAATACCTATGAACGTATGTCGGGCAAATAAGCAATATGTCCCTGCTACCTACATACTAAGAGCTGAGAGCAGGCGCTGGCAAACACTTTCTGAAAGAGACAGATGGACATGTTCCCGTCTGCAGACCAAACCGTCTCTGTCACAACGACCCAATTCTGCCTTCGCAGCGACAAGGGTGTCACAGAGGACACGTGACAACGGGCGCTGCTGGTCTAGTCCCGGCTCCGTGGGTGGAGAGCTGCTGGGTGACAGGTGAAAACGGAGGGGCTGGAACTAGCGCCCTGGGCCCCGCTGCCTCCGTCCAGACGCCGCCGAGGCCTCGGCCTTCACCAAGCCCGGGGCCCGGGCGCCCCAACTCCGCCCCCACGATCCTGCGGGACCGGACCCCGGTCACACCTCCTGGTTCACGGGAAACCCGAGCGGGCGCCCCGCGACCCCGCCGGCCCGGCGCCTCTCGCCGCCTGTTACACCCCCGACCTGAACCCCACGCCGCGGTCACCTTAAATGCCACGCGCGCCCCCTGCAAGTGGGGTGACCCGCAGGACCCCGCACCCGGACAGTCGGGACAAGGGCGTCACCTCCACAGACGCCTCAGCTGCGCCCCGGGCCCCGGGCCCCCGCGACCTCGCACACGCGCGCCCCGTTCCCCTCAGTGCCTCTAGTCCGGCTTCCAGCAGGTCCCATTAACTAGCTCCGCCCGGGCGCGGCTGCCCCCCCCGCGGCCCCGGGACCGTCCCACGCTCCGCACACCAGCACGCCCACTCGTCACCGAGAGAAACAAAACTTTTACTGGGCCGAAGAAACTTCTGGGCACAAGACCACACACTCACCTGAGTTTTCCCCACACCCACCAGTCGGGCGCAGACGTGGTATTTCCGCGAACCGCTTCAAGTTCTGCACAGGTCCTGCTCCCTCTACAGTGGCCGAGGAGGATCTCAGGCGTGGGAAGAAACGCCGAGAATTTCCGGTGTTTGGCGGCAATATGTCCGCGCCCGTCTCGCGGCGCGGGCATGGGGGCCGCCATGTTGGGACACGTGACCGCCGTACGGACGGCAGAGCCGGGCTTTGGGGCCAGCACCGGGGCTGGCGGGAGGGGAGGGGAGAAGCTATTGAAATCTTCTCGGTTTCCCGCACTTCGACTCATACCAAAAACAGGTAAACTTTCAGAGCTTCGCGGTGCACACACAGTGCGACCTAAGTTACTCTCAGCCGGCTGGGCAGAGAAGCACTATCGCCGCGGAACTCGGACGGACAGGCACAGCTAGAAAGGGCCACAGTAACCATCTGGCCGACGGACACCCGCCCATAGCTCTGGCGGGAAAGTAAGTGGCCTGAAGCGTTGGTTTTTATTTTAGGAATAAAAAGATTTCCAGAAACGGGTAGTGTGAGGCTGGCCGTTACCAACTAGGAGAGAGCGTGTGGGAGGATCCTGTTTTCACTGGGGGCGGGGACTCGGGAAAAGGCCCGTCAAGCGAGGGAAGTGAAAGTCCGAAATCCACGGCCAGGGCCCCTGAGTCCATCCCCTTGCAGGGTACAGTGTCAGGGTGGCGGCGGGGCCGTAACGCGGGATTCGGGGCATAACCCCTAGGCCTGGACCCCAGCCCAGAACAGGTGCTTCTGGTTCGGGGCGTGTGAGATGCCACTTGGGAATTTTCATTTCTTTAAGTTTCTGAGGCAGGAAGCCTGTCAGACAAGGATTATAAGCAGCTCTGTTCTGGACTTACCTCATGATCATTGTTAGTTATATACATGCCTAATCACTACATCGTACGTCTGAAATTAATATAATGCTGTATATCAGCTGTAATTAACAAGATTTTTAAAAATTAAACATTAAAAAAGGAAAAGAAACAGCCCTGGAATGTTCTCTTGATACAAATATTAGGACGGGTGACACCACTCAGTACCTAAGTCTTGGTTCAAATTATATTTAGAAAGTACTAAAAGGGGCAATAACCCCACCCACCACTACCACCAATTACAACCTATACATTACTGAAGACATATCTATATCTTACAACAAATTACTATCCATTACTATGCACTAGTTTTCTTCATAGGATTTATCACATCCTGAGATTACATAATCAACCAGGTGCCCACTTTCAACACCTTCATGGAAGCCAGTATTGTAGCCATCCTGGTAGCAAATGTAAATTTACTATGTAACCACATTCCCAGATACATGTTATATCCTTAGAAAAAATAAGCGATATCTTAAAAATACATTAAGAAATGTTGAAGAGAACAAATATTTTCTGGGGTTGGAACACAAATATCGACAGAGAGCCAGATGGGATATATTCTGAGGAACTAAAACGCATGGTGCAACCACACCCACCTGCTTTAGGGCTGCCTATCATCTCCCCTCCGTGTTTCCTCTACACCTGTCTAAAGTAGTCTTGCTCTCATCACTGTGGGAACACAGTGGGCCTTCTGATTTTCACTCTAAAAGCTTGGCTCCCCATGAACTTAAGAGTACGAAGACTGTTTTATCAAGTGTTTGAGTGAATTTTAGTGTCTTTATAGCAAATGTTGGATATACATTTTTTACCATGAGTTACAAATGGTATCTGTATTATTTTACTAACATGACTTTGATGAACGTGGGTGTTAACTTTCTGCTGCATTTAGTAAAAGGGAACACTCTTCAAAAACATGCTAATAAAACAATGTAAAATGCAAATAGCGAGAATCAGGCACCTAAAAAATCTCAAAGCTAAAGAAAAACAATGTAGAATCCAATGAGTAGAGTTTGAAAGGTGCCTGCAACAGTCCTGATACTTGGAGAGTGTACTTGTATCTCCCTGCTAACTGGAATCTAGAGTAAGGATCTGGGTTGTGGCCCTGTGTGCTGTGCACTGTGGTGATAGCTTGTGTTCCAACCCAAAAGTCCATGATGCAGACACAGGAGCCTGGAAGGGAGAACGAAGGTCCATAACATGGCCAGTGCTTCAGGGAGACTGTGGGGGAGCCAGTGTTTCATACAACCAGTAGGGATATAGACAGAATCACATGGGCAGCAGGTCCTTTGCATGGGAAAGAGGTGAGCATTCGCCACTGAGACCAGGATCCGGTAGGTCTCCAGCACTGCTTTTGAATATTATGTCCAGAATTCACATCCAGTTGTCCCCTCGCCTGCAGGGTGAATGTCAGTGCCAATTATGAACATCTCCTAAAGAGTCAAACTGAGGCATCAAGTTCGCCACAGTAGATGAGATCACTGCCTGCCACCCCAAACCTGGGTGAAGGTGCAGAGACTCAGCCCAAATTACAGAGGTCTCCCGAGGGTCACTCTGTGCAGGGATCAAAGGGGAGGCATACAAATTGTAGCTAAGTCTCAAAGAAGGTTCCACTGGAGAAACTGCTGGATCTGACAAATTACAGCTTTCCCCTCAACACTGGGTGTCTGAGGATAAGTGCTTTGATGTTTCAGGGAAAATGGGGGAGAATTCATAATTGCACAAATGAGAACATCTTCAGCTGAGCCTCCCTGGTCCTCACAGTGTACTTGCCCCAGTGGGCTTCACAAGCAGGGGTAGAGATTGTTTCTGGCTCTGGGGCCAGAACCATGGGTTAAAATGCAGCTCTTGAATCTGACTTGTCTGTTCAGTAAACTTGGAGAACCTACTTCACTTCAGTAATCCTGGATATTTCCAGCAATTTGTTACTAGTTTCCACTTCCAAGGTGGTAGTAAGAATTAAGAGAGAAAATGCTCAAAAGGTAATGCTGGAATCCTGGCAACAGTATCCAGTATGTTAATTTAATTGATCTTGAAAGGCCAATGTAAGCACCATCATCACCTGCAAGTCACATTCAGCCAACTGAGATGCAGGTTCTAGGAGTCACCTGGGACTTCTTGGGTAGAGACCCCAGTGAGACTTCAGTGCCCACAGTACCTGCCTCCCTGCAGGCGGGTCAGTAGGTTGATAAAAGCCCCATTTCTTTCTCAAAGGGACCCAAAACCCAAGGTGCTTGTAGGCAATGGAGTGAGAAGTGCCTGGTCCAAAATGTCTCTGCAGGCAGAGGCTGGAGTTGCTGGAGCCAAGGCAGGCTTCACGCACAGCTGCCTTACTGCAAATGGACACTTCAGCTCTTGACCTCCTCTAACAGATCAGGTATGGAGACATGCCTTATATTTGTTTTATGCAGGAGAAAACTGAAGCCTACACCAGAGGAAGGGGTTATTTCATTGCAAGTCCCAATGCTATTTGAGAATCTGAAATTCAAACCCAGGGTGCCTGTCACAGGGCATGGGGAGTCTGCACACTGCCATCCTATTCTGCTCTAGACTGGCTTTGGGACTCCAAATCACCCTGTCCATACTGATGCCATCTGGTCTCCCTGTTCCAACACAAGAACTCTCATGATAGGAGACCAGGAAAATGAGAGAACACTACAAAGCAAGAGCTTACTGTATTATCAAATGATTGGACTTCTGTAAGTAAAGGAGAATGTTAATAGTGCAGATTAAAATGAAGTGTCCATTACATTATGCATAGCACAAAATATTGTAAGGAAATTAGAACATATTTTTCCAATACAAAAAACCTTTATTCCAAAGCAAAAAAAGCACCAAACGAGTGAAATTCTAACACCCATCTCTGTTCTTTCACTGTCTTTTTGTTAAATTGCCAAAAACAGCAGATTAGGCAGAACATATGATCAGATGTTTTAACAAAGACACAGAGATAGCAAATACACATCTGAGAAAAGGCTCTCCATAAATCCTTAGAAAAATACAATCAAATGCTTGGCCGGGCGTGGCTCAGCGGTTGAGCGTCGACCTGGGATCCAGGTGATCAGGGTTCGATTCCCGGTCAGGGCACATGCCCAGGTTGTGGGCTCGATCAATGACTCTCTCATCATTGATGTTTCTACCTCTCTCTCCCCCTCTTCTTTCCTCTGTCTGAAATCAATAATAAAGATATATTTAAAAAAAAGAAAAAGAAAAATACAATCAAACAACAGTGAGGTAGCATGACAACATTATAAAAGTTTAAAGAAAGAATGACTGACGAACCCAAAACTTCTCTAGGATGCGGAGGAACTGAATCCCTCATACACTGCTGGGAAAATGCAAAAAAGTAGTTTAGATCATAATTTGCTAATCTCTCTAAATTTAGCTTGCACCTACCCAATGACTCAGACTATGCACTGAGGTATTAACAAAGGTAAATGAACATTATGTCCATATAGAAAATTATGCACCAACTTTAAATAATCAAAAGTTAGAAGTGACTAAATTGAATAAGTAAAATAATGGTGATATATTCAAAGACAAGAATATTTGCAGGCCAAAAAAAAAAAAAAGCTACAAACATATCATGAATAAACCTCCAAATACTTATGCAGTGTAAATGAAAGCAGAGAAACTGTTATTCTGATCATACAAAATTTAGAAATTGCTGGTTTGATTCCCAGGTCAGGGCACATGCCCCGGTTTTGAGCTTGATCCCTGGTAGGGGATGTGCAGAAGGCAGCCAATAGATGTTTCTCTCTCTCTCCCCCACTCCCTCTAAAAATCAATGGAGAAAATATCCTCACGTGAGGATTAACAAAAAATAAGTTTTAAAAATAGGTTTGGTAACAATGAAGGATGTTTACCCAAACCAACAGGAATGCTGGCTGGGACACAAAAACCACATCCCTGGCTGCACTCTTTTGTTTTTCTTTTTCTGCCAGGACACCAATGGCTCTGACTTGAACCTTTGAGAGGCTACAGGAACCCACAAAACCTTTAAAAATTGTTATTTATTAAATTGAAAGTGAGGGGGAGGGAGAGAAACATGGACTTGTTCCACTTAGTTGTACATTCACTGGTTGATTCTTGTATGTGCCTCAACTTCAGATTGAACCTGCAACCTTGGTGTACCAACATGATGCCCTGACCAACTGAGCTACTGGGCATCAGTAGCCATAAATCCTTTTGATTAAATCCATCAGGGCCATAAATCCTTTTGATTATATTCAATGACAATGACTACATCCTCAGAAGATAAACAAACCTGGAGATACTCTGATTAGTGTACACACAGATCCTGCAGTCTTCTTCTCAGAAACATATCTGGGTGCACAGAGAAGAGGCACATTTTATCTAGTGGGCTTCAGTCTCCTCTGGCAAGTATTAGGCCAGTGTTTCTGTTGCAGTCATGCTTTCCCCTAACCCCTGTGGTCCTACAACCAGTGACCACAACCCATGGAATTGCAGAAATTAGGGTACATGGCCCTTTGCAAGACCTGCGCAAGAGATCCTCTTCCTTTCAAAAGTACTGCATCCTTTGTATACACACGAAAAATTCATGCTGCTCCCAAACGTACTTGAAGTAGTCATACCTACTCCCTCTTTGGAGTGATCTGTGTCTCACAGCATACAGGCTTCACATGAGGACTACAGACTCCATAGTCTTTCCTACAGAAATAGGAGCAATTGAAATTTGGCAAAAACTGCTGAGCTAATTTCTGCACCATATCTCCTAGGAGACAGAGAACCTTTGAGATCCCACAAAAGTTGTTGACCTCTTCCTGCTTTTAGAGCCCAGATCTCCTTATCAACTAGCCAACACAGTAAATAGAACACCCAAGATTAAAGATGACTTAGAAAAAAGTCCTGAATTATTTTAGTAACCTAATGGTCAAGAGCCTGGCAGTTCTTGCATGAGTGACTTGGACACTCAAATTTTCATCACTGGCATCTAGGGAAAGCATGTCTCTGAAAAAGGCAGGTATTCTGCAAGCTGCTAGCTAAGCTCAGGTGATGTTCTCTGGGGACAATACAGAGTCAGATCCATGGGCCAATTACTTAGAGCAAAAGAAATAAAGACCTCTTAAAAATACAGGCTACTAATTTTCTCCAAATAATCAGAGAACAGAGCCAGCTTCTCTGAGCACAATGGGATGGTAACTGATGCAATCTGGATAGCTTATAGGTGGTACATGTGAAATAGCTTATGTAACAAAAATATGCAATAACACAGATCTATTAAGACACCTGGGTAAATCAGAAAATTCAACATAGACAAATATGCTTCCCACATAAAATAAACTTATGGGGAAGCCCCTTAGTGATATTTGGATGTACGAGATTAAATTCAGACAAACGAGGCCTCAGTGTTTACTAAAGTATTGTTAAGACTGAACTATCAGCCGGTGTGGCTAAGTGGTTGAGTGTTGACCCATAAACCTGGAGATCACAGTTGCAGGCTTGATCCCCCATATAGGGTATGCAGGAGGCAGATGACCGATGTTTCTCTCTCTGCTTCACCCTTTCACTGTCTGAAATCAATAAAAACATATTAAAAAAAACACTACCACAAATATTACATATATCACACACTGTGGCAGCATAAAAAAAAAAAAAGACAACTTAAATACTGAATATTTCCTACAAATCTGAGACCTCCTTCCCACGCAAACTCTTGTGGAGGGAGGTTAAAAGTTTGGTTAAAAGATTTTCCACATTAACTACACTCCTAAGTCCTTTGTCTTGTGTACTCTCTGATGATAATGAAGGCTATGGATCCTAGAAAAAGATTTCCCACATTCACAGCACTCATAAGGTCTTTCCCCAGTGTGAACTCTCAGATGACATACAAGGCCATTGCTACTGGTAAAAGATTTCTTGCATTCACGGCACTCAAAAGGCCTTTCTCCAGTGTAAGCTCTCTGATGATGTAAAAGGCCCTCTCTACTGGTAAAACATTTCCCACATTTATTGCACTCATAAGGCTTTTCTCCAGTGTGAAATCTCTGATGATAACGGAGGCCAGTGCGGCCGGTAAAAGATTTTCCACATTCAGGGCACGCATAAGGCTTTTCTCCAGTGTGAACTCTGTGATGATAAAGAAGGGAACTGATTCTGGTAAAACATTTCCCACATTGACTGCACTCATAAGGCTTTTCTCCAGTGTGAACTATCTGATGAAAACGAAGGGAACTGATTCTGGTAAAAGATTTCCCACATTCACTGCACTTATAAGGCCTTTCTCCAGTGTGAACACTCTGATGATTATGGAGGCCACTGCTAGTGGTAAAAGATTTCCCACATTCACTGCACTTAAAAGGCCTTTCTCCAGCGTGAACTCTCTGATGATAACGAAGGCCACTGCTACAGGCAAAAGCTCTCCCACATTCATTGCATGCATAAGGCCTTTCTCCTGTGTGAACTCTCTGATGAGAACGGAGGCCACTGCTACAGGTAAAAGCTTTCCCACATTCAATGCATTTATAAGGCCTTTCTCCTGTGTGAAATCTCTGATGATAACGGAGGCCAGTGCTACTGGTAAAAGCTTTCCCACATTCAATGCATTTATAAGGCCTTTCTCCAGTGTGAACTCTCTGATGACAACGAAGGTGATAGATACTGGTAAAAAATTTCCCACAATGACTGCACTCATAAGGCCTTTCTCCTGTGCGAATTCTGTGATGATTACGAAGGCCAACGATAGTGGTAAAAGGTTTCCCACAGTCACTGCAATCATAAGGCCTTTCTCCAGTGTGAACTCTCTGATGACAACGAAGGTAATAGATCCTGGTAAAAGATTTCCCACATTCACTGCACTCATGTGGCCTTTCTCCAGTGTGAACTCTCTGATGATAATGGAGGGCACTGCTATAGGTAAAAGATTTCCCACAGTCACTGCACTCATAAGGCCTTTTTCTTGTGCAAAATCTCTGATGATGACAGAGGCCATTGCTAGTAGTAAAATATTTTCCACATTCATGGCACACAAAACACTGTTTTCCAGTATGAACACCCTTATCCTGCACAACTGTGTGGATGCAGCCAATGGCTCTTTTATATTCTTTCCTGGTGTAATTATTATTTCTTCTTTGAAAAGTCACCCCAGATGCCATGATTCGATTTTGCCTGTCCCTGGTGTGAGCAGACAGTTGTTGCAGATGTCCTGACCCAGTAAACATGTCTTGCCCAACCTCCCTGCAGGTAAACGGCTTCTGTGATACACTGACATTGCAGCCCTTAGTGAGTGAGATTCTGTCCACACCTCTGAGAGGCTTCTCTCTGACATGCTGTTCCTGGTGCTGGTAAAATTTTGCACTGAAATAAAATTGTTTTGCACATGCCCCACAACTCAAGAGTATCTGGCTGTGCTGTGTTTCCTGCTGTTCAGTCAGCTGGAAAATCTCTTTCAAGACTGGTCCACAACTCCTGCAGGGGTGGCTCTTCTGAGGGAAAAAAGCTACCTTGGGATTCTTTGCCAGTGACACTCTTACAGAACCATTCTGTTCACCATTCTGTTCAGTTGGTGCCTCTACATCCTCTGCTCCACAGCAGCAACCTGAACAAAAGGAAATGCTGGTGAAGAACTTGTTCACCTTATAGGGAAGGGGTAATCACATCTGAAATATCCATTTGTCACAGGTAGGCATCATTTTATGGGATGATTTTCAAGACAAGTGAGATACTAAGAAATCACTGCTATAACGTTACTTGGTCCCCAAAGGGCAGCAGCAAGTGGTGCAAACCAAATCGAAGAAAGCACATGAGCATAAGATGGAACACAAAAAAAGAGAGGCAGGGTCCACTAGTTGTTCCTCCACAAATCGCTTTCTGTAGGACATTTTTTGCTGATGACATGAGTCTGTGTAGAATAATTTGAATGTGCCCAAACGCATAAAAATCTATTATATTAGAGCACATGATCTTCAAATTACTATAATGATACATGAACACTACAAAGCTCTGCAGGCATGGACCAAGTTAGGAGTTCAGTAAAGAGAAACCTATAAGGGAAATGTTTGAGGTGCAAAGTTTAGAAAGATAAAGATTACCCATGGGCTGGGAATCCAAGTAGAAATTATAAATATTAGAACTGAGTAGTTGGCAAAGTGTCAACGATAAGCAAGCACAAGTAGAATGGGGTGAGAAACTGCCAATGCTGAACAAAATGGGTTCCTGGTTAAAGCCCTGGTGTCAATCCCTCTCCAATAGCCCTTCAACAAGGCAAGATGGCCTCTGGGCCCACTCTCCATGGATGGAGTTATGTTTCTGATGTAATGCACAAATGATTCTTCCCTGCAAATCCCAGTTGAGCCATTACATGGGGTACAGGTGATATAAATCCTAAAAGAAAAACTGAAGAGATGAATGGCCAGCAGTGTGGTAGAACAATGCAACACAAAGGAGACCACCAGAAAAAGATCTATGTGAGTGACATCAGCAAGATGGGAGAACAGGGGATACAAGTATTCATCCCTTTTCCGGACAGCTATTGATGAACAAAAATAACCACAAGGGGAGTAAGAGTCCAGTGAAGAAAAACAGCAATAGAGAAGAGCAAAAAAGGAAGAACTGCAAAGAAAGGATGTCTGGGAAGAGTGTGGCACCAAACATATTTTGAAGATAGCTCAGGTCAAAAACAAAGGTCACAGTCACCTCTCATCCACTGTGCCGGCAGTAACTTTGACCCTTGTGGCCTGTTCTATAATAAACACTGGAAATTTTTGTTTTTAGAAACCACAGAAGCCCCTGCAACATCTACGAACATCCCACAGTTAACACATCAAATGACACTATAGAGTTGTCAGCATGAATTCCAAAAAAAATCCCCTTGGCCACAAACTACCCCAGGAAAGAAAAAAAAAAAATCAGTATGTTCTCAGCAGTATTTGCTAACACAAGACACATAAGAAAGGAAAGATAGTTTCTTCAATGAATGGTGCTGGTAAAAATGAATATTCACTTGTAAAACAACAAAACTGGACACCACTGATAAAATTTAACTCAAACTGCATGAAAGAATTAAATGAAAATTCTAAAACTTAAAACTCCTTCAAGGCAACCTAGAGAAAAAGCTTTGGTGATCTGTTTTAGAATTTTCTGGATGTGACACTGACCACCAGGTCAAAAAATAAAAATAAACAGTCTGGACGACAACAAATGAAAAAGCTTGTTCACATCAAAAGAGCAATTAACAAAATGAAATGACCCGGCCGGCATGTCTCAGCAGTTGAGCATAGACCTAGGATATAGGAGATCCAGGTTTGATTCCCGGTCTAGGCACATGCCTGGGTTGTGGGCTCGATCCCCAATGCCAATCAATGACTCTCATCATTGATGTTTTTGTCTCTCTGTCTCTCTCTCTCTCTCTCCCCCCCTTCCTCTCTCTGAAATCAATAAACATGTATTAAAAAAAAAAGAAAGAAAAGGCAATCTACCAGACAGGAGAAAATACCAGTTAAGTGATATGAACGTATCACTTGGAGATATTGTGGATTCGGCTCATATCCACAAAGAAAGCAAACAATGTGACACAGAAAGAAAGTCATACAAATATTTCGAGTGCCTAGTGATTAATAAAGATATGATAACACTATACTCCAGGCTAATAACACCACAATAGCACTGTCTGAAAAAGCTCTACATAACTGAATTAAAAATGCTTTATAGCCCTGGCCAGTGTGGCTAGTGGTTAGTGCATTGGACTGCCCACCAAAGGGTCTCTGATTCGACTCCAGGTCAAGGGCAAGTACTTTGGTTGCAGGTTCAACCCCTGCCCCAGTCAGGACCAATCTTTCTCATGTGGATCTCTCTCTCTCTCTTCTTTCTCTTCTCCCTCTCCATTAAAAAAAATAATAATAATAAAAAAATAAATGGGGACAATATCCTTGGTTGAGGATTAAACACAACAACAACAAAAACTTTTTAGGCCCCAGCCCGTTTGGCAAAGTAGTTAGAGCGTCAGCCTGCTGACTGAAGGGTCCCGGGTTCAATAGATCAAGGGCATATATCTCAGTTGCAGGCTCGATCCTGGCCCCAGTTGGGGCACATGTGGGAGGCAACCAATCAAGTGTCTCTCTTGCATCAACGTTTCTCTCTCTCTCCCTTCCACTCTCTCTGAAAAGTAATGGGGGGAAAAAACCAAAAAACTTTTTAGGTAAACACTGGTGTGGATGAAAATGTGCCACATGCTAACCTGACAAGCTCAGGGAACGCCTGTGTAGTAACCTTGTAAATTCAGACACCAAAAGTAACCACAAAAGATGGTATGAGATTAAAACTTTTTAACAAAAAGCAGGTTACGGCAGGTAGTCAAGTCCTAGGCTAGAATCTTCCCTGACAAGTCAATCTTTACCTTAACTGAGCCAATGAATTGTCTTTTGCATCTATGAGAACACAAGGTTGGAATGTAAGGGTAACTTCCTAACTTCCCTTTTTCTGGACCCCTCAGGGTACAACCAATGCACCACAGCAGAGACTACAAATCCTCTCATTGTTATTTTTATCCTGCTAATTGTTGACTATTAACTACCCTGTCCCCACCTAAGATGTATCCTTTTACTTTTTATCCAATCTCAGAGGTTTCCCAGCTTTGCTTCCCCCACCCCCACCCCCGACTGCCTAATCTATCACCACTTAATTTCATGTATCAAACTTACATTTTCTTTTGATTGTAATGTATAAAATAAGGTGCCAAACTGCCATTCTCTGCAGCATTATCTCAATGCCTTGAGATTTTGCTTCCTGGCAATTTTCGACAGTTTGGCTCAAATAAACTCACAAAAATTCTTTACAGGTTTGAGTATTTCTTAAATTGACACTAATAACTGGCATCTGAGTCTGCTAGAAAAATAGAGACACTAAGACTTTCTGAACGAAAGGTGACCAATACAGTGAATTTGTAAAAAGAAACAAACAAAACATCTTACATAGCTGAAGCACAATTAAGCACATTCAAAAAGTCATGTACCTGTATGTAAAAAGGAATTAATATATAGAATATAGATGATACCAACCACACATCCTTCCCTATGAGTCCCAAAAAGCATGTATTGTGATTGCAGGGAGGGAAAGGGCAGTGAAACCAGCCCTACCAATGACAGTAAGGACCCGGAAAACGGGAAATCAAGCAGTGCCCACAACCACGAGTAAGGACAGAGCACACCCTGGGGAGAGGGGCATGGGAAATGCAAAGCCAAGTCTAGGTCACTGGCGAGAGCCAGGGTCTTACCCAGCGAGGATACAAGTTCAAAGTTCTCCTGCATCACATTCAGGTACAGGCGTCTCTGACCCTCATCAAGGAGCCTCCATTCCTTCCTGGAGAAGTACAGGGCAATGTCCTCAAGGGCCACCCCAACCTGTCAGAATTGAAACCAGAGCAGTCATTCTGAGAACCCGAAATTCTACTCCTTACCCACCTTCCCCACGCTCAGCCTCTTCCAGGGCTCCCCAGTTCAGAGTGGACACCAGGCCCTAAGGCCAGTGCAGGCTGCTCTTTCGCCACAGTCCCATTAATCACGGTTACCACCCTCAGCAACAGCAGCTGGGTGGGGGGCACAGCATGTAAATGCCACCTAAGCTCCGGGCCATCCCTGCACGACCCCCTCCTGCCCGCCAAGCAACACCACTGCAGTCCCCCTGATCGTGCCTCCAACACAAAGCCGAACCTGGGCTCAAGCCTCACCCTTCGGTCCCCGCACCTGGGCCCCAGCACCCTCGGCTCACACTCCTCTGGATGTGCACCCCACTGGGCAACGGCTACCTCCTTCACACCTCCAGGCCCCGGCTTCACTCACCCGGCGCTGCCCCTTCCTGCTCCGTATCTCAGGGATCTCTCCGGACTCACCCAGGAGCTTGGCACCTGGCACCCAGAGGGAGCCTCCAGCACTCCACCGGGCCCGCCGCAGCCCCAGCCCTCTGGGGGATCCCGCAGCCGGCAACCCCCGACCAGGCCGTGGCGTCCTCCCGCCCGCCTCTGAGCTTCGCTTCAATCCTCCGCACCCAGACGCGCGTGGGCACTTCAGGCACAACCCCCCCGTCCACTCTGCCCTGCACTTGCTGTGCCCTCAGCGCACACAGCTCCCCCCTCTCCTCTCAGCCTCCCTCACCGTCCCCCACGCGGGGCTGGGCTGCGGGACGGGACAGGGCCCCGCACCCCGCTGCAGGGTCGCAGGAGGAGGCCGTGAGGGCCCCGGGATGCGCGCTCACCTCAGCCCCGCGCCTCCGCGCAGCCGCCTCCGCGGGACCCTGAGGGCCGAGCCGGGCGGGAGCCGCGGGAGGAGAGGCCGCCCCGGGCATGGCCGGGCCCGTCTTGGCCCTGGCGCGGGTCACCCGGGCGGCGTCGCCGAGCTTCACGCCCGCCTTCGTGCTGTGTGCACCCCGACTCCCGCGCCTTCTCGTTCCCGGCATCTTCACCGGGACGCAACGCTGAGAACCCTCCGCCCGAGTCCAGGAGCGAATTCTGGCAGACGAAACGCCCGCGGAGTGGAAGACGCCGGAAGTCCCGCCCCTGCGCAAGTCCCAACGGAAACGCCGATTCTGACCCTCCATTGGCTGAACTGGCGGCCTCCCTGCAAGGTCTTCTGGGTAATGTAGGTGATGTGGGTCCACGACGGCGATCTAGGGTTTTACGACATCGCTCCGGGAGAAAGGACCTAGATTCTCGCTGGAGGTGAGGGGAAAATATATGTCTTCCTACAAGAGACATCTTGAAAATGGCAAAAGAAAGTTGGCATCCTCGTGAAGGGCCTGGATTCTGTGTTAAAATACACATTATTTGTGATGCCAATATAGCCAGTCATAATAAAAGAGGTATTTCCGCCCCAGAGGGTTTGTCTCAGTGGTTAGAGCGTTGGCCGAAGGACTGAAGGGCCCTGGGTTCAAATGCGGCCAAGGGCACGTACCTCATTTGCAGGCTCTCCCTGGCGGAGGTAGGGGTGGGGCCAACCAAGCGATGTGTGTCACATCTATCTTTCTCTCTCACCCCTCCACTCTCTGAAAAAGCAATGGGAAAAAATATCCTCAAAAAAACCAAGGCATTGCCTGTATTACAGTCTGGAATATTTTATGACATAAATGACTGACTTACACCAGCATATATGTATGTGGCAAATATAACACAACAATGTAGGACAGGCCTTGAAATAAAAAATAAGATGCATAATATAAGCATAAAATGGAAGTCTACTTTTTAGTTATAATTTGAACATCAAGTAACATAAATTTCTGAAAAAGTGGGAGAATTGAATTATGACAAAGTTACTGGTTTTTTTATTAAAGTGAAATGCAATTGTAATTATCAGAGTGAAAGAAAATTTGTTCTTTATGGACATATCTAAGATGTCATTGAGGTAATATTTCAGACATTGTCAATGTGATAAAATTACAAACCTATTTATAAATTGTACGTGGAGTAAATGAAGTATATATTCAGTATATTCATATATTCATTAAAGTTGACCTATGTAGAGTCAGAAACTTAAAAATCACAGGAAATATAAATAATAAGTATGGGTATGCATATGTGCAGTGAATATTAAAAATTAATACTAATTCTGTAAGAAGCTTATTTAAAAATTCAGAGCAAATATAGATTTAGTGAAATATAAACCAAAATTTGAAAAACATTAAAACTAAGTAATGTAACAGAGAAGTAGAAGAGAATCTAAACACTTACCTGAAATTACAGAAATCACTTCTAAATGCAAATAACCCCCAGCATCCTGAAACTGGCAGAATGATCATAGGAGTGATCTGGTACTCTCTGCAAACTTCTGGCATAGGACAACTATACAACGTTTTCTAGTCCATGAAACATCTTCCAGATGAAATAAAGTTTCTTTCCCACCTCCTTTACACCTGTGCTGTTAAAAATCCTGAGGATCCATGTTAGTCATTCCTGAGTGCTGCTCATTTTATATTTCCACAGCACCTGTCACCTAATAATTTACTATAACAGCATATTTTCTTTTTGAATTAATGGATACTCCAATAAAGCCTTTGAACAAGCCTGGTTGCGAAAACATTTCTTTATTAACTGCTGTATAACACAGACCAGTTCAGTCTCTGAAGCAGATGAGATAATTAGTACATGATTGTTGAAGCAGTGAAACACGATGCCATCACCTTTCTTCCACAATTCTAATTTTCCTGGCTTACATCATACTTTATCTTTCTTACTCATTTTTTTTTTTTTAAATCTTCACCCAAGGACATTTTTCCCATTGCTTTTTAAGAGAAAATGTGAGACACATAGATTGGTTGCCTCCCGCATGTGTCAGGTATTGAGCCTGCAACCGAGGCTCATGCCCTTGGCCAGAATAGAACACAGGATCCTTCAGTTCTCCTGCTGACGCTCTAACCACTGAGCAAACTGGCTAGGGTTCACTATTTTTTACTCAGGTTCTCATGAATGAAAAAGACTTATCACACTTTGTAGAAACAAGAATTTCAGGGTAGCCAAGATTTCAGCATAGCCATAGCTCAAGTAATTCTCTCACCTTTTTTGGTTTGTTTTTGTGTTTTGTAATCCTCACCTAAGATTATTTTTTCCAGTAACTTTTTTAAAAGAGAAAATGGAAGGGAGGAAGGCAGAGATAGGGAGAGGGAGAGAGAGAAACATTGATGTGAGAGACCGGATGCCTCCCGCACTAACCCTCACTGGGACTCAGAATTGAACCTGCAACACAGGTACGTGCCCTTGACCCAGAATCAAACCCTCAACCCTTCAATGCAATGGGCCAGTGCTCTAACCACTGTGCAACACTAGCCACGACACAATTCTCTCATCTTTTAGAACTCAATGTCTTTTAATTACCACCCATTGAGACTAACCTGTTCTCAGGCTTCATAGAGCCATTTATATTCTAGCTATTTCAGTAATGGTCATTTTATAACTAAATCAAACAACCTTTCCATCTTTTGCTAACTTCATAATTCTCTTCCAGAAATAATTTGCAGATCCATGCACACACTGTCACTTCATTTAGGTGAGATGATCATTTCCCAGCACAGTGGTGAAATCCTTGAATCCAAAACCTTTATCTTGCCTTCAGATTCCCTTTCCAAAACTTCAGAGGTGCCAACATTGCAGCCATCCTGGCACCCAATGTAATTTAGTACATAATCATTACTTCCAGATACGTGTCATATTCTGAGAATTTCAAACACATCATATCTCAGCAAATTCAGTAAGAAATGTCATGTAGAAAAACAGGTGAAAGGATCATTATTTCCCAGGGAGGAAATGAAATCTTTGACTGCAAATCCTTTCCTCAGAGTCAGATGCACACTTTCAACACCTTAATGGATGCCAACATTGTAGCCATCCTGGTAACCAATGTATATTTACTATATAACCATATCCCCAGACATATGTCATATCCTTAGACATATGTAATGTATTCTTAAAAATAGATTTAGAAATGTTGGAGAACAAATATTTTCTGGGGTTGGAACACTAATACTGATGAAATATATTCTGAGCAACTAAAAGGCTGGTATGATCATATCCACTTGCTTTATTTTTTGAGAGCTGCCTAACATCTTCTCACTCCATTTTTCCTCTACACCTATCTAAGTTTTTTATTGTTGCCCAGCCCAGTGTGGCTCAGCAATTGAGCATCGACCTAGGATCCAGGAGATTGGGGTTCAATTCCCCATCAGGACATCGGCCCAGGTTGTGGGCTCGATCCCCAGTGGGGGGCAAGCAGGAGGCAGCCGATCAGTGACTTTCATCATTGATGTTTCTCTCTCTCCCTCTCGTTTCCTCTCTCTGAAATCAATAAAGATATATTTTAAAATATCTTTATACTTATAGTTGTAAAACTATAGTTTTTTGTTGTTAATCTTCACCTGAGGATATTTTTTTCCATTGATCTTTAGAGAGTGTGGGAGGGAGGGAGGGAGGGAGGGAGGGAAACAGTAATGTGAGAGACACATGGATTGGTTGCCTCCCATACGTGACAGAAATGGGGCTGGGGATCAAACCTGCAACCTAAGTATGTGTCCTTGATCAGGACTCAAACCCAGGACCCTTGGTTGCAGTGCCTGACACTCTAACCACTGAGCAATACCAGCCAGTTCTAAAGTACTGTAAAACAAATCGCTGTGTGAAACACTAGACTTTCTGCTTTTTCCTCTAAAAGCTGTGCTCTCAAAATGACTATAAAGATTGTGTTTTATTCAGTGAACCTTAGCATCTTTACAGCAAATGCTGAATATGCAATTTATATCTTTATATATCATGAGTTACAAATGAAAACTTTAGGAGTATTTTACTAACATGTCTTTGATGGAGGTGAGTGTTAAATCTCCCTGCTGGTTTTAGAGAAAGCAAGACAGTCTTAAAAACCATGCTAATAAAGTCCTATAAAATACAAATAGTGAGAGAATATGCACCTAAAGAACTTCAAAGCTAAAGAATAATGGTGTTGGAATTCAATGAGTAGAGTTTGAACAGTGCCTGCAATAGTCCTGAGACCTAGTCTTTGCTTAGGGGAACTTGGCTATGACCATGGTTATTACTCTTTAAAAAATTACCTACGTTGGGCCGTCGGGCCTGGCTCAGCAGTTGAACATCGACCTAGGATCCAGGAGATTGTGATTCAATTCCCAATCAGGGCACATGCCGGGGTTGTGGGCTTGATCCCCGGTCAGGAGCGTGCAGGAGGCAGCCAATCAATGACGCCTCTCTCATCATTGATGTTCCTCTCTCCCCTTACCTCCCTGAAATCAATATTAATATATATTAAAATGACCTCCATTTAATTTTTCTTATAGATTGTATCTTAAAAGTGTACTTGTATCTCTGCTACTGGAACCTGGAGTAAGGATCTCAGTTGTGACCCAGTGTGTTGTGCACTGAGGTGATGGTTTGTGTTCAGGATTATGTTCCAACCCCAAAAATCCTTGATGCAGACACAGAAGAATGGAAGGTAGGACATGGGTGAAGAACATGGTCAGGGCTGCATGGAAAACATGGTGATGACCATTGTCTCATACAGCCAGTAGGGATATAGGGGACAGAATTACATGGGCAGTGGGCCCTCTGCATGGAAGAGAGGTGAGCACTTGCAGTGAGACCAGGATCCTGTAGGTCTCCAACATCACTTCCAAATATTTGGCCCCAGAATTCACGTCCAGTTGTCCCCTCCCCTGCAGGGTGAATGTCAGTGCTACATACGAACATCAACTGAAGAGTTAAACTGACACATGAATTTCATCACAGTAGGTGGGATCACAACTTGACACCCAAAATGAGGGTGAAGGTGCAGAGACCCAGCCCAAATTACTGAGGTCTCCCAAGGGTCACTCTATGCTGGGATCAAAGGGGAGGCATACAAATTGTAGCTAAGTCCCAGGTAAGTGCTGCGAGATGTTAGGGGAATGGGAGGAAATCATAACAGCAACAATGGGAACAGCAGCTTCAGCTGAACCAGCCTGGTCCTTAGATTGTATCTGCCCTAGTTAGGGCTTCACATCTGTGGTACAGATTGTTTCTGGCCCTGGAGAAAATACTGGGTCAAAATCCAGCCCCTTGAATCTGACATCTTTCTGTTGTGTAAACTTGGGGAACCTACTTCATTTCTCTAATTCCCATTTTTTATCAACAATTTGATATTAGTTTCCACTTCTTAGGTTGTTGTGAGAATTAAGAGAAAATACTCAAAAAGCTAACCCTGGAATCTGGGTAATCAAAAGTACTCAGTTTGTTACTTTTATTGATCTTCAGAGGCCAAGGTAAGTGCCATCATCACCCTTATTTCACATTCAGCAAAATGAGTTTCAGGGATCGCTAGTGAGTCACCTGGAGATTCCCAGGCTGAAATCCAGAAGAGATCTCAGGGTCCACAGCACCTGCTTATTTGGAGGTGGGTCATTCGGATCTTATAAGCCACATTTCTTTCTAAAACACACCCCAAAACAAAGGTGCTTGTGGGCATTGGGGGAGTGAGGGGTGCCTAGCATGGGAATGTCCCTGCAGGCAGAAGTAAGTGTTGCTCAAGTCAAGGCAGGCTGAAGGCACAGAGCTGCCTTACTGCAAAAGTAAACTTTAGCGCTTGACCTCCAACAGCTCAGGGATGGAAACATACCTTATACGTGTTTTACACAGGAGAAAACTGAAGCCCAGACCAAAGGAAGGGGTCATTTCCCTGTAAGTCCCAATGATATTCAAATCCAGGATGCCCAACACAGGGCATGGGGAGTCTGATCACTGCTATCCAATTTCCCTCTGCACTGGCTTTGAGACTCCCAAACACCCTGCCCATCCTGATGCCATTTGGTCATTGCATTGTGCATAGCATTAAAAAGCTAACAAATATTAGAAAATATTCCAATACAAAAAAACATTTATTTTATAAAGCAAAAAAGGCACAAAATGAGTGAAATTCCAATATCCACCTTTGTTCTTTCACTGCCCTTTTGTTAAAGAAAACTGACCAACCTCATACTAGAATAGGCAGAACACCTGACCAGACATTTTACTACAGATACAGAGGAACCAAATACATATCTGAGTAAAGGCTGCTCCTAACTTTGTTCAACAAGTCAGAGTTAGCTTTCCTGAGCCTAAGGATGGTGAGTGATGCAACCTGTGGACACTTTATAGGTAACACAGGTGACACTACTTCAGCAACAGAAATATTCAGTGAGACAGATCTGGAAAAACATCTGGGTAGATTAAAAAATGCAACATATGCACATATGCTTTTCAAACAAAATTGATGGGAAACCTCCCTACTGTTGACATTTCAATGTATGAGATTCAATTCAGACAAATTATGCTTCACAGGGTTTACTATACTATTGAAAAATTGTACATTTCCTATACATCAAACACCTTCCTCCCAGGTTAACTGTTATGTGTGGAGGAAGGTTAGGATTTTGGATACATTAACTACACTCCTAAGTCCTTTCTCTAGTGTGAACTCTCTGATGATTACGAAGGCTTTGGATCCTGGTAAAAGATTTCCCACATTCACCGCACACATAAGGCCTTGTCCCAGTGTGAATTGTCTCATGATAACGAAGGCCAGTTCTACTGGCATAAGATTTCCCACATTTAGAGCACTCATAATGCTTTTCTCCAGTGTGATCTCTCTGATGAAAACGAAGGGAACTGATGCTGATGTAAGATTTTTCACATACACTGCACTTATAAGGCTTTTCTCCAGTATGTAATCTCTGATGATCACGAAGGCTATACAGTGAGGCAAAGGATTTCCGACATTCACTGCACTCATATGGTTTTTCTCTCGTGTGAACTCTCTGATGATAACGAAGGCTTTGGATCCTGGTAAAAGTTTTTCCACATTCACTGCACTCATAAGGCCTAGACCCAGCGTGAACTGTCTCATGATAGCGAAGACCACTTCTACTGGTATAAGATTTCCCACATTCAGAGCACTCATAATGGCTTTCTCTAGTGTGATCTCTCTGATGAAAACGAAGGGAACTGATACTGTTATAAGATTTTTCACATTCACTGCACTTATAAGGCTTTTCTCCAGTGTGTAATCTCTGATGATCACGAAGGCTATATATCGAGACAAAGGATTTCCCACATTCACTACACTCATAAGGTCTTTCTCTTGTGTGAACAGTCTGATGACGACGAAGGTAATAGATCATAGTAAAAGATTTCCCACATTCAGTGCACTCATAAGGCCTTTCTCCTGAGTGAACTCTCTGATGACGATGAAGGCATTTGATCATAGTAAAAGATTTCCCACATTCAGTGCACTCATAAGGCCTTTCTCCTGTGTGATATCTCTGATGATCACGAAGGCCAGTGCTAGTGGTAAAAGATTTCCCACATTCATTGCATGCATAAGGCCTTTCTCCTGTGTGAAATCTCTGATGATAACAAAGATTAGTGCTAGTGGTAAAACATTTTCCACATTCATTGCATTCATAAGGCTTTTCTCCTGTGTGAAATCTCTCATGAATACGAAGATTAGTGCTAGTGGTAAAAGATTTCCCACATTGACTGCACTCATAAGGCCTCTCTCCAGTGTGAACTCTCTGATGACAACGAAGGGAATCGATCCTGCCAAAAGATTTTCCGCATTCATTGCACTCATAAGGCTTTTCTCCAGTGTGAACTATCTGATGACTACGGAGGCCACTGTTACAGGTAAAAGATTTCCCACATTCACTGCACTCATAAGGCCTTTCTCCAGTGTGAACTCTCTGATGACAACGGAGGCCACTGCTACAGCTAAAAGATTTCCCACATTCATTGCATTCATAAGGCCTTTCTCCTGTGTGAAATGTCTGATGATAACGGAGGCCAGTGTTACTTGTAAAAGATTTCCCACATTCATGGCACATATAAGGCCTTTCTCCAGTGTGAATTCTCTGATGATAACGAAGAAAACAGATCCTTGTAAAAGATTTCCCACAATGACTGCATTCATAAGGCCTTTCTCCAGTGTGAACTCTCTGATGATAAAGAAAAGTAGACATTTTGGTAAAATACTTACCACATTCACGGCACACAAAACACTGTCTTCCAGTATGAACTCGCTTGTCTTGAACAAATGTGAGCTTGTGGCCAATGGCTTTCTTACATTCTTTCCTGGTACGATAATTTTTTCTACTTTGAAAAGTAATGGCAGATGTCGAGATTTCCTTTGGCCTATCCCTGGTCTGAGTAGCCCTTTGGTAGAGACGTCCTGACCTGGTAAGGATCCCCTGCCCAACCGTGCCATTGGTAAAATTTTTCTGAAACACATTGAAATTGTAGCCCTTTGCAAGCGAGATCCTCTCCAGACCTCTAATAAAGGGCTTCTCTCTCACATGCTGCTGCTGGTGAAGTTTTGTAGTGAAATAAAATTGTTTTGCACATGCCCCACACCTCAAAAGCATCTGGCTGTGTTGTGTTCCCTGTAGGTCAATCAAGTGGAAAATGTTTCTCAAGACCAACCCACAACCCTCACAGGGGTGGCTCTTCTGGGAAGACAAAGGTAACTTTAGATTCTTTGCCCGTGTTACTCTTACAGACATGCTCTGTTCAGTTGGTGCCTCCACATTCTCCGCTCCACAGCAGCAACCTGTACAAAAGGAAATGTTGATGAAGTACATGTTGACCTTAGAGGGAAGGAATATCCTCATCACAAATGTCCAGCTGTCATAGCTAGACATGATTTTCAAGACAAGTGAGTTAGACTCTGAGGAAATGCATGTTACACATTACTTGATCACAAAGGTCAGCCAATGGTGGAGTCCTCACCAAGGGATGGATAGAAGCATAGAATGGGACACTAAGAAGAGAGGCAGCATTCACCAGTTGTTCCTTCAGAAAGACTTCTGGTGGTAGTTTTCATGCTGGTGATGTGAGTCTGTGTAGAATAATTTGAATATGCTCAAACCTATAAATATCAATTGTATCAGAGCACAGGATATTTAAGGTCAATATACTCCAAGGGTCTGTAGGCATGGACCAAGGCAGGAGTGCAGTAAAGAGGAACCTGTGAGGGAAATGGTTGAGGTGCAAAGTTTAGAGAGGTGAAGATTATCCATGAGCTGGGAATCCGAGTAGAAAGATAAATATTAGAACTGAGTAGTTGGCAAAGTGTCAACAATAAGCAAGCACAAGCAGAATGGGGTTAGAAACTGGCAATGATAAAATCCTGTTGAACAAAGTGGATTCCAAGTCATGACCTTTAAAAATCCCTGGCTTCAATCCTTCTCCAATAGCCCTTCACCAATCCAAGACCTCCTCTGGGCACAACCTGCCATGGATGGAGTCATGTTTCTCCAGTGATACAGAAATCCCAGGTTGAGCAATTACATGGGATACAGATGATGAAAAACTGAAGAGATGGATGGCCAGCACTGTGTAGAGCAACAAATCACAAAAGCAACCACAGTAAAAAAGAAAAAAAAAAAGGTGAGTGACACCAGCAATATGGCATAAGAATTCATCTCCCTCCCAGTACAAGTAGTGAGCTATCCACAAAGAAAACACAGGAAATGGGAATTAGCACCCATAAAGACAAACAGCAAAGAGCAAAAAAGGGGAGAATTGCATAGAAATGATGACTGAGAAGACTCGGTGAGTAAACATACTTGAAGATGGCTAGGGTCAAAAACAAAAGAGTCAGAGTTACCTCTATCAGCCACAGTGCTTGTGCTACCATTGACCTTAGTGGCCTGTTCCATAAAAAACACTCGAAAATTCTGTTTTGAAAAACCTCAGAAGGCCCTTGTAACATCAGTGAACTCCCCACAATATACACATCAAAATACCCTATAGAGTTTCTTGGCATAAATTACCAAAAAAAATCCTTTTGGATATAACCTACCATAGAAAAGAGACAAAAATCAGTATGTCCCTGGCAGTATTTTCCACCACAGATCTCAAAACCCGTATTGAAAAAAATTGCTGCCAAAACCATTGTGGATCGTACATTGTTACTCTGACTTCAGCTCATTGAGCATCAAGGAGGCTAGGCTGTTGAAGCTTTTCTCAAGATCAAAACACAACACTCCTCCCAGCCAACACTTTTGATTCCACATGCAGATTAATCTATTTCTCAGGCCAGAATTGGTCCATAAGGTTGAAAGGAGTAAAGGATTAACTGCTTCATCAAATGTGTAGACATCAACACAGGACTAGAAGAAATACTAATAACATAGACACCATCAAGAGAACATAATAATTTTTCTACTAATAAATATGAAACAAATGGAGATCAACATACAGCCTGATAAGTAATCCAAAATACTTACTTTTAAAAACAGCAATGAGTTATAAGAAAATACAAATGGAACCAATATAATGAAAAAACCAACACAGGAACAAAAGAATATCAGATAGACAGAAATCATAAAAAAGAATGTAACAGAAGTGCTGGAGTTGACAAATAAACAATGAAGGAAATGAAAAATGCAATAATGACTATCAAAATCAGACATGAAAGAATATGTGATGTCAAAGACACATCATTTGAAGTCATCCAGGTAGAGAGGAAAAAAGAAGAAAAATAAATTTAGCCTGGCCAGGCATGGCTTGGCGGTTGAGCATCGACGTAGGATCTAGGAGATCAAGGTTGAATTCCCGGTCAGGGCACATGCCCGGGTTGTGGGCTCAATCCCCAGTCAGGGGCGTGCAGGAGGCTGCCAATCGATGACTCTCTCACCATTGATGTCTCAATTCTCTCTCTCCCTCTCCCTTCCTCTCTCTCTAAAATCAGTAAAGATATATTTAAAAAATAAGTAAACAAACAAACAAATTTAAAGAATACAGCAATGTGAATTAAGTAACACCATCAAGATATCCAACATTTGCATTATGGGAATCCAAGGAAACACCTTGGTGGGGTGGTTAGTGGAAGAAAGAGAAAGAGACTAAGAACAAAAAGAGAAAAAGTGGTAAAAAATTTATTTAAAAAAATAAGCTGAAGCCCCGCCGGGCGTGGCTCAGCGGTTGAGCATCAACCTAGGATCCAGGCAATTGGAGTTAGATTCTCCGTCAGGGCACATGCCCAGATTGCAGGCTCGATCCCCAGTTGGGAGCGTGCAGGAGGCAGCCAATTGATGACTCTCTCATCATTGATGTTTCTACCTCTCTTTCTCCTTCTCCCTCTCCTTTCCTCTCTTTGAAATCAATAAAGATATATTTTTTAATAAATAAATAAATAAATAATAAATAAAATAAAAAATAAGCTGAAGACTGACCTCCTAAATTTGAGAAAGAGATGTGAATAATCAAGTGCATGCATTCTCAAAGGTCCCTGTACAGATTCTATGCAAACTGGACGTCACCAAGACACACTGTAAATAAAAGTAACAAAAATCAAAGGCAAAGAGAATTGTGAAAGCACAAAGAAAATAGAAACCTCTTGTACAAAGGGAAATGCCCAAACAAGGGTATCAAATGATTTGTCCAAAAAAAGTTCAGGAAGCACAGAAAGTTCCAAGGAAGAACAACCCAAAGGCCCATGTCCGGACACATCATAATTAAAATGCCAAAAATTCAAGACAAAGAGAGAATCTTAAAGGCAGCAAGAACAAAACAATTTGTCACCTACACAGAAGCTCCCATAAGGCTGTCAGATGATTTCTCATCAGAAACTCTACAGGCCAGAAGGGAATGGCATGAAGTATCCCAGGTAATGAAAAATAGGGAAGTGAAGCCAAGACTACTTTATCCAGCAAGGCTATCATTCAAAATAGACGGTGAAATAGTGTCCCAGACAAAATAAAAGGCTAAACGAGTTTATCACTACCAAACCAGCACTGCTAAAAATGTTAAATAAGAAGTAGAAATAGAGAAACATAGGCATAAAAAATTTAAATGGCACCCAGTCGGACGTGGCTCAGCAGTTGAGCATCAACCTAGGATGCAGGAGATCGCGGTTCAATTCCTGTTTGGGGCACATGCCCGGGTTGCACGTTCGATCCCTGTTGGGGGGGCATGCTGGAATAAACACACATAGACCAACAGAACAGAGAACACAGAAATAAACCCAGGCACATATGTTCAAGTACTCTTTGACAAAAACACAAGACACATAAGAAAGGAAAGATAGTTTCTTCAATGAATGGTGCTGGTAAAAATGAGTATTCACACGTAAAACAACAAAACTGGAAACCTCTCGTAAAATTTAACTCAAACTGCATGAAAGAATTAAATGACAATCCTAAAATGTAAAACTCCTTCAAAACAATCTAGAGAAAAAACTTTGGAGATTTGTTTTGGAAATGATTTTCTGGGTGTGACACCAACCACCAGATTAAAAAGCAAAAATAAACAGTCTGGACTACAACAAATGAAAAAGCTTCTTCACATCAAAACAGCCTATTAACAAATGAAGTGAAAAGACAATCTATGAGTTGGGAGAAAACACCTGCAAATGATATGAACATATCAATTGGAGATATTGTGGATTTGGTTCAGATCCCCACAATAAAGCGAGTATCGGCATACAGAAAGTCACACAAATATTTGGAATTCTCAGTGAGTAATGAACATGTTAACACTATATTGCAGGCTAATAAAAACCCAATAGCTGTGTGAAAAAAAAACTACATAACTTAAATAAAAATACTTTATTGGTCAACACTGACAAGCTCAGGAAAGGCCTGTGTTGTGGCCTTGCAAACTCAAAAGACCTAAAGTAACCACAAAGGATGATCTGAAATTAAAGCTTTTTAACTAAAAGCAGTTTACGGTGGGTAGTCATGTCCTAGGCCAGAATCTTCCCTGACAAAAGTCAACCTTTACCTTAACTGAGCCTGTCAACTGTCTTTTGCATCCATGATAACATACCTTTAGAATGTCAGGGTAACTTCCCTTTTTCTGGACTCCTCAGGGCACAACCAATGCACCACTGCAGAGACTACAAATCCTCTCACTGTTATTTTATTTTTTAATATAACTTTATTGATTCCAGAAAGGAAGGGAGGAGGGGGAAATAGAAACACCAATGATGAGAGATTCGTCATTGACTGGCTGCCTCCTGCACGCCCGACGGGGGATCGAGCCACCAACTGGGAATTAAGGCCAGGCCTGTGCCCTGACCAGGAATCGAACCCTGACCTCCTGGATCCTAAGTCAATGTTCAACTGCTGAGCCATGCCCAGCTGTGCTCACTGTTACATTTATCATATTAATATTGACTAGTAACCATCCGTATCCACACAAAGACTTATCACTGTACTTTTTATCCAATTCTAGATGTATCCCCACTTTGCTCTCTCCCACCTCCCCTAATCACTAATGAATTTCATGTATGCCACTTATATCATCTCTTTTGATTGTAATGTATAAAATAAGATGCAAAACTGCCATTCTCTGGAGCATTTTCTCAATGCCTTGAGATTTTGCTTCCTGGCAATTGTTGACAGTTTCCCTCAAACTCACAAAAATTCTTCTTTTTTTTAATAACCCTAAATACTTTTTGTTCTTTTTTAAAAAATATGTCTTTATTATAGATTTCAGAGACAGGAAGGGAGAGGAAGCAAGAGAGATAGAAACAAAATGATGAGAGAGTCATTGATGCCCCACTGGGGATCTAGCCTGCAACCCAGGCATGTGCCCTGACTGGATCGAACCTCCATCTCCTGGATCACAATCAATGCTCAACCACTGAACCATGCCTGGCCAGGCACAAATATTCTTTACAGGGTTGATTGTTTCTTAAACTGACATTGGTAAAAAGCATCTGAGCCTGCTGGAAAAATCAGGACACTAGACTTCATGAATGCAGGGTCGCAAAAAACACAGAATTTGTAAAAAAACAAAACGCAGTATCTGTGAAGCACAATTAAGTCCATGCAAAAAGACAAGTACCTGTATATAATACGGAATTAATACATAAAATATAGAAGGTATTCAAAACACTTGCTAGCCAAAAAATCCAGTTACACAATGGGTTAAGAATGTGAAGGCAATATTCCAAAAAATGTACAATTCACCAACAGGAATATAAAAAATGGTTTTCCTCACTAATCGAGGTAGAATCATTAGGTTCCTGTAACATTACCAACAACAAATTCCTCCCTATGAGTTTAGTACAGCAGGTATTGTGACTGCAGGGAAAGAAAAGGGCAAAGCAAACAAATCGCCCTTACAAAGGACAGCAGCTACCTGGAAAACTCTGAAACTAAGAGTGCCACAGTCCACAAATGAAGACAGAGCACACCCTGGCAACAGAGGCAGGAGGAAACCCAAAACCAAGTCCAGGTCAATGAGGGTCTTACCCAGAGAGGATACAAGTTCAAAGTTCTCCTGCATCACATTCAGGTACAGGCGTCTCTGACCCTCATCAAGGAGCCTCCATTCCTTCCTGGAGAAGTACAGGGCAATGTCCTCAAAGGTCACCCCAACCTGTGAGAATTGAGACAATTGAAACCAGAGCAGTCATTCTGAGAACCCGAAATTCTCCTCCTTCCCCACCTTCCCCACGCTCAGCCTCTTCCAGGGCTCCCCAGTTCAGAGTGGACACCAGGCCCTAAGGCCAGTGCAGGCTGCTCTCTCGCCACAGTCCCATTAATCACGGTTACCACCCTCAGCAACAGCAGCTGGGTGGGGGGCACAGCATGTAAATGCCACCTAAGCTCCGGGCCATCCCTGCACGACCCCCTCCTGCCCGCCAAGCAACACCACTGCAGCCCCCCTGATCGTGCCTCCAACACAAAGCCGAACCTGGGCTCAAGCCTCACCCTTCGGTCCCCGCACCTGGGCCCCAGCACCCTCGGCTCACACTCCTCTGGATGTGCACCCCACTGGGCAACGGCTACCTCCTTCACACCTCCAGGCCCCGGCTTCACTCACCCGGCGCTGCCCCTTCCTGCTCCGTATCTCAGGGATCTCTCCGGACTCACCCAGGAGCTTGGCACCTGGCACCCAGAGGGAGCCTCCAGCACTCCACCGGGCCCGCCGCAGCCCCAGCCCTCTGGGGGATCCCGCAGCCGGCAACCCCCGACCAGGCCGTGGCGTCCTCCCGCCCGCCTCTGAGCTTCGCTTCAATCCTCCGCACCCAGACGCGCGTGGGCACTTCAGGCACAACCCCCCCCCCGTCCACTCTGCCCTGCACTTGCTGTGCCCTCAGCGCACACAGCTCCCCCCTCTCCTCTCAGCCTCCCTCACCGTCCCCCACGCGGGGCTGGGCTGCGGGACGGGACAGGGCCCCGCACCCCGCTGCAGGGTCGCAGGAGGAGGCCGTGAGGGCCCCGGGATGCGCGCTCACCTCAGTCCCCCGCCTCCGCGCAGCCGCCCCCGCGGGACCCTGAGGGCCGAGCCGGGCGGGAGGAGAGGCCGCCCCGGGCATGGCCGGGCCCGTCTTGGCCCTGGCGCGGGTCACCCGGGCGGCGTCGCCGAGCTTCACGCCCGCCTTCGTGCTGTGTGCACCCCGACTCCCGCGCCTTCTCGTCCCCGGCATCTTCACCAGGACCCAGGGCTCTGGACCTTCGAACCAAGCAGGCGAGCGGCTCCTAGGTGAAGATGAAATGCCGCCCTCAAGGAAGAGGCCGGAAGTCCCGCCCCTCCGAGTCGTGCCCCAAAGGAACCGCCTTTTCTGACTCTTCATTGGCTAAGATGGCGGCGTTCCACACGCGGCCTTCTGGGTAATGTAGTTCCGAGAGTCCAAGGGTCTGATGAAGGGTTTTGCCACGTCGCTCCTGGGAGAAAAGACCAAGGTTCGCCGCTGGAGGGGGGTGGAAATGACAGTTCTTATGAGAGCGGCATCTTAAAAATGCATAAGGACAGCCCTGGCCGTTGTGCCTCAGTGGGTCCAGCGTTTGCCCTCGCACCCCAAGAGTCGTGGGTACGATTCAAGAGGATGTACTTGGGTTGCAAGTTCCTGCCCCAGGGGCGTGTGGGAGGTTATTTCACATCAGATGTTTTCACTCCCCCCCTCCCACCCCGCTCCTTTCCAGTCTTCCAAGCTCTCTAAAATCAGTGCTGGGGAAAATCCTGGGGTAAGCATTAACAACACCAAACCCCAATATCCTGGGGTGAGAATTAAAACGACAACAAAAGTTGCCAAGGAAAGTTGTCATCTTTTCCTGGTGAAGGGACTTGAGTCCAGTGTTGACTAAAACACATTCCCTATGACCCAAATATAGCAGTCATAATTAAAGAGGTATTGCCTGCATTAAAGAGCCTGGAACGTTTTAGCACATAAATGACCTGCTTACACCATCATTTATGTATGTGACAAATAAAACACAAAAATGTAGGACAAGCCTTTGAAATTAAAACAAACGAAACTAAGCTGCATAATAGAAAGTTTAAATGAAACTCTTTACAATTTGAACTTCAATTAGGATAAATTTTGGAAAAAGTGGGAGAATTTGTGGACAAAAAAGAGCCACATCTTAAACTCGACACGCTCTGTGGAGGCCTGAGCCGGTGGCCTTGCAAATTCAGAAACCGAAAGTAAGTAACCATATAGGACGGTTTAAAATTAAAGCTTTCAATCTAAAAGCAATTAGTAGCAAGTAGTCATGTCCTTGGGCAGTATTTTTCCATAACAAAGGTCAATCTTACCCTTAACTAAGCCTGTCTCCAGCCTTTTTGCATCTTGGATAACAGGCCTTTGGAATAACAAAGTAATTTCTTTTTTCCTCCCAGATGCGTTAAAGCAAAACCAGCACACCAGTGCCCTCTCGTTATCATGTTAATTGTTGACTGTTAACTATCCTACACCCACCTAAGTGAAAGAAGTATGTCTATCATTTTACTTTTTATCCAATTCCAGAGTTTTCTCTGCTTTGCTTTCTCCCACCTTCTTAGTCTATCACCAACAGATTTCATGTAACCCACTTATGTCTCCTCTTTTGATTGTAATGTATGAAATAAGTTGCAACACTTGCATTCTCAGGAGCATTATCTCAACCCCTTGAGTTTTTGCTTCCTGGCAATTGTCCACAGTTTGGCTCAAATAAACTCACACAAATTCTTCACAGGTTTGAATGTTAGTGTTAACGTACACTAATAAAAAATTCTTACAGGTTTGGATGCTTTGATAAATTGAATTCTTCCAAAATTACTGGTGTTTTTGCTCATGTGAAAGTGCTATTGTAATCATCGTAGTGAAAGAGAATTTGTCCTTTACAGACATATTTAAGATGTAAGGTGAGATGATGTTTTAGACATTCTCAATATAAGATTATAAACACATTTATATTTAGAGTAAATGAAGTACATATTCATAATGAAAGCTGACCTATGTGTTAGATGGTGCAGAAACCCAGGTGCAGAAACTTACCAGAGCAGGAAACCCCAGATGCCTAGCAAGTGGCAAAACTGGGAAAACGAGAATGTTGTCCCCAGGGTAACCTATCCTCCCCCAGCATATAGCTGATCCTCCCTAAAGATAACATCTAGGCCTCAACTGTATTTCAGCTGCAGGCCTAGAAAAGCAGCAAAACCAGACCAGTGGCTTCTTGGCTGCCTCAAGAGCAGCTACACTGACTAATGACCCCCTGCCCTGGCACAGACCAATCAGTGGAGGCCAGAACTCTGAAAGAGCACACCTGGAAAGTTGATGAATATTCTGTGGAGACACTCCCGAGACCTCCCCTAAGATTTCCACCAGCAAGAAAGAGATAAATACAGGGCTAAAGACAGAGGACCCAGTGGGTGTTCCCCACTAGTCCGTGCCATCTCCATCCCCCTTCTTCCCCTCTGAAGGGACCCCAGGAGACTTGCAACTAGGGGAGCAATGGGCAGTGGCAGCTCCTCCCAGGCTTACCCCTGAACCTGTCTCTAGGGCCCCCTTCTCTCTCTCTCTCTGACTTCTCAGTGAGCCAACCCAGCCCAGCCTGGGCTCTCCTGTTGCCTCTTTTATGCTTTTCCTTGTTTCACTGTCCCAAGTATACTTTTGCTGCCATCATGGACCCAATACCCACTGACTCAGTGCTGTGTAGCCCTTCCCTTTGGATATCCCTCATCCCCTTTCCTTAAATAAATTCCATTTTTCTTTTTAAATATGTTTTTGATTTTTATTGTTCTGTTTAATTGATGCCTCCACATTCTCTGCTCCACAGCAGCAACCTGAACAAAAGGAAACGGTGATAAAGTACATGTTGACCTTATAAAAAAAAAAAAAAAAAATCTTCATCACAAATGTTTATCTGTCATAGCTAGGCATGATTCTATAGAATGATTTTCAAGACAAGTGAGTTAGGCTCTGAGAAAATAGCTGTTATATGTTACTTGACCCCAAAAGTCAGTCAATAGTGGAGACCTCACCAAGGAAAATGACAGGACCACAGAATGGGATACGAAGAAGAGAGGCAGGGTCTACTAGTTGTGCCTCTGCAAATGGCTTCCTATAGGACATTTCCTGCTGGTGACGTGAATCTGTGTAGAAAAATTTGACAGTTCTCACACCCATAAAAATGTACTGCAACGGATTACAAAATGTTCCAGGTTCATATAAGAATATGTGCACACGCCAAGGCTCTGCAGGCAGGGACCAAGGTTGGAGAGCAGTAAAGAAACCTGTGAAAGATACGGTTGAGGTTCAAAATTTATAGAGGTGAAGATTATCCCTGGGCTGAAAGTCTCCGTGCAAATGCTATTAGAACTGAGTAGCTGGCAAATGGTCAACAATAAGCATGGCAAGTAAATTAAGGTGTGGGAATGGCAACAGTAACAAAACACTGTTAAACAAAATGGGCTCCCAGTTATGACCTTAAAGCTTTGGCATCAAACACTCACCAAGTACCATTCACCAATATAAGACACCTCTGGTTCCATACTTCCATGGACGGAATCATGTCACCTCTGTGATGCACAAAATGCCTCTTCCCCTTAACTCCCAGTTGAGCCATCACATGGGATACAGATTAGACACGTCCTAGCAGAGCAACTGAAGAGATGGACGGCGAGCAGTATAATAGCACAGCAGAGCACAAAACAGAACACAGGAAAGAAACAAATCAGCAAGAGGGCAGAATAGGAGATACAAGAACTCATTCCCCTTTCCAGAACAATTTTTAGACAGCTATCCAGGAACTAAATCAGGCCCCAGGGAGGGGAATACTAGTCCAATTAAAACATGCACCAACAAAGGGGAGAAGAAGAGAACATCACAGAAGGATGACTGGGAAGCCTGTGGTGGGGCATATTTAAAGATGGCTAGAGTAAAAAAATAAGGGTTGGAGGAACCCCTTTCTACCACAGAGTTTATGCTAGCATTGACCCTAGTGGCCTGTTCTGTGAAAAACCCTAGGAAATTTGCTGTTACGGACCATAGAACCCCTGCAACATCTGTGAACTTTCGAGTTCATACCTCAGAGAACCCTATAGAGTTTGTCAGCATGAATTCCAAAATATCCTCGGTGAGTATTAAAAAAATAAAATGATCTACATTTAATATTTGTTATATGGCATGTCCTATAAATATATTTCTATCTGTTCTTTAACTAGGAAAACCAGTTTGACTTGCGACAAGTGATAGGTTACTTTGGAAATACAATGACATCAAAATAATGTTTTCAAGTCCCTCAGGGGCTGCTCCCTCTGTCAAAATGGAAAATCACTAACACTTAGAAGGGCTTTAAGAGATTCAGTACTAATCCAAGACATTCTGACAGCAGTGAGGTGGAATGACAAAGAAAAGGGAGTTGGTTTTCAGAGGGTGTCCATACATGCATATGGTGCCTTTAAAAATTATTTATTTATTTAAAATATATTTTTATTGATTTCGGAGAGATAAAGGGAGAGGGAGATAGAAACATCAATGGTGAGTTACTGACCGGCTGCCTCTTGAGCGCCCACCACTGGGGATCGAGCCTGCAACCCGGGCATGTGCCCTGGACTGGGAATCAAACTGGTGATCTCCTGGTGCATGGATCGACACTCAACCACTGAGCCACACACCACCTGGGCAAAAAAGAAAATATTTTTTTAATCCTCTCCTGAAGATGTTTTTATTCATTTCTTAGAGAAGGGAGAGAGAAACATCAATGTGACAGAGAAACATTGATCAGCTGCCTCCCGTACGGTCCCCTAGCGGGGATCGAACCCACAACCTAGCTATGTGCGCTACCTGGGAATCAAACCCCGCAACCTTCGGTGTACAGGATATTCCAACCGAGCCACCCAGGCAGAGCCACCTGGTGCCTTTTAAATGGATCGTGTTGTTTAGGGAGACACTTGGAGCCCACTGATGGCAAATGTCTCATCGGGGATGTTCTGGACTCACCCTTTACTCTGAGAAAAGGCTAGCACCTACAACCCTGGCAACTGGGCTGAGAAATATTGACTTGCTCAATCTGCTCCTATCTTGGGGATACTGGAGTAAAGATCTCAGTTGTGACCAAAGTGTGCTGAGCACTAGAGCCAGGTTTTGTGTCCCTAAGTACTATGTTCTTACCTGAAGATCCCTGGCCAGAGACCAGGAGCCTAGAAAGGAGGATGTGGGTCTAGAACACAGTCAGGGCTGCAGGGAAGGCCTGGTCTCATCCCGCCAGTACGGGCAGAGACAGAACTGAAACCACACGAGCAGCGTGTCCCCTGTGACATAGCAGTGAGGACTCAACCAAGAAGATGAGGATCCTGCAGGTCTCCAGCGTCACTTCTGAATGTCTCAGTGTAGATGCCCCGTTGTCCCATTCCTGCAGAATGGTTAGAACCATGTACCAACAACACTTAAAGAGTCAAATTGAGGCATCCCATTCAACACAGTGGATGGTATCTGAGCCTGTCACGCACGAGGTGGGTGGAGGTAAAAACCAGGCCTAGACCACAGGGTCTTCTTAGCACTGAGCTCTGTGCTAAGCCCAAAGTTGAGACAAAGTGCTGCTAAGACTCAAAGAAGTTTTCTCTGTAGAAACCACTGGAGATGATGCAGATGGTGTTCCCATGAAGACTGTGGGGCAGACTAGGAGTGCTATGGGACATCACAGGAATTAGTGGAAAATCATTATTATAATTCCAACAATGTAAGCAACAGCAGCAGCTGAGCGACACTGGTCCTCCCCAGCTATCTGCCCAGGGCTGAGGGCTTCACATATAGAGAGATTGTCCCCAGCTCTTAGGCCACACTCCCCAGTTTAAACTCAGCCTCTTATATCTAACTTTCCTGTTGTGTGACCTTGAAAGACCCACTTCATCTTTCTGATCCTTAATTTCCCCCCAAATTCCCAAGGTGCTGTAAGAATTAAAGAAAAGATACTCAAAAAGCAAACCCTAGCATACAGTAAATGTTCAGTATGTTTTATTACCTCTGTGGGTTCTCACAGTAGCCATGTAGCATCCTCATTACCGGTATATCATCAGCGCAGTGAGTTTCAAAAAGCTCTAGAGATTCATTGCTGGCGAGTCCACATTGAGACCTCAGTGCCCTGAATATACCGCCTCCATGTGGTGGGGTCTGTTTGGACTGCAGATCATCAGGGTGCTCTGAAAAACCCCATTTATTTTTCACAAGCAGCCCGGGCAGAAGGTCCCAGAAATGTATGGCTTGTGGACAGCACCCACAGGTGATGGCAAGTGGTGTACCCAATGCAGATAGAATGGACACTAAGGATTGGAGCAAGGCTGATCTTTACCACGTTTTCCACAGGAAATATGTGAGTTCCAGAGGGTGGATCCTTTGCCTGTTGTCATGGCAATTGTTGGAGATCTGGGATTTAAACCCAGCTTGTGTGGCATAAGGTATAGTCTGATCACTGATCTTTTCTCTTTGGCTTTCAGGAGGACTTTAGGGTTCAACAAATACCTATTCATCCTCATATTATCCTGCTCCAAACAACCAACCCCAGATGATAGACCACAAAAATGGGTGAACACTAAAAGGCAAGGCATTATTATATTAAATGTTTGAACTTACGAAAGTGATGAAGTGTATTAATGATGCTGATTCTCTCTTTTAAAAACGTTTTTATTGATTTGAGAGAGAGAAGAAGGGGGAGGGAGAGAGAAGGATATGGATTGGTACCCTCCCCTTGTACCCCAACTGGGGGACTGAACCTGCAACCTGGGCATGTACCCCGACTGGGCATCGAACCAATGTCAGTGCACTGGACGATGCTCACCCAACAAAGCCACACGGGCAGGGAGAAGCGGCTCTTTCAAGTGTATGATATGTGCCTGTAACACTGTGTATACCAAAAAAATTTTTAAAGATTTTTGAAGTATTGAAAACAATTATTCTAGAAAGTAAAAGTTACGTCTGTTACACAAGGAATAAAAATGAGTGACATTGCAACGTATCTCTGTTGTTTCACTGCCCTATTTGTTAAAGGAGAATAGCCCAAATTCATAAAAGAATAGGTAAATCATGTGAGCACACATTTTACTAAAAACTTATCAGTACTAAATACACATCTGCAAAAATGCTTGTCATGAATTCTTACAAAAATGCTACTAAAACAGCAAAGAGAGAGCACAACAAACTTATTTAAAAAGCTAAAGTTAATAAAACTTAAACAAATTTTATTTGTTTGCTAGTCTGGCATAAATAGAACCTTCATATACCACTGGTAAGAAAGCAAAATGTTACAATCACTTTATAATTTGTTAAGATTCTTTAAAAATTAAACATTAAATTTCTGAAAAATGTCTGCCTGTGAACATTTGTATGAAGTTCAACTCGGATGGCAACTCAGTTTTCTTGTCATTACACTGAACAAGACAATAACACATTCCCTAAAATCTAAGGACTTCCAGAGTGTGAACTATCCAATGTGAAGAGGCATAATTTTATGGCTAAATAATTTCCCACATTCACTGCACACTTGAAGCCTTTAACCAGCATGAACTGATAACAGAAGCCATAGATACTGGTAAAAGTTTCCCACATTCATTGTACTCACAGGCCTTTCTCTTGTGTGATCTCACTAATATAAAACAATATGGCTACGAGGTAAAAGATTTCCTACATTTTTGCCCTCAAAAGGCCTTACTACTGTATGAACTTTCTGATGACAACAAAGGCCACGGCTATTGGTAGAAGATTTTTCTATTCACGGCAATCATGAGGCATTTCTACAGTGTGATATCTCTCATGATAATGAAGGTTGCCCATATGGACAAAAGATTTTCCACAATCACTACAGACATAAGGCCTTTCTCCCTTATGAGCTCTCTCATGATAAAGAAGACCAGCACTACTGGTAAAAGACTTCCCACATTCATTGCAGTCATAAGGCCTTTCTCCCTTATGAACTCTCTCATGATATCGGAGGCCAGTGCTAGTGGTAAAAGATTTCTCACACTCACTGCACTCATAAGGCCTTTCTCCAGTGTGTACTCTCTGATGAACATGAAGGTCAGCGTTCCTTTGAAAAGACCTTCCACACTCACTGCACTCATAGGGCCTTTCTCCAGTGTGAACTCTGTGATGAACACGAAGGTCAGAGTTCCTTTGAAAGGATTTCCCACACTCACTGCACACATGGGGCCTTTTTCCTGTGTGAACTTTCCGATGACAAAAGAGGCCACTACTACTGGCAAAAGATTTCCCACATTCATGGCACTTATAAGGCCTTTCTCCTGTGTGGAATCTCTCATGATAACGGAGGCGACATCTAAAGGAAAATGATTTCCCACATTCACGGCACACATAAGGCCTTTCTGCGGTGTGAACACTCTCATGATAACAGAGCTTACCACTACTGGTAAAAGATTTCCCGCATTTATTACACTCATAAAGCCTTTCTCCTGTGTGAACTCTCTGATGATAATGGAGGCCAGGGTTACTTGTAAAACATTTCCCACAGTCACTGCATTTATAAGGCCTTTCTCCAGGATGAACTCTCCTATGTCTTCCAAGGTTACTGCTTGTAATAAAACACTTTCCACATTCACTGCACTCATAAGGCCTTTCACCTGTGTGTATTCTCTCATGACAACGGAGGCCATCAATTCTGGTAAAATATTTTCCACATTCCCCACACACAAAACACTGTCTTTCATTACGGACACCCTGGTCCTGTACGGGGGTGTGCTTGCGGATAGTGGCTTTCTTGCACTCTCTCCAGGTGTGATGATTTCTTCTTCTTTGACAAGTCACTCCAGACACAGAAATTTCATTTGACCTCTCCCTGATTTGAGCTGCCTTTTGCTGAAGATTTTCTGAGATGTTCAGGAAGTTCTTCCTAAAGTCCCTGGCAATAAAAGTTTTCCTTGATTCATGGAAATTGCTGTTCTTCGCAAGAGAGACCCTGTACAATCTGCATATAAGAGGTTTCTCTCTCATGTGCTGCTCCTGGTGCTGGTGATAATTTGCACTGAAACAAAACTGTTTTGCACATGCTCCACACCTCAACAGTTTCTGGCTGTGGTGTGTTCCCTGCTGCTCAATCAAGTGAAAAATGTCTCTCAAAACTGGTCCACAACTCTCACAGGGGTGGCATTTCTGGGAAGACAAAGCTACCTTGGGATTCTTTGCCTGTGACAATCTTAAAGAAATGTTCTGTTCAATGGGTGCCTCCACATCCTCTGCTCCACAGCAGCAGCCTAAATACAAAGAAATGTTAATGAAGTACATTTTGATCTTATAGGGAAGGGTTAACCTTTAAAAGATGGCAGATAAATAGAGATAAATAAATAAATAGAGATAAATAAATAAATAAATAAATAAATAAATAAATAAATAGAGATAAATAGTCCTGACATCATTATGCACTCCAACCATCATCATAGAAGGAGCGAGAAATAACTCAAATAAATGGGAACAAAAGTTCCCATTCGGCCAGCGGGACCCACTCCTTGCCGGGAACTAAAGTTCCCTTTTGTCCGATAAAGGTTAATCGCATCATAAATGTCCACCTGTCACATATAGGCAGATAATACAGAATGATTTCAAGACAAGTGAGTTAGGCTCTGAGGCAATAGCTGTTGTACTCAACCCTTAATGTCAGTAAGTGGTGGAGAACTCACCAATGGTAGGACATAAGCATAGGATGGGGCACAAGAAAGAGAGGCAGAGTTTACAAGTGACTCCTCTGATAATGGCTTCCTGCTCGACTGTTCTTGCTGATGACATGAGGCTGTGTAGAAGAGTGTGAATGTGCTTGAAACCATGAAAGTCAATTGCAGCAGATCAGATGCTGTTCAAGGTCAATATAAGGATATGGGCACACTCTAATGAGCAGTTGGCATGGATCATGGTTGGAGAGCAGTACAGAAAAACCTGTGAGAGAAATGGCTGAGGTGCAGAGTTTAGAGGTAAAGATTATCCATGAGCTCGAAAGCTAAGCAGAAATGATAATTCCTAGAACTGAGTAGTTGGCAAAGTTTCAACAATGAGGAAAAACAAGTAGGTTGAGGTGTGGGCACTGGCAACGGTAACAAGACACTGTTGTTACAGCCTGGGTACCCAGTTATGACTTTAACAAAGTGCTAGCATCATACCTTTACCAACTCTCACTGACCAAGGCAAGACTCCCTCTGAGCCCACTCTACCATGGATGGAGTCATGTCCCTCCTGTGATGCTCAAAGGTCTTTTCCCCTTCACTCCCAATTGAGTCATTACATCAGATACAAATAATACACTTTCTAAGGGAGAAGCAGAATAGATGGATGGCCAGTACTATGGTAGAACAAAGCAGCACAAAACAGACTACAGGAAAAAGAGCTATATGATGTCAGAAAAATGGCAGAATAGGAGATGCCAAAATTCATACCCTTTCCAAGAGAAAGCAGACAGCTATCCACCAACATATACAGCCATGAAGTAGGGAAAGGAGTCCAATTACGACAAACAGCAATGCAGGGGAGAAAAAAAGGGAGAACTACACAGAAAGGATGACTGTGGCGACTAGGTGAGCAAAAATGTGTAGAGATGTCTAGGATCAAAAGACAAGGGTAGGCCGGGATGGTTCAGTGGTTGAGCATCAACCTATGATCAAGGAGATGGTGGTTCAATTCCCAGTCAGGGCACATGCCCGGGTTTCGGGCTCCATCCCCAGTAGGGGGTAGGCAGGAGGCAAGCTGATCAATGACTCTCATCATTGTATTTCTATCTCTCTCTTCCTTTCCCTTCTCTCTGAAATTAATACAATATTTTTTTAAAAAAAGACAATGGTAGAGACTAGCTCTTTCAGCCAGTTTGCTTGCACTAGAGTGGACACTAATGACCTGTTCTGTGGAAAACCCTGGAAAACTCTGTTGCTAGAATTTTCAGGAGGCCTTGCAACATCTAAAAACTCTCCAGTTTGCAGATCAGAAGACACTGTAAAGTTCATAGGCATGTATTCCAAGAAATAACTCCTTGGCCACAACCTTCCCAGCAGTAGAAAATAATGAGTACCAATCAGTATTTTCCCCAAAGTGTTTGCACCTAAAACTCCAGAAGCCAATGCTGCCATTGAGGAAAAATGCTGCTAAAGCCACTGAGAACCCCTACATTCTTTGTGACTCTGATCTCAGTTCACGGAGTAGCAAAATGAATAACCTGCTGAGACTGATCTCAAGCCCAAAACACAAAATCCCACCGAGTCAGAACCCTTGCATCTACGTGCATGTGGAGCTTTTTCTCTAACCAAACCAGAGTTAGTTCCTACAGTTGAAAGGAGTAATTGGTTCATCAAATGTGTAGACATCAAAATTAGACTAAAAGAGGCCCTAGCTAGTGTTGGTCAGTGGTTAGAACATTAGCCCACTCACCAAAGGATCATCAGTTTGATTCCCAGTAAAGGGCTTGTAACTGGGTCGCAGGTCTGATCCCTGACTCTGTTTGGGGTGCATGCAGGAGGCAACCGATCGATTTGTCTCTCTCACATCAATGTTCCTCTCTTTCACTCTCTCCCCGCCTTGCTGCCATACTCTAAGAGAAAAATCAATGGAAAAAATATATTCAGGTGAGGATTAACAAAAAATAGTAATAAAATAAATATAAATTAGACTAAAAGAAATATGCCAAACAAGGATACCACCAAAACAAAATCATAACTTTTCAATAATGAGTACCAAACAAAATGGAAATCTACTAAGAACAAGACAAAACATTCAAAATACTTAATAACCTCAGTGAGCTATAAGAGAACCCGAATGTAACTCAACAAAATAAAAAACCAATACAGGAACAAAAGGAGAAGTTCAGAGAAGCAGGAATTGTAAAAAGGAATCAAACAAATTCATGAGTTGAAGAATATAATGAATAAAGTGAAAAAATGCAATGAAAAGTTTCAAAATCACACATGATCAAGTAGCAGAAAGGTGATCTCTAAGACAGGTCATTTGAAATCATGTATGTAGGAAAGAAAAAAGAAGAAAAAAAAGAGTGAAGACAGCCTAGTTGAATTATTAAACATGGGAGTCCCAGAGGGAGGGGAGAGAGCGAGAGAGAGGGCAAGAGAGAAGGGAAGCAGGGAAGAAAACAGCAAGGGAGGTAAAAGGATAAAAAATTTATTTAAAGAAATAAACTGAAGACTGACTTCTGAAATCTAATTAGAGATGTGATTATCCAACTTCATGATTCTCATAGGCCCCTGTACAGATTAAACACATAGAGGCATTTACCATGACACATTATAATGAAAGTGTGAAAAATCAAAGTCAAAGAGAATTGTGAAAGCATAAAGAAAATAGAAACTACTTGCACACAGGGAAACACTAGAATAAGGGTAGTACTAGGTTTCTTTGAGGAAACCTTGCAGGCTAGGAAAAGATAAAATAATATATTCAAAAACAGTAGATGAAAGGCAATACTTTATCCAGAAAACCTGTTCTTCACAAAGAAGAAATACTTTCCCAGACAAACAACAGACAAGGAAGTTCATTGCCACTCAATTTGACTTATTAGAAGTGCCAAGAAAAGTTCTTCAAGTTGAGAAAAAAAAAAGAAACACGAATACATAGCAGAGTGTAAATCACACTGGTAACGGTGAGAACAGAATCAAATGCACAATACTGTACCACTGATTGATGGAATATACATTATGTAGTTCTATTATAAAGGATAAAAATTAAAACTAGTGAAAATACAAAAGCTAACCTGTACCTTAACAGATACACAATATGCAAAGATGTGAATAGTGACATCAAAAACCAATAAAGGGCTGTGTGGTGGAGAGTAAAGGGGTAGGATTTTTGTATACAATTGAAGGTGTTATTGGAAAGAATAGATTGTAAAGAGTATGACTGGTTTTATGTAAGTCTCTTGGAAACCAAAAACAAAACATTTTAAAGAATACGCCCTGACTGGTGTGGCTCAGCTGGTTTGGCGTCCTTCAGAGCAACAAAAGTTTGCTGGTTTGATTCCGAATTAGGGCACATGCCCAGGTTGCAGGTTTCATTCCCCATTGGGGTGCATATGGGAGGCAGCCAGATTGATGATTCTCTCTCACAATGGTGTTTCTCTCTCTCCCTCCTCTCTCTAAAAATCAATAAAAATATTAAAAGAAAAATTTTAAAGAATAAATAAATTCAGAAAAGTTACAGGATACAAAACAACATACAAACATCAGTACCATTTCTGGACACTAACAATAAATTCTATGATAGAGCAATGAAGAAAGAAGTCAATTTACAATAGCATCAAAAACTCTGGAATAAATTCAACCAAAAAGGTGAAATGTGTATACATTGAATACTGTAAGACAGTGGTGAAAGAAATTGAAGAAAACACAAATAAATGGAAAGACATCCTGTGTTCATGGATTTGAAAATGTAATATTGTTAAGATGTCTATAGTACACAAAGTACCTACAGATTAAATGCAATCCCAATGATAATTCCAATGGCATTTTCCACAGAACTAAACAAAGAACCCAGAAATGTATAAAACCTCAAGAGATCTTGAATAGCAAAAGCAATCTTGAGCAAGAACAAACCTGGTGGCATCACATTTCCTGACTTCAATCTATTACAAAGCCAAAGCAACCAAACAGCGTGTTACTGAAATAAAAACAGAAACATAGACCAATAGAACGGAACAGAGAACACATAAATGAACCCAGGCCTAGATATCCAACTAATCTTTGACCAAAAACACAAGACCTTTAAGAAAAAAGGGAGAATTTCTTCAATGAACGGTGCTGGGGAAAATAGATATTCACATGTAAAAAAAAACTGGGCACCACTGATAAAAATAAGCTCAAACTGTATAAAAGAATCAAATGTCAGTCCTACAATTTAAAAATCTTCAAGAAAACCTAGAGAAAAAGCTTTGGAGATTTGTTTTGGAAATGATTTTCTGGATGTGACACCAATCACCAGGCAAAAAAGCAAAAATAAACAGTCTGAACTACAACAAATGAAACAGCTTCTTCACATCACAACAGAAATTAACAAAATGAAATGAAAAGACAATCTACCAGATAGGAAAAAATACTTGCAAATCACAGAAATATATTTTGAGACAGTGCGAGTTCGGTTCAGACCCCCACAATAAAGCAAATATTACAACACAGAAAGAAAGTCACACAAATATTTGCAGTGCCCAATGAATAATAAAGATATAATACTATACTACAGGCTAATAACAACACAATACCTCTATCTAAAAAACTCTACATAACTTAATTAAAAATATTTTAGCCCTGCCAGCATACCTTAGCAGTTGAGCATCTACCTATGATCCAGGAGATCGATGCTAGATTACCGGTCAGGGCACATGATCAGGTTATGGGTTCCATCCCCAGTAGGGGGCAAGCAGGAGGCAGCTGATCAATGACTCTCTCTCATCATTGATGTTTTTATCTCTCTTTCCGTCTCCCTTTCTCTCTCTGAAATCAATAAAAATATATTTAAAAAAAAAATACTTCATTGCTAAACACTGGTAAGCCTGCTGGAAAAATGGCAGCACTACACTTGCTGGGTTGACAAAAACATTGAATTGATTAAAAAAGAAAGAAAGAAAAACACGAAATATCTGTGAAGCACAAGTAAGCTAATGCAAAAAGATGTGTACCTGTGTGTGAAAAGGAAATAATATATAAAATATACAAGGTATTCAAACAACTCATTAGTTAAAACTACGGTTAATAAAAGTGCTAAGGGCCCTGGCTGGTTTGGGTCAGTGGTTAGGGCTTGTGCCTGTGGACTGAGGGGTCCTGGGTTAGATTCAGACCAAGAACACCTACTCAGGTTGCAGGTAAGATTCCAGGCCTGGTAGGGATGCAGGAGGCAGCCAATGCTAAGTGTCTCTCTCACATCAATGTCTCTCTCTCTCTCTCTCCTTTTCACTCTCTCTGAAAAGCAATGAAAAAAATATCCTCAGGTGAGGATTAAAAAAAAAAGTACTAAGGATGTACAGATAATTTTCCAAAAAATATGTACAAATAACAGAAATATAAAATCTTCTTTTCCTCGCTAGTCAAGGTGGAATCCATTGGACTGCCTGCAAGAGTACCAACCACACACCCTTCCCTATGAGTTCAGTACAGCAGGTGTTGTGACTGCAAGGAGGGAAAACGGCACTGCAAACAAACCAACCCTACCAAGGACAGCAACCACCCAGAAAACTGGGAAATCAAGCAGTGCCCACAGTCCACGAGTGACGACAGAGCACACCCTGGGGAGAGGGGCATGGGAAATGCAAAGCCAAGTCCCGGTCACTGGCGAGAGCCAGGGTCTTACCCAGCGAGGATACAAGTTCAAAGTTCTCCTGCATCACATTCAGGTACAGGCCTCTCTGACCCTCATCAAGGAGCCTCCATTCCTTCCTGGAGAAGTACAGGGCAATGTCCTCAAGGGCCACCCCAACCTGTCAGAATTGAAACCAGAGCAGTCATTCTGAGAACCCGAAATTCTACTCCTTCCCCACCTTCCCCACGCTCAGCCTCCTCCAGGGCTCCCCCGTTCAGAGTGGACACCAGGCCCTAAGGCCAGTGCAGGCTGCACTCTCGCCACAGTCCCATTAGGCACTGTTACCGCCCTCAGCACAGCAGCTGGCGTCCTCCCGCCCGCCTGAGCTTCGCTTCAATCCTCGGCACCCAGACGCGCGTGGGCACTTCAGGCACAACCCCCCCGTCCACTCTGCCCTGCACTTGCTGTGCCCTCAGCGCACACAGCTCCCCTCTCAACCTCCCTCACCGTCCCCCACGCGGGGCTGGGCTGCGGGACGGGACAGGGCCCCGCACCCCGCTGCAGGGTCGGAGGGGGAGGCCGTGCGGGCCCCGGGACGCGCGCTCACCTCAGCCCCGCGCCTCCGCGCAGCCGCCCCCGCGGGACCCTGAGGGCCGAGCCAGGCGGGAGCCGCGGGAGGGGAGGCCGCCCCGGGCATGGCGGGGACAGGCCCCGGGCTGGGTCACCCAGGGGCGACTTCGAGACTCAGACCACTGGCTGCGTGGCGGGAAACACCACTCTCGGGCCTTCCCACTGGACCCTGCGACCCCCTCAGACAGAACTGAGACTCCGAAATCCCGCCACTACCGACTGCCCGCCCTGCGGAAGTGGCCTCCCGGAAATGCCCTTTCTGAGCCCTCATTGGCTCAGCGTGGTGGCAATCCGCGCCGAGCCTTCTGGGTAATGCAGTTCCTTCCTTCCTGGATCTGGAGCCTGTATTTCCTCAGCTGACTGGAGGAGTGGGTTTGGGGGCATCTGGGGCAACGATACACCAAGTATACTAAGTGCCCTCCAGCGCCTTCTGTGGAGGACATCTGCGGGGCAAGTTTGTCTCCAGTGCACCTGCGAGGCGTCCTTTAGCTGCTGGTTTTGCGCGTCTTTCTTCAGGATCTGCTCTTTCGGAATGCCAGCCGTTGCGTTTCTTCACGCAGGCCACCTGGCATCTGTCCCTTCAGGCCGAATCTAGCTGGGGAGGTGGCTCAGGTCTCTAACAGGATCTACCCGACCTCCGTTGAATCCACTAAGTTCATGTCACAAAATACACTGTTAAGAGTATCTGCTCCTGATGCAATCAGAAGTGTAGCTCTGCCTGCGCAGGGGTGTGGCTAGAGGAAAGCTGGATTCAGGTCAGATGCCTCTGGCTCTCATTATACATTAATTGCAAACAATGGAGAACATGTGAAGAACATCAAATACATGCAATTACAGGCATTCCACCGAGACAATGAGGGTTGGGTTCCAGACCAAACAAGTGAATGTGTCAATAAAGCTACTCACAAGAATTTTTTGGTTTCCCAGTGCAGGTAAAATTTATGTTTACACTACACACTACTGTAGTCTGTTAACTGTGCCAAAGCGTTATGCCAAAAAATAATGTACATACCCTACTTTTAAAATTATTAATAGCCCTGACCTGTGTTGCTCCATGGTTAGAGCATCATCCTATACACCAAAGGGTCATGTGTTTGACTCCACTGTCAGGGCACAGACCCAAGTTCAGTCAAGGCAGTGCATGAGACAATCAATGGATGCTTCTCTCCCACATTGATGTTTCTCTAACTCTCTCCCACTTCTTCTGTCTCTACAGGCAAAAAACGGATCCTTAGGTGAGGATAACAATATGCATGGTAGGGTGAATGAAATAAGATTAGGAACATATTCATGAACTATAGAGTAAATGAGGTTCACATTCATACTGATAATTGACCTATGTATATAACTCAAAATTTTTTACATCACAAGGAATATTATATTTAAAAAGATTTATGGGGCCCGGCTGGGCATAGCTCAGCGGTTGAGCATTGATCTAGGATCCAGAAGATCAGGGTTCGATCCCCAGTCAGGGCACATGCCTGGGTTGCAGGCTCGATCCCCAGTCGGTGGTGTGCAGGAGGCAGCTGATTAATGACTCTCTCATCATTGATGTTTCTCTCTCCCCACTCTCCTTTCCTCTCTCTGAAATCAATAAAGATATATTTTAAAAACATAAAATAAAATAAAAATAGTAATCCAATAAATATCTGTTTAAAAATGGAAAGCGCTTTTTACTCATGTTTGTCAGATTTCAGCCAGTGCTGAGTTATCATTCTCGGAACTTTTCGAAGAATGAGTTGCAAATGGAATCTGTAGGAAGATATTACTAACATGGTTTTGATGAAGGTGGGTATTAAGTTTCCGGCTGAATTTAGTGAAAGCCAGACAAACATTAAAAAGCATGCCAATAAAACAGTGTAACATACAAACAGGAAGATAATCAGGCATGTTAAGAATTTGAAAGCTAAACTATAAAAGTGTTAGAATTCAACGTGCAGAGTTTGAACTGGTCAACTTACCTCTAACCTGCTTTGTGCTTAGGGGAACCCTAGCTGTGACCATCATTATTACTCTCTTTAAAATAAACTGCAATTTTTCTTATATAGGTTGTGTCCTAAAAAGTGTACTTGTGTCTCTCCAGAAACTGGAATCTGGAGTAATGATCTCATTTGCGATCAGTGTGCTGAGCACTGCAGTTAGTGTTTGTGCTAAAAAAAAAACCCACAACTGTTTTCAAACCAAAGGTCTCTGGTGTACACACAAGAAGACCAGAAAGGAGGATGCAGGCCCAGAATAAGGTCAGGGCTTAAGGGAAGAAATGTCTCATACAGCCAGTATGTCCTATAGAGGACAGAATCACATAGGCAGTTGGTCCCTTGCATAGAAAAGAGGCGAGCACTCTCCCAACGAAACCCAAATTCTGTAGATCTTCAGAATCAGTTCTGAATATTAGGTCCTAGAATTCATGTACAGGTTCCCTTTCTCCAGGGTGAATGTCACTGGCATATAAGAACATCACTTGAAGGGTTAAGCTGAGACCGCAAATGCATCAGAGTACATGGGATCACAGGCAGACACCCAAAGTGAGGGTGAAGGTGGAGAAACCCAGCCCAAATTACTGAGGTCTCCTGAGGGTCAAACTCTATGCTGGGATAAAAGGGGAGGCAGACAAATGGCAGTTCAGACTCAAAGGTTCCCCCGGGAGAAACCACTGTAGCTGACAGATAATGCTGTTCCAGTAAAGACTGAGGGACAGAGGGGAAGTGCTCTGACATTTTAGAACAGGGGAGAATCATAATTGCAACAATGGAAACAGCAGCTTCAGCTGAGCCTCCCTGGTCCTCAGAGTGTACATGCCCCAGTGAGGGCCTCACAGTAGTGGTAGTGTCCCTAGTTCTGGAGCCAGAGTCCCAAAGTTGGAATCCAGTTTCTTACACTTGACTCGTCTGTTGAGTAAACTTGGAGAACCTACTTTATTTCTCTAATCATGGATGTTCCCAGCAATTCGATATTGGTTTCGACTTCCCAGGTTGTTGTGAGAATTAAGAGAAAATGCTAACAAAGCTAACCCTGAAATCCTGGCAAAAAGTACTCAGCTTGTTACTTTTGATCCTCAAAGTCCTAGGTAAGTGCCATCATCGCCATGTCAGATTCAGCCAACTGAAATGCAGGAAGCTCTAGCAAATTGGCTGGAGATTCCCCAGTGGAGACCAGACACTGAGACCTGAGTGCCCACAGCACCTACCTCCCTGCAGGTTGGTCAGCATGTTCTAAAAGCCCGATTCCCCCCCCCCCCCAAAAGCTCTTAAATACCAAGGGGCTTATTGGCATTGGGGAAGTGAAGGGTTCCTGTCCTGGGAATGTCTCTTAAGGCAAAGGATGGGGTTCGTGGAGGGTAGACAGGCTGCAGACACATCTGCTGCACTGTAAACGGGCACCTTAGCTGTTGATCTCCTGCAACACCTCAGGGACAAAGACATACCTCATACCTATTTTAGAGAAAATAAAACTGAGGCTCAGACCAGAAAAAGTGTTTTATCCCATCAGTGTCAATAATATTCAGGAATGTAGGATTCAAAACCAGGGTGCCTGATACAGAGTATGGGAGTCTGATTACTGCCCTACCACTTCCCACTGCACTGGGCTTTGGGACTTTAAACCCTTGCCCATTAGCATGCCATCTGATGCCCTTGAAGAGTCCTGTTCTAACCAAGGAACCCCCATGACAGCAAACCAGAAAAATAGAACACTACAAAGCAATGGCTTATTGTACTATCAAATGTCTAGACTTCTGTAATAGATTTAATAGTGCAAGTTAAAATTAAGTGCCCATTACATTATGCATAGCATAAACCAAGTGAAAAATATTAGAAAATAATATTCCAATACAAAAAAATTTATTCCATAAAGCATGAAAAGCACAAAAATGAGTGAAATTCCAACATGCATCTTTGTTTCACTGTCCTATTGTTAAAGAAAATTGCCAAAACTAATAGATTTGGCAGAACATCTGATCAGACTTTTTACCAAAGATGCAGAGGCAGCAAATACACATCTGAGAAAAGACTCACCATACCTCCTTAGAAAAATACAATCATTGAGGTAGCATGACAAAGTTATTTAAAAAGTTTAAAGAATGATTAACCAAACCAAATATCCTGTAGTAGATGGAGAAACTGAATCCCTCATACAATGCTGAAAGAATGCAAAAAGCTACAATCAGTTTAGATCACAACTTGCTAATCTCTATAAGTCAAACATTCACCTGCCCTCCAATACAAATGTTTTATTATGAGCTATTGACAAAGGTAAATGAAACTTATCTACATAAAGAATTATACACAAATGTTTGTACCAGATTTATTTTAAATAGTAAAAAATTACAAATAACTGAATGTCTGTAAACAAAGGAATGGATAAACTAATGGTAACATATTCAAAGATAAGATATTTCTCCGGGGGAAAAAAGCTACTAATATATCATTACTAAATCTCCAAATATTGATACAATGTATATAAAAGCAGAATCACATCATGTAAGTTTTAGAAAATGCAAAGTTATGTAAAGCTGTGAAAGGCAGGGGAAATTCTCTGATAAGTAGACATCATCTTTCCTCAATAATTTTTAACATTATGTACATGCAAAGGAACTCTTTCCTGAGTGAAATCTCTGAGTTTGTATGACACGTCTCCTAAAGCCTTCAACAAACCCATGGCATTTATGCAGATATTCTACAGTATGAGTTTGCTGATGTATAGAGTAGTTCATGGTTAAGCCGTTTCCATGTGCAGTGCATATATAGTTTCTCTCCATATAAACTCACAGATGTGCAATGCGCATGTTTTTCCCAATTGTCTTCACACACTGACTTGCATGTAAAGATTCTCTCTTGTATGAGTATGCCAATGTACATTGAGATGACTCTTCATGGTAAAGCCTTTATCACATTCATTGCACATATAGGATTACTACTTTTTTTATAGTGGCTGTGCCATTATTTATTTACATCCTGTATGTGTTGGCTAATGTCTGATGAGACTATTCTTCTCTGTGAAATGTCTCCCATATTCAGTATACATATAGCTTTTCTCCTGTATTAGCTGATATCTGATGAGATTACTCTTGAATGTAAAGCGTTTCCCACATTCATTGCAAATATACATTTTTTTCTGAGGTATGGGTTAGCTCATGTACAAGGAGATGTTTTATGCTGAAGCCTTTTACACATATACTGCAAACCTAGGGCTTATGTCTCATATGTGTTGGCTCATGTCTGAGGAGAGGGCACTTACTGGCGAAGCCTTTCCCACACACATTGCATACATAGGGTTTCTCTCCAGTATGGGTTTGCTGATGTAAAATGAGATTGTGTTTTGCTGAGAAGCATTTCCCACATTCACCACATATATAAGGTTTCTCTCCTGTATGACTTCGATGATGTTCACTTAGGTAGCGCTTATTGGTGAAGCCTTTCCCACACTTACTACACATAAAAGGTTTCTCTCCTGTATGAGTTAGATGATGCTCACTAAGAGTACGCTTCCTAATGAAGCCTTTCCCACACTCATTGCATACATAGGGTTTCTCTCCAGAATGAATTCTTTTATGTAAAAGGAGGTTGTACCTTGTTGATAAACTTTTCCCACATTCATGACAATTATGTTTCTCTCCTGTATGAGTCCGTTGATGTGAAACCAGCTGCACTTTGACTGGGAAGCCTTTTCCACATTCACTGCATACATAGGGTTTCTCTCCTGTGTGCATTCGCTGATGTATAATCAGACCACGCTTCACAGTGAAACCTTTTCCACATTCACTGCACATATATGGTTTTTCTGAACTATGAATTCGCTGATGTATAGTGAGAGCACGTTTCATGGAGAAGCCTTTTCCACACACATTACATACATAGGGTTTCTCTCCAGTATGAGTTCGCTGATGTCCAGTAAGGCAGCACTTCGTTGAGAAGCCTTTCCCACATTCACTGCATGTATAAGGTTTCTCTCCTGTATGCGTTCTCTGATGTATAGTGAGATTAAACTTTGCAGAGAAGGTTTTTCCACATACACTGCATCCATGGGGTTTCTCACCTGTATGAATTTTCTTATGTGTAGTAAGGCGACTCTTCTCAATAAAGCCTTTTCCACATTCACTGCATATATGAGGCTTCTCTACTGTATGAGTGTTCTTATGTAGAGTGAGTATAAACTTTGTAGAGAAGGTCTTCCCACATAGATTGCATCGATGGGGTTTCTCTCTTGTATGAGTTTTTTGATGGGTAGTGAGACTGAACTTTGTAGAGAAGATCTTCCCACATAGACTGCATTCATGGGGTTTCTTGCCTCTATGAGCTTGCTGATGATACATGAACCCAGACTTTTTGATGAACACTTTCCCACATTCACTACACGTATAAGGTTTCTCTTTCACGTGAGTTTTCTGATGTATATTCAACTGTGATTTCTTGAGGAAGGTTTTGTCACATTCAGTGTATTCACTTTGTTTCATTCTTGTGTGAATTCTCTGATGTTCAGTAAGCCTGGATTTTCTGGAGAAGGCTTTTCCACTCAGACTGCATCCATGAGGTTTGTCTCCAGTATGAACTGTCTGATGATCAATGAGCTCAGATATATTGATGAAGGCTTCCCCACATTCAATGCATATGTGGGCTTCCCCTATGGTGTGAGTTCTATGTTGCTGAATGACCTGGGATTTATTATTGATGGGTTTGGTATTGAGAGGCAATATAAACTGTTCATGGTTACTGTGCAGAATGGTTGTCTCACCTGCATTCAAATCAACAAAGTTAGGTAAGTTACAGCTTCTGTTTTAGTTTCCAAAATATGTATTTGATTTTAAAGGATGTTCACGTATCTCAAATAAATCACTATTGTGCTTTAATAGGATATGACCTTCACCCTTATCAACAATATTTGCAAACATATTATGTCCACAGCATCATTCCACATTTGGAATTAATGCTGACAAGGAACACCAACATTCCTAAGTTCTAGAAAGAAGAGAACAGTGAATCATCCTGTAATCTCTCCTAATCTTAGGTTAAGACAAAACTGTTTCTACAAACCTTACTTCATGTGAAATAATTATTTATTGATAATCATATGTGTTGTAGAATAAGAAATGTATTTGGTCTTCACCCACAGATCTTGACACTGAGCTTGTAAAACACTTGTAATTTCCTAAGTGTTAGGTGTATCTTTTGTTTTACATTAAAAAATAAGGCTTTCAATAACAACTGAGTTCATGTTAATGAAATGAGATAGCAAAAAATTTCTACACAGCCTCAGGATGGAGTTATTCACCAGAAAGAACAACTGATTAGAAGGCTAGGCTTTCAGCTCCATCCACTGACCTCTGGGAAAGGAGGAAGGGCCTAGAAATTAAAACTCTATAAAAACTCTTAACCAGATCTGATCAGCTTTCTTGGTTAGTGAACAAATCCGTGTGCCCAGTAGGTGGTTCATCCCAGTTCCATGGGGACAGAAGCTCTTGTATTAAGGAATCCTTCAGACCTTGCCCTATGTACCTATTCATCTCTACCCTTTATAATAAACAAGTAAACATAAGTATTTCTCTGAGTACTAAGAGCTACTCTAGCTTTAATTGATTGAACCCAAGGAAGGGCTCTCGAGAACTTCCAATTTATAGCCAGTTGGTCAGAAGAACCGATGACAAACTGGATTTGCGATGGATATCTGAAGGTGAGACAATCTTATAAGATGGAACTCTTAACTTGTAGGGTATGAGACTATTTCTAGGCAGATAGTGTCAGAATGGAGTTAAACTTGTAAGACACCGAGTTTTAATAATTGTAGGTACAGACACAAAAATAAAATAAAGGCAATCGAAGTCTGGGAAACATGGTAAAAGGAGCAATGGAGATGTTAGAGGCGAATGAAATCAAGATATATAGGGTGAGGCAAAAGTAGGTTTACAGTTGTTTATAAGGAAAATGATGCAATAATACATAATATAATAATGAACTCTGTGATTCACATACAACTGTAAACCTACTTTTGACATACTCTGTATTTATTTATTATTTTTTTAATCCTCACTTGAGGCTATGTTTTTAGCGATATTTTAGAGAGAGGTAGGGAGAAGGGGAGAGAATGATTGATCAGCTGCCTCCCACATACACCCCAAGGAGGAATTGAACACATAATCTTTCATTTACAGGATGACACTCCATCCACCTGGGCCACACTGGCCAGGGCAGCCCACTTATTGGCTCAATGGGGAAAGCAGATAGACGTTAATGAAAGTGAGGACTCAAGGTTACTCCAAGAATTGGGTGGCTTGAGCCAGTGGGTAGATGGAATGGCTCTTTGAGGCAAAATTTAAGATGGCTATTACATGTCCAAGTACAAAGATGAAGAAACTGGATTAATATAAAATCTTAAAAATGGTCTTATCTGAAAATAGCAAGATCTCATCAACATACACAAATTCTTGAAAGTAAGTACTAAATGACACTGTATTTTGAAACATGTAGGATAAAATTTGAAAGCACACGTAAAGTTTTGGAATACAGTAAGCCCTCAGAAGAGAAGCAATCACTGAGGACTGTGATCAGGTGCATACCTGCAGACCCAGGTGTACAGAACAAATACATGGAGAGCAAGGAAGTGGATCATCAACATCTGATTTCCAGAGAAGTGTAAAACCTATAGAGGGTTATGATGTACCAAAAACTTGCCATTTTTCCTCATTCTGCAGACAAACTAACTCTCCTAAAGTGCTAATTTCAAATTTAGACAAAAGCTTCTGTAATCAAGACCCTAATTAATTATATGGCTGTAATATACTCTACTACGTTCCTACATAAAAAGGGATGATCGGATGATATACAGTACAGTGATGACTCAGCAGGAATGGGTAACACCATTTCTGGACATTTAATTATTTTTTAATTTTTCTTTTTAATTGATTTCAGAGGGAGGGAGAGATAAAGACATTGACAGAGAATCATTGACCAGCTGCCTCCTGCATGCTCTCTACTGCGGATCAAGCCCCCAACCCGGGCATGTGCCCTGAATAGGAATCAAACCCGTGAACTCCCAGTGCATGGGACAAAGCTTAACCAACAGAGCCATACCAGCTTGGCTATTTCAGCACATTTTAAAGAACTAGCCTTGCCCCGCTGGGCATGGCTCAGTGATTGAGCATCGACCTAGGATCCAGGCGATCGGGGTTCAATTCCTGGTCAGGGCACATGCCTGGGTTGCGGGCTAGGTAGCCAATCAATGACTCTCTCATCATTGATGTTTCTATCTCTCTCTCCCCTCCTTTCCTCTCTCTGAAATCAACAAAGATATATTAAAAAAAAACCAAAAAACAAAAAAACTGGCCTTGACTGATTTTTAAAATATAACCTCTGATTTCCTGTAATATCCTGCCTAAGTATCTACTTATGCCTAAAATTTCAGGCGACACCATGTAGTTTATGTGAACAATGCGATTTATGGCATGTGACTATTTTAGTGTGTCTTAGACTTTGTGCAACAAAACCTTCTGATTTTAAGGGCCTACACAAATTATCTGGGTCAGCTTCCCTGGCTGGCAATCCTTCCACCTGTTAGCAAACACTGTTCTGGGGGAACTCAGAAATTTTTTAAGATGATAAATATTTATTATCTATTTCTATGGGTCTGGAGTACCAGCATAGTGTAATTGGGTCCTTTTCCCAGGGTCTCAAGAATACATGAAGATATTAATGCCAAAGCCATGATCTCATCTGGAGCTGGGTACCTCTGTCAAGCTCACTGGTTCTTGGCAGAATTCAGTTCCTGTGGTTGTGGAACAGAGGCCCTCAGCCCCGAGTTGGCATGCTGTTTCCTGATAGGTGACCCTCTCAACAGCACAACAGTTTGCTAGAAGGGTAATAGAAGAGCACCTCTCTCAATTCTGCATCTTGGCTCTTAATTTTAGACACTTTTAAAAGGCTCACCTGGATTAGATCAGGGCAATTTAGACCTTTTTTCCTTTTTTTAATAAAATCTTCACCAGGGGATAGTTTTTCCATTGCTTTTTCAGAGAGTGGAAGGGGGAAATAGAAACACTAACGTGAGGGAGACATATCGATTGGTTGCCTCCTGCACCTGCCGAACCAGGGCCAGGGATAAAGCCTGCAACCGAGGTATGTGTCCCTGGCCAAAATAGAACCCAGGACCCTTTAGTTTGCAGGCCGATGCACTAACCACTGAGCCAAACCAGCTAGGGCAATTGAGCCTTTTTCATGTGACTCCTGGATTCTTTCCTATGCAACTTTTAGCTTTGATAATTTATTTTTTATTTTTTTATTTTAAAGATATGTTTATTGATTTCAAAGAGAGGAAAGCAGGGGGAGAGAGAGAGAGAGACAGACAGAAACACCAATGATGACAGAGTCATTGATCGGCTGCGTAGCCCGCAACCTGGGCACGTGCCCTGACCGGGAATCGAACCCTGATCCCCTGGATCCTAGGTTGATGCTCAACCCCCGAGCCACGTCCGGCCAGGCAGGTTTGATAATTTAATTTCTATTGTTTTACTGTCACAAATTGTAACCATGAGTTTAACAGTACACTTTCCTCCCTGATAATGACCACCTTCTACATTGTAGGCAAAGTGATCCATTTTAAGAATTAGTTAAATAAAGGCACTTCTCTATTCAAAAGTCATTAATGGTTTCTCACCTCAATTGGAATGAAAGCAAGGTCTTCAATGGCCTCAATAAGTAGTGTGTGACCTACATCCAAATACCCCAAGCTGCCACCTCACTGTCCTTATCTGCAGTGATTTTTCCTCTTGCTCATTACCCTCTATTCAGACAAGCTTCCTAGACGTTCCTCAAACACATTCCAGACTCACCCCTTTGAACTTCCTATCATCTCATGTTTGGAAAACTCCAGCGAGCTGACTCAGATCCCTTATCTATGTTCTCAAAGGCACCTTATCAAAGAGCCATTCCAAATCCTAAAAGCACAATTTGGGGATGAACAACCACTGTGCCACTGGATGTATTAATTTTCCTTACAGCAATTTTTACCCTAAGCTGTATGTTTATTATTGATTATATAGTACTTCTGCTGAGAACCAAAGTAATATATAAAGATTAGGAACAAGGTCTATTATATTTAAAAATCTTCTTTGTACTGCTGTTGGTTTAAAAAATATTAGGCTGTCATTAGCAAGTTTTAAAAGGAATAAAGTTATCATCTCTACTGTAGGAGGCAATCACAAGTATTGAACACATTAAGGAGTGTTTAGGAAACACACAGAAACTTTCTAATCAAGACGATAGCAGATCACAAAGATCACTAAAAAAACTGCAATTCCATATGACAGGAACCTTGGTTACCTGTGAATATGTGTCATCAGGCTAGGGTGGGAAAGTATTCAATTTTATTTTTACATCCTAGCAATAATCAAAAAATGCAATCAGTTAAACAATTCCATTTACTACATAATAAAAAGAGAATCTTGCTGGTTTGGCTCAATGATTTCAGCCAGTGGACTGTAGGTCCCAGGTTCGATTCTGGCCAAGTGCAAACTCCAACCCTGGCCTAGTCGGGGCATTTGCAGGAGGCAACCAATCGATGGGTATCTCACATCAATGTTTCTTTCTCTCTCTCCTTTCCACTCTCTCTGAAAAGGAATGGAAAAAATAACCTCGGTTGACAATAAAAAAAAGAAAAACAACCAATTTCATAATTAGAAATAAATTTAAGAAAGGGAAGTGTAAAACTGTTATTCTGAAACTGATAAAACATTGTTGGAAAAAACTGAAGACCCAATTAGATAGAAAGAAACCCAATGATCCCGGATTAGGATCTACAATATGGTTAAAATGGGAATAGTACTCAATTAGGATGCAGATTGAAAGGACTCACTATCAAAGTCCTGTTTTGTGGGGTTTTTCTTCAGAAATTTACAAGCTGATTCTAAAATTGAAATAAATATGTAAGTATTCAAAAGTCAAAATCATTGGGAAAGAGAAGAACAGAGTTGGCAGATACACTCTTTCCAATTTCAAAACTTACTACAAAGCTAAAGGAATCAAGGCCACGATGAGACTGCATGTATAAAATGTTCCAAAGTCGATTGTGGTAATGGTTGCACAACTATATGAATATACTAAAAACCAATTGAGTATATAATTTAAATGGCTAAATTGTATGGTATGTGAATAAAATCTTAAGTTTGGGCTGCAACTCATATAGCATGTTAAGCTCTTTTCTTGTTCATAAAAAAACCCCACAAAAATAGTACAGACCTTTAAAGAGCAGAGTTCAATAGGGAAAATTTTTTTAAAAATAAGTAAAATAAATAAATAAACAAGAGAGCTCCATGTGTTGGAAACAACCCAGGTGATACCAGAATGAATCGACTTTGAAGTGTTTAGTGTGGAAAAAGAAATTGCATGGAAAAAAGGATGGAGGGAAGGTGATTCCTGCTCTCACACACACAAAATGAGGAGTCAGAGGCCAGCTGTCATATCTATGAGTAAAACACAGACGAAAGAAGTGTACAGTAGACAATATTGAGGGAGGAGTCAAGTTTGGAGTCCATTTCACAGAACAGAAATAAGTTAACTCATGGGAATTGAGGAAACCTTTAAGAGTGATGAGAACTGAGTATTAAGAATTTTGTGGTGCCCGGCCGGGCGTGGCTCAGTGGTTGAGCATCCACCTAGGATCTAGGAGATCCGGGTTCAATTCCCGGTCAGGGCACATGCCTGGGTTGTGGGCGCGATCTGCAGTCAGGGGCATGCAGGAGGCAGCGAATCAATGACTCTCTCATCATTGATGTTTCAACTCTCCCTCTCCTCCCTTCCTCTCTCTGAAATCAATAAAGATACATTAAAAAAACAACAACAAAAAAACTTTGTGGTAAGGAGGGCAAAAAACGACATAAATGCACTGGGAAAAATAGGTTATTATGGGGACACAGCATCCAAGGTGGGATTGGATGTTATGCAGGGAAATCATTATTTCCAAACGGGGTACAAAGGCCCAGTAGCAAGAAAAAAGTGATGAATTCAAAGTTGTTTGCAGAGAGGCCTGGAAAGTGGATTTTCATAGCAAGAGAGTTGATAACACAGGCAGAGACAGTGGTTGTGGACAAAGATTTGAGAATCCTTGGAAGAAAAAAAACACAAACAAAAACAAGGTGCAGATAAAATAAGCCAGGGACAGAGCTCAGAAGAGAAAAAAGGGGGATGTTTTCCCCTAAACTTCTACAAAGAAGTGCTTTGAGTTTCCGCATTTACTGTATCAGCTCTGACACTTTCTCTGGCTAGATTATGACCTTCTGGCTGCCCACCTTGCTGGTTCTCACCCACTCACCTGGAGAGACCAGACTGTAGAGCTCATCCTGTACTGTCCATGGTTCTTCCCCTTGATCCAACTTGGAAATTGTGTCTGGTTTCCTGACTTGATACCCTGCTCGTGAAAATGACAGAAGAATTAGACATATTGAATTGGACTGGGGCCTGTCAAGAAGGGAGAATGGTACATTTTAGAAAATGAACGGGTTTCATATCCATAACACAGAGACTTTTTCTCTCCAGAGAAGGGACACTATACTCTCGTCTCGGGCAAGAGAAGGATGTCAGATTCTATTTCAGGGAACTATAGTTATTCTGAAGAGTTAAGCAGCTCAGAAAGGATAAGCCACTAACGGGGCACCTCCTGAGTGACACAGGGGAGGTGTCCTCACCCACTGACTCCAGGTGGCTGTAGTTCTCCAATGTCACATCCTTGTACAGGTTCTTCTGATCGGGGTCCAGGAGCTGCCACTCCTCTGAGGTGAAGTCCACAGCCACATCGTGAAATGTCAGGGGATCCTGCAACAACTCCATGCTGTTTAATGGTGTGATGTCCTTTAGATGACATGGAAGAAATGTTAGTCTTTCTGCTCATTTTCACTTTATAGGCTGCATCTATACAGCAAGTGCGGTTTTATTTTAATATATAGTTGAATAATCACATGCCTAGTAAGATACTATTTGTAATAGCACATTCAGTCATCCATGCGTGCATCCATTAGATGTTTCTATAATGTGAAGAAGTTAAATGTACTTGTTAATCTAAAAACACTACATTCATATATTTGAGAGACAGAAAATATATGTATATAAGTATACTTTTTAGATTAATGGTTGTGGCTTTTTCTAGGCCTCTACGAATCTATCAATAAAGAAAAGGGTAAAGCAAACCCGAAGTCACCTGAGCCTGGAGCATTTTCTTCTGTTCCCTGAAAGGAGCTGGCACCAGGGAGGCTCTGTCTTGCTGTGTCTGGTTCGGCTCTAAGTTTCTGTTCAGAAATCTGTCTTCAGTCAGGTGTGTCCCTGAAAATGCTGATACTTAACTCTGCAACTTCTTCCTGTTTCTCATGAGTATTGCTCCTGGTGTACATGTAAGAAATGTTCAAAACTGTAGGAAATTTCTATGAGTTTATTTGAGCCAAACTGACGAAAATTTCCCAGACGAAAAATAACAGATTGAGAAAATGCTCTGGAGAAGGGCAGTTCTGCACCTTTTATACATTTGAAGAGGAAGACATGAGAGGGTTACCTGAAATCTGCTGGGGGGAAATAAGGGAGGTGGGAGAAAGCCAAAGGGAAACCTCTGACGTTGGATGGAGTAAAAGGAATGAATGCATTTCTTACCGAGGTGGGAACAGGATAGTTCACAGTGAACACAATACCGACTATCGCTCTGTAGTGCCCTGATGGGTGTGGCATAGAAGAATTTAACCTGACATTCCAAAGGTACATTATATCCTTCATGTAAAACAAAACAATGGACAGGCTTAGTTAAGGCACAGAGTGACCTTTGTTAAGAAAGATTCCAGTCTAGGACATGACTACCCAACATTACTTGCTTTTAGCTAGAAAGTTTTAATTTTAGAACATCTTTTGTGATTACTTTCAGCCTCTGGGTTTGTAAGGCCACCAAGCAGGCCTCTTCTGAGCTTGTCAGGCTTAGTACGTGACCCCTTTTTTGTCCATACTGGGGAGTTAGAGCCTGTGGGTTGAGAAGAAAAGTCAACGAGAGGTACGTTTCCTCTGGGACCCCTGCTCCAGAGCTCCTGATCGCAATGACCACAGTCTCTCTGATGTCCCTTTATTTGGTCTCCTGGAAGTATTTATTCTTCAGGCCAATAAAACCTTAGGTTCTAAATGTGGCGTAGGTGTTCCTTTATTGTCTGGAGTTTAAGTGAGGTGACAGTGAAGATGAGAGACATGGGTGTGCTCTTCCACGAAGTAACATGCGCACGCCTCCCCCAACCCTTCCTCCACAGGCGTGCACCTCTGAAACTGTAAGGGACCTCAGGAGGCATGAAACCAGGGCATCAATGGGCAGTGGCAGTTCCTCCCAGACAAACTCCCTGAACTTGTCCCCAAGACCCCCTTTTATCTGTCTTCTTAGGGACTCAAAGTAGCCCCACTCAGTCCTCTCCTGTTATCCTAGGCCCTTCCTTTTTCACTGTCCTGTTTAATAAGTGCCCTCTAAAATGAAAAATAATAATTTTAAAAAATGAGGGAAATGACACTCTAGGGGAAGAATAATTTTTCCTTCTTTTCTTCTAGGTTCTTTGGCTGGTCTAATAATTAAGCTAATATTGAGACAGGCTAGTAAGCCAGGACAAGCAGAACAGGGAAACTGAGGTTGATAGCTTACAACCATCTAGTAAATCACAAAATCCTATCTTCAGTAACCAAGGCCACTTAAAGAATAACTCATGCTTTTTCCTCCCCCCCCCCCAACTCTAAACTCTGAGGGATTCCATAAGGCTTGGCAACCAGGGAGCAATGGGCAGTGGCAGCCCATTTTGTCTGACTTCTTAGTGAGCCAAAGCAGCCCCATCTAGGCCCTCTCCTGCTGCTTCTTCTATCTTAGGCCCTTGTTTCACCAAACCCAGCTTTAATAAACATCCTCTAAAAATCATCTGGGCAGCACGGCTGGTGTGGCTCAGAGGTTGAGCATCAGACCTGTGATCCAGGAGATCCTGGTTTGATCCCAGTCAGGGCACATGCCGGGGGTGCAGGCCCGAACCCCATCAGGGGGCGTGTGGGAGGCAGCCGGTCAATGACTCTCATTGAGGTTTCTCTCTCCCCCTTCCTCTCTTTGAAATCAATAAAAATATATTTTAAAAAATAATAAATAAAAGTTACCCGGTCACATATTGTGACATCTTTCCTGCATGAAGTCAAGACCCCACACACATCAGCCACCACAGGCAGGCCCCCTCAGGCCCAAGCCCCACCAAGGCTCATTTCTTTCCTATAACATTTCCAGAGGACCAAGGCAGTCCCGCTTAGGCTCTCCTGTTGCATCCACTATTCTAAGCCCTTCCTTGTTTCACCATGCCCTTCTTTAATAAACATAGTTTCAAAAATAATTTGGACTGGTGTTGTGAAACCTTTCTTGCATGAAGTCAAGAACCCAGACACTGCCAGCCAGCCAGCCACTGGTAGACCTGCTAAAGGCCAGGATTTTTTTCCTCCGGTAACAATATAACACAGATTAAATGGGGGGTAGGGGGGGAGAATCAAAAAGTTAAAACATGTATACCCCCATATACATGGAAGTGACCCAGGAAAGCGGAGTAACTGGCCAAATTGGCAAATGCCATCATCTGAAATACCACCTTCACCTGAAGTCAAAAAGTGTGGGAGGTGGAGTCACTTAGCAGAGATTATCCAGAAAAACACAGTAAACAAGCTTAAGGTTCTTCTGCAAATGTTAAATCCCGCTTCCGCCACTGATTGTTAAAGCAGTTTAGTCACAGTGAAGGAGAAAAGCCCTTACAGGTGAGGCTGCTCTTACAAATGTAAATATCCCTCACAAGCCGCAGCTTCTAGGTTTTCTCCCAGGGCTTCAGATTCTTCAAATTAACAAGCCTAAAATAACCAATATTTCAAAGTCGCATATTTTTAGTGTGGCAAAATGCTTCCCTTTAAACTCAAGGAGTTATGTATTTAAAAGAGAAGATTGTCTCCCAGAACCGACTACCAGATTTTCACATACATAGTTAGAACTCTACCATGTACCTATGCTCATAGGTAGTTCAAGCACTAGCAATGGGAGCTGGAACCACCACGGTTAACTAAGATGGACCAGGACTTACTAATACACTGGGATATGGGTCACCTTGCCAGAGGGATGGATATTAAGTAAAATCGAGATTCTGTTAGCAAAGGAAAACGTATGAATGTATGTCAGGCAAATAAGCAAGAGTGTCCCCTGCTATCTATATATTAAGAGCTGAGAGCAGGCGCTGGCAAACATTTTCTGAAAGAGACAGATTAACATTTTCCAATTTGCAGACCAAAATGTCTGCCACAACGACCCAATCCTGCCTTTGCAGAGCCAAAGGTGCCACAGAGGATACATGACAAATAGGTGTTGCTAGTTTAGTCCCTGGCTCTGTAGTCAAATGGTGGATTAAAGGTTAAAATCAGATGGTTTGGCCCGGCCAGCATGGCTCAGTGGTTGAGCATCGACCCATGATCCAGGAAATCGCGGTTGGATTCCAGGTCAGCGCACAGCCCAGGCTGTAGGCTGTGCAGGAGGCAGCCCATTAATGACTCTCATCATTAATGTTTCTCTCTTCCTCTCCCTTCCTCTCTCTGAAATCAATACAGACATATTAAAAATAAAATAAAATCAGATGGTTTGAAACTAGTGCCCTGGGCCCTGCTGCCTTCCCTGCAGCCGCCGAGGCCTCGGCCTTCACCAAGCCCCGGGGCCCGGGCGCCCCAACTCCGCCCCCACGATCCTCCGGGACCGGACCCCGGTCACACCTCCTCGTTCACCGGAAACCCGGGCAGGCGCCCCGCGACCCCGACCCCGCCGGCCCGGCGCCACTCGCCGCCTGTTACACCCCCAGCCTGAACCCCACGCCGCGGTCACCTTAAATGCCACGCGCACCCCCTGCAAGTGGGGTGACCCGCAGGACCCCGCGCCCGGACAGTCGGGACAAGGGCGTTAGCTCCACAGACGCCTCAGCTGCGCCCCGGGCCCCCGCGACCTCGCACACGCGCGCCCCGTTCCCCTCAGTGCTTCTAGTCCGGCTTCCCCAGGTCCCATTAACTAGCTCCGCCCGGGCGCGGCTGCCCCCCTGCGGCCCCGGGACCGTCCCACGCTCCGCACACCAGCACGCCCACTCGTCACCGAGAGAAACAAAACTATAGTGACAAAAAACACACACACAACCCACACAAAAAAAACCCACAACTTTTGGGGATGAGACCCCCACACTGACCTGAATTCCTCTCCAGACCTACATAATGGGCTCAAACTCTGCAGTCTCCGGAACCACCTCGGCGCTGGCACCCGTCCGGCTCGGTCTGCAGCAGCCCACGAGGATCCGAGGATTTTGAGAAAACGCGGCCGACGACTGCTGGTGACGACTTCCGGTCTTCGTTGGCAATATGTCCGCGCCCAAGAGTCGGTGGCGCCATGGGGGCCGCCATGTTGGGACACGTGATTTCCGTACAGAAGGCAAACGGAAACCAATGGCAAGCTTCTTGCACATAATTTCGTGCAGGAAGTGGTTTTTAAGGACAGAAAAAGATTTGGTCAGTGTGAGGCTGTCCATCACCAATCAGGGAAAAAGAGCGGCTGGGACGAAGTGAAGTTGTCATGGGGATGGGGCCTCAGAGAAAGGCCACTGAAAGGGAAGCCAGCAAAAGCCAGGAACCAGTGAGAAAGGCGCAACCAGAACTAAGAATCCAAAATTATTAAGGCCCATTGCTCTTTGTACAAGGTCCCAATATCAGCCAATGGGGTAAGTCTTTGCAACAAAAGATGCTGGGATAACTGTGTGTCTGTTTGCAGAAAAATAAATTGAGGCCCTTAACTCCAACCTAAACAAAAATCAACTTACAATAGATCACAGATCTAAGTATGGGATGAAACTATAAAACTTAGAGAAGAACCTGAGTTAGCCACTAAGAGAAGGCACTAAAGGATTAGCCACAAAATAAAAAATAATAAATTGGACTTAATTAAAATTTGAAACGTTTGTACTTCTAAGCATAACATTTAAGAAAGTGAAGAGTGTGCTGTCTGGTGTGAAATAATGTTCAGTCCCCATGCAGACACTGTCATGGCATCAACAGATGAAATAATCGTTATTTCCCAGCAAGGCAGTGAGATCCTGGGATATAAATCTTTATCACAGGTTCAGATGCTCACTTTCAACACCTTCAATGGTGCCAACATTGTAACCATCTTGGCAACGAATGTAAATTTGCTAAGTAATCATATTCCCAGATACATGTCATAGTCTTAGAAAAAATAGACAACATCCCAGAAAATAGAGTAAGAAATATTATGTAAATTATTTTCTGGTGTTGGAACACAAATAGAGAGCCATATGGGATTTATTCCGAGGAACGAGAAGGCCTGGTGCCATCCCATCCGCTTGCTTTGGGGCTGCCTAATATGTTGCCTCCATGCTTCCTCTACACGTGTCTGGAGTATTCTTGTCTCCACCTCTGAGCAAACACACTGGGCCTCCTGAAGTTCATTCTAAGAGCTTTGCTCCCCAGGAATTGAAGAGCATGAAGACTGTGTGTTTTATTAAGTGAGTGAAACTTAGTGTCTTTATAGCAATTGCTGGCTATGAAGTTTGACCTTACAGAGCATGCGTTACAAATGGATTCTGTAGGAGTATTTTACTTACCTGTTTTTGATGAAGGTGGGTGATAAAACTTCCTACTGGATGGAGTGAAAGAAAGACAATAAATAGGCCAATAAAATATTGTAAAATACAAATAGCAGCACAATCAGTAAAGAATCTCAAAGCTAAGAAATGATAATGATCTTAGAATTCATTGAGTGAAGTTTGGACTGTGCCTGAAACTGAGGTAACACCAGGTCTATGCTTAGGGGCTTTTAGCTGTGACCATCATTATTATTCTCTTTAAAATGACCTACATTTAATTTGTATTATATACATTGTAGCCTAAAAAGTGTATTTATATCTGTTAACTGGAATCTGGAGTAAGGGTCTCAGTTGTGGCCCGAGTGTGCTGGGCACTGGGGTCAGGGTTAAAACAAACAAACAAACAAACAAACAAACAAACAAAAAACTCTGTTCCAATACAAAGATCCCTCGTGCAGACAAAAAGAAACTGCAGTCCTGGCCGATTTGCTCAGTGGTTAGAGCATTGGCCAGTGGACTGAAGGGTCTTGGGTTCGATTCTGGTCAAGGGCAGGTACCTCAGCTGTAGGCTTGATCCGCGGCCCTGACTTGTGTGGGAGGCAACCAATTGATGTGTCCCTCTCACACTGATGTTTCTCTCTGTTTCTCTCTCTCCCTTCCACTCTCTCTGAAAAAGCAATGGAAAAAATATCCTCAGTTGAGGATTTAAAAAAAAAAAGAAAAGAAACTGCAGAGACAACATGGGTTCAGAATACGGTCTGGACCGCAGGGAACACATGGTGAGCACTATTGTCTCGTACAGACACTCTGCAGAGGACAGAATAACGTCAGCAGTGGGGCCCCTGCATGGAGGAGAGGTGAGCACTCACCCAATGAGACCAGATGCTGCAGGTGTCCAAGATCACTTCTGAATATGAGGTTCCAAAATTTACACCCAGTTTTCCCCTATCCCGCAGGGTGACTGTCAGAGCCAGACTCTAAGAGACAGACTGAGGCCCCAAGCTCACCTCAGTGGATGGGATCATAGCCTGTTGCCCAAAAAGGTGGGTGAAGGTGCAGAGACCCTGCCCAAATCGCCGCGGTCTCTGGAGGGTCGTTCTCCAGGCTGGGCTCAAATAAAGGCTGACAAATGGCAGTTCAGACTCAATGAAGGCTTCCCTGCAGAAACCACTGTAGCTGACAGATGATGCTGTTCCAGTAAAGACTGAGGGGCAGGGGGGAAGTGCTCTGACATTTTAGAACAGGGGAGAATCATAATTGCAATGGAAAAGCAGCTTCAGCTGAGCCTCCCCGGCCCTCAGTGTCCGTGCCCCAGTGAGGGCCTCACAGTAGCGGTAGACAGTGTCCCTAGTTCTGGAGCCAGAGTCCCAGGTTGGAGTCCAGCCTCTTATATCTGAAACTTGTCTGTTGAGTAAACTTGGAGAACCTACTTCATTTCTCTAATCATGGATGTTCCCAGCAATTCGATATTGGTTTCAACCTCCCAGGTTATTGTGAGAATTAAGACAAAATGCTCAAGAAAACTAACCCTGGAACCGACAAGTACTGTTTGTTACTTTTATTGATCCTCAGAGGGCAAAGTAAGGGCCATCATCACCATCATGTCCCATTCAGCCAACTGAGATTCAGGGAGCTGTAGCGACGGGTCATTGGGTTCTGAACAGCCACATTTCTTTCTCGAAGGCACCCCAAAACACAAGGCCTTGCCAGTACTTGGGGGAGAGAGTGGGGCCTGGTGTGAGAATGTCTGTGCAGGCAGAGGAAGGCACTGTGGAGTACAGGCAGGCTGCAGGCACCGCGGCAGCGCTGTGATTGGGCCCCTTAGCTCTTGACCTCCTCCAAGGATAAAGACATATCTTATCCCCATTTTACAGAGGAAGGAGATGAGACCCAGATTTGAGGGAGGGGTCATCTCGCTGTGAGTCCCAATGAAATTCAGAAACCTGGGATTCAAATCCAGGGTGCCTGACCCGGGGCATGGAGGGCCTGATCATTCCGCTCCTATTTCATTGTGCACTGGGCTCTGGGACTCAAAAACCTTGTCCATCCGCATGCCATTGGGTCCCCTTGAGAGTCCTGCTCCAACCTAAGAACCACCATTATAGGGGGCCAGGAAAATGGGAGAGCACGACAAAGCAAGGGATTACTGTACTATTAAACGACGGCACTTCTCAAACTGATGGAGAATGTTAACATTGCGGGTTAAAATTAAGTGTTCATTACATTGTGCAGAGCAAGAAAATTTTGAAAAATATTACAACTATCCCAATATAAAGAACATTTATTGCATAAAGCAAAAAAAAGGCACAAAGTGAGTGAAATTCCAAGATACATCTTTGTTGTTTCCCTGTCCTTTTGATTAAAAAAATTGCCAGGAATCATAGCAGCTTAGGCAGAACATGTGATCAGACATTTTACCAAAGATACAATGATAGCAAATATAAATCTGAGTAAATCTTCATCATAAAGGTTACAGCTGTCTGGATAATAAAATAGTAGAGTCTTAATCCATCTGTCCAAACATAAGGTACAAGTGACTGTGGATGAAAGAGGAAAACATATAAATAGCTTAATAAAAAATTATGATAATACATGTAGAGTTTTTCAGTTGGCTGGCACACTGGTTCCCCTCAGACCGTTCCTTGTCTAGTATGAGACATTTTCTGTTCCTAATTGGTGTTGCTGGTTTAATATTGTTGCTTTTGTTCCTGGTATGTAAATGTTATACTAGATGCAGAAAAACAAAACTTAAGCAATAAAAAGACTCTGGTCATTAGTCAAAAATTAGAAATACTCCAGAATATTTTTTATAAGGACATATATAGAACCTGACTGCCTCCCATTTACCTGCCTTTCTTACTATTTATAATAATTTGACCTTGAATGCCATCTAAGGTTATGGTCTTGCCCCATCCCCAGTGGTCCACCCTGTTCGGCAAGACAAATGCTGACCCTGAGACTTCTTAGTAATGAGCCTTCCTAGCACCATGGGACCTTATTATCTGACCAAAAGATTGGTCATCAATGTACCCTTTGGATTGATTTATGACCAAAAGGGGACTGTGTGGACAAAAAGGGGCCACATACTAAACCTGAAAAGCTCCAGGCAGGCGTGTGTGGTGGCCTGGAAACTCCGAGACCAAAAATAACCACAAAGGATGGTCTGAAATTAAAACTTTGTAACTAAAAGCAGTCTATGGTGGGTAGTCATGCCCTAAGGCAGTATTTTTCCTTCACAAAGGTTAATTTTCACCCTAACTAAGCCGGTTTTCTTTTGCATCTGAGATAATGTAGCTGAATAACACATGCCTTTGTAAAACAAAGTAATTTCCCTAGTTTCTCCCTTTTCCGGGGCCTCAATACACCAGGGCAGAGACCAGGAATCTTCTCATTGTTATTGATATATTGTTAACTGTTGACTATTAACTATCCTGTACTCACCTATGTAAAAGAAGTATGTGTCTATCATTTTACTTTTTATCTAATCCCAGAGGTTTCCCCGCTTTTTCTCCCACCTCCCTAATCGGTCACTAACAGATTTCATGTGACCTAATTATGTCCCCTCTTTTGATTGAAATCTATAAAGCAAGGTGCAAAACTGCCATTCTCCGGAGCATTATCTCAAGCCATTGAGGTTCAGGCTTCCAGGCAACTATCCACAGTTTGGCTCAAATAAACTCATAAAAATTCTTAAAACACACACACACACACCAAAATAACCCACCAAAAAAATGTTACAATGAACAGATGAAGGGATACAATGCATGAGGTCTGGGAGGGTCCCAAGCACAGGAGCTTCTGTCTCCATGAAGTTGGGGTACATCACCCTCCCCGTAGTTGGATGTATTCTCCACCTGGAAGCTCTCTGAGTACCCTCCTATGGGGAGGTTTATGGACCCTTCCTCGAGTAGGCATGATTGATCTTAAACTATTTCCAGGCCCTCCCCCCTCTGTAAAGATGTGGGGTGGAGCTGAAAATTCAGACCAGAGTCCTCTCAGAACAAAAAAGGCTTTTCGTGCTGTTGTCACTTAGAAATTTACAAGGGTGTCAGGCGCTCTGTGCCAGGAGCCAGGCCCTCTCCACTCTCTAAATGTGTGGGGTGGAGCTGAATGTTTTTCTTATATCTCACAAGGTCAAATAGCCAATCTCAAAGGATACGTGATAAATAACTCAATTTTTCTAATATTACATAAATGACAAAATTAGAGGTACACAGAGAGCTGTGACGCCAAAAACTAGGGTAGGGGAAAGGATGTGACTGAAAAGGTAGCCTGAGGGAGTTTGTGACAAAAAAAAAAAAAAAATTCTGAATTTCTACTGTGGTTAAAAGAAACTACATATGTGATAGTTTCCTTAAAGTATACATAACAAAACAAACAAAAACTACTGGAAATACAAATAAATCCTGTAGTTGATGGCACTGTAACAATTTCACTTTCCTCTATTTGATACTGAACTGTGACTATGTAAGGTTTTACCTTTGGAAGTAGATACATGAAGGGCATTTAGAAAATCTCTAGAAAATTTCAGTTTTTGTGATGCTAAACTTATTTCAAAAGTCAAAGTTAGAAAAAAACGTATTTATATTACTCTTATAAACCACTTGAAGCTAGTTATAAACTTGGTAAAACACATTAAAATATGTTATCCTTATAAATGAATATATTGTTTCATTTTCAAGTACTTCAAGTACTCTGAAATAACACAAGCTTGGAACGAAAGAACTGCAAAAGTTAATTACATAATGAAACAGGCATAGACCATTCCTGTGTTGTATATATTAAAATTTAATTCAGGATGAGAGTAACTGCCAGTGTTTAAAACATATAAAATCAAAGGCAAGGTAAGTAGAAATATGGTTGAAGGTATCCTGTCCACAATTGCTTGGGAGGTGTATTATCTGTTCAGACTTGTGACAGAATGGTTTTTCATTCAAGCTTTTTTCCTTCATTAAGTTCTCTAAGGTTTTGCAAAAGAGCACCAAATTGAATGTGTTCACGAGTTATTTCTGCATGAACTTCTGGCAAATAATAAGGCAACAGAAATTACTGCAAACTGTGCCATATTCCTGCCAGGGAAAAGTATTTCTCTAGTGTGAACTGACATCTATTGAGGTCTTATTTTTGGACAGATGCTTTCCCACAATTAGAACTATTTATCCATTCATAATCTTTGATGATCATATATAATAGGGTCTACTTACCACTAAAAAATTTCCTCATCTGTCACATTCATAGGATTTACCTCAGAATACACTTTTTAGGCATATAATGTCCTAAAATATTTTCACCAAGGCTGATTGTATCTGAGATGTTTTGTAAACTTTTTCAATATAAAATATGAGGTAATTGATCAATACAATACCACATTCTTTGCATTAATTTATTCTTTTTTTCTCTCTTTTTGCTTTAAGTTATTCTCCATTTCATACTATTATCTTGAGGGCCTACAAAAGGCACCAGGCTTTCCCCAAAGAAACTATCTGTGAAACCTCTTATGTTTCACAACAACTGACAAGTGGGCAAAAGCTTTCCCACAATTGCTGCACCCATATAGCCTCCTTCCTGTATGTTTTCTTTGTTGAACACTGAGTTTTGACTTTGCAGTGAAGGCTTTCCCACATTCATTACATTCATAAGGTTTCTCTCCCATGGGTAGAGATAATTTTTGCTGAAGGAGTATGTCCCATTCAATACATGGAAAGGAAGTGTTTCCTGAGTGAAATCTCTGATGTTGTATGCGGCATGTCTTCTTCCTTAAGCCTTCATCACATTCATTGCATGTGTAGGCGTTCTCTGCAGTTTGAGACTGCTGATGTATACCTATAGTACTCTTCATAATGAAGCCTTTCCCAAATTTATTGCACATACACAGTTTCTATTAACTATGAGTTTGATGATGTAAAGTAAGCTCAGTCTTCATGGTGAAGCCTTTTCCACACACATTACATACATAGGGCTTCTCTCCTGTATGTTTCAGCTGATGTCTAATGAGATTACACTTCGCTGTGAAACCCTTCCAGCATACACTACATATATAAGGTTTCTCTCCTGTATGGGTCCGTTGATGCACAATCAGCTGCATTTTCACTGGGAAGCCTTTTCCACATTCACTGCATACATAGGGTTTCTCTCCTGTGTGCATTCGCTGATGTACAATCAGACGGCTCTTCACAATGAAGCCTTTTCCACATTCACTGCACATATATGGTTTTTCTGAAGTATGACTTCGCTGATGTACAGTGAGATCACGTTTCATGGTGAAGCCTTTTCCACACACATTACATACATAGGGCTTCTCTCCAGTATGAGTTCGCTGATGTCCAATAAGGCAGTGCTTCATTGAGAAGCCCTTCCCACATTCACTGCATAAAAAAGGTTTTTCTCCTGTATGAGTTCTCTGATGTGTAGTGAGATTAAACTTTGTAGAGAAGGTCTTCCCACATAAACTGCATCCATGGGGTTTCTCTCCCGTATGAGTACGCTGATGTGCAATAAGGCGGCTCTTCTCAATGAAGCCTTTCCCACACTCACTGCATATATAAGGCTTCTCTCCTGTATGAGTTTTCTGATGTATAGTGAGACTGAACTTTGTAGAGAAGGTCTTCCCACATAAAGTGCATCCATGGGGTTTCTCTCCTGTATGAGTTCGCTGATGATAAATGAGCCGAGACTTTTTGGTGAACGCTTTCTCACATTCACTACATGTGTAAGGTTTCTCTCTCATGTGAGTTTTCTGAGGTATATTGAACTGTGATGTCTTGAGGAAGGTTTTGTCACATTCAGTACATTTGTACGGTTTTAGTTCTGTATGAATTCTCTGATTTTCAGTGAGCTTGGATTTTTGGGGGAAGGCTTTCCCACAGAGATGGCACCTATAAGGTTTCTCTCTAGTGTGAACTCTGTGATGATCAGTGAGCTGAGACATCTTCACGAAGGCTTTCCCACATTCAATGTATACGTGGGCTTTCTCTATGTTGATCTGGGAATTATTATTAATGGGTTTGGTACTGACAGGCAATGTGATTTCAGTGTAAAATTGTTCTTGGTTAGCATGCAAAATAGAGGTCCCATCTGTATTCAGCTCATCTAAGTTTTTTAAGATATTGTTTCTGTTTTGGTTTTCAAAACTTAAATTTGATTCTAAAAGTTTTTCATGTAATTCAAACATACCATGATTTTGCTTTAGTAGGTATTGGCCTTCGCTCTTTTTAACAATATGTGCAAACATATCATGTTCACAGCATCGGTCCACATTCTTCTGCATGCTTCGACGTTGCAGGTGATGCTGCACCGGGTGATCAACTTTCCCAAGTTCTAGGACAGAAGAGAACAGTAAGAAAGCCTTCACATGAAGTGACTATTTAGTGACAATCCTATGCATGTAAAATAAGAAATATATATGGTATTCGTCCTCAGTTACTGACATTGAGGTTGTAAAACCCTTGTAATTTCCTAAGTGACAGAAGTATCTTTTGTTCTATAGTAAAAACAGCTGAGTTTATGCTAATGAGGTGACAGCACAGGGTTCCTACATACTCTCAGGATGGAGCTAGTTACTAGAAAGACCAATTGATTAAAAGGTTGGACTTCCAATCCCACCCACTGACCTCTGGGAAAGGAGAAAAGGCCTAGAGATTAAAGCTCTATAAAAACTCTTAACTAGATCTGATCAGCTGCAGGGTTAGTGAACCCATCCATGTGCCTATAGTGTGGATCCTATCAATTCTTCAAAAAAAAAGACTACAAAATGAGACTGCGTTTCAAAACATGTTGAATTAAAGGTAAAAGCACAGACCTAGGTGCACAGAACAAATACATGGCGAATAAGGATGTGGATCGTCAGGATCTGATTTCCAGTTGAGTATAAGAGACTACTGAGAGTTATCATAGTCCAAAAACTTGACATTCGTCTTCATTCTAAAGTAAACCTAACTGTCCTAAAGCATGAATCTCCAATTTAGGCAAAAACTTCTATAATCAAGACACCAGCTAACAATCTTGATCATGTAGGATGTAGAGATCTTTTCTTATTCATCAAATGAAAGAATAGAGACCTTTAAGAAGAGAGGTCAGCATTTGGGGAACATCCCAGGTGATGCCAGGATGGGTAGAATTTAAAATGTCTAGTGCGGAAAGAGAAACTAAATTAAAAAAAAATAAAGGGAAGATGATTCCTGCTCTCACACACAAAATAAGAAGTCAGAGGACAGCTGCCCTGACCATGAGTAAAATACACAGGAAGAAAGCGTACATTAGACAATACTGAGGGAGAAGTCAATTTGCGAATCCATTTTACAGAACAGAAAGAGGTTAATTCATGGGAATTGAGGAAAATTTTAAGAGTGATTAGAATTGAGTATTAAAAACCTTGAAGGGAGAGGGGCAAAAAAATGACAAATGCACCATGAAAAGCAGGTTATCACGGGGACACAGCATTCAAAGTGGGGTTGGATGTTACAGAGGGAAATCACTATTTTCATACAGAGCAGGGAGGCCCAGTAGTAAGAAAAAAGTGATGAATTCAAAGTTCTGTCTTTCCAGAGAAGCCTGGAAAGTGGAATTTCATAGCAAAAGAGGTGGTAACACAGGCTGGGACACTGTGACTGAGAACAAAGAGAAGGAAGATCTGAGAGTCCAAGAGGAAGAAAACTACGCAAAACAACAAGATACAAATAAAATAAGCCAGGGTTAGAGCTCAGAAGAGAAAAAAGGGGGATGTTTTCCCCTAAACTTCTATGAAGAAAAGGGGTTCTCATACATGAAGGAGTGGTGTGAGTTTCCGCATTCACTGTCACAGCTCTGATGCCTTCTCTGATGAGATGACTTTCTGGCCGCCCACCTTGCTGGCTCTCACCCACTCACCAGGACAGAGTACACAGTGCAGTCCATGCTGTCTTGTCCACAGTCCTTCGCCTCGTTCCAACTTGGAGACCGCGTCTGGTTTCCCAGCTTGATACCCTGCTTGTGAAAGACGACAGAAGACTTAGACATATGGAATAGGGCTGGAGTCTGTCAAAAAGAGAGAATGTTATATTTTAGAGAAACAAAAAAAGGATCTGAGATTCTACCATTTCAGAGAACTGTAGTAATTCTGAAGAGATAAGCAGCTCAGAAAGGAAAAGTCACTAACAGGGCACCTGCTGAGTGACACAGGGGAGCTGTCCTCACCCACTGACACCAGGTGGCTGTAGTTCTCCAACATCACGTCCCTGTACAGGTCCTTCTGATCAGGGTCCAGGAGCTGCCACTCCCCCCAGGTGAAGTCCACAGCCACATCGTGAAATGTCAGGGGTTCCTGCAACAACACCACGCTGTTTACTGGTGTGATGTCCTTTAGATGATATGGAAGAAATGTTAGTCTTCCTGCTCATTTTCACTCTATAAGCTGCATCTATATAGCAAGTGGGGCTTTAATTTAATACAAAGTTGAATAATCACATGCCTAGTAAAATGCATGGTGGGGAAAAAGTAAGTTTACAGATGTTCATATGAAAAATAATACAAAATTAATAAATAACAATACAGGAATAAATTCTGCATTTTGCATACTCATAACTGTAAAACTAATTTTTCCCCATCCTGTATTTTGTAATTGTGCAATCAGTCATCCATACATTAATGCAATTATTAGTTTCTATAATGGGAAAAAGTATATTCTTGTTAACTAGAAACACATTCATATTGTTGAGAGATAAAAGATATACACATATACGTATACTTTTCAGATTAACAGACATGGGTTTGTAAAGGCCTCTACAAATCCACTAATGAAGAAAGGAAACAATACAACAAACCCCAAATCACCCGAACCTGGAGCATTTTCTTCTGTTCCCTGGAAAGAGCTGGCAATGGGGGAGCTCTGTCTTGGTGTGTCTGGGTCGGCTCTAAGTTTCTGTTCAGAAATCTGTCTTTAGTCAGGTGTGTCATGAAAATGCTGATACCCAATCCTGCAGCTTCCTACTGTTTCACATGATTCAGTTGCTCCTGGGGAGTCAGGACCTGTGGATTGATGGGCAAATTCAACAGATGGTACATTTCCTCTGGGCCCAGACACTACACTGCTCCTGAGCACAATGCCCAGAACATTGCTAGTATCCCTTTACATGGGGTCCTGAAGTATTTATTCTTCTGGCCAATAAAGCCTTAGGTTCTAACTGTGGTGGAGGTACTCCTTTATCCTGTGGAATTTAAGTGGGGTGACTTTCATAGGAGACCTGGGAAATGACATCCATCCCCCACTAAGCCTCAGGAGTAAAAACAGACCATATGGAAGGAGAGGATCTTGGCACTGTTTCTCTTTGAACCATGTGTCTTCAGGTGCCTCTTCAAATGTTCTGTACACCCTGTGACTGCACAAATTTCAGGTGGAAAACGAATGCACTGGGCAAATCATCAGCACTCTCTCATAAGCAAAAATGATTAAATCTTAAGGGGTTTTTAATATATACAAAAGAAAAGCACACAGGAGTATAAATAAATTGTAAGGTGAGACATGAAGCTGAAGTGCTTTAAGACCCCTTTATTGTCGGAAAAGAGTGTTAAAATACTATTTAACACAAGAATTTAACAGAGTTCCAGGCTGTACGGAATATCTAGTGTCAGGATGAAAACTAACAGTTGTCTTAAAGTACAAAATATCCATGCTAATGGACGGGGGAAATACAATTTTAAGATATCACCTGAGCCCTGGCTGGTGTGTCTCAGATGGTTGAACATAGTCCCATGTACCCAAAGGTCACCGTTTCGATATTCCCAGTCAGGGCACATGCCCAGGTTATGGGTTCAATTCCAGGTCGGGTGCATACAGGAGTCAACCAACTGATATTTTTCTTTCACATCAATGTGTTTTTCTCTCTCTCTCTCCCCCTTCCTCTCTCTTTGAAATCAATAAAAACATATGTAAAAAAATCTTCCAAAACAAGGGGGTGGGGGAGAAAGAGAGAAATAATATATTGAAAAGGAAAAGATGGGAACAAGTACAACACACTTAGATGACTGTTCCAAAAGAAAACATACTGTCCTGGCTCCATAACTCAGTTGGTTAGAGTGTGGTCCAGATATGAGAAGGTTGTGGGTTTGATCCCAGGTCAGAGCACATACAAGAATCAACAAGTGAATGCATATGTGGAACAAAGAATCAATGTATCATTCCCTCAAATCAATTAAAAAAATTTTAAATATACTTAAAAAGTAAATAAAACAAAACACACTAAAAATTATATTAAGTATAAACATAACAAAAATTCCAGTTAATTACAATAAATACAAACACTTGAAAATTATAATTAAAATTTTGAACCAAATAACATGTTGTTAAAGGTGACATGTCTGAAACATAATGATATAGAAAGCTTGAAATAAAAGGTTAGGAAAAGATATATCAAGAAAATAGTCACCACAAATAATCTGGTATGACTATATTGTCAGACAAAATATACCAGAACACCCCAAAATTACTATAGAGAAAGAGAAACAACACTCACTGGTAAGAGGTTCAATTCAACGTCTTATAAAAGTTTGCAATTTCAGTGCACCTAACAATGTAGCCTTGACATGTGTACAGTAAAAATGGACCAAAACCCAAGAAGAAATAAACAAATCCAGGCTAATAGTACAAGATCTCAACATACCTCCCCCAGTAACTGACAGACAAACAGGCCATCAACAAACAAAATAAAATTTATTAACTATCATTTGGAAGAACTTCAAAGGTATTTCAAAAGTAGCATGAAATGTTGAGAGAAAGTTGAACAGGCTTCATTAAATAAATGGAAAGGTGGCCTGTGAAGATGGCTCAGAAAAACAAGCATTTTAAAGATGTCATGTCTCCCAAATGTACATATAGACCCAATGGAATCCCAATCAAAATCCTTAACTGACAGCTCTAGCCACCTTTAAAAAAAAGTTGAAAGACTTGCTCTATCAGTTATGAGGGCTTAAAGTTACTTTAATTATGACAGTACAATAGACAAATTGGCCAAAGGAACAAAATAAAATGTCTATGAACAGACTCATGGATAGAGACATGACACAGGAAGCTCTGCAGAGAAGAGGGTAAGGATGTCTTTTTGAAAAATGGCTCTGGGACACTCAGATACCCATCCTGGAAGGGGAAGATGGGGGAGAAGACTGAACCCCACCTCAAAACACAACAAAAAATTATTTTGGAGGATAACTCTCATTCTCAACGGGAGAGGCACATCAATAAGACTAAAATACAGGAAAATTTCTCAAACTGTTAACTCCAGACACTGTAGCAGGTGACAACAGGACACAGATGTCCACTACAACCGCACTTTCCCAATTTTGTATTGGAGAGCTGAGCCAATGCATTGAGATAACAATAAATTATAAACATGAGAAAGCAGGACAGGAACTTAAGGTTATATTCAGACAATATTTCATCAACAGGGTAAAAGAGATTCAAAAATTTACTATTTAAAGGAGAAAATGTTCCCCAGAAGCCACTAGGCCGACTTGCACTTATGCAGCTGGTAGAAGTCCATGCGCCACTACCTAAGCTCCTCCGTGCAATTCAGTCCCCAGCCATGGGAACTGGAACCGGCGCGGCGACCAGGACCGACCAGGGCTGATTAATACACTGGACGGGCCCCTCCCAGACGGGTGGGTGTTAAACAAGACGGAGCCTCTGTTGGCCAAGAGGAAAGTGTGAGTGCGCGGCAGGCAAAGGAGCCGCAGAGTTACCCGCTGCACGCTGCTGCGTATTCGGTGGCGAGAGGAGACGCCGGGCACACACTCTGCAAGGGACGGACGTGTGTTTCCGCCCCGAGGGCCACGGGTCTCCCTCCCAGGACGCAGTCCTGCCTCTGCAGCCGGACAGGAGTGACTGAGGGGCGCGGGTGGACCTGTGTCCCCTGCAGCGAGCCGGGCCCCGGACAAAGGCTGGAGCAGGGGCTCCTGGCCGCTGGCCCCGGGCCCGCCTCCCCTGAGGTTCCCATCTGCGCCCCACACGCCCCCAGGCCGGCGCGTCCGAACCGGAGGACACGACGGGGACCTCACAGCAGCGTCGTCCGCCACCGGCCGGACCGCAGCCCGCACGAGCTCACCGACGGCAGGAAACCCGCCGGGCGCCGGCGCCGCGGAAAGCCACGGACCCCGCTCCTCCCGCAGCCACAGGCCCGGGCCCGGGCGGCCGGAGCTTCAGCCTCGGGAGTCTCGGGGCCCCCGGGCTGACCACACGCCTTCCTTATCCCGGACCTGGGCCCGACGCCCTCGCCTGGACGCCATTCTCGGGGCCCGACACCCCCGAGCCCACGTCAGGGCCCGACCCTGAACCTGACCCGCGAGCACCCGAGACGCCACCTCCGTCCCTTAGAGGGACCCGCAAAGGCCACGACGGGCGGGACGCGGTCGTTGGTCTCTACAGGCCCTTAATCGCCCGAGGACCCCGAGGTACCCCGACCCCAGGCAGGGGCGTCTCGCCTGCTTCCTCCCAACACCTTGGCGACCCTGCCTCCCCTCCCCGCCCACAATTCACGGGTCAGAACACGCCCCTTCCACCCGTGACGTCCCGGACCCTGCGAGACAAACCTCCCGCGAGCCCAAATTTATCCAAAATCTTCCAGGACAGGAGCGCACTCACCTGTTTCCCCAGCCCATCGGGGGTCCAAATGCTACACTTCCGCGAAGCGAACCAGCTTCTGGAACCGGCGCCCAGAGATTTCGTCTCCTATGGTGGCCGAATGGGATCTGAGGCCTTTAAAGACACAGGAGGACCAAAAAAAAAAAAAAAAAAGAAAAGGACAAAAAGCAAAAAAGCGAGAGAGCGAGCGACTTCCGCGTTCCCCTCCGAGGCAATATGTCCGCCTCCCCTTGCGGCGCAGCGTGGGGGCCGCCATGTTGGGCAACCTGACTTCCGTACAGAGGGAACCCCCCGCGTTGGAACCAGTAGCCGCGATGGCGGGAAGGTGGGAAGCTCCTGAATCTATCTGGTTCCCCAGCAGTTTGACTCTTGTGGAAGTGAGTATATTTCGGAGATTCAAGCTCAGCGAGACAAGTAGGAAGTATTGTGAACGGTAAATATGGGCCCGATTGAACCGGTCGTGTATTTCGGAGCACTGGAGGGAAAGAAGTGCCTGTGTTTGAGAAATTGCCAAACTACCTGCCAGGTTCAAGCACCATTTTCCACTGCCACCGTCAACGTGAGATTCACTTTCTCTGAAGCCTCACTAGAATTTACTGTAGAGCTCTTAAACGGACTAAGACCAGCCCACATCAAGTGAATTGTATAATACCAAGATATATATGGTGACTTATTTATTTATTTACTTTTTATTTATTTATTTTTAATTTAATTTTTTAAATATCTTTATTGAGTGCAGAGAGAGAGAGAGAGAGACATCAATGATGAGAGAGTCATTGATTGGCTGCCTAGCCTGCAACCCGGGCATGTGCCCTGACCCGGAATCGAACCCCAGTCTCCTGGATCCTAGGTCGATGCTCAACCGGTGAGCCACGCCCAGCCAATCAAGACAAATTTTTTTATAGTAATTTATTTGAGCCAAACTAATGATATATGTCAAGAAGCAAGATGTCAAATACTCTAGGAGTCAAATTTTTAATTGGTACCTTGAGAAGGGACTTGAATGAATGTTTCCAGCATCCAAAATCTGAGCTTCAAAACACTCACTAGCGTGGGGCTATGAGTCTCAAAACTTCCAGACTCATTTGTTCTTAAACTCAGAGAAACCTTGCACTCCCCAAACAGGGACCTCAAAACAGGGACCTCAAATTCAATCTGAAATTTACCACAGAAACTCTTGTCGACACTCCTCCTGGATTTAGATTTAGATTAAATTGCTAACCTAGAAGACAGGCAGGGTTCATTGATACACACCTTCCAGTTTTTTATCACCAAGCATACAAATTTGACAAAAGAGATATTAAGTCCTGAACATCAGACCTTCAGTTGTTAATCTCTTCAGACTGAGACTTAACCAAAACCCCCACACTGATGCCCTGATTCTTCAGCGACTGAATTCAAATAAAACCCCAAACACCAACATTCACATGCATTCCTGCTTCACCGACCTTACAGGCCCCTCACTTGGGATCCACATGGAATCAGGCTCACCGGACCTTGAGCCTCTGAAGACTCTGCTGGTAGCTGCCAAAGGCTGAACCTGAATACCAAACTACTTCCAATTTGGTCCTGTCTCCCCAAGTACTTCTTTGGCTGTTGCTAGGGACACCAAAGGGCCAGAATTGTATGGCCAGGGCTCTGGGTCATTTATGGAAGCCCAAGTTCTGACCTTGCTCTGGTTCTATGACCACATAAAGCAAAATCCAAAGTTTCTAATGGGAGTGGCCATAATGGTTGCTATGACACTGCCGGGTGACAGGAAATAGAGATGTCTTATGACCACTCCAGTGCCTTCCTCTCTTTGCAAGAGATGATCACAAGTGCAGAGCTACCACTTACCTTTTTACAGACTGGAACCTATCTAAGGCCAACTAGGCATGGGATGCATGATATTAATTAGTTTGAACATAACACAAAGTTGATTGTATCCTTGAGTTGTTAGACAGGAACACCTCGGGTGCAGCCAGTTTCCATGAGGTCTGATGACCACATGGCAGGGGAAACCCCAGAGAGTCTGGGGCTGGCTCTTAGGTTGAATTTACTTGCGGTCTGTTCTGGAAAAACCTACAGTTCAATCTTCTTCCTGTGTTTCTCACTACTGCCCCACTCACAACACTCCTGGTCACCAAGAGTGTGTATTGAAGAGGGGGAGTTCCCCATGCCAGGAATTTTCCACACCAACTGCGTGTCCACCATATTAGCTCAATTCTGACACAATAGTGTCAGACCCCACAGGTTAAGGGCTCAGTATCACGAGCTACTCCCTCCCCACTTCACATGCCAATCATATGTAATAGAGCTCCAGGTTACCTACAACTTCTGTCTTGGCTTCAATGGAAGGTTCCCACAAACCCTCTTCCTGTTCAATTAATTTCCTGGAGTGGCTGGCGACACAGAACTCCGGGAACCATGTACTTATGTTTACAACTTTATTAAAGAGTATCTTAAAGGTTACAGATAAACAACCAGGTGAAGAGATACATAGTGCGAGGTCTGGGAGGGTCTTATGCACAGGAGTTTCTGTCCCTATGAAGTTAGGGTGCATAGCCCTCCTCATACTTGGATGTCTTCAAACACCTGGAAGCTCTCCAAACCTCCTCCTATTGGGATTTTCATGGAGGGTTCCTAAAATAGGCATGATTGATTAATTCCATTTCCAGACTCTCACCCTTCTCTGGATGTGTGTGGGGGGGATAGTTTCCAATCAGAGTAGCCACAGTGAAACAAAAGAAGCTCCTAGTGCTGTTATCACTTACAAATTTACAAGGATTTCAGGAGTTCTGTTCCAGGTACTGTGGACAGAGACCAGTATGCACATACGTATTTTTTATATCTCACAAGGTCAAATAGCCAACTTCAAAATGGCTCACGCTAAATGTCTCCATTTTTCTGATATTGTATAAATGACAAAATTATAGATACAAAGAGAATTGTGATGCCAAAAGTTAGGGTTGGGAAAAGGATGGGACTATGAAGGGAGTTTGTGATAACAAAAAATTCTGAATATCTACTGTGGTGTTGGTTACAATAACCTATGTAGGTGATAAAGTTTCTTCAAACTATATAAAAACCAAACAAAACTGAGATCATGTTAAAACTGAAGATACAAATAAATCCTGTAGATAACAGCACTGTAACAATTTCACGTTCCTCTACTTGATAATGAACTGTGACTATGTAAGGTTTTACCTTTGGGAATAGCCACCTGAAAGGCATTTGGGAAATCTGTACAAAATTTCAGTTTTTATGATTCTAAACTTATTTCAAAAGTAAAAGTTATTTTAAAAAAACCATTATATTTATATTAATTTTATATACCACTGATGCTACTTATAAACATGGTTAAACACATTAAGATATGTTGTTATCCTTATGAAATGAATATATTCACTTTCATTTTCAAGTACTTCAAGTATTCTGAAATAACACAAACTTGGAACTAAAATGCAAAAATTGGTTACATAATGAAACAGGCATAAGACCACTCCTGTGTTGTATATATTAAACTTTAATCCATGATGACAGTAACTGCAACTGTTTAAAACTTATAAAGTCAATGGCAAGGCAACTAAAATTATAGCTGAAGGTATCCTGTCCACAATTTCTTGTGAGGTAAACTACTTTTTTAGACTTGTGACAGAATGTGTTTTCATTCAAGGCTTTTCTCCTTCACTAAGTTATCTGAAGTTTTGCTAAAGACCACCAAATTGGATGTTTTCATAAGTTATTTGAAATCTACATGGATTTCCTGGCAAACGATGAGGCAACATAAATTACTGCAAACCATGCTATATTCACTGCCAGAGAAAAGTATCTCTTTCGTGTGAACTGACCTCTACTGAGGTATTACTTTGGGGCAGACGCTTTCCCAAAATTAGAAATATTCATTCATTCATTCATTCACTCATGATATCTAATATTAATCACATATGATAGGGTCTACTTCTCATTAAAGAATTTCCTAGTCTGTATAAATTTTTAAGACATATAATGTCCTAAAATATTTTCATCAAGGCTGATTGTCTCTGAGTTTTACAATTTTTTCCAATATAAATATGAGATAATTGACCAACAAAGACAGTACCACGTTCCTTGCATTAACTTATTTTTTCTTTCTCTTTTTGCATTAAGTTATTCTTCATTGCATACTATTATCTTGAGGGCCTAGAACTGGCAAGAAGCTCTCCCCAAAGTAACTACCTGTGAGCTCTCTTATATTTAATAAAAATTGACAAGTGGGCAAAAGCTTTCCCACAATCGCTGCACCCATATGGCCTCCCTCCTATATGTTTTGTTTGATGAACATTGAGTCCTGAGGTTGTAGCGAAAGGTTTCCCACATTCATTAGATTCACAGGATTTCTCTCCCTTGTGAATGCTCTGATGGATAATGGATCATTTTTGCTCAATGAGAATTTTCCACATTCAGTAAATGCAAAGGAAGTCTTTCCTGAGTGAAATCTCTGATGTTGCACAAGGCATGTCTTCTTCCTGAAGCCTTCACACCTATTGCATTTGTATGGCTTCTCTGCAGTATGAGTTTGCTGATGGATACCTACAGTACTCTTCATAATGAAGCTCTTTCCACATTCACTGCATATAGAGTTTCTCTCCATATGAATTCACAGATGTGCAATAAGTATACTTTTCCCAATTAAGCCTTTGCCATATTCCTTGCATATATAAACTTTCTATTTCTTATGAGTGCGTCAATGTACACTGACATGACTCTTTGTGGTTAAAGCCTTTCCCACATTCATAGCACAGAGACAGTTCCTCTTAAGTATGACTTTGCTGATGTAAAGTGAGACCAGTCTTCATGGTGAAGCCTTTTTGACATACACTACACTCACAGGGCTTCTCACCTGTATGTTTTAGGTGATGTCTGATGAGATTACGCTTCGCTGTGAAATCTTTCCCACATTCACTACATATATAAGGTTTCTGTCCTGTATGAGTCCACTGATGTACAATCAGTTGCCTTTTCTGTGGGAAGCCTTTTCCACATTCGCTGCATACATAGGGTTTCTCTCCTGTGTGTATTCGCTGATGTACAATCAGACGACTCTTCACAATGAAGCCTTTTCCACATTCACTGCACATATATGGTTTTTCTGAAGTATGACTTTGCTGATGTACAGTGAGAGCACGCTTCACGGTGAAGCCTTTTCCACACACATTACATACATAGGGCTTCTCTCCAGTATGAGTTCGCAGATGTCCAATAAGGCAATGCTTCGTTGAGAAGCCTTTCCCACATTCACTGCATAAAAAAGGTTTCTCTCCTGTATGAGTCCGTTGATGCACAATCAGCTGCATTTTCACTGGGAAGCCTTTTCCACATTCACTGCATACATAGGGTTTCTCTCCTGTGTGTATTCGCTGATGTATAATCAGACCACGCTTCACAATGAAGCCTTTTCCACATTCACTGCACATATATGGTTTATTTGAAGTATGACTTCGCTGATGTACAGTGAGATCACGCTTCATGGTGAAGCCTTTTCCACACACATTACATACATAGGGCTTGTGTCCAGTATGAGTTCGCTGATGTCCTATAAGGCAATCCTTCGTTGAGAAGCCTTTCCCACATTCACTGCATGTATAAGGTTTCTCTCCTGTATGAGTTCGGTAATGTGCAATCAGATGACTCTTCTTGATAAAGCCTTTTCCACACTCACTGCATATATAAGGTTTCTCTCCTGTATGAGTTGTCTGATGTATAGTGAGACTGAACTTTGTAGAGAAGGTCTGCCCACACAGACCGCATCCATGGGGTTTCTCTCCTGTGTGAGTTCGATGATGTGCAATGAGACGCCTCTTCTCGATAAAGCCTTTTCCACATTCACTGCATATATAAGGTTTCTCTCCTGTATGAATTTTTTTATGTTTATTGAGATTAGATTTTGTATGGAAGGTCTTTCCACACAGACCACATCCGTGGGGTTTCTCTCCTGTATGAGTTCGATGATGTGCAATAAGATGATTCTTCTCAATGAAGGCTTTTCCACACTCACTGCATATATAAGGTTTCTCTCCTGTATGAGTTTTTTGATGTTTATTGAGATTAGACTTTGTACAGAAGTTCTTCCCACATAGACTGCACTCATATGGTTTCTCACCTGTATGAGTCCGCTGATGACAAATGAGCCAAAACTTTTTGATGAATGCTTTCCCACATTCACTACATGTATAAGGTTTCTCTCCCATGTGAGTTCTCTGATGTATATTGAACTGTGATTTCTTGAGGAAGGTTTTGTCACATTCAGTGCATTCATACTGTTTCAGGCCTGTATGAATTCTGTGATGTTCAGCGAGCCTGGATTTTCTGTTGAAGGCTTTCCCACACAGACTGCACCCATAAATTTTCTCTCTGGTGTGAACTCTCTGATGATCAGTGAGCTGAGATATCTTCATGAAGGCTTTCCCACATGTAATGCATAAGTGGGCTTTCTCTATGATGATCTGGGACTTATTATTAATGGGTTTGGCACTGACAGGCAATGTGATTTCACTGTAAAATTGTCCATTGCTAGCATACAGAATGGATGTCCCATCTCCATTCAACTCAACAGAGTTCAAGTTATAGCTTCTGTTTTGGTTTTCAAAACTTAAATTTGATTCTAAACGTTTGTCACATATCTGAAACATATTGTGATTTTGCTTTAGTAGGTATTTCCCTTTGCTCTGAATAACAATATCTGCAAACATATTATGTTCACAGCATTGGTCTACATTCTTCTGAGTGCTTTGACTTTGCAGGTGATGCTGCAGAGGATGATCAACTTTCCTGAGTTCTAGGACAGAAAGAACAGCGATTAATTCTGTAATCTCTCATAATCCTAGTTTGAAATAAAACGGTTTTTAAAAAAGCCTTCATGTGAAGTAACTAGTTAAGTTACAATCCTATGTGTTATAAAATAAGAAATAAATTTTGTCTTTGTGCACAGTTCTTAACAATAGCTTGTCAAACTCTTGTAATTGCCTAAGGGATAGAAGTATCTTTTGTTCTACACTAAAAACAGCCGAGTTTATGCTAATGAGGTGACAGCACAGGGGTCCTACATAGTCTCAGGATGGAGCTAGTCAACAGAGAGACAAACTGAAAAAGGTGACGAATTCAAAGTTCTGTCTTTCCAGAGAAGCCTGGAAAGTGAAATTTCATAGCAAAAGAGGTGGTAACAAGCGGAGACATAGTGGATGTGGACAAAGAGGAAGATCTGAGAATTCTAGGATGAAGAAAACACGGAGAAACACAAGATATACATAAAGTAGGGCAGGGACAGAGCTCAGAAGAGAAAAAGGGGGATGTTTTTCTCCAAACTTCTACAAAGAGAAAGGGTTCTCATACGTGGAGAGATGGAGAATTTCCTCATTCACAGTCATACCTCTGACGTCTTCCTTGACTAGAATATGACTCCCAGCCACCCACCTTGCTGGCTGTCATCCACTCACCTGGAGAGACTAGACTGTGAAGTTCATCCTGTATTGTCCATGGTTCTTCCCCTCGTTCCAATCTGGAGAGTGCCTCTGGTTTGCTGGCTTGATACCCTGTTCGTAAAAAATCAAGAAAACTTAGATATATTGAATTGGGCTGGGGTCTGTCAAGAAGGGAGAATGGTACCTTTCAGGGAAATGTTTCACATCTGTAACAAGGATTTTTCTATTAGGTGAGGGGATATTATACTCTCTTTTCTGGGGCAAGACAAGGATCTGAGATTCTACCATTTCAGAGAACTATAGTTATTTTGAAGAGTTAAGCAGTGAAGAAAGGAAAAGTCACTAACAGGGCACCCACTGAGTGACATATGGAATTGTCCTCACCCACTGACACCAGGTTGCTGTAGTTCTCCAACATCACGTCCCTGTACAGGTTCTTCTGATCGGAGTCCAGGAGCTGCCACTCCCCCCAGGTGAAGTCCACAGCCACATCGTGAAATGTCAGGGGATCCTGTAACAACACCACACTGTTTAATGCTGTGATGTCCTTTAGATGACATGGAAGAAATGTTAGTCTTTCTGCTCGTTTTCACTCTATAAGCTGCATCTATATAGCAAGTGAGGTTTTAATTTAATATACAGTTAAATAATCACATGCCTAGTAAAATGCATGATGGGGAAAACGTAGGTTTACAGATGTTCATATGAAAAATAATACAAAATTAATAAATAATACAGGAATAAATTCTGCATTTTGCATACTCACAACTGTAAACCTAATTTTGCCCCATCCTGTATTTTGTAATTGTGCAGTCATCCATACATTCATCCAATTAGAAGTTTCTATAACATGAAGAAAATGTTCTTGTTAACCTAGAAACACCACATTTGTATATTTGAGAGACAAAAAATATACGTATATATGTTTACCTTTCAGATTAACAGAGGTGTTTTTTTATAGGCCTCTAGAAATCCATTAATAAAGAAAGGATAAAACAAACCCAATCACCTGGGCCTGTAGCATTTTCTTCTGTTCCCTGAAAAGAGCTGGCAATGGCAGAGCTCTGTCTTGGTGTATCTGGGTCTGTTCTAAATTTCTCTTCAGATAAATCTCTCTTCAGTCAGGTGTCATGAAAATGCTAATACTCAACCCTGCAGCTTCTTCCTGTTTCACATGATTCGATTGCTCCTGGGGAGTCAGGACCTGTGGATTGAGGAGCAAATTCAACAGATGGTACATTTCCTCTGGGCCCAGACACTACACTGCTCCTGAGCACAATGCCCAGAACATTGCTAGTATCCCTTTACATGGGGTCCTGAAGTATTTATTCTTCTGGCCAATAAAGCCTTAGGTTCTAATGTGGTGGAGGTACTCCTTTATCCTGTGGAATTTAAGTGGGGTGACTTTCATAGGAGACCTGGGAAATGACATCCATCCCTGCACCATGCCTCAGGAGTGAGTCTCAGGAAAATCACTATACAAAGCAGACCATATGGAAGGATGGGATCTGGGCACTGTTTCTCTTTGAACCATGTGTGCTCAGGTGCCTCTTCAAATGTTCTGTACACCCTGTCACTGCACAAATTTCAGGTGAAAAATTAATGCACCGGGCAAATCATCAGCACTGTCCCATAAGCAAAATAATTATATCTTAGGGGTTATTTATTTTTTAAGTACATTTTTATTGATTTCAGAGAGAGGATGAGAGAGAGAGCAACATCAATGATGAGAGAGAATCAATCAATAACTGCCTCCTGCACACCCCCTACTGGGGTTGAACCTGCAGCCCTGACCAGGAATCGAACTATGACCTCCTGTTTGAACAACTGACGCTCAACCACTTAGTCAAGCCAGTTTGGCTTAGGGGTTTTTTAATACATACAAAAGTACACAAGATTATAAATAAGTGGGAAGGTGGTAAATGAAGCTGAAGTGCTTTAAGATCCCCATATTCTTAGAGAAGAGTGTAAAAGTACTTACATAGGAATTTAACAGAGTTCCAGGCTGTACGTAGTATCTAGTGTCAGGATGAACAATAACAGTTGTCTTAAAGTACATAATTTTCATGCTAATAGATGGGGGGAAAATAATTTTAAAATATCACCTGACACCTGCCTGGTGAGGCGCAAATGGTTAAGCATAGTCCCATGTACCCAAAGGTCACTGTTTCGATTCCCAGTCAGGGCATATACCCAGATTATAGGTTCGATCCCCAGTAAGGTGCATACAGTAAGCAACTGACTGATATTTCTCTCTCACATCAACGTTTTTTCTCTCCATCTCCCTTCCTTTCTCTCTGAAGTCAATAAAAGCACTCCAAACAAGGCAAAAATAGATAAATAGAAATAAAACACAGAAAAGAGAATAACTGGAACAAGTACCACACACTTAGATGACTATGTCAAAAAAAACCATATTGCCTTGGCCGTTTAACTCAGTTGGTTAGAGCAACATCCTGATATGCCAAGGTTTAGGGTTTGACCCCAGGTCTGAGCACATATAAGAATCAATCAAGCACATACAATGAATGTATAAGTAGAATAAAGAATCAATGTCTTTCTCTCTCTCTCAAATCAATTAAAGAAATATATATTTAAATAAATAAGACAAAACACACCAAAAATTATATTACATATAAACATAACAAAAATTCCAGTTAATTACAATAAATACAAACACCTGAAAACTGTCATACTCAATTAAATTTTTGAACCAAATAACATGTTGTTATAGGTGACATGTCTGAAACATAATGATATGGAAAGCTTGAGATAAAAGGTTAGGAAAAGATATATTAAGAAAACAAGTCACCACAAATAATCTGGTATAACTATATTGTCAGACAAAATATACCAGAAAACCCCAAAATTACTATAGAGAAAGAGAAAACACTCACTGGTAAGAGGTTCAATTCAATGTCTTATAAAAGTTTGCAATTTCAATGCACCTAATAATATAGCCTTGACATGTGTACAGTAAAAATGGACCAAAACCCAAGAAGAAATAAACAAATCTAGGCTAATGGTACAAGTTCTCAACATACCTCCCCCAGTAACTGACAGACAGACAGGCCATCAACAAACAAAATAAAATTTATTAACTGTCATTTGGAAGAACTTCAAAGGTATTTCAAAAGTAGCATGAAATGTTGAGAGAAAGTTGAACAGACTTCATTAAATAAATGGAAAGGTGGCCTGTGAAGATGGCTCAGAAAAACAAGCATTTTAAAGATGTCATGTCTCCCAAATGTACATATAGACCCAATGGAATCCCAATCAAAATCCTTAACTGACAGCTCTATCCACCTTTAAAAAAAAAGTTGAAAGACTTGCTCTATCAGTTATGAGGGCTTAAAGTTACTTTAATTATGACAGTACAATAGACAAATTGGCCTTTAATTATGACAGTACAATAGACAAATTGGCCAAAGGAACAAAATAAAATGTCTATGAACAGACTCATGAATAGATAGAGACATCAAACAGGAAGCTCTACGGAGAAAGGGTAAGGATGTTTTTTTGAAAAATGATTCTGGGACACTCAGATATCCATCCTGGAAGGGGAAGACAGGGGAGAAGACTGAACCCCACCTCAAAACACACACACAAAATTACTTCGGAGGATAACTCTCATTCTCATTGGGAGAGGCACATCAATAAAACTTTAAGATAAAGGAAAATTTCTCAAACTATTAACTCCAGACACTAGCAGGTGACAACAGGACACAGATGTCCTGTTGTATTGGAGAGTTGAGCCAATGCATTGAGATAACAATAAATTATAAACATGAGAAAGCAGAATAGAAACTTAAAGTTATATTCAGACAATATTTCATCAACAGGGTAAAAGAGATTCAAAAATTTACTATTTAAAGGAGAAAATGTTCCCCAGAAGCCACTAGGCCGACTTGCACTTATGCAGCTGGTAGAAGTCCATGCGCCACTACCTAAGCTCCTCCGTGCAATTCAGTCCCCAGCCATGGGAACTGGAACCGGCGCGGCGACCAGGACCGACCAGGGCTGATTAATACACTGGACGGGCCCCTCCCAGACGGGTGGGTGTTAAACAAGACGGAGCCTCTGTTGGCCAAGAGGAAAGTGTGAGTGCGCGGCAGGCAAAGGAGCCGCAGAGTTACCCGCTGCACGCTGCTGCGTATTCGGTGGCGAGAGGAGACGCCGGGCACACACTCTGCAAGGGACGGACGTGTGTTTCCGCCCCGAGGGCCACGGGTCTCCCTCCCAGGACGCAGTGCTGCCTCTGCAGCCGGACAGGAGTGACTGAGGGGCGCGGGTGGACCTGTGTCCCCTGCAGCGAGCCGGGCCCCGGACAAAGGCTGGAGCAGGGGCTCCTGGCCGCTGGCCCCGGGCCCGCCTCCCCTGAGGTTCCCATCTGCGCCCCACACGCCCCCAGGCCGGCGCGTCCGAACCGGAGGACACGACGGGGACCTCACAGCAGCGTCGTCCGCCACCGGCCGGACCGCAGCCCGCACGAGCTCACCGACGGCAGGAAACCCGCCGGGCGCCGGCGCCGCGGAAAGCCACGGACCCCGCTCCTCCCGCAGCCACAGGCCCGGGCCCGGGCGGCCGGAGCTTCAGCCTCGGGAGTCTCGGGGCCCCCGGGCTGACCACACGCCTTCCTTATCCCGGACCTGGGCCCGACGCCCTCGCCTGGACGCCATTCTCGGGGCCCGACACCCCCGAGCCCACGTCAGGGCCCGACCCTGAACCTGACCCGCGAGCACCCGAGACGCCACCTCCGTCCTTTAGAGGGACCCGCAAAGGCCACGACAGGGGCGACTCTACAGGCCCTTAATCGCCCGAGGACCCCGAGGTACCCCAACCCCAGGCAGGGGCGTCTCGCCTGCTTCCTCCCGAGCACCTTGGGGACCCTGCCCCCCGAGTCCGCCGACAGTTCACGGGTCAGAACACGCCCCTTCCACCCGTGACGTCCCGGACCCTGCGAGACAAACCTCCCGCGAGCCCAAATTTATCCAAAATCTTCCAGGACACGAGCGCACTCACCTGTTTCCCCAGCCCACCGGGGGTCCAAACGCTACACTTCCGCGAACCGGACCAGCTTCTGGAAACGGCGCCCAGAGATTTCGTTGCCTACGGTGGCCGGAGAGTTTCTCAGGCCCTGAAGAAACGCGCACGACTTTCGCGTTCCCCTCCGAGGCAATATGTCTGCGTCCGCTGGCGGCGGGGCCCTGGGGGCCGCCATGTTGGGCAACCTGACTTCCGTACAGAGGGAAACCCCGCCTTGGAACCAGTAGCGGCGATGGAGGGAAGGTGGAAAGCTCCCGAATTTATCTGGTTGCCTCGCTGTTTGACTCTTGTGGAAAGTGAAATACCAAGCTTGGCGAGACAAGAAGTACTGTAAACCGTAAATATGGACCCAGCTGAACCTGTCACATATATTACAGCACTGGAGGGAAAGAAGTGCCTGTGTTTTGGGTACACATAAATAATGAGAAATTGTCAAACTACCTTCCAGATTCAAGCACCATTTTCCATTCCCGCCATCAATATGAGATTCACTTCCTCTGCAGCCTCACTAGAACTTAGAGCTCTTAAAAGCACTAAGACAGGACCAACCTACATTTTTTAATAGCTAAAAAATTAACAGTCCAACTTACCTTATTTTTTTACTTTGTTCTTTAAAATTCTCACTTGAGGATATGCTTTTATTGATTTGAAAGAGAAGAACCAAGAGGGACAGAGAAAAACATTGATGTGAGAGAAACATCAATTGGCTGCCTCTCATATGCACGCTGACCAGGGATGGAACAAGCAAGGTGAGTGGGAGCCATAACCAGGACTCAAACTCCGCAACCTTTTAGTGTCTGGTCCTAAGCTCCAACCGAGTCACCCTGGCCAGGGCAACAGCCCACTTATTTTTAAAAATCCCAAGTATTCATTAAAAATTTTAAATGCCAGTCTTACTGATAGTCAAATAAATGCAAAGTAAACATGAAACAAAAATTTAATGCTTAAAGTTCATAAAGATTGAATGATGAATAATAGAGTGGCAGGTAATGGGATAATGGCTTTCTGCTATGCTAAGTCTCATGTTTTTAACCTGTATATTGTTGTCTACCACATACTACTTTGAATGGAGATATTATCATCATGCTTGGTTTTTGAATTTCAAAAAAATGCACACTACACTTAATATTAGGCATTAAATTTGGTGTGTTTTTATAAGGGCAGGATTGAGTCTAGAATATATAAATTAGTAAAATGTTTTGGGGGTATGATCAGAAATGACCCAATTTGAATTTCATTGCCTTAGAGCCACCAATCAATTTAAAGGATTGATTCAGTATAAATTATTTTTTTGAGAATAAAAGGTACTAGGATATTTATGGCAAGAATTTTAATCACTTTAAGAAAATAATCTTTTGATTGCTACATAAACTATTCTTGCATCTCTGTATTCACAACTTTGGATAACATTCCCTTCCAGTACTCTGACCAATGTGTCCAGTGGGACAAAAGTAAGAGCGACACCGAGGACAGAATAGACTTGTTCACTAACACATGTTCTGTTTGCCTTCTTGGAGCTCTTCTAACACATTATAATAGAAACCAGGCTAACTTCATGAAGAATAAGAGCCATCCATTCTAGTGGAGGCTCAAATCTGTGAAAACAAAAAACCATCTAGACCATGCAGCCCTTTAAAACAGCCCACACCAGGCAAGCCAACCCTCAGCCCACAAAAAGAGAATAAATGTTTGTTGCCTTTAGACATTCAGTTTAAGGGAGGTAACTAATGTCTGTCATGCAGTCAAAGGTAACTAATACAGATATGAATGTACATCAGATAATTTGTTAAATAAACCATGAGGTGTCTCTTCATGAACAATATGCAGACATAAAAAAATGAGTGCAAATTCGTGCAGCAACTATGGAAAATAATAGAAAGCTTCCTCAAAAAATTTAAAAAGAGATCTACCGTAAACCCAGCCAGCAATTCCACTTAAGGTATTTACTTAAAGGAAATAAAATAACTACCTCAAAAAGATACCTGCACCCCCATGTTCATTACAGCACTATTTACAATAGACAAGACACGGAAGCAACCTGTGTTCATTGATGGAAGAATGGACAAAGATGATGTGTTATATTAAGTATATATGTACTATATGTATTATATATATAAATGGCAGGATATCCTGCCATTTGCAACTCATGAATGAACACTGAGGGCATTATACTAATAAGTCAGAGAAAGACAAATACTGTATGATCTCATTTATACGTAGAATGTAAATCAAACCAAACTCATAGATACAAAGAACAGATTGCTGGTTGCCAGAAGCTGAGGGGTGGGGGTAGTGGGATACAAATGGGTGAATGTTCTGAAAAGGTACAAACTTCCACTGATAAGATAAATAACTCCCAAAATAGTAACAACAAGAGCAATAATAATGAAGTGCTGCTTTCAGTAGCCATTAGGAAAATGCAGTTAAGTTCAAGAGCAGATACCACCGCAATACCTATTAGAATGGTTAATGTAAAACGCTGGGGAGGAAAGGGCCATTACATCTCATACACGTTGTTAGTAAAATGACTTAATACACTGAAAATACCAAGTGCTGGAGAGGATGTGGAACTACACTTCACACAATGCTTGTGAGAATGTAAAATAGTGCAGCCAAGCCCAGTCGGCGCGGCTCACCAGTTGAGCATCAACCTATGATGCAGATCTGTTTGATTCCCAGTCAGGGCACATGCCAGGGTTTCCAACTCGATCCCCAGCAGGGGGCGTGCAGGAGGCAGCCCATCAATGACTCTCTCATTATTGATGTTTCTCTCTCTCTCCCTATCCCTCTCTCTGAAATCAGTAAAAATATATTTTAAAAAATTAAAATAAAATAGTAGAGCCATTCTAGAAGAGTTTGGTAATTTCTCATAAAGCTAAACATAACTTACCATATCCCAACAATCATCACCTGCACATTTATTGTAGAGGAATGAAAATTTACATTCACACAAAACCCTGTATGCAGATTTCATAGCATCATTATTATTTATAACAGTTGACTAATAAAAGGAAAACTATTATCAACTCAAATAACCCTTAGGAGCAATTTGCCAAGTGACAAAAACATGAAAAGCTTACATGGTCCCTATTAATAAAATATTATAAACTTGTATAAATAAATATAATTTATTTATATAAAACATATAAAATCCAGTTACAAAAATGACTCATAACATTCAGGAAATGACAAAATTGTATTGATGGAAAAACAGGTAAGTGGTTGCCAGAGGTAGGTTTGGAAAGAGGATATGAGCCTAAAGAAAGGTAGCATTGCTTGGTTAAGCAATTTTCCGTAGTGGTTGTGGTTATATGAATCTATATAGGGTAATAAAGCTTAGAATTACAAACTTAAAAACACACACACATAAGACCTAATGAAATCCAAATAAGGTTAGAGGTTTCATTAAGTGTATACTACTACTGTCATTTTCCTATATTCAATAAAATGTGGTTTTATAACGTTTTTACTGGGAGTATGTGGGTAAAGAATATTAGGAAAGTCTCTGGACTATTTTCCAATTCCTTGTAAGTTAAAATAATTTCAAATTAAACATTTAGTAAAAATAACTTTGAAGGTGATTTCATAAAATATTTGGCCATATTTATAAAGTTGGTTAGGCAAGTACAAATACGTGTTAGATTTATAAATTTAAAATATTCAGTTTCCTTTTAAATGATTTCTGTATGATAAGCTTACAGTTAAGTTCCGAGTCAAAGAAAGGTGAGAACTAATTATATAATATGGGGTGGTTGAAGAACACTCCTGTATTGCATATAACAATAAAAATTAATCAGGAATGAGGAAAGCAGCCTGCTTTTTAAAACTATGTAATTACTAACAAGGCAACTAGAAAGGAGGTTCCAATTATCACCTAAAAATGCACATCAGGTGAATTATTTGACATAAAATGAAGTTAGACTTACAGCAAAAAACACTCAAACATTATCATTTTTCACAGAACTTTTCTTCATGAGTTTTCTAATATTTGACTAAAAGTGTTCTAAATTTAGCACTTTCATAAAGTTTTAACTTCTATATGATTTTCAGACAAACAATGGGACAGAATGTATCAGTGAAATTCTGTCAAATATATACTGTCCTCTTAAAGTTTTCCTCCATTGTGAACTCTGACTCTCACTGAGGTCTTCTTTCTGGGTAGAGGCTTTCCCATGGTTACCATAGTTGCTTGTTGTTTTTTGTTTGTTTTTCATATTACTATGAACAGTGAACTCACTGATGGTCTATGATGATACCTGATAATAAAGTCTATCTTCCCACTGAAGGCTTTCCTAGTCTCTGCACAGAATTTACCTCAATATATACTTTTCAGACATATATTGAAGCCAGAAAGTTTTGCTGCGACATATAATGAAGCTGGAAAGGCACCTTCAAATTAGATGTATGAGTTTTTCCAACATGTTTTCACACAGAAAATGTGAGGTAAGGATCACTAAAGGCACTACCACACTCACTGTATTCACTAGGTTTATCTCCAGGGCAAATTCCTTAGTCTCCTCAGGTCACACACTTGACAACAGGCACTGCCATGTTTGCATTCCTATCTGCTAGAAACACTGATGTTTAATGAGGTCTTAGTTGCCACAGAAGGCATTCCACAAAAACTGCATTAATAGGGGCTATGTTCTGCAGGCCTTCACTCGTAAGTAATGAGCTGTGATTCTCCATTAAAGGAATTTCCAACTTGACAGAATCTACCCATTTCTTTTGTGTGCATTTTCTTATGTTTAACAAGATTTGACAATTGGGAGAAGGCTTTCTCACAAATGCTGCATCCATAGGGTCTCTCTCCCGTATGAGTTCTTTGATGGACATTGAGGACTGACTTTGTGGTGAAGGCTTTCCCACATTCCTTGCACTCATAGGGTTTCTCTCCTGTGTGACTTCTCCGGTGGGTAATGAGACCATATTTGTGAGAATACTGTTTTCCACACTCACTACATACAAAGGGTGTCTTTCCTGTATGACATCTCTCATGTTGTATGAGACATATCTTCTGGCTGAAGGCCTTCCCACATTCATTGCATTCATAGGGTTTCTCTCCTGTGTGAGTTCGCTGATGTATAATGAGAGTACGCTTTGTGGTGAAGCCTTTTCCACATTCATCACATATGTACGATTTCTCTCCTGTATGAGTTCGCTGATGTATAGTGAGCTTGCGCTTCACGGTAAAGCCTTTTCCACACTCACTGCATATATAAGATTTCTCCCCTGTATGAGATCGCTGATGAACAATGAGATTACTCTTCACAGTGAAGCCTTTTCCACATTCATCACATATATAGGGTTTCTCTCCAGTGTGTGTTCGCTGATGTACAACAAGATAGCGCTTCATGGTGAAGCCTTTCCCACACTCATTGCATATATAAGGTTTCTCCCCTGTATGAGTTCGCTGATGCACAATGAGATTGCTCTTCACGGTGAAGCCTTTCCCACATTCGCTGCATACATAAGGTTTCTCTCCACTATGTGTTCGCTGATGTGCAATCAGATAGCGCTTCAGGGTGAAGCCTTTCCCACAGTGACTGCATATATATGATTTCTCTCCTGACTGGGTTTGCTGATGTCTAGTGAGATCACTCTTCACAGGAGAGACCATTCTATATTCATTGGTTATATATAGTTTGTCTAGTGTTTGAATTTTCTGATGTTTAGTGAGCATGACATTTCTGGAGGATTTCCCCAACGAGTCACACCCATTGGTTTTCTCTCCTGTATGAAGGCCCTCATGGTAAATGGGCTGAGATGTCCTGATGCAGGCTTTCTCACCTTCAATGCATGCTTGGGGTTTTTCTATTTTATGAGTCTTCTGGTGCTTAAAGACTTGGAATTCAGTGCTGATATGTTTTTCACTTTCAGGGATTTCCATTCCGGTGTACAATTGTTCATGATTACCATGTGGAAAGGATTCCTCATTTCCATTAAACTCAGCCGGGTTCTTTACTTGATATCTTTCTTTCTGGTTAATTAAGCTTAAACGTGATTTCAAAGCTTTCCTACATAATTCCATTATACGATTATGCATTATGGCCAAATTTGTTTTGCTCAGATGAATAGTATTTCTAAGTGTGTTCTTTTCACTGCGTTGTTGTATGCTCTTCAGAACTATTTGGTTGTGAGAGTGCTCTTGCAGACGACTGTCAACTATCCTGCTTCCTAGAAAAAAAATAACGAAGTGCTTCATGAGAACTTCTTAGAATAAAAGGGCTTAAAAGATGTGTGGGGCTGGCTCTTCATTGTTGACCCATAAAGACCTAAGGTGAAAAAGTATCAGGTCCAAGAAGAGACAAGGAATACATTTAAAGCAAAACACCCACAAAGAAAGAGTTCTCATCTTGGGAGATCTATATGTGGCGGAGCTGTTTAGCTATCCTCAGATACCCTCACAGCTGTGACCCCTTCTGTTAATGACTAGAATATGACTTCCAGGGCGACTCCCTTGCTGGTTCTCACTCACTCACCTGGACAGCTTCTATGACAGATTTCATCCTCTATTATCCGTGGTTCTTCTCCATGTTCCAACTTGGACAGTGTATCTGGTTTGATAGCGTGATACCCTGTTCATAAGAAATAATGGAAAACCTAGATCAGTGACTTGGGGTACAGTATGTGAAGATGGGAAAATATTACATTTTAGAGACAAAACAATTTCTTGTACACAAAATGAAAGTTCTCTTTCAAGATAGAGATTATACCCCTTTGTTTGAGGCCAGAGGAGGACACTGAAAATCTGATTCTTCAGATGAACACAGTGACTGCAAAGCTTTCAGCAAATGTTAGAGTAAAGGCCAGTGACAGGGCACCTCTAAGTAACATAGGGAATTATCCTTACCCAGTGAAATCAGGTTGTTATAGTTTTCCAACATCACCTCCCGATACAGGTCTTTCTGAACAGGGTCCAGGAGCTGCCACTCCTCCCAACTGAACTCTACTGCCACATCCTCCAATGTCAGCAATTCCTGTAATAACACAGTTCTGTTTAATGTAATATCAACCTCTTTTATTAATATGGAAGATGCATAAGGAAAGTCATTCTAGTTTTTACCACATAGCCTGCATATATACTTTTCTCAAATATATTTTAGTAGAAGCAAAATCCTATCTTTCTATCTATATAGTTTAGCACCTATTTCCACATACTAAAAATATACAAATAGTCCTGGCTGGTGTGGCTCAGTTAGTTGGGCGTCATCCTGTGCACTGAAAGGTTGCCAGTTTGATTCCCAGAGCATATGCTCAGGTTTCAGTCTCCATTCCCAGAAGAAGGCAGCCACTGATGTTTTGCTATCACATTACTGTCTCTCCCTCTATCTCTCCCTTCCTCTCTCTATAAAAGTCAACAGAAATATTAAAATAAATAATAAATAAAAATATATAAATAATATCAAGACAAATAACATATCCCTACATTACAATGAAATTCCACATCCAGAATTTACAAATGTTTTTAATAAATGTAAAAAAATAACAGAAATTATACAATATATGTCTAAAGTTAAAAAGACCATTAAAGTTGATTAGGAAGATTTAGGGGGGGAAGACCTTATAATAAACAGACACATACATATATTAATGGACAGTATATTCAATACACTGTATGACCTGGAATATATAACTGAAGAAATAACAGAAAATGCAGTAGAGGTAGGGATTCACTTCTGTTTTCCTTTACACACTCACACAAAACACTTCTGTAACCAGTTGTGTGGGTTTTCTCACCAAGAAATTCTGGCACTAATTGCCTAGAAATAGTGCAGATGCCACAGGTTAAGGGCTAATTTCCACAAGATTGTCCATACTTCAGACAGCAATCTCCAGGAAACCCACTATCTGAGTTGACTACAAATCTGCGGTTCCCACAACCTTCTCCTTGGGTTCAATCATTTCCTAGAACAGCTCACAGAACTCAGAGATATTAGACACAAAGTAACAGCTAATGTGACCCATAGAATCCACCACACTACACATTATGTTCCAATATTAGTCACTTAGTATGACCCAATATTTTTCTGATCTCACTTTGCCTTGATTTCGAATTTAGAGTCTAAGTTAACTTCTCCCAGAACCCAATTATCCCAATTTATACTTTTTTAATTTGAATTGATTTTTTCCCCCATGTCACCACAAACCTGTAAGAAAACAAAGGAAAGGTAAAACAAACCAAAAATTACCCAGGCTTCCATCATTTTCTTCTGTGCTCAGGAAATTCTGAGTAACATGGATTCTATGCCTTTTGTCTCTTCTGTATCTGCCATAAAGTTCTTAGAGTCAGAAATCTAGGTGTCTAGTTAAAGTTGTTCACAGAAATGACGATATCCAAGTCCAAGGACCTCCTCTTTCTTCCCTTATTCCTTCACTTGATGCCTCTTGCTCTTGGGGAGCGAGGAAGGACCTGTGGGCTGAGGAGCAAATTGACTGAGTGGACAGTCCCTCTGAATCCAGTTGTCGTCACTGTTCCTAAATACGTACCTTAAATAAAGGACCCCAATATTTCAATTTGGTGCCCTGCTCACCCTCTAGGGCAATGTCCATAGTTAGACTTATGTCAGTTTGGTAGTTTCTTTCTTTCACTTTTTAATATGTTTTTATTGATTTTAGACAGAGAGGAAGAGGGAGAGAGAGAGAAATATCGATTAACATTGACTGGCTGCCTCCTGCATGCCCCCTACAGGGAATCGAGCCCGCAATCTCGCCATTTCCTGACAGGCAATCGAGCTGGTGACCTCAACCATGGGTAGACACTCAACCACTGAGGCACACCAGCTGGGCTGGCAGTTTCTTACAAAACTAAACATATTCATATATGATCCACCAACCACATTCCTTGGTATTTACCAAAATGATATGAAAACTTATGTCTACCCAGAAACCTGATTAGAGATGTTTATAGCTTCAGACAGTGAAATATTATTCAGCACTCAAAAGAAATGAGCTCTCAAGCAATGAAAAAATAAGGAGAGCTGCTTCTTTGAAAAGATAAATAAGATTGATAAACCTTTAGCCAAACTCATCAAGAAACAGGGAGGACCCAAATAAATAAAATCAGAAATGATAAAGAAGAAGTAACAACTGACATTACAGAAATACAAAGGATTTTAAGAAAATATTACAAACAACTATATGCCAACAAATTAGACAACCTGGGCAAAATGGATAAATTCCCAGAAACATACAATCTTCTAAAACTGAATCAGGAAGATTCAGAAAATCTGAATAGACCAATTTACAACTAATGAAACTGAAGCAGTAATCAAAAGCTCCCAGGAATCAAAAGTCCTGGACCAAATGGCTTCACAGGCCAATTTTACCAAACATTCAAAGAAGAGTAACACCTATCCTTCTCAAACTATCCCAAAAAACTCAAGGGGAGGGAACAGTTACAAGCTCATTTTATGAGACCAGCATAATCCTAATTACATAACCAGATAAAGACACTACAAAGAAAGAAAATTATAGGCCAATATCCCTGATGAACGCTAAAATTCTCAGCAAACTGGATCCAGCAATACATTAAAAAGATCATTCATCATGATCAAGTGGGATTTATTCTGGGATGCAAGGTTGGTACAATATTTGCAAATCAACATAAGTGAGACACAACATAAACAAAATGAAGGCTAAGAATCACAATCATATCAATAGATGCAGAAAAAGCATTTGATAAAATCCAGCACCCATTTATGATAAAAACTCTCAGCAAAGTGGGAATAAAGGGGTCATACCTCAACATAATAAAGGCCATGGATGACAAACCCACAGCCAACATCATACTCAAAGGGCAAAAACTAAAAGCGTTTACCTTAAGATCAGGAACAGGACAGGAATGTCCACTTTCACACACTTATTCACCATAGTATTGGAAGTTCCAGCCACAACAATTAACAAATGCATAAATACAATCTCACATGCAAGTATGTTGATGAGAAATTAAGCGATACAATCAATTGTCCTAATGTTTATACAGATTATTCCAACTGTAAAAAAAAGTAACTTTTTTTTTTTTTTAAAGATTCTACCCCAGGAACAGAATACAGGGTAAAAGATATATATACTCTTACTTGAGTCACAATGACCCTAAAAGGAAATATCCAAAAAAACCTGTAGTAAATTTGGAGGCAAGACCAAAAACTACATCTTTAACAGTAAACATTACTAGATCATTCAGAACTGCAGAGTTTTAAGCAGACAGTGAGAAGAGTGGTGATGTGGTAACACAAGGAAGGGGTATGAGTACTAAACAAATAGACCAAGGCCAGGCCATGTTAGACTCAGAACCTGCTATGTGCAAACCACAAGAAACTTATAAAAACAAAAAGTTCTTGTAAAGATTACTATCAATAGCTTGCTCATACCACAAGCATTTACTCATACCATAGAAGAAAAACAGACCACAAAACATACCTTGTAAAGATTAACGTTAAACCCAACTTTTTCCCTTCCACTCTCTATTTTGCCATACCAGCAATTTCCAATAGAAACTACAGACAGATATAAACCTAACCTCTAGGGAGGGTTGGGGGTCTCCCTACTCCGTCTGTAGAGTGGCTTTTCTTGCTTGTCCTAGCTCCTTTTCCAGGCACCAGGAACGTTCTCCCTCCCTTGGTTTATTCCCTTCCCCCTCTTCTTCCCCTACAGGCCTGAGGCTACTAAACTCTAAGGGTCCCCGGGACTTGCAACCAGGGGAGCAATGGGCAGGGGCAGCTGCTCCTGGGGAATACCCCTGAATCTGTCTCCAAGGCCCCACTTTCTCCGACTTCTCACTGAGCCAGAGCAGCCCCGCCTAGCTCTCCTGTTGCTTCTTCTGTCCTAAGCCCTTCCCTTCCTTGTTTCCTGTTCCCAGCTTTAATAAACGTACTCTCAAAACAAAACCAAACCAAACCAGCTTTTCCACTTCCCTCCAAGGTTCCCTCTTGAATTCTTTCTTGCAAGAAGCCAAGAGCCCTCTTGGCTCCAGTCCCCACTAGGGACTCGCCCCTCGGGCCTCAGCGGGACACACACGTTTTTAGTACCCCCAGGAGGGGGACCTGAACTTGAGGGAGCGAACTGGCCCAGGATTACCTGGGGACACGCCGCCTTCGCGTCTGCTCGGGCATCCAAGGTTTGAGCCAGAACCTAGTGGCTGTCGGGGGGCCCTGACCTCTCAACAGCGACAACCCCACCAGGCAGGCGTCTCCAGGACTGAGTCCTATGCTGGATACCACATTAAACCCCAAACGAGCCCCCGGAAACCACAAGGGACGCCCCCAGACGCGGGCTTCCCGGCGCCGCTTTCACCCGCAGACTTTCCGCCCCGGCTCTCAACCGCCGAGTCGCACGCGCCGAGCGCCGCGCGGGGAGGTCAGGCCCTGGCGGAGCCGATTCTCAGCTGGCGATCCCTTCGGACTCTCAGTCCCTGCCGGTCACAGGCCCCGTCACCAACGCCCAGGTTCCTCAGTGACAGACTCCCCCAAAATACGAAACAACCCCAACCGCGGTCCTCCACACACGCTCACGCGTCACGGACCTCGCGAGCCGCGAACCCCAGCCCGCCTCACCCGCTCCCGAGCCTCTCCGGACACCACCGGCAGCGACGAAAGGCTGAGCCCACGTCGGAAGCCACGTCCCCCTCGGTTCCGCTCCCTCGCGGTCCGTAGGGACGCCGACCAGCCGGCACCTGGAGCCCCGCGCAGCCGGCCGAGCGAGGGCGGACCTCCGAGTTCCCACGTGGGCCCCGCCCTATGACGCAACGTAGCCACGCCCACCCCCGCGTCTGTGACCGGAGCAGCCGTAACGGCTGTGGGAAGAAATCGCGATTATTCCCGGCCACCTCGATGCTTTCACCTCCTCGTCGCGAGGGACGGTCAACATTGCCGTGGTATCGGGACGAGATTTCTGAGGCGAGTGCCCATCCCAGGCCCGCACGGCGCGCTCTGCCGGCTGCCGAACAAGGAAAGATGGCGGCGCCCTACATGCACCGTGGCGTTGAGACTACGCTGGGGCCCCACGGGCGCGGCCATCTTAGGCGAAGGCAGGTGTCCGTACGGCCGAGTTGGCTCGTAGAAGCCGAGATATCCCCGGAGAGGTGACAAAGGGATGGTCACATAAAGGCCTAGGTCTGCAGTCAGGGTGGTTGTGTGCGGAGTGGGTAAGGCCTCTGTAGTTTAGAAGGAAACCAAAAGGGCCGAGCTCCATCGAGATGAACCCCTCACGGGGGTGGACACGTAGCTCCCTCTAGTGGGGAAGTGGATAAGTGAAGGTGCAAGTGTATGTACGCGCACGGTTTCCTTCCAAAAATAAAGGAGGCGTCCCGACGGTGGGGCATTTGAGAATATGAAATGATGAGATAACACAATTATCATACTTTGCATAATTCCTAACTAAAAAGAGCACATTTAAAAGTGTTATTTTTATGCAGGCGCGAGAGGTCTACAATTAGAGGATTTAAGTAGATACTTCCTTTCCAGAAGGCAACCTGGATCCATTTAAAAGTTTTCATTTTCTTTGACCCAGCAATTTTAGTTACAACAGTTTGTTTCGTAAAAAGTTTTCTTAACAGCGGCTTTTGTAATTTTAAAAAGAGGAAAAACCTAAAAATATGATAAATTAATATCTGGGTAAACTATGGAGTATCCACTTAGCATAACAGTATATAGCAATTAAAAAGAATAGACTACAATTGTCAGTATAAATAAAAAAGATAACTTATTCAGAGAACAAAAAACAGATCTGCAGGACAGTAAGTAAGTATATATTATGACCCTGTTATGGAAACAAGTCATAAATGTTTGTCTTTTTGAAAATTGTGATTGGTTAAATAAAACATTTACTTTGGATTACTTTAGGATTTGTACTCATGGGTAGAAAATATCAGAAGTTTTCACAATCGAATTTTTGTGATTCTCCATTGTAAATATATCTTTATAGTAATTACATGTTATTTTAGTACTATAAAAATATGTTGATTTTAGAAAAGTTTTAGGACATTTAATGATGTTGGTGTTCATAATATAGTCAAAATAAATTAGTCTCACTTTTCATAAAAATATACTTTCATGCATTTGAAAATTTTGGAAGAATATATTGTTAAAAATGCGTGGCTATTAGGTAGAAGTAGGGTGATTTAAAAATTTCTTCATTTGCTTATATATGTTTTCTAATTTATATAAATTGTTTTCATAATATCTTAATAGTAAGAGTATTATATTCCCTTCAGAGACTGAATTCAGCCCTATTCACCTGAGATATCAAGCTCTGAAAGGTGAAGTCAGCATCTGGTCCAAAGAGCTCAGGGCAGCAGGAGAAGCCCATTCTGGGACCCTGATTGATCAGTTTCAGGAATGAGCTGGTGTGATGTTGCCATGGCAGCATGTGCAGGTTCACAGGACAAGAAGTGGAAGGATCTGAGGGCCTGGGTGATGGAACACTCATGTCTTATTCTTTGCTGTAGAATTTCTGCCCAGAATCCATCCTGATATAGTGTGGGGGTGGTGATGGAAACACTAATCCAGGATTTAAGGCAGAGATTTAAATATAAATCGGAAAGCTCATTTTCAAACCCAGAGTCCTGGACCCTAGTCCCAGACTTTCCAGTTTGGGAGGTCTGGGGTGTGACTCAAGAATTTGCATCTTTGCAATCTTCTTGGAGAATCCTGAGGTAGGAAAGCCAGAGAAAACACTTAGAAACAGTCCTGGAGTATTTCTGGCTTACAAGTATGTGGGCTGGCCCCCCTTAGTACACTGGTGTAGTTCAAATAATATCAGCCCAGAAAAGCCTTCCTTGAAACTCTTCCTAAAATAGCTCCCTCATTACAATCTATGTTCGAGGCCTCATATTTCTTCATAGCACTTAACCAGAACTGGCATTCTATTACGTATTTATTTTACTCAGTCTCCTTCACTATACTGCATGTGCCATAAATGTCATGACTTTGCCTGTTTTGTTCACTAATAAGTCCCCAGTGTCTACAACAGTGGCTAGAAGAGTGTAGATGCTCAAAAAATATTTTTAAAGGATTTACTCTGCAGAATTGGAGATTGAATTCTGCTATAACACCGCATAGTAAATGTCTGTTTCTTTTGCTATAAGCAGGACTCACCATTTGTAAACTGAATTTAATATCCTTGTTATATGAAGGGAAACACTCTTGATAGAGATGAGAGAACAAGAACCCTACTGCTAAGAAAACTAAGAATTTGTCAGCGGACGTACTAAAAAAAGAATTAACAGAAGTTCTGACAAAAAGGAAGTAATAGAAGGAAACATGTAACATTAGGAATGTAGTAAAAAGAATGGAAAGGGTAAATATATCATGAAATATAATAGGATGGCCCTTGCCAGGTGGCTTGGTTGGTTGGAGCATCGTCCCGTACACCAAAAGTTTTTGGGTTTGAATCCCAGTCAGGGCACATACCTAGGTTGTGGTTCAATCTCCGGTCAGGGCACATACAGGAGGGAACTGAAAGATGTTTCTCTCATGTTTTTTTCTCTCTCCTACCCCCTTCTTCTCTCTAAAAAATCAATAACAACATATCCTTGGGTGAGAATTAAAATATATATAATAGGATGTTCTACTTTTGAGTTTTTAAAATTATGTTTGATGGTTGAAAGCCAAAACGATAACTTTACCTGATATGGTTCTCAGTGTATGTATGACATCATTTGCTGTTAGGGAAATGGAAGCTAAGACATCATTATATACTACCACTCACCTGATGGGATGGCCAGAATCAAATATGACAATGCCAAGTGCTAGGAAGGACATGAACAACTGAAGCATTCATGCATTGCTGGTGGGAATGAGGTAAATAAGTACAGTCAGTTTGGCAGTTTCTTTTCAAGTTAAATACTAACTTAGCATTTAAGTATTGACTCCTTGGTATTTATCCCAGAGAAACAAAATTGGGTACACAAATGTTCATAGCATCTTTATTCATAACAATGAAACGCTGGAAACAACCTAAACATCCATCAACAATGAACAGATAAGCCATGGTACATCCATACAAAAAAATACTACTCAGTAACTAAAAAGGAAAACTGTTTATACACCCAACACATTGGATGGATCTTAAGGGCAATTTGCTGAGTGGGGGGGAAAAAGCCTATCTCAGAGGTTACATACAGTCCATTTTAAGAGCATTCTTGAAATGACAAAAGAGTTATGGAGTACTGATCAGTGATGGTCATGCGGTAGGGTTGGGGGACAATGTGACTATAAAGGGATAGTAAGTGGGAGTTCCTTTGGGTTGGCACAACAATTCTGCATTCTGATTGTGGTGGGATTTACGGACATCTAAATATGTGATAAAATTTCTTAGAACTGTATACCAAAAAACAAAACCAAAGGAAACAAACCTCACACAAATGAAAACATGAAAAAAAACCCCACCAAACTAGTGAAATCCAAACAAGGTCTATAGTTTACTTAATAGCATTGTACCAATGTCATTTTATTAGTTTTGATGCTGTATGGTGATTCTGTAAGATAGTATTGCTGAAGAGGCTGAGTAAAGGTACTCAGGAACTTTGTATAATTTGTAATTTCCAGTAAGTCTAAAATTATTCCAAAACAAATTTTAGAAAAAATAGTAAGATTTTTTAAAACTTACAAATTTGGATAAACATATCCAAATATGTGGAATTACATTTATGAGGATATTCCTTTTACTTCTGAAGTACATAGTAGATTGAAAGACATGAATTTTAGAGCCTAAGAAATGCAAGAGCTAATCATATAACAATAGGAGGTGGGCATAGAACACTCCTGCTTGTATATAACATTAAAATTTAACCAGTGTTGAGAATTGCCTACTTTAAATTTATGGAATTATTGAGAATGTGGTTCAAGGTATCCTGTCCCAGAATAGACATCAGGTATATAGTAAGTTTAGACTTGGCTTAGAAGTCTCAAGTATACATCATTTTCACGAAGCTTCTTTCCTTCATGAATTCTCTGATATTTTGCTGAAGTCACTCTACATTGTGTTCCTACCAGTTTTATTTCTGTATGAATTCATGAGAAATGATTAATTCTGCCATATGATTAATTCTCTGCCATCTGAAAATTATTCTCCAGCATGGATATCAGGCAACTACTCAGAGTTATTTCTAGGCAAAGGCTTTCCCATGATCATCATATATTGCTACTATGTATGAGCTCACTGTTGATCACTAATAAGATAGTCTTTATTCCCATAGAAGGCTTTCCTTCTCATAATTCATAAGATTTATATTAGCATATACTTTTCAGACATATTACCTAGAAATGTTTCCTCAAGACTTTTCTGCACTGAATGTATTAGAGTTTTTCCCCTACATGTTAATTTTGACATACAGTGTGAGGTAATTTATCACTGAAGGCACTAGCACATTCTCTGCAGTCATTAAATTTCACTCCTATGCAAATTCCATAATTTCCGAAAATCTAGCAACAGGCTTATATACACTGACTATATTCAAGTACGCTAGGGCACACTGCACTGAACTATCATGCTTTGTCCCTTGCATGAGTTCACTTGTATGTAATGAATTCAGACTCTGCAAAGGATTATGTACCTTGACCTACGCATTTGTTGTGTATATTAACAAGGCTTGACAAGTGAGAGAAAGGTTACCCCAGTCATTGAATCCATAAGGTCTCTGTCTTTTATAAGTTCTTTCATGTACAGTGGGTGCAGAATTCAAGTTGAAGGCTTTCTCACGCTAATTGCATATATATGGTTTGTCTCCTGTGTTGCTTCCTTGGTGGGTTATAAGATCAATACTGTATGAATAGGATTTTCTGCAGTCAGTACATATAAAAGTCTATCCTGTGTGAAGTCTCTGATGTTTTTCCTGAAGGTGTGACCATATTCATTGCATTGTTAGGGTTTGTTCCCAGTATGAGTTCTATGATGTACAAGGAGATTTCTCTTTGAAGAGAAGCCTTTCCCACATTCACAGCACACAAAAGGTTTCTCTCCTGTATGAGTTCGTTGATGGACAATTAGACGACTTTTCACAGCGAAGCCTTTCCCACACTCATTGCATGCGTAAGGTTTCTCTCCAGTATGGATTTGCTCATGTAAAATGAGCTCAGTTTCCATGGCAAAGCCTCTTCCACATTCACTGCACATATAGGATTTCTCTCCAGTATGAATTTGCTGATGTACAATGAGATAGCGTTTCATGGTGAAGCCCTTTCCACATTCACTGCACAAAAAGGGTTTCTCTCCAGTATGAGTGCGCTGATGTACCACAAGATTGCTCTTAAAGGCAAAACCTTTTCCACATTTATTGCATATGTAGGGTTTTTCTCCAGTATGAGTTCGCTGGTGTAACATCAGCCCACTATTCACAATGAATCCTTTCCCACATTCACTGCATCTGTATGGTTTCTCTCCAGTATGTGTTCGCTGATGTACAACTAGCCGACTCTTCAAGGGGAAGCCCTTCCCACACTCACTGCAGGTGTAGGGTTTCTCTCCAGTATGTGTTCGCTGATGTATGATGAGCATGCTCTTCACAGTGAAGCCTTTCCCACATTCGCCACATATATAGGATTTCTCTACTGTGTGATTTCTCTGATGCACAATGAGGTTACTCTTTCTGGGAAAGCCTTTTCCACATTCACTGCACACATAGGGTTTCTCTCCAGTGTGAGTTCGCTGGTGTTCAATCAGACGGCTCTTCATGGTGAAGCCTTTCCCACACTCACGGCATACATATGGTTTCTCTCCTGTATGATTTCGTTGATGTATGAGGACATAGTGCTTCGTAGTGAAGGCCTTCCCACACTCACTGCAGGCGTAGGGTTTCTCTCCAGTATGAGTTCGCTGATGTATGATGAGCATGCTCTTCCCGGTGAAGCCTTTCCCACATTCACTACAGGTGTAGCATTTCTCTCCAGTATGATTTCTCTGATGCACAATGAGATTACGCTTCCCTGGGAAGCCTTTTCCACATTCACTGCACACGAAGGGTCTCTCTCCAGTGTGAGTTCGCTGGTGTTCAATCAGACGGCTCTTCATGGTGAAGACTTTGCCACAGTCACTGCATATAAAGGATTTCTCTCTTTCATGAATTCTCTGATGTTCATTGAGCCTGGACTTTCTGGAAAATACTTTCGCACACAGACTGCATCCATAAGGCTTCTCTCCTGTGTGAACTCTCTCGTGATCAGTGAGCTGAGACTTCTTAACAAAGGCTTTCCCACATTCACTGCACACGTGGGCTTTCTCTACTTCATGAGTTCTCTGATGCTTAATGACCTGGGACTTATTGCTAATGGGTTTTGCACTGACAGGGAGTTTAACTTCATGAGGGAAATCATACTTGCCATGCCAAAATGATTTCCCATCTCCATTCAATTTAGTAGAGTTCTTAGTTTCATAGCTTTTACTCTGTTTGACTAAACTTAAATTTGACTTCAGAGTTTTCATGTAGAACTCAAACACACCATGATGTTGCCTGAAAGGAAAATGACTTTTTCTTTGAGGAGCAATATTTCCAATGGTACTGTGTTTGTGGTTTTGTTCCATACCTTTCAACATCCTTTGATTTTCCCAGTGACTCTGGAGATAATTATCAACTTTGCCAGTGTCTAGAATAGAAGAAAACAATGAATTATCAACTTTGCCAGTGTCTAGAATAGAAGAAAATAATGAATCCTTTTATAAACTGTTTATTTTTAAACTTTTATTTTCCTTAGTGTTTTTTTTTTTTTTTAATGGCACTTTAATGACAACCCTGTGATAACATTATAAAAGAAACACCATGTAAACTAGGCAAACAAAAATCAAGATTTCAAATAAAATAAGGATCAGTTCTCAGGAGAGAGAGAGAGAAAAAAGGTTTATGTCCCGCTAAAGACCTAAAGGAACATTTTGCTATGGGGAGGCACTGTTTCTGTATCAAACACCTCCCAGCCTTCTCTGACTAGAATATGACTTCTGCAGTAACCCATGAGGGGAAGCAGATTTTGCAGATACAGTTTACTTTAAGATGGCTATTTTCAAGAAAAGAAAGACTCAAGAAAAACTTTTCACATTCCCCTTTACTGCCTGTAAGAATTTAGATAGAGGACATGCTTCAGGAAGGAAGACATCATCATAGATAGCTATAGTTTAATATGAACTAAGTGCGATAGACTGGGAGAAACCTAGCAAGGCCCTTTTGATCCAAGTCCTTTCTGTGTCCCATTGTTAAAGATGGCCCAGCAAACACTTACCTACCAAATATGTATTGGCTTTACCATTTTCATGTGAATTGACTTCTCCTTTGAAGTCCCAAATCACAAACCTCCCTGCCTCCTTATCTTTACCTCAGCTGCCAGACTTGTCCTTGCCCCCGTATTAGAGCTCCTGTATGTACATACGTAATAAGTTTGGTCATTTCCTCCTATTAACCTCTTTCATATCAATTTGATTATTAGCCCAGCCAGAAGAATTCAGAAGGACAAACGGAAAATTATGTTCCTCTCCCACCCCTGCCTTGTTAGTTCTCACGCCCTCACCTGCACAGACTAGGCTGCGGAGCTGCTCCTCTGCTGTCCATGGCTCTTCCCCTTGTTCCAACTTAGAGCGAGCTCCTGGTTTGCTGACTTGATACCCTGTGCATAGGAAATGACAGAATACTTGGATTGGGGTCTGTCAAGATAGAATGTTATGTCTAAGGGACTAGACAGTTTGCACGTCAGAGAGTTTTCTCTCAGGAGAGGGCACACGTGACATTGTGATATATATAAATGGTCTTTGTCCCGGTTCTTGGCACAGAGCTCCTAAAGCCCTTGTAACTTCCTAAATGAACAGCAAGATAGGAGCATATTTTTTGATAGTCGAAGTTCTAGTTCCTGACACCAGAAGTTCTAACACCCTTAGACTCTCGGGAGCAATGAGTGTCTTATGTGTGCTAAGGAGATGACTAGTGGCTGGGGGCTCCTAGATAGCTTCAGGGTGGTGGCTGATCCAGAAAGACAAAGACATGATTAGAAGGCTGGAACCTTCAGCTCTAACCCTTCCCCTGTAGAGAGGGAGGGGGCTGGAGGTAGAATTAATCACCAATGGCCAAGAATTTAAGCAATCATGCTTACATAATGGACCTTCCATAAAAATCCCTAAACAACCTGGTGGGGAAAACTTCCAGGTTGGTGACCACATTGAGATACTGGGAGGGTGGCATGCCTGGAGAGGACAAGGAAGGTCATACCCCCTTCCCTCTGCACTGTGCCCTAAGCATCTCTTTCATTTAGCTGTTCCTGAGTTTTTTACTTTATAATAAACTGATAATGGTAGTAAGTACCTTCCTGAGTTCTATGAGCCATTCTAGCAAATTGTTAAATCTGAGCGTGCATGGGGGGTTGTGGGAACAACTGATTTATATCCAAGTTGGACAGATTTATAGCCAACTTGTACAGAAGTGTGGGTATCCAGGACACCAAATATTTGTGACTGGCATCTGAAGTGAGGGTGGTCCTGTGGTACTAAGCCCTTAAACTGTGGAGTCTGATGCTAACTCTGGGTAGTTAGTGTCAAAATTGAATTGAATTGAGGTGCAGGACACCCATTTGGTACTTTGAGAGTTAGAGAATTGGTTGTTGCTGTAGAAAAATGCACATTTGGTGTCAGTTGTGTTGGTACAGCTCATAGGATATATTCTTTTATCAGGAGCCAGAGGATGCACTGAGAATCTGCCATTCAGAGCACTGCAGTGACTCCCAAGTATAAGCAGCTGAGAAAGGAAAGAGCACTGACTGGGCACCCTTTGAGTAACACAGGGGAACTGTCCTCACCCACTGACTCCAGGTGGCTGTAGTTCTCCAACATCACATCCCAGTACAGGTCCTTCTGATCGGGGTCCAGGAGCTGCCACTCCTCCCAGGTGAAGTCCACAGCCACATCCTCCAGTGTCAGTGATTCCTATAACACAGTCCTATTTCATCAGAGTGTTATTCTTTTACTGGTTCATAAATAATATAAAGTTGTCTTGCTCATATTAACTACAATTCTAACACCAATTCCAACGTGTTTTTTTAACCCACTACCAAGCAATTAATTCTCCAACATGAGCTGGGTGTCCTACAATTAAACTCAGTTCTGACACTATCTACCTGGAGACAGCATCAGATCCCACATGTTAAGGGTTCAATCCTGTAAGACTGGCCCCTATCCCTCACTTCAGTGCAAGTACAGGCTGTCACCTTGTGCTTCTGACTGATCAGCTATAATTGGAGGTTTCAATGATGCCCTCCTTGGGTTTGATTAATTTGCTATAGCAACGTAGAAAACTCAGGAAAACACTTTACTTACTGTTTAACAGCTTACTGTAAAGGGATATGATAAAGGATACAGATGACCGTCCAGATGGAAGAGATGTATCGGGCAAGGTGGCCACCAATCCAGAAGTGTCCAAACCCCACACCTTTGGAATTTGTATGGAGGCTCCATCACGTAGGCATGATTGATCATTAACTCTATTTCCAGCCCTTCTCCCCTCTCTAGATAATGGAGTATAGAGCTGAAAATTCCAAGTTTCTGATTATGGCTTGATTTTTCTGGTGACCAGTCCCCATCTGAGAACCCCGTAAAAGCCACTCTAATTAAAGACACTGCTACCAGCCAGGAAATTCCAAGGGATTCAGGAACTCTGTCAGGAACTGGGGTCAAAGACAAATATTAGAATAAAAGATGCTCCTAGTAGCTTATCACTTAGCAAATTACAAGAATTTTTAGGAATTTACAAGAATTTGTATGAGGAACTGGGGGCAGAGACCAACATATATATTTTAAAATATATATTATTGATTGAGTGATTGACTTTTTAGAGACAGAGAGGGGAGGGAAGGGAGAGAGGAAGAAAAACATCGCTTTGCTGTTCCGCTTATTTATGTATCATTGGTTGTTTCTTGCATGTGCCCTGACCCGGAATCAAATCTACAACACTGCCGTATCGGGACAATGCTCTAACCAACTGAGCTAGCTAGCCAGGGCCCAATGTATAGATTTCTTATTATTTTAACATATTAGATACACTGAAGAAATAATTAGTAAACTGGAATATGCATTTTTTTTAAAAAAACACCAAAATGAAGCAGCCCCACAAAGAGATAGAAAATATAAAGGAGAATTTAATAAATCGAGGGCACAGAGCAAGGTCTAACATAGGTCTGTATGTAGTTTTGGGAAGAGATCATATAGAAACAGAGAAGCAATACAAAGATCTCAGGAATGAGAACTTTTCAGAACAGAGTAAACTTCCTACAACCCACACTTCGTAAGCCAGCAAAGCCAGGCAGGAAATCTGCATGTAGATACTTCTGGCTGAAACGACAGCACACCAGTTGCAAAAATCAGATTATGAAAACAACCAAAGAGAAAAGATGCATTACTATCAAAAGAAAGACAAAATTTACTGGAATGAAGACAACAGAATCCCTGGTTCCCTGCAGTTTCTAAAACTCTTGGACTCTCTGGAGTGATGAGTGTCTTGTGTATGCTAATGATATAACTGGCAGCTGGGGGGTCCTCGATGGCTTCAGGATGGGGGTGGTCTCCAGAAAGCCCCCCAACCTGCAGGAACAGAAGAGGGACTGGAGGTTGAGTTCAATCACCAATGGCCACTGATTTAATCAATCATGCCCACATAATAAACCCCCCTAAACAACAGGTTTGGAGAGCTGGGTGGTGAACACAGTGAGGTGCTGGCAAGGTGGCATTCCCGAAAGGACCCTTCCCCATGCCTTGCCCTGTGCATCTCTTCCATGTGGCTGTTCCTGTGTTGTAGCCTTTATAATCAACTAGAAAATGTAGTGAAGTGCTTTCCCAAGTTCTGTGAGTCATTCCAGCAAATTACCAAACCTGAGAAGGGGTTGTGGGAATCCCCAAGTTTAGAGCCAGTCATCAGAAGCAGAAGTGACAACTTAGGACTTTCGACTGGCACCTAACGTGGTCCCAATAAAACTGTGTTCACTGAGTTTGCTTGGTCAGTTCCCACATGGGTCTGTGACAGCCCTGCAATAAACAGCAATATGAAACCTGCTTCTACCTTTATTAGAAGTTGAAAACACTGTGCAACCATCACCTCTAGGAACATAACATTTTTTCTTGAGACCTGAGTGCCATGGAATATTGACACCCCATTAGGAACTGTCTGCTGTCTCCTCACAGTATATGATACGTATCATATAACTTAGCATGATTCTATTGTTGTGTCAGCTGCCATAGATATTAGACACAAGCTGACAGCTAATGTAACCCAGAGGATCCTTCAGTTACACCTTGCATTCTAACTTTAGTCTTTTACTCAGAATCATATGAATACTATATTCTTTTTAAAAAAATCTTTATTGATTTTAGAGAGAAGAAGGGAGTGGGAGAGAGAAACATCCCTACTGGGGATGGAGCCCGCAACCCGGGCATGTGCCCTGACCGGGAATTGAACCTCGATCTCCTGAATCCTAGGTCAATGCTCAACCACTGAGCCATGCCGGCCAGGCTGAGTACTATATTCTTGATCCTACTTTGCCATGATGCTGGTGTTAGATTCAAAGTTTATTTCACTCCAGATACTGAACTGATTGTTACAGGCCACTACAAATCCATGAGGGAATAAAGGAGAGAATAAAACAAAAGTCACCTGGGCCTGGATCATTTTCTCCTGTTTAGGGAAATGGCCGGCAATTAGTCTACTCGTCTTGGTCTTCCCTTGATATACCCTGAATTTCTAGTTAGAAATCTCACTCCAGTCAAAAGTGTTCCTAGAAAGGACGATATCTAGGTCCTGGGACCTCTTCTTTCTTCATTTTTTTCCTATCTCGCCAAGACCTGTGGGATGAAGAGCAAAGTTCCTTTCAGGGTTACATTCCCCTTGCTGTGCACTCACCTTAACACACGGTCCCCAGGATTTCCAGCTCTTTAGCTGGTTCCCTAGAGGTGAAACGTAAGACCCTGAAGATAGAAAAGTCCCTTGAATGTGAAAGAGAAAGTGGGAAAGGAGAACTGGACAGCATTGCACCTCGGTGGCAGGTAGTTTTCAGAACAATTACAGAAATGATGTCACATGGACAGTGAGGAACTCTAAAACTTTCCTTTAAACTACGTTGCCCTCACACCTTATTAAAATTCTTTATATACTCTGTTTATATACACAATTCATTGAGGAACAATGAACACAAGGGAAAAAGGAGGGAGAGAAGGAATATGTGCTATAAATACAAATTTTAAAAACAATTCAAAAGTATAAGTACTGGGCAATGGCAGCCTTCGTATACTCATACATAGAACCTGAAAGGAAATAAACAGTAAACTTTGTGCAGGAGGAAGATGAAAACAGAATCTTAAATAAAAAGCTTATTCATTTTAAAGATGCTGGATGATTCATCTACCCCCAAAAGTTTTATTTCTACCGGTTGAAGGGACGAGGTGATGTGAGGGAGCCAAAAGGATTAGGAAATTTTGGTGGAGGGGGGACTTGGCCCAGCAGCAGAAGCAGCCAGGCCCCCGAGCCCCCAGCCTTCTGCTGTCGCAGTGGCCATCCTTCTCCCTCCTCCCCCAGGATTAAAACCAAAGCCAGACCAGATACACGCGTCCTCTGACCTCCCTTAACGGTTTCTCAGCCACTGGCTCCACGTTATCCCTGAACCTGACCGGGCGCGATGCGGTGGTCACTGCCCAGCGCCAGCCCGCCAGCTGTCAGTCACCTACCGGCAGAGTGACCCGCGAAGACCCGACCTCCAGACTCTCGGCAGCCGCTCTGCTCAGGCCTTTAATCACTGACCGCCAGAGCTCCCCAGGATTAGCCCCGAGGAAATCCCGGGCACAGCCACCCAGCAGGCTCCCCGGTGCTCCCGGCCCCGGCGCTGCCTTCCCCGACTCACGGGAGCAGCCCCTTACCGAGCGGCCGACACACCCACGCACTGACCCGACTCGCTCCTGAGCCTGCAGCGACCCCCGCAGGGCCGCACTTCCTTCCCCAAACTTCTCTCGCCTCGCGCCTCCTCCCCTGAGAACGTCCCACGAAGGCCCGCGGCGTTCAGGCCGCGTTTCTATGGAGAACGGAATGCGGGTTTCTGGCGTTTCCTTATGAGGTCATGTGCGCGCGCCGCGGGCGCCTCGGCTCCCTGGGGGCCGCCATCTTTGCGCACCTGACGTACGGAAGGCTTTTGCGTCAGCGGCCGTAGGACGCGGCGGCGCGAGACCACGGCCGAAACGCCCCCGTTTCTGGCCCGTGAGCCCTGGCAGGAGTGTGGAGGGGTTTCCAGAGGCTTGAGGTCACAGAAGGCGATTTACTCCGTGGGAGTAAATTCAGTTGTTGCAGGGCGCAGTGGACGACGCCTATTTTTCAACGGCCGGAGTCCATCAGGATCTAAAGGGCGCGGCGTACGTTTTGAGCGGCCGCCACCGCTGTGAAGCCTCTGCTCGTTGGAAAATTAAAATAATCTCCGGACACCTCAGTCACTAGTCTAATTGCGAATAGATTTCGAGGCCGTATAAAAATTTAAGAACCTTTGACAAAAAAGCTGGTGGGGCGTTATAACCGTATAGTTAGCGCTGTTAGGCGGGAGCTCTGTGGGCGCAGCCATCTTGGGGGGGAGTCCGGTGTCCGTACGGAACGAAGGGTCTTTGGGCAGCTCAGCCCGGAGCCTGCAGGTGGCAGTGCGTTTGGAAGACCAGCGAGGTGGTGTGCGGGATGCAGTGATCGCAGAGTGAGCAGAAACATGGATGTTATGAGCCTCTTTCCAGCCTCGCCCTAACCAGCCCAAACACAAAACATGCTACGTACATCTTAGGCAGACACCGAACTGCCTTGTCACCGTAGATTAGTCTGCATTTTACGAATAGACTGTTACCGTATGAACTCTTTTTATCTGTATGTTCTTTCACACAACACAATTGTTTTGAAGTATCAATAAGTTTGTTCCTTTCGTTGCTCGGTATTCCAAAATGTGTTTAATCCTTCAGCAGTTCGACCTTTGGGTTGCTTCCAGTTTTTTTGGATATTGCAAATGGAACTTACATGAACATTCAAAAAAATAAAGTGGCCTCGAATTGGATTTCCCTATTTTATGTATGTAAAATTAAATGAACTCCTCTCCCCTCCAAATAATATGCCCCTTGAACAAGAAATTATGATACTTTGTTCCTTTTGCTGTATGTCCCTTTCAAATAAGGTAAGTGTATGCATCCTTTGATTACATTTGCTGGAGGGAAAGGAAGAGAGGGGTAAGGGAAAAAAGAAAAAAATTGCTAGCTCAAAGATAGCAAGAGCTTTTTGTTTAGCTCATCACCATCATCTATAGGCCCTGGAACAGTAGCAGGTAAAGGAAATAGTTGTAAAGTTTTTCTGAGTGGTGTGTGCACAGGATGGGCATTATCTTTTGGGTGAAAGTTTGGCTGATGGGTTATTCATGAGTTTTGAGCTCTGTTCCCTGATATTTATAAAATTAACACATCCAAACACAGTTATACTATAGACTTAAATGTATTGTTTCCTTTTGAAGGACTTCAGTTGTCTAAAATAAAAATTGAATAAATTTAGAATCGAAGAAATGCAAGAGCTAACCATATAATGTTCCTACGTGGGGAAAAAAACTCAAGCCCCTGAACAGGGGGAGGGTGCACTGTGTTGTAACTTTAACCAATGATGTTCAACACAACCTCCTTTAAATTAAGGAGTACTGACAGACATATCAACTAGGAGTCTGATTCAAGGTATACTGTCCTAAAATGTACACTATGTCTATCATCTGATGTATAATTGTTAGAATTGTGACACACATCCCTAGTCTTCATCTTCACAGGCCTTATTTGCTTCATGCATTTGCTGATATTTTGCTAAAGATGTTCCACAGTTAGTGCCCAGAGTTTTACTTCTAGGATTTCCTCTGCCAGTGGATGAGGCAGAATGTACCACTGACAACCCTGCCACAATCACTGCCTTCAAAGGTCCAACAATTTCTCTCCTGTGTGAACTCTGCCATCTACTGAAGTCTTATTTCTGGAAAAGGGTTCCCATGGTCATATTTCTGTCAACTATGAGCTCACTCATGACATGTGACACATGAAGCAGCACTAATAGGGTCTATCGTCCCACAAATAGCACTCCTAGTCTCTGTATGCACACGTCTCAGTATACACTTCTCAGCCATATAATGAGCTAGGAGGTTTTATTCAAGGGTCTTCCACCTTGATTGTATCACAGTTTACTCCTGAGTGTTTTCTGTGACATGCAATATGACATAAGTTGTCACGGAAAGTACTACCACATTCACTGCATTCATAAGGTTTCTTTGTGCCAATTCTGTTACCTGCTGAGGGTGTGCCTTGGGCACCTGGCAGTTCCAAAGTGGCCACATTTGTATCTGCTAGGAACCCACTGATGTGTAATGAAATCTGAGCTGCCACAGAAGGCATCTGCACATTAACAGGGGTTTTCTCCTGTACACTGTCACTTGAATGTGATGAGCTGGGACTCTTTGAAAAAGGATTTTCCAACTTGACTGAACTTACACATTTCTCTCTTGCGTGCAACATTCCCTTATGATACACCAGGCATGACAGGTGGGAGAAGGCTTTTCCACAGTCAGAGCACCCATAGGGTCTCTCTCCTGTATGAGTTCTTCGATGTCTGTTGAGGCATGACTTATCTCTAAAAGCTTTCCCACAGTCACTGCACGTATAAGGCTTCTCCCCTGTGTGAATTCTCTGATGGTTAATGAGACCTGACTTGTGTGAACAGGATTTTCCACATTCAGTACACACAAACGGAGTCTTTCCAGTGTGAAATCTCTGATGTGATATGAGGCAAGTTTTCTGGCTGAAGCCCTTGCCACACTCAGTACATACATAGGGTTTCTCTCCAGTGTGAGTCCGTTGATGAATAAGGAGATTGCCCTTCTGGATGAAGCCTTTGCCACATTCATTGCATATATAGGGTTTCTCTCCAGTGTGTGTTCGCTGATGTACAATGAGATTTCCCTTCTGGATGAAGCCTTTCCCACAGTCACTGCATATATACGATTTCTCTCCTGTATGTGTTTTCTGATGGGCATTGAGCTGTGATTTCCAGCGGAAGGTTTTGTCACATTCCGTGCATTCATAAGGCTTTTCCCCCGTGTGAGTCCTCTGATGTTCGATGAGCCTGGACTTTCTGGAGAAGGCTTTGTCACACAGACTGCATCCATGAGGCTTCTCTCCTGTGTGCACTCTCTGATGATTAATGAGCCGAGACTTCTTGACGAAGCCTTTTCCACATTCATCACAAATGTACGGTTTCTCTCCTGTGTGAGTTTTCTGATGAGAAAGTAGCCGTGATTTCTTGGGGAAGGCTTTGTCACATTCCGTGCACTTATACCGTTTCTCTCGTATATGAGTTTTCTGATGTTCAGTGAGCCTGGACTTCCTGGAGAAGGCTTTCCCACATATGTTACATCCATGAGGTTTCTCTCCCGTATGAGTTCTCTGGTGATCAATGAGGCGAGACTTCTTGATGAAGTCTTTCCCACATTCACTGCATACATGGGGTTTATTTATCTTCTGAGTTCTTTGAAGCTTAATGAATTGTGAATTTGTGTTTACAGAATTTCCACATTCAGGAAATTTTATGTCAGTATGATGTTGTTCATGCTTTGCATGGAGGAAAGATTTCACATCCCCATTAACCTCAACTGGGTTCTTTACTTCACAGCTTCCATTTTGGTTGACCAAACTTATATTTGATTTCAATGCTTTCCCATGCAAGTCAAATATATCATGATTTTGCATTAAAGAAAAATTATTTTTACTCCAATGAATGATGTTTCCAAATGCACTATGTTCATGGCACTGTCCTGTTCTCTTTAGACATCTTTGATTTTGCAAGTGCCCCTGTAGGTGACTATCATTTTTCTTGATTTCTAGGAAAGAAGAGAAGAATGAATCTTTCCATGAGCTTGGTATAGAATAAAACTACTTCACAAACAACTCTGTGTAGACTGGTGCTTTATTGATAACACTATGATCACAGTTTAAAGAAACTCCAAGCAAATGTGTTTATGACCACTTAGACAAGAGTAAATAAAATACATTAAACAAAGAAAATAAAAGGTAAAAACAGTCACTGTATAAACAAGGTTAGTTCATTCAAAATGAGTAAATATAGATTTGGTTGCTTTCTAAATGTGACCTCATAAAGCATGCTGCGATAGTAAAATAAAATCAAGTTACTGTTAGCACTCAAGCACAGAAGATATTTGTTTCAAAATGATGTGGGACACATTCGCACATCCATAAATCCTTATTAAATGATGACTATGGACCAAGTCTTGTGCTGGTCATGAACACAGAGAAACATTCCTTATTTTCACTGAGCATACATTCTGGTTAGGGAAAACTGAACAAGCAAGCAATGTTAAAGAAGGCAGGTACAAATTGTGTAAAGTGGTTTGAGGGAGCAATGGAGAGCAAGGTGGAAGAAATCGGGATTTAATCTAAAGACAGGAAAAAGACGAGGCTCAGTCATGGTTTCAACACAGGGCAATTAATAAATATGAGGGACCAGGTATTATTCCTAATTATTTGACTTGGGCCACTGAATAGGTAGGTAGTGTCTTTTTTTTTTTTTTTTTTAATTTTTAAATTGATTTTACAGAGAGGAAGTGGGGGGGGGAGAGAAAAAAAAATCAATGTGAGAAAGAAACATCAATCAGCAGTTTCCTATGTGGGGATTAAACCTGCAACCCAGGCATGCACCCTGGCTGGGAATGGATGACACTCCAACCAACCAAGCCACACCAGCCAGGGCTGTGGGTAGTGCCTTTTCATGAGAAAGGGAATATTACTGAAGTTCACAATGTTGGGAAATCAAGTGTGCATTTCAAAGTGTACTGACCTTCAGGTGGCTTTTAGCTATCCGAGTAAGACACAAAGAACTCAACTGGATATAGAAATCTAACCATTGAGCCAAACCAGCCAGGGCAAGAGTTTGGGTTTTAAAAAGTCCACAAAGGAGCATCAAACACTGTCTATACTGTTCGGAGAAATACGCATTCCTACACTCAGGAAACTACTGGGGTTTTGTGCCAGGAACCAAGTGTATATTTCCTTTATCACAATATCACACTAGGGAACTGGCATCTTTTCCAGTCATACTCTGTAATTGTTCACATGCAATATTTAAACAGTTCCCATTTCAATGCAATGATCCCCAAACCCACATCTTGCCACTAACTACATCTTCTTTCAACATTCCACTCAGAGATCTGAGTTTCCATCATTGAAGCAGTCCTAAGGGATCACACTTCTGGCCAAACCAAGACTCTTGGCAGTTCTGCCTTCCATTTTTCTTCCTTTTCCAGAACTACTGGGTGTACTTTACTATCATTACACTGTTGCCGCTCAGTTAAAAAGTAAGACTACATATCTAATAATAATATAAATCAAGCTTCCAAATCCCACCATTCTACCTCAATTACTAACAAATACCTTAACAGTTAGCCTGGAAATAAAAATTACATTACCAACAATTACCCCAATTATCCATGTTTATACTCCAACAGTTCCCTCACAAATACCTTCTAAAACTGGCCTTCATGTGGCAGGCTTTGGGCCAATCTTTTGACAGTGCACATTTCCAACTTGACACCTTCATTCTTTGTCGTTCATCTTCATTTGAGTCCTAGATATGTATCATGCCATCATTCCTCCAATCTATGTCACTGTTAACTCTGCTTTCCCTAAATTTCAAAAGTATTCCGTCTTGACTGTTCATGTTGACAACTTCACACAGCCCTGAACTGTAGCCAAAGCTATTACACGCAGACTCTATTTGTTACTAAAATCTTACTCCTAAAATGTATGGCTTTATGTCTCACTCAATTAAATCTCTTCTAGCACATATTAGGGCTGTTGTTCACCAATGAGGCTCAAGAGGGCCTGCTTTCAGCATTATATATAGACTACCTCAGGCTGTTGTCCCAAAGCTAGCAAGAGAAGGGAAGGGAGAGGGAGAGAAATATAGAAACATCCATGTGAGAGAGGAACATTGATTGGTTGCCTCCTACATGCACCCCAACAGGGGACTGAAGCTGGGCATGTGCCCTGACCTAGAATTGAACTGGCTACCTTTCAGTGTACAGGACAACACTCAACTGAGCCACACTGGCCAGGGCAAGACTGAGGTTTTTCCAACACCACCAGGATATACATTAATAGAGGGAACCATAGACTGAATGTCTATATTGCTCCCACATTTATATGTTAAAATCCTAACCCCCAATCTAAGATGGGGTGGGTGTTAGGAAGGGAAAACAATCTTATCCAAAGGGGCAAGAAGGTGCTATAGTCAGAAGACAGTGCTAACATCATACATTTCTTCTTGGAGAGAGGCATAGAAGATGGAATTTCAGAGCAAGAAAAGTACAAGAAACCAGTACTGATACAGAGTTGGGGGAAGAAAGATTAAGACTGAGAATTGTAACAAACATAGAGGGGAAAAAAATCAAGACCTAGAGGAAACAAATAGGGATCAAATCCAAGAAGAGATACATTCCTATAAACGCCTTAAAGAAAAAGAGCTCTTTTGTGGGAGATTTGTGGAGGCTCTGTTTATATGTCCTCAGACACCTTCACGTGAGGCTGTGACACCTCTGAATGAATACAATAGGAATTCCTTGGCCACCCACCTTGCTGGTTCTCTCTCACCCACCTGAACAGATTCCACTGTGGAATTCATCTCCTATTGTCCATGGTTCCCACTGTTCCAATCTGGAGAGTGTTTCTGGCTTGCTGGCTGGATACCCTGTTCATGGGAAATGACAGAAGAGATAGGGTCTTTGAATTGGGATTTGGTCTACCAACATAGAAGAATGTTATATTTTAGGAACTATGCAACCTGCAGGTCAGCAAAGTAAAGGTTTTACTCTGAAGTAGGGCACGTTATACCCTCGAACCTGGGACCACAGAGGGGACTGAGATTCATCTACCACTTCAGAGCATCACAGACACTCCAGACCTTTCAGAAGCTAAGAAAGGCCACTGATAGGGCACCTTCCGAGTGACTCACCCACTGACACCAGGTTGCTGTAGTTCTCCAACATCACATCCCGGTACAAGTCCTTCTGATTGGAGTCCAGGAGCTGCCACTCCTCCCAAGTGAAGTCCACGGCCACATCCTCCAGTGTCAGTGATTTCTGTAAAAATATGGTCCTGTTAATAGGAGTATTTCTCTAGTTATTGAAAGAGAAGGAATGTGAAGAAAGTTGTTCTACTCATTTTTACCATACAGGCTACATCTATATTAAGCGCTTTGATTTTTTTAAAAAACTATATTGTTATAGAAGCAAAATCTATCCACATTCAAAATCAATCTCTAAGCCCTTGCTGGTTTAAAAATCAATGGAAAAAATCTCTATCCTTGGGTGAGAACTACCAAAAAAAATCAAACTCTAGTAAAAATTCTGTGATAGTGCTGTCAACCATCATTCTACAAATCAAACATTTATGTAATAAGTAGTCATTAAATCCTCTTGCTAAAACTAGAAACATCTGCTATATATATATTTATATTGTGTGTGTGTTAATCCTCACCAGAGGATATTTTTTCCATTGATTTTTAGAGAGAGTGGAAGGGAGGGGGGAAGCGGGAAGAGAGAGAGAGAGAGAGGGAGGGAGAAACACCAATATGAGAGGGACACATGGGTTGGTTACCTCCTGCACGCGCCCTGACTGGGGTGGGGGATCGAACTTGCAACACAGGTACATGTCCCTGACCGGGAATTGAACCCACGACCCTTTGGTGCGAGGGCCGATGCTCTAACCACTGAGACACGCCAGCCTGGCATATATATATTTTTTCCTTTAAAGGTACATATTTACCAGGCATTAAATATATACTAATATCAGAGTGACTACAACATATTCCATTCCTACATTAATTGTCAACATTGATAACCATTATCAGAATCAACCATGAAAAACATGCAAACACTATAATTACAAGACACTACATATTAAATAAGTATATTTTATACATTAGGAGGAATAAAGCAACTTTCCAAAACATGTCCAAAGAACAAGAGACTATTAAAGTTCATTAAGCAGACTAAGAAAATAAATAGCAGGCCACATAACATTTCAGTCAACGACATACCACATAAACAACGATGGCATACATAGTCTTGGTGTACAGTAGGCCACACCATCTAGGGGTGTGTAAGTGCCTCTATGGCATTTACACAATGACAAAGTTGCCTAATGACTCATTTCTCAGAATGTATGCCTGTGGTTAAGTGGCACATGACTGTACATACATGTAATATGTTATTTCTATTTATATAACTAGGCAGGTTCACAGCATATCAAATACATTGAAGAGATAATGAACTGGAAGCTAGATATCGGAAAGAAGAAATTACTCAAAATGCAGCAAAAAGGGCACAGTAATGGAGTACATAAAAGACAGAATAATAAAGAGGCTAGAGTGAGGTCTAACATTTACCAATCCAGTTTATGAAAAAGTAAACATAATAATGGGAAGGCACTACCCAAAGATCTAAGGGCTGAGACACATGTATCTGTCAATATCTATACATAGATGTGCACACAGATACAGTGACGGGAAGTACACATTACTGACCACTTGTTAAACTAAACTAGGGGATGAGGGAAGAAGCATAAGAAGAGAAACCTTACTTTTTTGCTATATGTACTTTGTAATCACTGGAGTCTTTTTTTTTAAATTCTCACCAGAGGATATTTTTTCCATTGCTTCGGGGGGTGGGGGGGGATGTGAAAGAGACATTATCAATTGGTTGCCCCCCACACATGCCCTAACCAGGGCCGGGGATGGAGCCTGCAACTGAGGTATGTGCCCTTGGCCAGAATCAAACCTGGGACCCTTCAGTCCACAGGCTGACGCTCTAACCACTGAGCAAAACCAGCTAGGGCTGTAATCACTGGAGTTTTAAAAATGTATCCGTGCACATTTGTATGATAAAAGTTTTAAAGGTAATTAAAGATCAGGCAGTAGGAAGTGACTTTAAACACAGGGAAGAGTACTATCTTAGAGAGGAGGAAGTACTAAAGAAGGCCCCGTGGGACCCCAACAACCTTAGCAGACAACAGTACTTTCCACACTGCCCACAGCCAAGCCTGAACTCAAATACTAGTTCAGCCATGTGGTCACAAGGACCTTTGAACATCATGCAATCCTTCCACTTTCTTAGGTCATCTAGGTTTTCTTTCTAGATTAACCCTGACTACTGCAAGGCTGGGTTGATGGGTCTCATGAAAACCTGTGCCCTTTGAGCTCTTGTGGTCTATTCTCAAAGACGTCTCTGAGGAGCTCTGCTTCTGCAATTACAAGAAAGCTGAAATTAAGGACAGTCTACCATCTCAGCTCCAGGAAGAACCATAAAAATACGTGAAGTGTCAGGAAATATATAGTGACATCCTCTGAGGAACCGGCCTGCCTCTTCCTCCAAGTCAGTGCACAGCCTGTCTTCACCATGATTCTCTGGTTGTGGGGGTTGTCAGAGATATTAGACAGAAGGTGACAGACAACTAATGTAACCTGTAGGATGCTCGAGTCACACTATGTTCCAAGATTAGTCATTTAGTGAAGATTCCAGGAGGAACATACTCCTGATCCTATTTTGCTTTAATGTGGAAGTTAGAGGCTAAATTTATTTCTCCACAAATCCTACTGTTCCATTCAATTCAGTCATGTTTCCAAGTCCTCTAGAAATCAGTCATGGAACAAAGGAAGGAATAAAACAAAGGAAGTCACCTGGTCCTTAATCATGTTCTTCTGTCACTGGGAAATGGCCAGTAACAAAGATGCTGTGTCTTTAGTCTCTTCTTGAGCTGCCCTAAATTTCTGGTTAGAAATCTTAGTCTCTGGTCAGTGGTGTCCCCACAAACGACAACATCCAGATCCTGAAACCTCCTCCTCAGGTCACCTGATATATCTTGTTCCTCCAGCCAGGACCTGTGGACTGAAAAGTAAATTTACTTTGAGTGTACATTTCTTCTGGGCCCTGATGTTGTCACTGCTACCGTCATTCAGCTGATTTCAAGGCCATCTGTCCCTTTATTTGAATCTCCAGAGGCTATTACACTCCGGAGCAATAAACAGTAAGATTCTGAAGGCGTGGGCAGTATGTGTTTCTTCCGTGAAGTGGAAGTGGGGTGATTGTGAAAGGGGAGATGGGAAAGGAGAACCAGCACAATGCAATGCTGCTGCAGCAGGGGACTTCTCACACAGGTCAATTATTGGACAGAGACATATAAAAGGTGAAGATCTGGACACCTATTTTTTCTTTTTAATCCTCACCTGAGGCATGAGGATATTTTTTCCAATGAACTCTTATGAGCTACTCTGTTTCCCATGATTTTATTATGAAAAATTTCAAATATATAGCAAAGTTTAAAGATTTACACTTGATCACCTGTATGCCTACCACATAGATTTTATCATGGCTTTGTTTCCTTTATTATATATCTATCTATATGTGACTTCTCTACTCATCATTAATCCATCTTTAGTCTTTAAGATGGGGAGGAAATATGTCTGTGCTCATTTACCATGTGACCCAGAAATCTCACTCCAGGTTTATATCGGAGAAGTGAAAACATACCAACACAAAAACTTGAACACAGATGTTATAGCAGCATTATTTATAATAGCCTAAAATGTGGAAACAACCCAAATATCCACCAGCTGATGAAGGGATAAACAAAATGTGCCGTATCTACCCAATAGAACGGTATTCAGGTATAAAAAGGAATACAGGCTAACACATGTATAAACCTCTAAAACATGCTAAGTGAAAGAAGCCAGTTACAAAAGACCATAGTATATGACTGTATTTATATGAAACGTCCAAAATAGGCAAATCTATAGAGACCACAAAGAAAGCAGTTGCTTAGAAATGGGGGGAAATGGAAGGACAGAGTGGCAACTAGAGGGCGCAGGGTTTCTTTGTGAGGCGATGAAATGTTCTAGAATTGACTGTACTGATGGTTGCACATAACCTTTTGGTGCACAGGGATTATGCTCAACCAACTGAGCCACACCGGCCAGGGCTGATGCAGGCCACCTTTGAGTCAGGTTTTACTCAACCAACCAAGCAAACGGTCAGAAGCACTCTAACTGAGCTCACACTTTAAACCCAGAGCCAACTCATGGTAAGCCCATATTATTAAATTTGCTTGACCCAAAGTTATATTCTACCGTGGTCCCACAAATATTTCCCAGATTTCTACCAAACATATAAGCAACATATAAAGAGCCCAATACTTCATGACTACACCGGGTTTATCCAAAGAATGCAAAGTAGGTTAAAATGTGTTTAATTTTCTAAGCAACGTCATTTACCTTGCGAAGTGATCGCCCTGATAAGCCTGCCTCCAGCCTGACACCACATAGTTATTACGATACTACGGGCCATGTTCCCTATGCCCTACTTGACATCCCAGTGACCGTTTTTATAACTGTCAACCTGTACTTCCTAATCCCTTCCGCAGAGATATGGGACACGTCACGGAATTTGTGTCATCTTTGCCCAGGGCCCGGCTAATTTCTGCACAGATCCAACTTTAGGCCATGCGCTGCTGCAAAGGAGCAGCCCCAGAGCTTTGGCGCCCCCTCCCCCGTTCCCTTCCCCAAAGCTCCTCCGTTGACACTGCCCCTTTTGCCGGCCACTGAACAACCGTGTTCCCCGTTTTCCTCCACCCCAACCGTAACGAGAGCTTTCTAATCCTGCTCTCTGATCAAGGCCACCCTCAACGGGTCTCTAACTCCTACACGGGCCTCCAAGGCCGCTTCCTCCACTAAGCGCCCTCCGCCCGGACCGCTCAGGGCAAGAGCCGGCTCCCCTTTAACTGCTGGGGTTCTGCTCGGGCCGGGGTCCCTTCCGTGGGACTTACAGCCTGAGCTGACCGCGTCCGCTCAGCTTCTCTCCAGCCTTCGGCTCAGAGGCCTGGGCGTCGGGCACCGCGTCTGCCCATCCCGAGGGCACCTCCGGCTGGCTCGAGCTTCCGAGCAGCTAAGCAGTTCGTGTGGCGGCCTGGTCAGCGTTTCACAGTCGGAGCCTGGAAACGGGGTGACACGGGTCGCTCTCAGCGGCTTCGCACCGCTGTGAGCCTCCCCGGGGAAAGTGAGGGGAAGAGAGATCACGCCTGAGGTAAAGCAGAGCGTCCGACGGCGGCGGCTGCGGCTCCGGGTAAACAGGCGCCAATCGGCGCGGCAATTCTACGTCACAGGGGGCGGGGCGCGACCCGGTTCGCCGACGCGGGGACGGCGCGCGCTGACCCTCGTCGGCCGCCGTCCGTCCAGTTTCGGCGGGTCCCGTGGGGGGCGCCGGTGGGGCCGCGGACGCCACGGCGAAGGGTTGAGAGAAAAGGTTTCGGGCGTCGTCTCCCGCGGGAAGGCGGAGGGCAGTGGGCAGGTCAGTGTCGGTCCCCGGCGTGTTTCAGGGCGCGTTGCTTTTTTTGGGTTTGTTTTTTAATCCTCACCGGAGGATGTGTTTTAATGATTTTAGAGACAGGGAAAGAGAGGCAGGGACATCGTGCGTGAGAGAAATATCGATGGGTTGCTCCCCCGTGGGGATCGACCCCGCAACCCAGGTAGGTGCCCTGACCGGGAGTCGAACCCGCCACCTTTCGGTGCCCTAGATGCTCCAGCCACTGGCCACGCGGCCGAGACGCGGGCTTTTCGTTGCTGCTGCTGTTGTCGCTCCCCAAGGGGCGGCGGTCGGTGTTGGGACCATCGAGTGGGGGCCCTCGCCGGGGAGTCCCGTGTTGGGCGATCGGCCGGAAGCTCAGTGTTGGAGGTTCCCAGTGGAAGGGGAGCTCGTGGGGCCGCGTGTCGGGACGAACACTTGGCATGTCTTTGCCGGAGAGTCGCGTTTGGGGTGTCCGTGGCTGGGGGACTGGCTTTGGAGGAGGCCTGTGTTTACTGCTAATCGCATGGGTAAGATGGGGTCTCTGGGCCTCCCGCGTACCTGTTTACTGTCTAGGCCTTACAACATTTGTTTTTCGGATTCATTCCGGCCCAAGTGTTGGCACTTCCATCATCCTAAGTACTCCTCCGGAAAATAACTTGTTAAAATTTAGTACATTCCATTTTTAGGGTTGAGATCAGGTGTGTAGGTACTGATAAAATTTAATATGTGTTTAATCTAGCATCTTATTATAAGAATTTCCCTAGGACAAACTTTGGAAGTTTTCTTCTATTGATTATTTGATTTTAGAGAGAGAGAGGAAGGGGGAGAGAAACATGCATTTGTTGTTCCACTTATTTATGCATTCACTGGTTGATTTTTTTTTTTTTTAAACATATCTTTATTGATTTCAGAGAGAGGAAAAGAGGGGGAAAGAGAGAGAAACATCAATGATGAGAGAGTCACCGATCGGCTGCCCAGCCCGCAACCCAGGAATGCGCACCAACCGGGAATCAAACCCTGGTCTCCTGGATCCTAGGTCGATGCTCAACTGCTGAGCCACACCCGGCCAGGCTGTTGGTTGATTCTTGTATGTGCTCTTGCCTGGGATAGAACCTGCAACTTTGGCTTATCAGGACAATGCTTTAACCAACTGAGCTTACCAGGCCAGGGCTCCTAGGTGGTTTTAAGTCACTTTCCAGAGCTACCACTTCTATACATTATCTTTCCTAAAATTGATCTGTGTGAGAACTTGGCAGTGGACAAGACCATGAGCTGGATTTTGTTTCTCATCTCCCCTTTTACATCTGCTCTGTTCCACCTTTACCCAAAAAAAGGGCATCCCTCTTACCCATTCTATATCTTCCCTAGGAGCATGGGCCCCACAATGTAGAAGCTCCAGAGTGTTAAAGGCACAGAGATGTAGAAGCTCCAGGGTGTTAAAGACACTGATGAAATATCAGGGCTTTAATGTTAGAATGAGTCCACAGGTCAAGAGAGAGCTGTGGGCCCAGACACATGTCCTCTTGTAACTGAGTTTGCTCTTGAATCCACAGGTTCTGGTCTACGGGAACAAGACATTTTCAGTGCTAGAAGAAGGAGGTTCCAGCTTTGGGAGACCATCATATCTTACAGCAACCTGACCTGAGACATCTGACTGCAGTTTCCTGGCAGACCCAGAGACACAGAGGACAAAGCACACCTCAGAGTTGCCAGTCCTTTCTTCAGAACTTGAGAAAATGACCATGGCCCAGGTGAGGTTTGTTTTATCTACTTTTCATCTTTTGTTTCCCAGTGGATGTATGGAAACTTCTAATGTCTGATGAATTGGGACAGTATATGTTTATAAAAATCAGGATCTGTCCGAAAATAAGTTTAGGTTATAATCTTAAAATCAGGACAAATTAGGCAGTGTGAGATACGTGCATCATAGGATCCATACAAAGCTCTTAAGGTTGGAACATTGATAAGTGACTGTGTAAGACCCTGTTGGTTGCCTTAGCTTTGAACTTGTGTCTACTTTTCTTGGCAGCCATAACAACAAGAAAAAAACATGAAAAGTTACATGATTTGCAGCGTCTGTTAGGAGATGGCAAACCAGTTCTTCAGGGGAAGTAAACATTTCATTGCTCTTGGATCTTAAGAAATTTCTTTTGCTAGGTCTTCGGAGAGGTTTTGTAGCAGACAGTGTCCTCAATGTCAGTCCTGTAATAGAGGCATAAGATTTTTTTTTGGCTTTTTCTTATTGTGATCCTTAGAGTAAGCTAAGGGGCCAATGCCAAAGCCGAACTTGATTGAACAGAATTCTTCAAAAGCAATGTGCCTCGACAGTAGAGAATTCTGGAAATCTGACTTTATCCAGGAATAAAGCTTGGCTTATATGATAGAATGAATGAGCTGCCTTGAGTGGTCTTTCATGAAGAAGTCTCTCAACCAGATTTTTGTTGCTGACTTGGCAGGAGACGGCTGAAAGTTCCATTCTTTGAGAACAGCTTAGTGTATAGATACTGACAAAATGCTCCCCTTATACTTTCATAACCCCAGGTTCACACATGAAGTCAGATCCAATTATTCTTGTTTTGGTCTTTGTATTTTTAATCACTCAAATTATACGTGGCTACATTTGCATGCAAGAGATTCAAACAAACAAGGATTTGCATCAAAAGAGAACATCTTTCACCATTTTCCTGCCCACCCCCCAACTCAAGGGATAACAAATATTAATAGTTTGGGTCTCCAACCAGTTTCTTTCTGTAATTGACATGTGGTAAAATATATCTATATATTTTTATACATTTTTATATGCATAACTGTGTATTTATACATATATAATGTATATACTATTAAGAGTTAAAAAGATACCTGGGATCATATTACATATACTATTTGTGGGTTTGATTGTTTTTTAAAAATATATCTTTATTGATCTCAGAGAGAGGAAAGGAGAGGGAGAGAGAGAGAGAGAAATATCAATGATGAGAGAGTCATTGATCGGCTGCCTCCTGCACTCCCCCTGCTGGGGATCGAGCCCGCAACCCGGGCATGTGCCCTGACTGGGAATCGAACCTCGATTGCCTGGATCCTAGGTTGACACTCAACTGCTGAGCCACGCCTGGCCGGGTTGATTTTTTTTTTTTTAATTTTTAAATTTTATTTTTTTAATCCTCAATCAAGGACAACTGTGAAAAATAAATTTCTGTTTTTGAAAGCTACCCAGTCGGTGGTATTTTGTCACAGCAACCTGAGTGGACTAGGACACATGGTCCTGTGGTATGTGAAAGACTCACAATATGTAGAATGTCATGGGGAAAGTGATAAGAACGTGTTTCTGTCCCTCTTTCCACATCACCTCTGATTGCATTGAAATGTGTTATCACAGGAATTGTTATCATTCAAGGACGTGGCTGTGGGCTTCACACGGGAGGAGTGGCAGCTATTGGATCCATCTCAGAAGGACCTGTACAGGGACGTAATGTCAGAGAACTACAACAACCTATTGTCCATAGGTAAGGCCAGCATCACAATCAGTTGCCTTTTCTTTCTCATTCAGTGAAACCTGTAGGGTTCCTGAAATAATTTAGGGTTTGGACCAAAGACTTTTATTCTCCTGTTTGGTCCTAGAGTATATTGCTCTCCCTTTCCAAGTCAATGGTATTGACTTTACTGAGGTACAAATGATGTGGCCTCTGAATTACAGTTTTCATAGATTCCCCAAGCTTTAATATTTGGTGCCAAGTGTTCACTGATTTCCCTTTCACAGGATATCAAGTTACCCACCCAGATTCACTCTTCTGGCTGGAGCGAGGAGGACCATGGTGGATAGCAGAGGGGGCAGCCTATAATCCAACCTGTCCAGGTGAGTGAGTGAAAATGGGGAGAGATGACACTGAATTTTCAGCCAGTCAGTAAAAAGTTGACACTTTTGAAATATTGGTTAGAGAACTTTTCTCACCCCAACAACCTAATACCTTTCTGCATCTCTGTTCCTTATCAGGGCTTCTCTTCTTTGCCTGCTAATAAAGGTGATTGATGTCTTCCTTTTTCCAATTTTCTGGATCTGATTATAGCCTCTCTCATCTAGGACCTTGGTTGCCTACCTGGGTCCATTCTTCCTAGCATGCTGACGTCTTCATCTCCCCCCCTTTTTTTCCTGCAGCAAGCTCACTTTCTGTTCCCCGCCTTACTTGCTATGAAGTTCCTCTCACTACCCATACAGCTTGCTTTGCACTTAGCACTGCTCTCTACTTGCCCTTTTTTAAAGGGCCAATATCCCTCCCTGACTATCCACCTCACCTTAGCTAATCAGAAAATCACACACACCTCATCTTTCAGGGTACCTCTGTCTACTTACTTACCCTCTGCTTCCCCAGCTTCCCGTTCTGTTTTTTTTAAATCTTCTGCTTGGTTCTCATATAAAATTTTGATTCATTCTCAAGGCCTGAGCCCTCTGTTCTCTGCTGTTACTAATATCTAATCTGCATTCTAATCCCCTGTTTACTGGCAGCCACCGAGGCAGCTGCCCTCCAGCTATTCCCTCTTCTTGGAATGATCTTCATGTAGTTATTTGCATAATATTGTCCGTTCTTTTTTTAAAGATTTTTAAAAATTTATCTTTAGAGAAAGAGGGAAAGTGAGGGGGAGAGAGAGAGAGAAACATCAATATGAGAGTGATACATTGATCAGCTGCCTCCTGCATGCCCCTTACCAGAGATTGAGCCCTAAACCTTTTGGTGCACAGAACGACACACAACCAACTGAGCCACACCAGCCAGGGCATATTGCTCATTCTTATCCTGTGATGTTGGTTTAACTTTTCTTGTAGATGACTACTTTATGTAAGATCGACCTACCACTACTCTACCACCTCCTTCATATCATTTTCCACATTCTTTAACTATTTTTTTCCCTTACCTGTTGATTGTCTTTCTCTTTTGTTACTAGAATGACAGCTCCATGGAGACACAATATATTAGTCACTTTAAAAGTTGCACTAGCCCTGGCTGGATAGCTCAGTTGGTTAGAGCATGGTCCTGATATGCCAAGGTTGCAGTTTGATCCCTTTAGGGCACGTACAAGAATACATAAATAAGTGGAACAACAAGTCTGTGTTTCTCTCTCTCTCTCTCTCTCTCAAATCAGTGTAAAAAAAAAGCACTAAAGTGACTAATGTATTCTAATATTCTAATATAATATTCTAATGTAATCTAATGTAAACACCAGCCCATTCGATGTTTGTTGGACGAGTGGATCCACTCTCTTCATCTTCTTTTGTTCTAGTTCAATCACAGTGTGGCTTTTCTTCTTCTCAGCCCATTTTTCAAGGTACTATTTGGAAAGAAGCCCAAGCAATACTTATTCATTATTCATTGCGAACTACCTATGCTGTTTCTAAGGTAGTTGTTTTTCCTTTTTGCTGTTTTATAGTATCTTTTTTCACAGAGCATAGGATACATTTCCATGGGGTACATTTCTCTTAGACTGGGATCTTATAAGAGCTAGTCCAAACCATGACATTTTTATATCTTTTCCCCCCTAAAATTGTCACGTATATTTTTATTGTTCCTTTTCCTAGAAGAAATATGGGAGATTGATCATATGCAGTGGCATCCAGAAAACCAAAATGAGATTAAAACTTTGGAAAGATGTCAACAAAGTTATGTACTTGGAAATAATTTCAATATATGCAAAAGTCTTGTTTCTTTAACAGCAAGACACAATAAGTTTGGCTCACAGTGTAAAAATTTGAAGTCACATTTAGGTTTTGTTAACCAGAATAGAAGATATGCAGGAAAGGATTCTGATGAGTTCATTTTCTATGGAAAGTCATCTTTCTACATCCAGCATGATAAAACTACTGGAATTAAATGCCATGGATGTGTTAAACCCAGTAGCACTAAATCACAGCTCAGCGACCATCAAAACACTAATCCAGGAGAGAAACCACTTGAATGCAGTGAGTGCGGGAGAGCCTTCTCCAGGAAAGCACTGCTCATTAGACATCAGAGAACAGAAAGAGGAGAGAAACCCCACAGATGCAATGAATGTGGGAAAACATTCAGGAGGAAGATTCAGCTCACTGAACATCAGAGAACTCACACAGGAGAGAAACCCCATGAATGTAATGAGTGTGGAAAAGCATTTTCCAGAAAGTCACAGCTTGTGGTACATCAGAGAACTCATACAGGAGAGAAACCCTATGGATGCAGTGAATGTGGGAAAGCCTTCAGCCGGAAGTGCCTGCTCAGTAGACATCAGCGGTCTCATACTGGAGAGAAACTCTACGGATGCAGCGTGTGTGGGAAAGCCTTTTCCCAGAAGGCATACCTCATTGCACATCAGAGACTGCACACAGGAGAGAAGCCTTATAAATGCAGTGAATGTGGAAGAACCTTCTTTTTTAAGTCAGACCTGACCAAGCATCAGAGAATTCACACAGGAGAGAAACCTTATGAATGCAGTCAGTGTGTAAAAGCCTTCAGAAGCAAGTCAAAACTCATTCAGCATCAGCGAACTCATACTGGAGAGAGACCATATGCATGCCATGAATGTGGCAAAGCCTTTGCCCACATGTCAGTCCTCATTAAACATAAGAAAACTCATACAAGAGAGAAAGCTGTAAATTCACTGATGGTAGAGAAAACTTCCTCAGGGAGTCAGAACTCTTTATACACCAGTGAACTCTTAAAGGAGCAAAACCATATGAACACAGTGCCTGTGGAAGTGTCTTCTTCAGGAACTCAACACTTATTAAACATCAGTGAACTTTTAGGGGATAGAAAAGTAGTGATTGTGAAACAGCCTTTTCCCAGAAGTCAAGCCTTAGTAGATAATCAGGAATTTGCACAGGGAATAAGCCTTGCAAATGCAGTGAGTGTGACAACATCTTCAGTAATAAATTATGTATTGTATGTTACAAATGTGTAGAAAAAAGTCCTCTGGTATCAGAAATGTGGAAAAGCCTTTAGCAAGAATTCTGCACGTTATATGTTAGGGCTCACTTAGGACAGAAAAGCTTTGTGTACATTGGTTGTGGAGAACACTTCTGTGAGAAGCTAGACTTATTCAGTGTCAGTGAAATCATATTGGGCAGAAATGCAGCTATTGTGGGGAAGCCTTTGCCTAGAGGTGATATCACAATTGGTATCAAATAATTCTCACAGGTCCAAAACCTTAGGAAAGAATGTGGTGGTTTTTATTTATTGATTTGAGAGAGAGAGAGAGAAAAACAAACATCAGTTTGTTGTTCCACTTATTTATTCATTCTTTGGTTGACTCTTGTATATGCCCTGACTGGGGATTGAACCTGCAACCTTGGTGTATCAGGACGATGCTCTAACCAACTGAGCTACCTGGCCAGGTTCTTTCATGGTTTCAGTGATAAATTGTGTCTCATCACATGTCAGAGAAGCATAGAAAGACAACTCTAGAGACAGTGAATGTGGAAAAAAATTTTAGCAAAATGTGTACACACTCACAGCAATAAAATGTGTACATTTTAACACCAAACTAACTCATGTATCACAATTTTATACATTGAGAATCTGGAAAGACTTCTCTAATAAATGAAATCTTGGGCGCAGGAATTGTGTTATGTAGTGAAAAATCTATGAATGTAATGTATTCATTACATTACAACTGTATTAGTTTCTTGTGGCAGCTGTAGCATTGCCACAAATTCTGTGGCTTAAAACAATACAGATTTATTATCTTACAGTTCTGGAGGTCTGCAGTCAAAATGCAACTCACTAGACTAAAGGTAAGGTGCTGGCAGGGCTGCATTTCTTTTTGGAGGCTCTAGGGAAGAGTCTGTCTTTTTGCTCTTCCAGCTCCTAGAAGCTGCCCCAATTCTGTGGTCTGCAACCGCCTTCCATCCTCAAAGCCAGCCAGGACTGTTCAGTTCTTTGATGACTCTAATACTGATTCTTCTGCCTCCCTCTTCCATATTGAAGGATCCTTATGATCATATTGGGCCCACCCAGATAATCCAGGATAATGTCCCTATCTTAAGATCAGTTAATTAGCAACCGTAGCTCATCTGCTACTTTGATTCCTTTGCCTTAGAACTTAACATTCACCAGTTCTGGCAATTAGGATGTAGACCCTCTGGCACCCAGTGATTCATGTCTATCCCACATGCAAAATGCATCCACCCTATCTTAACATCTCCAAGTGTCTTAATCTACCACAGCACCAAGTCAAAATCCAGGACCTCATCTAAATCTTACCAGCTTAGATAGAAATGCCTAACATTTGGAGAATCACAGTGGAACATCAGGAGTGTATTGGTTCAGTGGGTGGTTCTAGTTGGATCTATATTAAAGACTGCCAGAAACCCTGTCAACAAAGCATAAATGCAAGCCACTAAAGGACTTGTTTCCAAATGTTTTACCTGCTTCCCAGAACAAAGCCAGTAGTTGTTTCTTTCTAAATAGTTTACACTTAGAAATTTCAAAATTATACACAAATTTCTTGCCCATTCTTTTTGCAGATTGTCCTAAGTGAAAATATTTTACCACCTATCTTTTATCATATTATTTCTGTCATCACACACACACTCAAATGTACATATTGTTTTTCAGAACTCTTTACCCCTAAATACTTAAGTGTGTATTTCCTAGAAACAAGGTCATTTTTTTACATAACTAAAATAGTTATCAAAATCAGAATATTAACACTGATATAGAACTATAACCCAATCTACAGAGCTTATTCAAATGTTACTAATTATCTCACTAATATTTTTTATATTAAAAGTTATTTTTCTGAACCTCTTCTTGATATCTAGTGGATTCTGTTGAGGGCACACTGGCTTTCATCCAGAAGTCAGAGCTCACTGATTATGACTCAACTCCATTAGAGAAGAAACTATGTGGGTGCAATGAATGTGCAGTGAATACTTATAAGCCACTATGACCATGCCTCAGAGAACTCATCCAGGAAAGAAATCCCATGAATGCCATGATTGTAGGAGAGCCCTTCCCAGTAAGTTGAAGCTAATTACTCAACAGGATACCTTACACAAGGGAGAGATCAGGTGTATGCAATCAATGTCAAAAAGCTTGCATTACAAAGTGCTCATCTATCATCAGAAAACCCATCATAGAGAAGGCAAATCCTATGCATGCAATAAATGTGGGAAAGCTTTTCCTTGGAAGTCAAAACTCACTTTACATCAGAGAACTCATTCAGGAGAGGGACCTTTCAGAGGCAGAGTCTGTGATAAAGCCTTCATGATTAGGACACGTCTCAGTGTACATCAGAGAGTTCACACAGGAGAGGGACCATATGGCTGCAGTGAATGCCCACAAGCTTTCATCCAAAAGTCAGCTCTCACTAATCATAAGAAAACTCATCACGCAATAGGAAAGTCCCATGAATGCAGTGAGTATGGGCGGGTTTTGTCCTCTAAGTCAGCTCTCATTGTACATCAGAGAACCCACTCAGGTGAGAAACCCTTCAAATGCGGTGCATGTGATAAAGCTTTCACGGCTAAACCCTATCTTACCGTACACCAGAGAATTCATACAGGAGAGAAACCATATGAACGCTGTGATTGTAAGAAAGCACTTGCTACTTTGTCAACTCTCATCAGTCACCAGAGAACTCACACAGGAGAGAGGCCCTGTGGATGCGATGAATGTCAAAAAGCTTTCTTTCGGAAGTCAGCTCTTATTAATCATCAGCAAACTCAGCACAGAGGAAACCCCTCTATGCAATGACTGGGGGAATGTGAGACTCATGCAGAATAGAAATGCCATAAATGCTGTGTTTATAACAGACCCTGCTGGAAATCCTGTAGGAAAGAAACCTTAGAGATGAAACGAAAGTTGGAAGTCTTCCATTTGAAGACATCCTCATATTATACCCTAGGGATCTTACCAAAAGAGAAACATCATAAATACAGTGATTGTCAAAATGTTTCATGTGAAAGCCAGAGGCTACGCATTTAGCAGCCAGCACCTATGAATGCAGTGAGACTGGTGGTTACCAGGGCCGGGGGGAAGGGAGAATGGATACTGACGGATTCATGGGTCTCTGGTTTTCTTTTAGAATGTTTTGGATCTGGATAGAGGCGGTGTTTCTATAACGTTTGTGAATGTGGTAACTCTCACTGAACTGCATACTTTGAAATGGTTGATTTGACATTGTGTGAATTTTACATCAATAAAAATACTTTTAAAAAGAATAACACTGCAAGAACCCTGGCACTGAAAATGCAGATAAACATCAACGATTTATGAAAATAATGCTTAGCAAAACAGGTGTAAATATTTTCTTTGACTTAATAGATATAGCTACCAAAATGTTCCAGCTGACATCATTTTTGTTGTTGTTAAGCAAAAATATCCTCACCTGAGGATATTTTTTCCATTGATTTTTTTTTTTAGAGAGGGTAGAAGGGAGGGAGAGGGGGGAAGAGACAGACAGGGATCAAGCCTGCAGTCCAGGTACGTGCTCTTGACCTGGAATCAAACCTGTGACCCTTCAGTGCACGGGCCAGTGCCGTAGCCACTGAGCAGCACCAGCCAGGGCCCAGCTGACATCATATTTAGTGTGGCTTGGTTGGCTGAGCACTGCCTACAGAATGCACCGAGAGGCCGCTGGTTCGATTCCCAGTCAGGGCACATGCCAGGGTTGCAGGCTCGATCCCAGTCGGGGGCGTGCAGGAGGCAGCCGATGGATGTTTCTCCCTGTTCCTTCCTCATTCTCTAAAATCAGTAAAAGCATTTTTAAAAAAGCTGTTCGTTCCTGAGGCACTCCTACCCTGGGAGACCTGCTGCAAGTAGAAATAAAGCATTTTAAAGAACATAAAAATACACAGAATACAAGAAGAAACATCTAGGAAAATCTATGGTCAGTCCTGGGCTGTGGAAGCAAAGAGGGGAGACGGAACTAAACGAATTGAATCGCATCATTACTCAGGAGGACTCAGGAACTGGGGCCGCGCTGCTTTCAGTGATGGTAAGTGGAGCCGCTTTTGTTGAGCATGCTGTGGTGGCCCCAGGGCAGTGAGCTCGGAAGGCAAGGTTGGGAATGGCCTGGGAGGTGGGCAGGCATGCCCAGGGCTCCTAGAGGAATGTGAGGGTAACACTGTGTGGGAGCCTTCCCAGTATCTTGGTGACCCCCTGCCCCAAGCTGAGCTCGTGCCCTTAACAACGAAACATCCGGACTCCGTGCCAGGCATGAATGTGACAGGTCTTATCCCCGTGCCCCCGCGTGGGAGCAGGACCTGGAGATGGGGATCCACTTTGCAGAGCCTCGCGGGACTGTCCAGGCGGAGCTGGGAACACGCTGTCTCTCCCGGGCCCCCGGGACACAGAATTCACTGAAGAGCAAAAGTTTTTCAGGGAAGTTTTTCTCTCAGCTATGCCGGCTGTTAATTAGCTCACGTCTTAATAACCCCCAGGAACTGCTGGTGCTAATTTGTCTGGGGACTGACATTTACAGCTTCTTCGCAGATGCACCACTGTCCCTTTGCAGAAGGCGTCAGTGCCTTGCAGGTGACGGGGTAATTGCAGTTCTCGGGGGAGATGAGCTCAGGGGACCCCAGGACACATAACTGCGGCTTTTCACAGCACTTATATACGGATGGCCACAGTCCTGCTGCCAGATCCGGTGACAGGGACCAACCCCGGTGAGTGCTTCATTGTGGCTCAGACTCGGATACGGTTTGGGAGCGTGTCCAAGAGAGAGGGCAGCTGAGGAACTGGCCGGGACAGACGTTTTCTCCTGAGTCCTTGGACAGCTGCGCCTCGGCCCGGGCCCTCTTTCTGGGCTGAAACCCGAGTCACATTAGGGGCTCCACAGCAGGCAGGGGGGAGGCCAGCCTGAGGGAAAGGGTTGCTCTTCTCTTTAAGAGTGGGCATTCAGGTTTCTTTTCTTTTTTAAACAGTATATCTACTTTTATTTATTTAATGTTTTTATTAATTTGAGAGAGAGAAGGAGAGAAACATCAGTGATGAGAGAGCCATTGGTTGGCCGGTCCCTTCTGCCCGCACTGGGGATCGAGCCCGCAGCCCAGGCATGTGCCCCGACCGGGAATCTAGCCGTGAGCTCCTGGCTCGTGGGTCAGCAACCACTGAGCCACGCTGGCCGGGCAGGATGAGGCTTTCTATTGGCCCAACCCATTGAGAACTGGACTCGGAGCACTTGATCAGTGTGATGTCTAGCTGCCCCTGTTCTCTGCGCGCCCATGGTTGTCCTCACGGGTTTCAGAACTTGGGTGGAGCTGGAGAAGCAGACCCTGGTGGGCTTATCACGTTGCGTGCTTTCTTTTTTCATTGAAAGGCACCATTTAAAAGCAATACTTAGTTAAGAGTCCAGCGTGTGGAGCCAGGAGCAGCCTTTTTCAATCCTTAACTCTGCCTCCTACAAGCCGGGAGATGGGACCTCCTGACAGCGGGTCTCAGCTTCCCAACCCGTGAGCCAGCCATAGGAGCACAGAGTCACTCTGAATCCTAGATAGAGGGACTGACTATTAGAGAGGGTGACACTGCCAGCACCCAAGTTTCTAGCATACGGTAGTCATGACGGTCTCTTCTGCCTGACTCTAGAGCCCCGACTTTGCAGCCAGGTAGACATGCAGCTGGCAGCAACTGTCATCAAATTCACCTCATCTCGGTGTGACCAGTGCCTGGTGCAGGGCCAGAGCCTCAGTGCATTTTCACTGTTCACATCCTTATGTTCCTGGTCGCACAAAGCACAGGTTATATAGTCCACGTTGCTTTGTGAGCACAGGTTGTAGGGCACATTTCACTGAGCCTGGAGCAGGGCTGGAATTGGGTGGGAGGTGGTATAGCAGACCCACATAGCGCCTTTCCAGCTCGCCCAGCCCGGATTTGATCCATGACCCGATTGTGTGATTCTCTCTCACATTTTGGAGTCTCTAACCCTGCACTGCCTCAGTGCTGTGGAAAAGGAAGGTGGGCCTGTTGAGTAAGGTCAGTGTGAGAGGTTTGTGTGTGTGTTTTGCAGGAGCTAAGCAATGCTGTCTTTCTTTCTCACAGGAGCCAACATTGTTACTCTACAGAAAATCTCCTCCTGACAGACAAGCAGATGGGTCTTGTTACAATTTGTGCTGAAGGGGAAACATGAGAAGGAAGACATGAGTGGATCACAAAATGCAGAGGTATGGTAGGTAATAAAACTAATTTGCAGGTAGATCTAACTAGCCCCAGATTCTAGCCAGATGTTTGACTTCGCTTCTCCAGGCTCAGTTGCTTTCTTTTCTTTCTTTTTTTAAATGTTTTTTAAAAATTTATTTCAGAGACAGGAAGGGAGAGGGAGAGAGAGAGAAACATCAATGGTGAGAGAGTCATTGATCGGCTGCCTCCTGCATGCCCCCTACTGGGGATTGAGCCCAAACCCCCGGCATGTGCCCTGACCAGGAATCAAACCACAATCTCTTGGATCATAGGTTGATGCTCAACCGCTGAGCCATGCTGGCCAGACTATGGTGACATTTCTTAATAAAATCTCTGTCCTTGCATGCCTGGGATATGTCTCACATGGCCGTGTATACAATTTTCTTAATGCCATGTTTCCAGTATGATTTTATTCTTGGCCCGTTTTATAAGGAAGAATGCTTTCAATTTCTAAACACAAGCAGCATGCTTAATCTTGTATTTATTACTCATTGCCAAAACAACCCTATATTTATTACTGATTACTAACACACATACATTTTGTAAGAATAGGAAGGATATTGTGGAGGACTGCACACCTGAGATGAAAGGTTATTTCAGGGAACAGAGGAGTAAGACTAGAAATGAGAGGTAGGGGATACAGAATAACTCTTTTCTCCATAGATGGTTGTATTATTTTATTCCTGTGGTATACATGTTAATCTCATAATTTAGAAGAACAATTTAGTAACTTAAAATAAAAATGAAAATTTCTATATATCACCACTAAGTGCTAGAATCCCAAGTACATGTTTCCATGATACCATTTATATCCTTTGTACATGACATGATTTATATTTTATTCATATTAGGTTTTATATATGTATCTCCCATACCAGGCTCTGAGTCCTTAGGAACAAGGATCCAGGTCAATTAATCTTCGTGTATCTGAGGACTGACAACCTGTTGTGGCGTACAGATGTTTAAGAACACTCTTTGAAGTTAAAGATAAGGCTTTACCTTGGAGACTGTGTCCTGAATGCGCACACTAAAGGATTTGGGACACAGAGTAAGTAACGGACCATTTTGCATGGCTGTGTGAGCATACACAGAAATGAGACTGGAGGACTACTCTGAGTGGTAATTTTATGCTCACTGATGTGGAGTCCCCTCCCAAGAAAATTAATTTTTTCTCAGAAAGGGGAGTTCTGAGGGCCTGAGTCCCTATCAGAATTGGGAATATTGGAGCAAATCCAGGACTAATCCTGCCACACTGAGTTTTGACTGTGACCTTCAGGCTTTTTTTCTGAACTGCTTTTTTCCTGTAATCCTCTGAGAATGACTTTTGGTGACTTGGTCCTGAAGCTAATTTTCCTGGTGCAGACTGGGATCGGGGTCCTGGGGAATGCCTTTCTTCTCTTGACCTATGCTTCCACATTCTGCCCTGGCCGTGCACTCAGGCCCATAAACTTGATTTTCACCAACATGGTTGTGGCCAACTTCTTGGTTCTTCTCGTCAAGGGGATCCCCCAGATACTATATATCTGGGGAGTGACACACATCCTGGACAACACTGGGTGTAAACTTGTCTTTTATATCCACAGAGTGGCCCGAGGCCTTTCTCTCTGCACCACTTGCCTCTTGAGCACTTTTCAGGCAATCACCATCAGCTCCAGAACTGCTGGGTGGATGGGGCTCAAAGACAGAGCTTTGAGGAGCACTGGTTCTTCCTGCTTTCTGTGTTGGATCTCCAACCTGTTGATAAACATCTTCATTCCTACAAATTTAGAGGCTCCTTGGCGGAGTCACAATTATAGCAATATACAAAGTCATGGACTGTGCTTTTCTGAAATTCCTTCACCTGTTACTATTACAAGATACATAATTGTAATGACTGTATCAGATGCTGTGTTCATGGGACTTATGATTGGGACCAGCGTTTACATGGTACTTCTTCTCTGTAGACATCACCAGAGAGTGAGGCATGTTCACACCCTCAGAAATGCCCACAGACTTTCCCCTGAGTCAAAAGCCACCCAAACCATCCTGCTTCTAGCAAGCACCTTCATTTTGTTTTACCTCACCAATTCTATTGTTACATTTTATAATGTTGTCTTTTTCACATCTCACACCTGGCTTCCGTACGCTTCCTCCTTTCTGACAGCATGTTATCCTACACTGAACCCCCTGATATTGCTGCTTCGAGATTCCCAAACATCAAGATTCTGCTCTTAAATGGTGAAAAGATCATCCCGAGTTACTAGTGGTCCCATTCATGAGCTTCTCTTCTCTTCTAAGAGTCTAGTTATTCACTGATTCAAACAAGGATATATCTTGTGTACAGAACACAAGACATATGACCGAGATACCGATGTTTGTATGACACTGACTTAAACGTGTAGAGGCTTTCAGAAGGCAGACAATCAAATAAACACAATGCTACATAAGTGTTATAATTATTTTGATGCTTTGTGATTTTTTTTCTTTGAAATATTTGATGGAAGCATGGAATGAAGCTGGACAGAAATAATTTCGGGACACATCAGAATTTTTTTTTAATCCCCACTTGATATTTTTTCCATTGCTTTTCAGAGAGAGTGGAAGGGGGGAGGGCAGAAAGAGAGAGAGAGAGAGAGAAACATCAATGTGAGAGAGACGCATCAATTGGTTGCCTCAATCACGCACCCCGACCAAGGCCGGGGATTGAACCTGCAAGCGAGGTACATGCCCTTGGCTGGAATCGAACTTGGGACCCTTCAGTCCATGGGCTGAAGCTCTAACCACTAAGCCAAACGGGCTAGGGTCACATCAGAATTTGTAATGGCTTATTAGGGTAATTATTAAATTGGATGCAGTATTGTATATAAGTAAACAGTAATGGCTTTGTGTGCCAATAACAACTATAACTCATGGGAAGCAGTTTAATTACTGTTGACTTAGGATATTTACTTGTAAAATTAATAGATTGTCTCCTATTAGATTATTGTGTGAAAGTAAATGAGAGAATAAGGTAGGACTTCCAAAATAGCATATTGAGTGCCTCTGTAAATCTGCTCTTCCATAAAAGCAACATAAATACTGGCAAAATTTTCAAAGTCAACTTTTTTTACACCTCCAGAAAGTAACCAAAAGCTTATAACACTCTGAAGAGCATTTAGTCATGAAAAAGTAAAAACTGTGGAGGATATATAGTTTTCACTATTTACTCCCATCCCTCTCTCCTTAGCTCTGCACTCTCCATGGAAAAATGGCAGCCTTACAACTACAGTAGCCACAAAAACCATTTGTCAAAAACTATCAGTTTTAATTTTTTAACCTTGCAGTAGCCTAAAGCTATAGCATGAACTGGTGAAAATACTAGGCCAGCCAAAAATTTTAAAAGGAATATCTGAAGAGCAAGATGTTCACAAGGAGCTATTAAACACTCTGACATATTCCTAAGGATCTAGAAGGCCACACACATACACAGGGATTTGTACATGCTCAGGAAATACCTGAAGGGCATCAATAATTCGCCTTTTGGTGAAATCCTTCTTCAGGAACAGACGGCTAAAGCAGATTTGTAAAGCACCTGATCATTGAAGTAGGGCCTCAACACATACACAACATAACCCTTGGCAAAGGGTAGAAGACTTACCGACTCAAGGTGACTAAGACAATTTCTGATCAACTAACCAAGAAGAGTTGTCAGTGACCACACATTACAGGAAAACAGAATGTAAAGAATTAGTCCAGGAATGTTACTAACTGCAATAACACAAGAGCAATAGCAACAAACCCTGAGGAGAGGGGGAATCTGATACCCAACACAGTAACATTATAATGTCTGAAATATCTAGCCCCAACAAAAATTTGTGATACATACAGAATCAGAAAAGTTTGGCTCATAGGAAAAAAAGCGGTTCATAGAAACTGTCCTTTAGGGGTCATGTATGTCAGGCTTACTACACAAATACTTTAAATCAACTATTATGAATATGTTCAAGGAACTAAAATAAGTTATCTTTAAGGAAATAAAAGAAAGTATGATGTTTCACCAAAGGAACTTGTTGCAGGTGTCAACCTTATTACATTCATTGCCTGGTTGGTACCCTCTGAGCTTGTTTGTGGGGATTTTTGAGGCAGTGGGAAAATATAAGGTTTTAAAAATGTACAATACAATGAAACAAAAACTATTAGAATTAATAAGTTTATCCAGTGTGCTTGGTATCCTATCAATATATAAGTCAACTGGTTTTCAACCACCAACAAAGAGTGAAACAATGAAATTATAAAATACCAATTACAAGCACATTGAAAATATCAAGTATAATGAAATGAATCTAATAAAAATTTACTAGATTTTTTATGAGAAACATCAACTTTATTCAGAGACATTAAAGAAGATCTAAATAACTGGAGCGATACACAGTGTTCATGGATTTTAAGACTTCATATTGTAAAGCTGTCGTTATGCAAAATGACTTATAGATTCAGTGCATCCTATTAACAAATTCCAGCCACTTTTTTTTCCCTGGCAGAAGCTGGCAAGGTAAGTTAAAATTTATTCGCAAATATAAAGGGCGAAAAGAACCAAGATACTCTTGTATTAAAAGAATATGGTCAAGGTCTTGCTTTGTTGGCCTAGAAATAAAGAACAGATCAATTAAGCAGAACATTTTAGATCAGAGCCAGAGAGAGATGGACAGCTGACTTACAACAGGGATGCCACTACCAAGCGGTCGATAAGAGCCTGACATTCAATTATTCTGATGGGATAATTATGCCCAGGGAAAAAGCTGACCTCTCCTTAACAATAGTCACAGAAACAAGTGCCTGGGCGGGTTGTGACTCTTCAGGATACACAGAATCTTTTTTTTTAATTTTATGTATCTCAGTTTATCTTGTAACACAAGACGCAGGTAATCTTTTCTCATCGTGCACTGAGGTTACCATAATTCTTGCCGCCGCCCCCTTAAACCCTGTCTCTCAAAACGAAGCACACATGCACACGCGCTCCTCCTACCACCTCTGCTCCACACCCAGTTCTAGTCTCCTAATCCTCATTTTTTTCCCCAACGGGTTACCGGTATCTTCCCTGGAAACGTTTCCCAACTCTGCTCCCAGCCCTTCCGTTATTGTACGGACCCGAACGTTTCCAATATGGCCGCGTCCGTCCTGCAGTGTTCAAAAGCGCTAGGAGACAGCGTGGGCGCGGCCATTTTCTGCCGAGGCCTGAGCTGTGATTGGTTTACCTCTCTGGTCCGGTCAAAAGACTTCGGCCGGAGAGTAGTGAAATGCTTATTAAGCATGCGCGCCGGTGTGCAAGTAGAAGAACCGAAGGAGAGAGGTCTTGGAAGTGAAGAGAAAGTATCGGTTGAGCCTGTTCTTTTCGGCCCGGTCTGTCGGCGGAATCCGGTCGCCTGGATTGGCTATCTGGCTCTCCGTACGGAGCTCAATCCAAGATGGCGGCGCCCTACTGATGATAGCTGCTCTCCACCTAGCTTAATGCAACGGTGCGCCGCCATCTTGCCCAGAGTGCATTTCCCACCGGGACCGCGGTCGACGCTGGTAGGTAGGTCGCTTGCTGCCAGAGTTCTACAGAGTCTGCGTAATAATAGGACGGAGCGCGGACCGGCCGAGCGGGGGAAGGGAAGCGGAAGTGGCGTGTGGAGCTCGGCTTCCCCAGGTGAGGTCGCTGTTCCCGCTTGAAGTCGCGGAGGATTTCCGCGGGCGTCTGGGCAAGCCCGCGCCGCAGGAACTCCGCGACGTGCGATGGGGCTGGTGGCGGGCATTCGGGGGCGCGGGTGGGCGTGGGGTGCTCTTTAAGGCGGCCTCGTAAGCCTTGGGGTCGCAGGGGGCGGCTGGCCCGGCATCAGTTTTAGGGCAGCCGGCTGACGAGAGGACCTTCCCGAGGACAGTGACAGGTCGGCCGCGGGCGGTGCAGAGAGACCTCGGGACAGTCACTGAGCCGGGGGCCCGGCGCGTGTGGTCGACGAGGGTGGCGGTGGGGGTCGGTCACCTAGGATTCTCGCGAGGGGCCGGGTCCGTGGGGACTGCGGTGTGCGGGCAGCTGCGGGAGCAGTGCGGGGGCCCGCGGGGCGGGTTGCGGGGGTGGGGCGGGGGGAGGCCCCCGGTGGGCGGGCGTTCGGGCGCCGTGCGAAACTCGGGGGTGCTGTGTCCCAGCGTTTTATACCGGAGACCCTCAAGCAAACGGAAGAGTCGACAGGGCAGCAGAGTGACCACCTTTAGACCCGCCCTTTAGATCCGCGAATTGTGGCGATAGGGCCGCAAATTCTTCTGTGTCAGCCGCTGGACGCACGTGTGTTCAGGTGCTTGGCGTCACGCTAGTTCTTGCGCGTCGCGTCGACTCTGCTGCTTGTCTGTGTGAGCGCGGGTGAGGTCCCGAGTTAAGTCGCAATTTCCCCACTGGAGCAAATGATACCCCGGGAGCCCGACCTGCAGGACCTCGGCTAACCCTGGTTTCCTCGCAAAGGCCCATTTCCAAAGAACGTCAAACTGAGGATTAGTGTTGCAACACGTGAATTTGGGGCCCACAATAGAAAGTCTGTTATTACAGGTAGGTACTTGACAAAAAGCTACCCAAATATATACCTTTAAAATGGGAGTTTTTCTATTTGAAATAATTCTATTAACATTTTTATTAAATATATTACAAATATTTTCTATCTGAGTTTATGCTTGATATTAAAAAGAGATCTCTAATTTTTTTATCACAATATTATTATATGCTTGTCATCAGTAAAAAGAGAATAAAAATCACCTTCAATTTATTAACTGTTAGCCACCTGTAATGGTTTGAAATATATTTTTAAACTGAATTATATATTATGGGTTTTTAAAAATTGACTTTAGAGAGGGGGAGGAAGGGAGTGAGAGAGAAACATCAATGTAAGAGAGATACATAGATCACTTGCCTCCTGCACATGCCCCGAATGGGGATTGAACCCACAACCTAGGTATGTGCCCTAACTAGGAATTGAACCCGCATCCTTCTGGTGCAAGGGCTGATGTTCCAAACAACTCTATTAACTTATTTTTATTATATATATTATATACTCTCTATATGAGTTTATGCTTGATATTAAATAGAGATCTCTAATTTTTTTATTAGAGCAATGCTGACTAAGGCTGAATATTTTTTTTATAACTTATAAAAATAGGTCAGATTAAATGCATATTTCAAAGGCTTCTGATTTAGTTTTACCAAACGTACCCAATAATGTGCCATTACATAACGCTTCCACATACAGTGTGCCAGGTTTTTCTACATCTTTAGCGACAGTCGGTATATTATCCTTCTGTTTGTTTCTAAAATGATAGCCCAATTTTGGCTTGTTGACCGTCTTATGGGTATTAAAGGCATCTCACTGTGGTCCCCGTATATACTGCTCTCATTACTAACATGGGTGGTCATTTTTTTTATGTGTTCATCGGCCAATTTTAAACCTGAGAAATTTGTTTTTTACTGATTTTTAGAAAATGGTCACATATTTGGAATGGTAGTCTTTTGTTACTTATTTTGTATTAAACAGTTGGCTGCCCTTCATCCCCAGTTCTTGGGAGGTAGCCTCTAAATTGTGGGAATGTTCCGAGTGATAGGAGTATCTATGTTATTCATAATGGGCCCTGATAGTTTGTGCTAACGGGGTGACATGTGGTGGGTGTGTGGATAGTTTATGTTAGTAAGATGACTCAGGATGGGGCTGATTATGCCAAAAACACCAATCACGGTGATTAGAGGGTTGGGGCTCTGAGCCAGGTAATATCAGTTCAACCTCCAGGACGGTAGGGGTGGCTGGAGGATGAGTCTCATGGGCAGTGATTATTTAATTGTGTTTACCTAATGAAACTCTTATTAAAAACTATAGACATTTGAAGCTCAAGTGAGCTTCTTTGGTTGGCAGTACCCTGCATATTGTTACACACAGATATGCTGGATGAGAAATGTGCCCTGACAACAAGGGGAAAAGACCGTGGAAGCTTCTGGTTTGGGATCCTTGCAAACCTTACTCTACTTGTGTTTCTCAATTAGACTGGTAATGATCTGTATCCTTTTGCTATAAGAAAACTGTAATGTTTCCCTGGCCAGTGTGGCTCAGTGGATATGGTTTCCTAATATTTTATTTAGGGTTTTTGTAGCCAAGTTCACAAATGAGATTGGCCTATAAATTTCTTTCTCATATTGTCCTTAAAATCTAGGTCTGTTTTCTTAAGTTCTTTTGCTTCTTTGCATGTCTGGTAACTTTTAAAAATATTTTTTTTAAATTGATTTTTGAGAGAGAGAGACTAAAGGACAGACAGAGACAGACATTGATTTGTTGTTGCACTTTTTTATACATTCATTGGTTGCTTCTTGTATATGCTCTGACGAGAGATCGAACCTGCAACCTTGGCGTATTGGGACAACACTCCAACTGAGCTATCTGGCCAGGGCTGGCATGTCTGGTAATTTTTGATTGGATATCAGATATTGTCAGTTTTACATTGTTGTTTGTGGGATTTCCTCTTATTTTTTTTAACTGCTTTTGAGCTTAGCTCTGGGTCATAGTTAAGTTACTTTGAAACTGTTTGATTCTTTCTTTTTTGAATTTTTATGAGTTTATTTCAGCCAAATGATGACATATGCCAGGGAGCAAGATCATTGCTCCTGAGAAGAACATTTTTGCAGCTCAGTTTGATTTTTTGGAGGCTTTCTTTTAGCTTTGTTAGGTGAGGCCAAAACAGCCTTTTGTTTAGGGTTACTTTGTCCCTGGTACTGAGGCAATACTCTGCTGAGAACTCTATTTATAGCCCCTGTGTATTAGGAGGTCTTTTCACCCTGACTAGTGAGAACACAGACTATTCCTGATCTTGTGTGAGCTCCAGGAATTGTTATGCCTGCTCCTTTCCAGTAGCCTTGGTCGTTTCCTCACAATTAATTAGTAGTTATCCAGAGACTTAAGGGAATCCTCTGCTCATCTCAAGAATGAGTTTTTGTTTCTCTCTCTCTCCCTCCCTCCTTTTCTCTCTTCCCCTCCTTCTTTCTCTCCCTCCCCCTTCCTCCATTCCTTCTTTCCTTCCTCTCTCAGTCCCTCTTTCCCTCTCTCTCTGTCCTAATGTACTGCCTGGCAAACTTACCATCTTTGCTTTCTCAGACTTTGAATTCTGTGTCATTAACTCAGCAAGACTGCCAGACTTTGGGGGGGGGGGGTTACTTCTCCCTATGTTATGGCCTGGAAAATCTCTCCAGGTATTGAGCTGCAGCAAGGGTCTTACCTTGTTTTTGTGTTTCCTTTTCTCTGCTTTCTGTGTCTGAAAATAGTTGTTCTAGATATTTTCCCAATTTTTAAAAGTTGGTTAAGATGAAGGATGATTCTTGTTATTCACCCTGGAATCAGAGGATTTATTGATTATAAGGGTTTGTGCTTTATCCTTGCTCCATGAGTTACTAGTTGTGTGGCTTTCAGCTAGATGCTTGACCTTTTCTTTCTTGGTTTTCTCTGAAGTGGAATAATTATAGTCTGTACCTCATAGGGTTGTTGTGAGGGTTAAGTGAGAAAATGTACTAAAAACAGCTCCTTGCTTATGTAGGAACTTGCTTTTATTATTATTTTTACGCCAAACAAATCTTTCCTTGACTACATAGATGCTGGCTTCCTAGAATGAGGCAGCTTGTGTAAACGAAAAAAAGTGGATCTTAAGTCCAGAAATTATTCCTTGTGGAGGCTACCCTGGATAAAACACCAGTATCAGGATTTCAGGAAAGATACTAAAAGTGGTGGCCATATCCTGAAAGCTGCTGAAATGACTAAGTCCCAGGTGAGCTTGTTATTTTCCAATTTGTTATCTAGTAGATTTTTGGAAGTTTATAAAAATATGTACAATCAAAGAGAACAATATATTTAGACACCTTGTGGCTGGGAGAGATGTGCTTGATTGGGAGACGGAATAAATGATTCAGAGTAGCCATCAGGAAGGGAGATTTATCTGCATGTCTTAGGGTCCTGCAAAGTCCTAATAATTAGAACGTTGCCCCATAGGCAGCAGGATCCAGAACTGATTTGCAAACTTTCCTGTGGTAATACTGAAAACCGTCACAAAAGAATAAAAACATGTTACAGGATTTCCTTTGTATATTTGGAGGAAGCACATGTATTCCTTGAGATCAGTAAATATTTCCTGAACATTGTGAAGAAATGTCTTTGATGGGTCTTCCTCTTCCATTTTTCTCATCTAGATTGTAGACCCCGTGAACAGTCATCTTCCTAAGGAAATATGGGAGATAAAAAAGGCACAGCTAGAAAAGTTTTTAAATCTCTTATTACCTATCAAAAGTAGGTAATAATAGAACTTACATAAGGGTTGTTGTATAGGTCATTGTGTTAATATTTGTAAAATGTTTAGAATGATGCATAGCACATAGAACTCTATGTTTGTTTGTGAGTATCATGATTTTAATATGTAGCACAGTTTCTAATAGGCAGTTCTGAGCATAACATCCTCAGATGTTCACTTTTGTATGTGAACGACACTGCAGCGACTACCGAGTGTCTGCAGGAAATGTGTATACTTGCTCCAAGATCAGTTTCTGCCTGTTATCTAAGCACCTGTTCTCATCAGCTTCTTCTCCTGTCTCACTGAATTATTTGCAGTTCTTTGAACCCAAATAGACCAGAAGCTGTATGACATGGGACCATGCTTTATTTCTGGTTTTAATTGCAAAACGTGTAGTAAGTAACATTCAATGCCCCTAAGGTGGGTTTCAGATGATTTTTAGGTAATTAAACGTTTTAACGTTTTATGTTGGGGAAATGAATGAATGAAGAAGTGAATGAAGAATGCAGAAAGGGAGGGTAGTTTTTAATGAATTTAGCTCAGAAGTGTAAATCAAAACTAGAATAGAGAGAAACATTTATGAATTTTCATAGTATAAGTAATCAGAATGTCCTAAAGTTATTTTACATTTTATTTTATTATGTTAACTCCAAACTAAAAAGGATTGTGTTATAACAGGGCATATTGTCATTCAGTGATGTGGCTGTATATTTCACCTGGGAAGAGTGGCAGCTACTAGACACTGCTCAGAAGAATCTCTACCGGGATGTGATGTTGGAAAATCATAGCAATCTAATGTCATTGGGTAAAGACAACTTTTCGAAATATCTCATCATAAGCCCATTAATTGCCTATTTTTTTTCTATTGCTACAATTTATGGGTACTCTGATATTCTCAGTGATTTTGAACTTGGACTTATATAGAACTTATTTTAAAATGGAACTTATTTTTTTTATGATCAGATAGTGACAATACTTTTATTTCCAAATGAAAAGTTTCTGTTTTGCTGATATTTATACATTCTCTGAAACAGGACTTTTCCTCACAGGCCCTAATACAGCTCATGTTCTCTGTGATTACTCTTTGACAGGTTATCAAGCTACTAAGTCAGAAGCAATGGTCTACTTGGAAAAAGGAGATCGAGGAATAGTAGAGAGGGAATTTCCAAGTCATTTTAGACCAGGTGAGTGAAACCAAAGCAATGGGACTTAGTGGAAGCAAAGTAATAGTTGGTATGGTACCCTTGTTATTTTAATATTTTTTCCTCATAATCTCTGAATCTTTAGGTTACTTAGAGTGAGTGAAAAGGGGTCTTTTGTATGAATGTTGCCTGCTTCTCTTACCACCCTTCCATATATGACTCTTTTTTTCTAGCCACCTAGGAGGTGTACCTCCTTTTATCTGCCCTGGGTGAGATCTTTGCCTATTTCATCTGGTCTTTCCTTATTTGTTTAGTGTTCTATTGAAGCTTAATAGACACAACCAGCCTCCTCCACCCCTTATACATATTCACATACCTCTTATATTACACTTTCAAATATTCCTAGATTTGTTGCAAAGTTTGATGATACCCATGTTTTTCAGTGCATTACCTGTTACTGTTTCTTTTATTGAATGCCTCAGACTTATATTGTGCACCTGCTATTTCACTTTCTTCATTCTCTTTGAATATTGACTTGAGATTTCATCACCCTCCATTTTATGATAACGGGTAGAATTCATTGTTTGTTTGGTTTTTCCCTAGAAGTAATGTGGCAAGTTTATGATTGGTATCAGGAAGACATTGAGAAGGATGAACCTATGGAGACAGATCATGAAAACTATGCACTGGGGAAAATATTTTCTCTTAGCAAAAACTTTGTTCCATTTATAGAAAAACCCTATAAGTGTATTGCAAGAGAAGTAACTTTGAAACAAAATTCAGATTCAAATTTTCAGAGTAAAAACTATGCAGACATGAGCTCTCATGAGTTAAGTGGTTCTGGGAAATCATTTTTCCATACTCTACATGAAAACTCTCACATCCATGCTCAGTACTATGAACCAAATTTACATTTGGAGGTTTTCAGCCTTGTGACAAATCCTAAAAGACATCGCAGAATTCACACAGAAGGGAAACATGAATGTAGTGAATGTCCAAAATCTTTCAGGTATAAGTCAAAGCTCATAATACACCAGAGAACTCATACAGGAGAGAAACCCTATAAATGCAAAGAATGTGGAAAAGCTTACAGTGAGAAAACAAAGCTCAGATTACATTGCAAAATGCACACAGGAGAGAAACCTTTTGAGTGTAGTGATTGTGGGAAAGGTTTTATGCAGAAGTCAAACCTGATTATCCATCAACGAACTCATACAGGAGATAAGCCCTATGGATGTAGAGAATGTGGAAAGGGCTTCTGTAGTAAGTCTCAGCTTGTTGTTCACCAGCGAATTCATACAAGAGAAAAATCCTATGAGTGCAGGGAATGTGGAAAAGCCTTCAATAAAAACTCACACTTCATAACACATCAGAGAATTCACACAGGAGAGAAACGTTATGAATGCTGTGAATGTGGAAAAGCTTTTGTATATGCATCACAGCTCATTGTACATGAGAGAAATCATACAGGAAGAAAACCTTATGAATGCAAGGAATGTGGGAAATCTTTTAACAAAAAGTCACACCTTGTAAGACATCAGAGAATCCATACGGGAGAGAAGCCATATGAATGCAGTGAATGTGGAAAAGCTTTTATAGACAACTCACATCTTATTGTTCATCGAAGGACTCATACAGGAGAGAGGCCTTATGAATGCAGGGAATGTAGGAAAGCCTTCAATAAAAAGTCATCCCTCATAACTCATCAGAGAATTCATACAGGAGAGAAGCCTTATGAATGCAGTGAATGTAGAAAAGCTTTTATAGACAAGTCACATCTCATTGTTCATCAGAGAACTCATACAGGGGAGAAGCCCTATGAATGCAGTGAATGTGGGAAAGCTTTTATAGACAACTCTCAGCTTATTGTTCATCAAAGAACTCATACAGGAGAGAAGCCTTTTGAATGCAGGGAATGTAGGAAAGCCTTTAGTTATAAGTCATCCTTCATAGCACATCAAAGAATTCATACAGGAGAGAGGCCTTATGCATGCAGTGAGTGTAGAAAAGCTTTTATATACAAGTCACATCTCATTGTCCATCAGAGAACTCATACAGGAGAGAAACCCTATGAATGCAGTGAATGTGGAAAAGCTTTTGTACGAAAGGCAGTGCTCGTTGTACATCAGAGAACGCATACAAGAGAGAAACCCTTTGCTTGTCTTGAATGCCAAAAAGCCTTTAGCAGTATGGCAATGCTCAGTACACATCAGTTGATTCATACGGGAGAGAAACCGCATAGGTGCAATGAATGTGGAAAAGCTTTCCGCCAAAAAAGCCACCTTATTATCCATCAACGATGCCATACTGGTGAGAAACCGTATGGATGCATTTCATCTGGTCAAACCTTCAGCTAGAAGTCACAGCTCATTAGACATCAGAGATGTCACACAGAGAAACCATATCAATGTACTCAGTGTGAGAAAGCCTTTTTTGTGAAATCATACCTCAGTGTCCATCAGAGAAGTCCTGCAGGGGAAAAAATCAATGTAATGAATGTGGGAATACTTTCTCTGCCAAGTTCTTTCTCACGTAACATGAAGAAATTCATACAGAAAAGAAATCTAAGAAACACATTAAGTGCTGGAAAGATGTTAGTGATGTATCAAATCTCACCGAATACAAGAGAATTCACACGAGACACTATGAATGTGGTGAAAGGATATTTTTCTATTATTTTTGACCTTAGTAAGTTTCAGAAAACTTATCCAGGAGAGAAATCTTTTAAATGCAGTGAATATAGGAAAATTATCTGCCACCAACTTCGCCTCATATTTCATTAGAGAAAGGCAATGTGAATGAGTTGAAAAGTCAAAATCATTTCTTGAAAAATCCAATTATATATCACACAAATGAAATCTTTTGAGTGTACAAAAGGTTTTTGATAGGTTATAAAATTTTCAGTTTTCACAGGAAATATCTAATGGATGTTATGAATCCTGGAATACTTTCCATACAAATGAGTTTTCATACCAAAGAATGCAGATGACTGAAGACTTGTGATAAGGGATGCTTCTGGCATTAAGTCCAAACTTACTGTGCATCAGATAATATTTATTAAGGAGAATTAGTATAGTGTAATGATGGCGGAAAATATTGTTTACACATAACTTTATAATAAAAATTCTAATTCTGTCACATTATTATGTATTTATAGAAAATGTACCACAAAGTAGTCAGTTTTGAAGGGCAGGTAACTTTAGCATGCAAAATAACATTTTGTTTATGTTTGGATATATTATATAGTCAAAGCAGTAAATTAAGAAAGTTTGCGGATGTATGTATTTGCTTTATTTCTGAGTATTTTTGTAGAACACATATATACTCATTTCCAGGTTTCTCAAGATAAAGTTGTGTACCGCAAAATTATTGTTCCAGTTTGTATAGTATCCACCAAAAATTGTCAGCATGGTAAATTTTTGTATATCATACAAATTGCAAGGGAAGTAATTAGGCTTAAGATTGAAGAAGACTAACATAGTACCATACACATATATACTTACTGTTTACTGGTACATGTAAATAGAACTGGTATTTCTTTTCAGCCCTTTGGAATAATAAATTTTTAAAAACAAATTGTCATTTGGTTATCATTCAGAAACTATAAAAGGAAAGAACTAAGAGATTCTCTAGTCCCAAAGTTAGATTCACACTTCATTGGAGAAAGGTGGCTGCCACAGGTCTGTGCAGCTTGCCAGTGGCAAAGTAACTTGAATGGGGAGCAGCCTACAAGTGGCAGAGCTCACAGAAGGGCTCCAACATGTCACACTCCATCCACAAAATATGTCCCACTGATGGTGGAGAAGCTCACCGAAGGCTGGAGGAGAGATGGAACTCATCATTGAGGAACACTGGGGTGAAGGCCAGTGGAACTCCAGCCTGCCAGTCTGCTGGCAGCCACATGTTCACAAAAGGGCACACCAGAACCAGAAAGAGAGGCCCCTTTGCTATGGCCACATAATGTCCCTCGTTTAGTCTCTTTTAATAACCCTAAGACTGCACCAGCTGTCATAGGAGACATGTTCACACGGTCCTGCTCTATTATCATTAGCTGGGGTTTAAAAGGGTACTTTGGGTCTAAGAGTTGATACATTGATATAGGCAATAACCGGAAAAGACATACTAAGTGTATTCTGTTGTAGTTTTTAAAATTTTGTTTACCTTTATTGAAGGTATTTTCATTTTTTTATAGAAAGAGTAAGAGAAGAGGATGGCTTGGGGTCCAAGGAGAGTTGAAAGCAGGCTTTGAGGAGAAGATTGGCTAGGACAGACTAAATTCTGTCAGCTGTGAGAATTACAGCCCCCAAAACCCTGTTCCCATGATCTGAACATGTTGACTCAAATTACTGAACCTCCCGGCTCATCACACTTAAATTATCACCATCCGACACAGCCACCAAACACTGACTACCCAAGGAGTAATCTGTAGCTCCCTCAGGCCTATGCCGCAAACTGAGCCCCCAGACTAACCCACTCCCTTGCACTGCCATGCACATCCAAGTGTCCCCTCCGGTAACTCATCACAATCAGATCCCCCAGACAACTGCCAAATGCCCCCAGGCTGCCTTCATCGAGTACAGATGCCACCAATGTCCCCAAGCAGTTAAGGACTTCACCAGTATCCGAGCAACTACAGACTCCTCAGTGTGACACAGGAGGTTTAAGAGAATTTCATACATCCGCTCCTGGTCATACAGAAGTCATAGCACAATTATGCAACAGAAAGACAATCACTATGAATGTAGCCATTTTGTGAAAACTTCCAGAAATGTACGTGATTTTATATTAGAGAAACTCATACAGGAAAGAAACTACCCAAGACAGAAATGTTGCAATATTTTCATTGCAGAATCAAATTTCAGATGCATCAGAATTTACACCAGAGTAAATTATATGAGTAATAAATGTGAGAAAAACTTTTTATTAAAAGTCACAAGCATGTGAGTCCCAAGTTGATGAAAATAGTTCAAAGGGCTTTCAGTATGAACAAAAGAGAGGTCTGGCCCAGCCGGGCGTCGCTCAGCGGTTGAGCATCAAGCTAGGATCCAGGAGATCGCCGTTAGATTTTGGTCAGGGCACATGCCCGGGTTGTGGGCTCCATCCCCAACAAGGGGCATGCAAGAGGCAGCTGGCCAATGACTCTCATCATTGATGTTTCTCTCTCACCCTCTCCCTTCCTCTCTCTGAAATCGATAAAGACATATTTTTTTAAAAAAAATAAGTCTTTCCACTGTGGGGTTGGAGACTAAGTGTATGAATAAATGGCATGACCAGAACAAGAGATGAAGTTACCAACTATTTCAGCAGTGGCTAGGTGTTTTTTTCCTGCGAATATCAAGGAACCTGAATTTTGTCACTTTTTGAGTTTTGTATATAAGTATAGTATTTATAGGTACGCAATGAATACATGTAACTATTTTGAAATGATTTCAAAATTACTGAAAAGTTGCAATAATAGCACAAAGAACCCTTCATTCAGATTCCCTAATTCACATTTTACTGCATTTGCTTTATTATATTGTCTATCCATCCATCTATATTATTTTGTTTGTTTTTCTGAAACTTTTGAGAATTTCAACATGATGCCTTTACAGTGTATATTTACTAAGAACAGGGACATTCTCCAACATAATCACAGTATAGCTATTAAAATCAAGAACTTTTATACAGTACTATTATCTAATGTAGAGATTTTATTCAGTTTGTCAATTCTCTAATAATATCCTTTTTAAAATTTATCTTTATTGTTGAAAGCATTACAGATGTCCCCTTTTTTCCTCCCATTGACCTCCCTCCCCACTGCCACCCCCTCCCCAGGCTTTCGCTGCCCTGTTGCCTATGTCCAAGGGTTATTCATATATGCATATAAGTTCTTTGGTTAATCTCTCTCTGCCCCCCTTCCCTCTGATATACGTCAGTCTATTTTATGCTTCAATGTCTCTGGGTCTATTTTGTTCAGCTTATTTTGTTCATTGGACTCCACATATAAGTGAGATCATTTGATATTTGTCTTTCTCTGACTGGCTTATTTCACTTAGCATAATGCTCTCCAAGTCCCCCATGCTGTCTCAGAGGGTTAATATCCTTTATAATAAAAAAACCCCTGGACTCAAATCCATACGTTGTGTGTAATTGCCATGCTGCTTTAGCATCCTTTAATGTGGAACAGTTCCTGTCCATGTCCTTAATGGCTTTGCCATTTTGCAGAGTAAAGTTTACTTACGTTACAGCATATCCTTCCATTTCAGTGTGATGTCTCCTAATGATAGGTTATGTATTTTTGGCAGGAGTCCTACGTAAGTGATATTGTGTCCTCAGTGCGTTACATCAGGAGGCGTAGGGTTTTGGTTTGTCTTATTACTGATTATATGAACTGTGGTCAGTTGGTTGGGTGTTGGGCCTCCCTGGTTTCTCCACTCTAAACTTACTGTGTAAATGCCATGTTCCTCATCAGTCCTTCATTAGTTTTACCAACCACTGATTATTCTTACCTGGTTCAATTGTTACCATGATGACTGCAAAATAGTGATTTTCTAGCTATCCTGTAAATGTTTAACATTTGGTATTCTACTGTGAGGAAGGGCTTTTCTCTTTCCTCCATGAATTTGCTTGTTTTTTTTTAATGTCACTATGGATTTAAGAGTTATTTTATTCATTGGTTTATCTTTGCTGTCATTGTTTTGAGGTCACATTTCCCCAGGTTTGGCCCAATGCAAGTCCTGTCAACTTGGCTTCTGTGTATTTTGGATGTTCCACCATTTGGTGAGCACTTCGTTCTGGTTCAAGAATATTGTCCAGACTCCTTTATTTTCCTTGCTCCAGTGCTGGGATCAGTAATTTCTCCAAGGAGTCCTGGGTTTTTAAGGTGCAGAGCTGTATTTAGAAACAAAGATCAGGGTGCTAGGTATCCCCATTGCTACTGAGGTCATTGCTTTTTAGGCCGTCTCAGTGAGCAGAACTGGGAAACACACGTCTATGTATCTGTGTGTATGTATGTTTGTATGTGTACATGTATGTATGTAACCATGAGTCACACTGATAATTCTATTCAAAGCTATATGAAAGCTCATTTAAATCTAACGCCTTGGATTTGTTCTAGCCTTCCCCTCTCCATATCTGTTACTCTGTTTTTCAACAGTGGCAAGATCTTTCTTCCATTATTCTAAAAATATTATTTTCTCAACCCTTAGAGTAGCTAATCCATACTTTGTGAAAAACTTAATGACTAGAGTTAGTAGTCACTTAAAACTCTTTTTGCCCCAAATATTAGGGTGTACAGTAAATATTGTGTTGAAAATTACTTGGGACTACAGTCACTTTGGTGTGGTTATGAATAATATATAATTAAGTTATTTTCTGTTTATATTCTATTTTAGAATTTTCTACCCATGCTTGTTGATGTTAATTATTTATTTTTTTTGTATGCAAAACATTAGCATGGTTGCAGGTGTCAAAACTATACTGAAAGTTTTGTATAGCTTTGTATAGAATTACTCAGCAAAGTAATTAATGTGATTTTTAGCTTATAGACTTTCCACAAAATCGGTATTTTCTGATTGTTGTTTCGGGATTCTTAGGATATATTCCAAGAAGTGGGATCACTGGATCAAAAGGCAGCTCCATTTTTAATTTTTTGAGGAAGCTCCATGCTGTTTTCCACAGTGGCTGCACTGGGCTGCATTCCCCCCAGCAGTACAGGGCTCCCTTTTCTCCACACCCACGTCAGCACTTGTCGTTTGTTGACTTATTTACAGTAGCCATTCTGACAGGTGTGAGGTGATACCTCATTGTGATTTCAATTTGCATCTCTGATGATTAGTGAGCATATTTCCTATGTCTCTTGGCCACCTGTGTGTCCTTTTTGGAGAATTGTTTATTCAGGTCATTTGCCCATTTTTAAGTTGGATTGTTTGTTTTGTGTGCGTTTGTGTGTGTGTGTTGAGTTTTGTAAGTTCTTTATATTTTTGGATGTTAACTTATCAGATGTATTATTGGTGAACCCAACCCTTGTTCTAAAAATACTTCCCAAGCAATCCTGATGGAGCAGCATCAGTTGAAGATCAACATTTGGGAAACAGGTACCTAGATGGGGTTTGGAGCTGGGAGAGACATGAGGTGGGACTGTGAGGAAAAAACCCCGTTGGCCGATCCTCAGCGTCCCAAGATTAGGAAACATTTGCACAGATTGTCTTTCTCGAGTAGCAGTGGTAACTCTTAGGATGGGATGAGATAACAGGAGAAATCTCCAGACTCCTGTCCCGGGAATGTACATTCTCGATGAAGGGGACTTCCTGGATTTAAACAGAACAAAGTTTCTGTTCAGGGCCACATAGAAATCACTCGGGGGCGGGCTCATGGGGATTAACCCCCCGCTCCTGGAGGTTCCCTCCCAGCAAGGCCTTGGAGCTGGGGCTGAGGCAAGACTTCCGTTTCCTTGCTGAGTGTTTTAGCCACAAGGTGGAGCTCAGGTTCTGATGACTTCGTTGTCATTAGCCCTTGAGACACCAAAGCCAGTCATGCCAGGATCTTTTGCTGCTGCCTTGGACCTGCCAGCTCCCTGTCCTAGTAAGCGCAAATTTAGAGAACTGCAGTGTCTCTATGAATGGGCAGCTCTGCTTCAAGCAGCCCGAATCCAGAAGCTATGAAGCTCTCCTGGTATTAAGGGAAAGGGAGCTGAATTGGCTGGAATTATTTTTATTTTATTTTAAAATGTGGAATATAACAAGCCCAAGGGGAGGGGGGATGGATAAGAGATAAACATGAAGATAATAGATTTTTGAAAGTCACAGTTTATCAGAACGTACAGAAATAGAAAATCTGAAGATTCTAATAACTATTCAAGGAATAGAACCTGTTATTAAAAGCCTTCTGGTAAAGAAAACCCCAAGCCCAGTTGGCTTCACTGGTAAATTTATCGAAACATTTATAAAGATATAACACCAGAGAAAAGAATCAGGGGAATCACTTCCCAGCTCTTTTCAGGAGGCCATAATAAGTTGATGTAAAACCTAACACGACATTAGAGGAAAGTAAAAGCACAGACTCATCCTTGGGTAAACATAAATGCAGAAATTCCAAATCAGTCTAGTGAGATTAATTAGAAATATATAAAACACATAATGAGCAAGTGTGGTTTATTCTAGGAATGCAAGGGTACTCTAACATTCAAAAATTAATATAATTTATGATGATGTAAATGAAAGGATAAATATGATTTTTTGACTTGATCAAATCATTTATTCGTTTTTTAAAAATTTACCTTTATTGTTGACAGTATTACAGATGTCCCCTTTTTTCCTCCCATTGACCCCTCCACCCCGCATCCACCCCAGGCCTTCCCTGAACCAATGTCTGTGCCCATAGGTTAAGCATATATGCATGTTCTTTGACCAATCTCTCCCCACCCACTCCCCCACCTCCGCCTTCCCTCTGAGAGCCCTCAGTCTGTTCCACGCGCCTACATCTCTGATGATCATCTTAATATATTCAGAAATTCATTTGACACAGTGCAATAGCTATTCATGATTTAAAAAGAAACTCTTAGTGAGCTGAGTATAGAAAAAAAACTTCTGTAGTCTGATAAAGCAAAGCTTACAAAAAACCCCACAGCAAACGTCTTACTAAATGGTGAAATACCAAAGTTTTCCCCCTTAATGTCCTCTCGTCTAAGTTTTATAGATTCCCCATCACTCTTTCTCTTTTCTCCCCTTGTACTCTTTCCCACCTCCACTTACCCCAGGGTATATGCTGTGGTGCAAAAGCCAAAAAATCATAGAAATAATACCCTTATGTCCATTTCTTCCCACCATTCAGAGGGCACCAAAGAAGTTCATGATGTGTGACTCAGTATGACCCAAGAAGGTAAGGTGAAGCTGGAACCGGGATCAGGGTAGGAACAGGCAGAGCCTGCAAATGCCCCCACCGCCCCCTCACATTGCCTGTAACTAGGCCTCTTTAGGAAGTGAAGCAGATTTGGTGGTTGTGTCACTGGTCGGGTCTGAGTCCTCGGTCAGGGCCCTCTCTAGACTGGCAGGCAGGGAGCGGATCAGGGTCTTTCGGAAGTCTTGGCCCACGAAGACATAGAGCATTGGGTTGAGGCAGCTGTTGAAGAAGGCCAGGGCGCGTGTTGGGTATATCAGGATAGTGAGGATTTTGTACTTACCCTCCAAAATCTCTCTGAGCCAAACTGTCCTCAGGAGGGCGTTCAGTTGAAAGGGGAACCAACAAACAAAGAAGGAAGCCACTACAGCAGTGAGGACCCGCAAGGAACGGCTGGAATTAATCATGCCTTTTCTGCGGATCTTGGCAGCAATAAGCCCATAGCAGACGGCGACAATGGACATTGGCATAGAGAAGCCAATGACAAACCGGATGATCCCTCTGGCTGTCAGCACCGTGATGCGCACCTTCATCCTCTCTTCAGGGGTGTCACCCCATGACGCAAACTTGAAAGTACAGTATGTATTTCCTCTTTGATCCCGCACTATAGACATGAACAGGAAAATTTGCGAGGTAAGGACTAGTGCGAGAATCCAGGGTACAAGGATCACTTTTGCAGCCAGGCTTACAGTGCGGTGGTTCTGGGCCCAGACTGGATGCAGGACACAAATACAGCGGTCCAGAGCAATGAAGGCGATGAGGAAGACGCTTCCGAACAGGTTAATGTCCACTATGATGTTAATTAACTTGCACAGAAACCAGCCAAAAGGCCATTGTTCTTTCATGGCCATTGAGACCGTGAGGAATGGTAGAGTGGCAATGAAAGAGAAGTCAGCTAAGGCCAGGTTCAGGTAACAAACGGTGGTGACTGTGCGTGCCATCCGGAACCCAGCCACCCAGATCACGAGCCCATTGCCCAGGATGCCGAGGACAAAGGTGATCACATGAACCACCAGTGAGGTGATTTGCAGAGCAGTGAACACTGGGGAAGCAAACGTCTCAAGAGATTGATTCAGAGGGATGGAGAAGTTGGTTTCCATCGTGCCCACACCTGAAACAGTTCAACAATGGGAATTGGTCAGCTGTGAAAACACCTCTATTAAGGCCAATGTCAACTTCCACTACAGCCTCCTCGCCAAACAGGAGTCCCACTCTATGGAACCTTGTGGCCAGTAACTGTAACTGTGGCAGACTCTTGGCTGTTCCTTTGGGAAAGGACAGTGAGCACCTATGTACATTTAGTACTTGTAATAATATTACGAGACATCCATTACGATCCCTCTTTTACCAGGGGGAAGTCATGCCCATGGGTTTCAGCAGTCTGTTCACCATCATGAGCCCAGCCAGCCAGTGTAGACAGCAAGCTCTGAAAACCGGATTGAACCGATTCCAGAGCCACTGCCTTCGCCACTGTAAATACTGCCTTTTAAGGGTTCCTCCCCCCAAGATTACCTGGAGATGACCGTGCCCTAGTACGACAATTTGCCTCACCCCTTCCCTCTTCTTTTGTTCTTGCCTTCCCTCATCACTTCCACCGAGTTTCTATGAGTTATTGCTTAACGTGGTGCAGTGTTTCTCAGCCTTGGCAACGCTACATTTCGGGCTGGATAATTCTTTGTCTTGTACAGTGTAGGATGTTTAACAGCATCCCTGGCCTCTATCCACTAGATGCCATCACCAGCATCCTTCTGTCGTGACAACAAAAACCTCTACAGATATTGTGAAGTGTCCCCTGGGGAAAAGTGAGCCCAGCTGAGTCACTGTTACAATGCAGAGTGCTGGGCTCAGGAGTTATGTCAAGCTGTATGCTAATCTCCTCTCTCACCCCTGCTCAGTGACAGTGACATACCTTTGAACTGCAGTCTCCTCCTTTACAGGACGGTGTGATTTTGGGGTGAAGACTGGTTTTTAGGTGAGGATTAGGTGAGAATAGACATGGAAATCTTTTAAGCTGAATGAAGTGTCTTTAACACATGGGAACCCTTGGCACTTCCCAGCCTCTGGCCTGTGTCCTGGGACACAATCCCAGGACCATACACTCTGCAAGCTCCAGTTGAGGTCAAGAACGATGCTCATAATTATCGCATTTACTACTTATGAGCATTTTGCACGTGTCGATCTCTTCTAACGCTCGCCACCACTGCTCTCGGAGGCTCTTGAGGATAGCATGTGTAAACACGTGTAAAGCACTAAGGATACTCTGCGGCTTTGTAAATATGGAATCATGGTAGTTATAATTAGTATAACCATTGTACAGATGAGGAATGAAGACTTAACTGGTTACATTAATTGTTTAAAACCTCCAGTTAGAAAGAAGTAGGGTCCTAATTTGAGCTCAGACAGAAGGATTTCAAAAGAATTGTGCTCTAAACTTTCCCCCAGCCTTCATACTTCCCCCTCCCCCAGGGCCTGGTTCTCTCTACTCACCCCATAAGCACCTTACAAGTCATTCAGGAGATACGGTTTGCTCAATAATGTCTAAAGCATTGGTTTAAAAATGATACAACAAGGAAGGATAGTTGTACAATGACAGGTGGGGAAAGGCCAATGGAGCAAAGCTGTGAAATTATGGGCTCACTCTCGCTGCAGGGTAGGGGAGAACCTGTGTGCCACAGATGGTCCTCAGATGGATTCTGATGCCTGCTGTTTGGTGGCTCATAAAGGGTGCCAGTCACTGTACAATTTATGAACTCCAATGACAACATCCTTGGTTTTGATAATATCATCATCCATGGTCCTGGCAGAGGAACCGACCTGCCCAGTGTCACAGTTCTTAAGGCTGCAGCTGGATTGACGACCACAGGTTTCAGCAGTTCCCTGTTAGCTCACATTGTGTCTTCATCATGTTTGCGTTTTCCTGGTTTGAAATAATTGTTCCAGTTCTGCTTTCTCCTCAAACTTAACGTTTTCTCAATTCCTGCTCTCAGCTGATGCCCTTGCCTCATATTTTAATGAGAAAATGGAAATGATTGTTTGTGAACTTTTTAGCTTTCTCTCAACAACTCCCCCCCAATCTATCTGCACCTGTTATAGTGAATGGAGTTCTTGTTCACTCCAGTTCATACAGTGAGTGAATCAAGAATTCTTGTTCTTTCCCCCTTCACGTTTGCTCTGGATCCCCCCACCTCTCACCTTCCCAAGAATCCCCCTCCTGCAGTACATCCCCAAGACTTTCTGCCTAGGTCATTCTGTCACACAAGCATGACCATATGCTCTCCTTTCACAGAGAATCTGCCCTTGGCCCGTGTTCCTTTCCAGCTTCAGCCCTGTTCTCTCAAGAAAACTCTTCCAGGAAAGAGGATTCATAGCCAAACACTAGAAGACAGTGTCTCCACTTGTCACCTCACCTTTTCCTCACTGCAAATTGACTGTGCTCTCCTTAAGGACACCTATGGCCTCCATGTCACTGCTCCAGTGGTGCCTCCTCAGTTCTTACCCTGATACCTCAGTGACGTGGGACCCATTAGATCCCTTCCTCCTTCTAAAACACATTTTCTTGTGCCTTTAGATGATAAAATGTACACACAACACACACTTGGTTGTCTTTATAGCTCAATAGACCACCTCATCTCAGTCCAATTTATTAGCTTTTTCTCCTCCCAAACATAACTTTGCCTAAACCAAACTCTTAGTTCTTCCATCCTCATATCTGCCACCCTCCCAATATTCTGTGCCTGTTTGGAGCCAAAACATTCAAGTGTTAAATTTCCAAATCTAACACTTTTCCTTGATTTCCCTTCCCCTGACCATCCAATCCAATTCAAGTCCATCGTTCTACCTACAAAGCAACTGAGCTGACACCCGGAATCGTCTTTTATCACCATCAACCTTGTCCATGGCCCTTGTCTGGCTGTTTATTTGCACTAACCTTGCAAATAGCTTGTTCTTGCCACTGATGCTGCCCTCCCTCCATCCACTCTTTAGACGTAAGCCAAATGATCTTTGAGAGACACGGATCATACCATGACGTTATTCTACTCAACACCCTCCAATGGCTTCCAAACTCAAGCCAACCAAGCCCTTCTGCATCTGCCCTGTGTACCCCTCAGACCTCACACATCTGCTGTCCTCTAACACACTGTGATGGATCCGCACTGAATTCCTTTGATTCCTTGAACATGCCAAGTTTATTGTCATCTCATGGCTTTTGCATCCTCTGTTCCTTCTGCCTACTATGCTCTTTCTTTCAAGCTTCCCTCATGTGGCTCTCTCTGAGTATTCCTATCTCAGCTTAGATATTATATTCTGAGAGAGGCCCTTCCTGACCCACAGTGCAAAGTGGCTACCCCAGGTACAGCCTGTCTCACGAGGGACTGTCCTTGTTTATTTGTGCATTGACTTTTTTATTGTAAATACCCTCCACATTAGTACGTAGGTTATATAAGACTACCTAGTTCTTTCAATGCTATATCTCTATAATCATGCTGTCCAATAGAATTTTTTGTTCTATACTAAAAAATTCTCCAATTCTCTGTGGACCTCATAAATGTGAGCCTCATATATGACATCATTTTTTAAAGTAAAATGAATCAATTTTGATAAAATATTAATTAATTTTAATAAGATATTTTATTTAATTCCACACATAGAGAATATCATTTGAACATAACCAAACCAAGAATTTTCGATGAGATATTCTGCGCTCCTTTTTCATACTAACTCTTTGAATATACTAAATACATTTTGACTGCAGTTCATCTGAGGTCAGACTAGTAACAGCTCAATAATCATATGTGGCAAGTGGATTCTTATTGGACAGCCCAGCTCTAGACTTCACATAGCAGGTGTTCAAATAACAGTTTTTAAATTGTCAGGCTTTGAACTTACCACCAGCTGAGATCCCTTTCCTCTGGCCAGTTCCTGGTTTCCTGTTGAGTGACTCAGGCTGAAGGGCTTCAGCAGATGCTTTATTGAAGGAAAGGGGGAGGGACAATGGGGCTCAGCCAATCAGGCGACAGAACTCAGAGCTGCTTGCAATTTCCATAAAGCATCCTGGATATGTCGTCAGCTTACTCTTTTTAGAACCTTACTGACTATTCCCCTCACCTCCCACCTTTGGTGTGAGGGTCAAGGGTCCTCTAAATATCAGCGGTCAAGGACGCTGGGTGTCCAGGCCCTTTCTCTTTCAGAGATTCAGGGAAATGAAAGAAACAGTTCCCACGGTGAGAGGATTTGGAGGTGTGCAGTGAAAAGCACTTCTCCGGTCAGACTAGCAAGAGGCCTGTGGCAAGTGCATTCTCTATTGGACAGCATAGCTCTGGAGTTCAGGAGGCATCTGCCACATAGTAGGTGTTCAAATAATAATCTTTAAATGATCAGGCTTCCAACTCATCACCAGCTGAGATCTTGTTCCTGTGTCCAGTTCCTGGCTTCCTGTGGAGTGAGGGAGGCTAGAGGGCTTCAGCAGGTGCTTTCTTGAAAGACAAGAGGGAGGGACAGTCCAGAAACGCAGAGCTGCTTTCCGTGTCCATAAGGCACACTCGATACGCTGTCGGCACACTATCTTTAGGAACTTAATGTCTGAATAGTCCCCTCACTTCCCATCGCTGTCCTCGAAATATCAAGGGTCAGGGATGTTGAGTGTCCTGGCCTCTCCTTTTGAGGTTCAGGAAAATGAAAGAAACAAGTACTGAGTTGAGAAGACTTCGAGGCGAGCAGTGGCCAAAGAGCAGAGAGGATGGTTAAGCAAGGACTTGTCCTTCTGCTCACACAACACTTCTGAAACCAAATGTGCTGTTTGCTCTGCACCAAGGAATTCTCCAGCTCTCTGTGCGGACCTGACCTGGGTGTGCTACAGCCCGATCTCACTGTCTGTCTGGGATTAGTGTCAGATCCCACCGGGTACAGGTCTCAGTGCCATAAGGCTGCACCCACTTGAGTTGGCAACTGCAAGTCCCAGGTTGCCAACTGTACTTCCGAGTAGCTATAAATCAGGTGTTGCCCGAGCATCTCCTTGGATTGGATAATTTGCTAGATTGGCTCACAGAAATCAGGAGGAGAAATTACATATGTTTATCAGTTTATTATAAAGGATACAACTCAAGAACAGCCGAATGGAAGAGATAAACAGGGCAAGATATTGGGGAGGTGTGTGCACAGACCTTTCGTGCTCTTCCTGGGAGCACCAGAGGACATTTTGCTGTCCTCTGGGTGGGATGACTCGACCAGCTGCGGAACCAGTCAAGGGCAGACCTGGGTGTCCAGCCCGGACAGTCGGGCCTTGCCGTCTCAGGAAAGGCGTGGCTGTTCATAGAGGCCAGTTCGGACACCAGCGACCAGAATAGAGGGGTTTTTTGAAGCACAGGCAAGTATTTGCCCCGGGTTAATGCCAATGTCATTTCCCCTTTGGCTTACTCAGTTTAGGCCGGGGCGGGCACTCTAGAATGGGAGTCCACTTGAGACTTTTCTTCACCCTAGTCATGTTACCTTTGTCCATTTTTTTGCAAATCAGGAGCCATTTGGTAGCAAGGAACAGAACAGAACCTGCTTCTGCTTCAGTAAAGGGGGCTTATGGGAATCATGCGGTTCCAGGAAGAACAGCCAGATTTTTATTTAATTTAAAAATTTTTCACTTACAGTTGACATTCAATATTATATTACTTTCAAGTGTACAGCATAGTGGTTAGACATTTATATAACTTATGAAATGACCCCTCCTCCATAAGTCTAATACCCACCTGGCACCACACATAGTTATAATATTATTGATTATATTCCCTATGCTTTACAGCCCCATAACTAATTTTTTTAAAACATGTCTTTGTTGATTTCAGAGAGGAAGGGAGAGGGAGAGAGAGAAAAAAACATCAATGATGAGAGAGTCATTGATCGGCTGCCTCCTGCACACCCCCAACTGGGGATCGAGCCCATAACCCGGGCATGTGCCCTGACCGGGAACCCAACCACGATCTCCTGGGTCATAAGTGGATGCTCAACCACTGAGCCATGCCAGCCGGGCCCCATGACTATTTTGTAACTACCAATTTGTACTTCTTACTCCCTTCACCTTTTTCACCCAGTCCCCTAACCCCCCGTCCCCTCTGGAGACCATCAGTTTGTTCTGTGTATCTATGAGTCTGTTTCTGCTTTATTTATTTTGAATTTTTAGATTCCACATAATAGTGAAATCATATGGTGTTTGTCTGACTTATGTCACTTAGCGTAACACCCTCTAGGCTCATCCATTTTGCCACAAGTGGTAAGATTTCATTCTTTTTTGTGGCCAAGTAATATTCCATTGTATATATGCACCACATCTTCTCTACCCAGTTATCTATCTATTCATGGGAACTTAGGTTGCCTCCATATCTTGGCTCTTGTAAATAATTCTGCAATGAACATGGGGGTGCACACATCTTTTCAAATTAGTGGTTTAGATTTCTTCAGAGGAAAACCCGGGAGTGAAATTGCTGGATCAAAAGTTAGTTTCATTTTTAAAAATTGAGGAAGCTCCATACCGTTTTCCACAGTGGCTGCACCGTCTGCCTTCCCACCAGCAGTGCAGGCTTCCCTTTGCTCCCACCCTCGCCAGCACTTGATTGGTGATTTATTGATGGAGCCATTCTGACAGGCATGAGATGGAATATCACTATGGCTTTTACTTGCATTTCTCCGATGATGAGTGACATGGGGCATCTTTTCACATGTCTATTCAGCCACTTGCCTGGGAATCTGCCTGCCAGTTACTCTCTGTGGGGTCCCCTGCCTCTTGTTTGTTTTCAGTCTCTAGGCCCTTCTCGATGCATTGCAGCGCCCTCTGCCATACTGTTCATTTTAATTCCCTGCAACTTTGGCTTCCTTTTGACTCCACACTTGTAACCCTTCCTTCCTTGGCAGCCGTCTAAAATTTGTCTTTTATGTATGACCCCAAATATATTTTTCAGACAGAACCTAACCGAGCGCTACCCATCTCCAAGATTCTTCTAAAGTAAACCTTGAATGTTGTCTTGCTTTAGACCATTGTTAGGTGTAATTGTAAATTATAAATTAGTTATGGTTGAAATCACCCTAATTCATACAAGGCCTCGGGGAAAATGTTTCTAGGATGGCTTCTCTCCGTCTCTGTCTTCCCAGAATTCCTTGTATCGCTGCAATACCCTTGGATGACACTTACAGCTTGGGGATGAGCCCCATCTCTGGGTTAGCAGCCTTCCTAAGGAGCTTCCACAGGAGCAGAGGATTATGGGACTAGTCTTGGCAGGAGGCCAGAACTTAGAACTGCCCCATCAAGGACCCCAGTGTGGAGGTGCTGGGGAGCCCCCAGGGCACGCTGGTGGTGTAGTGGGAACGGAGGACCCCGTGGAGGGAGCTGCAGAGAAATGCAAGGCGTGGGAATGGATAGGCCAACACACCGCTCTCCCAGGGGTGAGAGTCTATCTCCGGGGTTCTCCATTTACTATTTTCAGGTGCTGGGCGGCCATGGGTACTGGAACCACAGAAAGGGAAGCTGTGGGTGAGGGCTGGGGGCAGCGGTGCTTCCCCTTCCGTCCCACAGCCCTGCTGCTTGCGAAACCGCCGAAGCCCCAGGAGCTTTGCCCGGTCAGGACACCACCCACGAGGGGGCCTGAGCCCTGCAGCTCTCTGCTGACGGAACCGTGTGCGGATCGGGGCTCCTGGCACCCAGGGCTTCCCACCTGCACACCGGTCTGTTAACACTCCCTGCAGGGGAGGAATTGTCCGCACAACGAAGGGAGACGGAGTTAGTCACCCAGCGAGGTGCTCCTACCGAGTCAGTCATGGGGACCCTGCGTTGCTGCTGGTGGAGGAACCGCTAACATTCCCCCAAAATTCCAGTGTGCCAGGTAGGCGCCCTCTCCTAGTGTGAGGGGCAACTCGAGATAGTCCCATTTCATAGGTGAAGAAGGAGAGGCTCAGGGAAATGAGCCGGTGGCGAGGCCACAGTGCACTGCCGAGGATGTTAGAGTTGTACACGTGAGACTGGGAACCGGTATGGTTTTATTAACCAACGTCATCCCAATAAGTTCAGGAAAAAAAGAAAAAACAAAAGAAGAACCAGCTCCCTGCCAAGAACATGCAAGTAACTGGCTCCTCCCATCCCTCGGCTCCCCGCTCTCCCATCCGTCTTCTGACTCAGACTGTTGTGTGCCTCCCTGGTCTGTGGTGAAGGCCCACCCAGGACTCCAGGTCGGCCTCGGACCCTCAGCATGGGAGTAGGGGAGGCACAGAGCCAAAGCACGTGTGCAAGAGAAGCCTGGGTCTGCAGAATTTTCTGTCAGAGCTCAGAGGTGATGGACCCCAGAGGCCAGAGCCAGGCATCCTCTTCAGTGCTTAGGAGTGCAGACCCCAGCCCCCCTCCCTCAGACCCAGGAGTCCAGGCCCCAGCCCCTCCTCCCTCAGACCCAGGAGTCCAGGCCCCAGCCCCTCCTCCCTCAGATCTAGGGGTCCAGGTCCCCAGCCCCCCCTCCCTCAGAGCCAGGAGTCCAGGCTCCCAGCCCCTCCTCCCTCAGACCCAGGGGTCCAGGCCCCAGCCCCTCCTCCTTCAGATCCAGGAGTCCAGGCCCCCAGGCCCTCCTCCCTCAGACCCAGGGGTCCTGGCCCCCAGCCCCTCCTCCCTCAGACCCAGGGGTCCTGGCCCCCAGCCCCTCCTCCCTCAGACCCAGGGGTCCAGGCCCCCAGCCCCTCCTCCTTCAGACCCAGGGGTCCAGGCCCCCAGGCCCTCCTCCTTCAGACCCAGGGGTCCAGGCCCCCAGGCCCTCCTCCCTCAGACCCCGGGGTCCAGGCCCCCAGCCCCTCCTCCCTCAGACCCAGGAGTCCCAGGTAGGAGCAGTGGAGGAAGCTGGGTAGAGGCGTCTTCACCTGGAGGGGCAGGGTTATGGGCAGACAGGACCCTCCCCTCCTGGGGGCGCAGAGGTCCCGCAGCTGTCTCCAGAGGCAGAAGGTGGGTGTACCATCATCGCCGCCTCCCTCCGTCCCTCCCAGGAGTTTGGCAGCATCTTGGGGGCCTAGGTGTTTTGAGGACCTGGGCGTGCGGGAGGAAGGCCTGTGTAGCTCCAACTAGGCCAGAGCTCGGCTGAGACCCACGCCCTGGGGTTCCTGGAAGTCCAGGGCCAACTGCTTCCAGGTTTGGGACTTTGCTGGTCTGCGATGCCTGGCCCAGGGTCCCACCTCCCTGGGAGCTGAGCTCGCGCCATAGCTCTCAGCCTGGCCGCTCCGAGGGGTGGACACGGGAAGCTGGGTGGGGTGGGGGCTCCCAGCCGCTGGGCTCTCCCTCCCACTCCTCCGCCCTCTCCGGGTCCTCCCGGCTCTCCCTCCCCTTCTCCCTGCTTTTCTCTCCTGGCCCTGAGCTTCCTCTCCCCTCTGCCCCGCCACCCTGACGCTCCACCCCGGCCTCCCTCCTTCATTTGCCACAGGCATGGAGCACCTACCAGGTCCCGCCCGTCCAGACCCAGAGACAGAGCTGTGAATAAACCGGGCCCGCCGGGGAGACCCCACTGTAGAACACAGATAATAGGCGGGCAAGTTGTACTTTATGTGGAAGGCGGCAGATGCTCCGGAAAAAGAAAGTGGAGGAGGGTAGAGGGGGTCAGGAGTCCTGGAGGGGCAGGGTCCCCGTTAAACAGGTGGCCCCGCGCCAGCCCCACCTCTCCCGCTCCCTGTCTCTGCGTCGCTCAGTACACACACTGTCCCCAAGCATCCACCCCGCTCTGGAGGACACCTTGCCAGGAAATCACTAGCCTGGACTCAAGCATTTAGCAAAACACAGACTTCCTCCTGCGACTTCCCCGGCCCCTCGCCCTCCCTAGGTCCCCCGAGGGGAGTAATCCTTCAGGCGGTGAAACTCCTCCGGAAACGGCTCAGAGGGACCCCGAGCAGCTCCGGGAACAGCTGAGCGGCCGCGTGTCTGCTGCCGGTCTCCCCTCTCGCTGCTCCTCGGGTCACCGGGGCTCTGCAGGTCCCATCCCCATCCGAGTGCTCCTCCCGCCCCACAGCTTCCAGGCTCAGACTCAGAGCTCCCTCTGGCCCAGAGAAGACCCTGATATGACCCGCCACCCGGATTCCCTGGCCAGAAGTCCCCAGGCTGTCCATTCAGTGTGTCCCTAGAAAGTGCCAGAGCTGCGCCTGCCCCTCCCATGCTCACAGCCCTCCCATGGCTCCCCAGTGCCTCCAGGACAAAGTCCTACACTCTGAACCTGGCATTCAAAGCCCAGCTGGGGAGTGGGCCTTGCTATGCACCGCCCCTCCCCCAAAGCCTCACCGTTTATGCTTCCACATCAATCTGCCTGTACTTTTCTGACCTGCCAGGACATTTCGTGCCTTGGATGCCCTTTCTACTCCACCATTCAACCTCCATCCCACCCCTGCCCCTTACCCTGGCTAACTTCCAGCACATCACCTCCTCCTGGAAGCCCATCCTGACTCTCCAGCTGGAGTGGTGCATCCTCGAACTGGTCTGTGGCCCTCTGTTTACACAGCTGTCTCCTCCACCAGACTGGCATCTCCTCAAGGGCCGGGCAGGGTCTGAGTCATCTGCCCGGCCTGCCAGCAGTGCAAGAGATGTCCCTACAGTCCTCTGCCTTTTCCCCCTTGTCTGCCTCCCTCTGCCTATCATCTCCCCACTCTGCTCTCCTCTGTTCCTGTGGTCTGGAAATGGCGCCCTGAGTTCTTCTGATGATCATGGAAATCTTGGACCACTGTGGATCCAGGACGGGCTGGGGATCAGCCCCATTGGCGTGTGGAGTTCTGGGAGAGATGGCTGTTAGTGAGGGAGCAGGAGGTAGTCCCACCACCACCAGTCCCTGCCAGCTGTGGGAAGGCCCAGATCCCCCTGTGCTTGTCTTTCAGCTCTGTCTTCTCTTCTTTCAGCCTTGGTCATCTCTCTCTGCAAATAATTCTGGGGACCTGGGCTCCTGGGTGTGAGGGAGGAGGGGCTGAGGGCCTGGACCCCTGGGTGTGAGGAAGGAGGGGCTGGGGGCCTAAACCCCTGGGTATGAGGGAGGAGGGGCTGGGGGCCTGGACCCCTGGGTGTGAGGGAGAAGGGGTGGGGGGCCTAGACCCCAGGGTCTGAGGGAGGAGGGGTGGGGGGCCTGGACCCATGGGTGTGAGGGAGGAGGGGCTGGGGGCCTGGAGTCCTGGGTGTGAGGGAGAAGGGTTGGGGGGCCTGGTCTCCTGGATCTAGAGGAGGAAACCATTGGGGTTGAAAGCACTGGTCCCTCCTCCCTTATCCACACTCTGGTTTTAGAAACATCTGGTTTTATACAGCTGCTCCACCCAGGCAGGGCGGGGTGGGGGCTGGGTAGTCGAATGCCCAGCTTCTGAGTGGAGCCTGGATTGCCCCCCAGCCCCACCCTGGGGTAGAGAAATCACCCTCCCCTTCTGCCCTGGGCTCTGCTCCCACCAGAGGACCCATCATCCTGACACAGCCAGACACCAGGCGGTGGCCAGGGCTCCCAGCCACCACGTCAGCGCAGCCCACTTTGCTGTGGGGGGAGGGCGGGGTTCCCCCTGCTTGGGCCCCGGAAATGGCCTTCTTCCCCCTGAAAGCCAGGCTCAGGCAAAGGCCCAGCCTGGAGCTGGCCCTGCACACCCTGCCTCTCGGAAAAGCCAGGGAGTGAGGCTTGGCTTCTCACAGGGGCGAGCTCCAGGACAGGTGGGAGGAGAGCCAGCGGAGGGAGAGAGCTTGACTTAGAGACAGGAAAACAGAGAAACAGTGAATGAGAGAGACACGGAGGGAGAGTCAGGGAGACAGTGAGACACAGACACAGAAGGAGCCTCAGGAAGAGGTACACAGAGATGCAGAGAGACTGAGGGGAGGTAGAGACCCAGATGGATAGATGGGTGGGGGGGGATAGATGGAGGCAGGGAAAGGAGAAACAGGCAGCCACTGAGAGGGGCAGAGAGAAATAACTGGGAGACGGGAAAAAGAGAGGTAGGGAGGGCTGGAGTTATTCAGAGCGAAGGAAATAGGAATATATAGAGACACAGGCAGAGAAACTCAAGGGGAGAGAGACTGGAAAAGAGAGGCACAGAATAAGCAGAGGAAGAACGTCAGGGAGACAGCACCAGACATGTAGAGACAGACAGACGCAAACCCAGAGTAAGGAGGGGGAGGTGAGAGACAGAGACAGAGAGACAGGAACGCACAGAGAAAGTGAACCAGACAGACGGACGGACAGAGAAACAGAGCCAGGAAGACAGAGACAAATGATGGACTCCGAGGAAGAGACAAATCCAGAGGAGATGGGAAGGCACAGGGACAAAGAATCGGTCACAGCCCTGGCCGGTGTGGCTCATTGGTTGGAGCATGAAGGGCTGTGGTTTGATCCCCAGTCGGGGCACATACCCAGGTCGTGGGTTCGATCCCCAGTCGGGGAGTATGTGGATGAGAGAAACATGTTTCTCTCTCACGTCGATGTTTCTCTCTCTCTCTCCCCCCTCCCTTCCTAGCTCTCTAAAATCAACATAAAAAATAAATAAAATAAAATATAAAAAAGAATCAGAGTCACAGACCCAGAGAGAAAGAGGGCTATGGAGGGAAAGAAACATCATCAGTTCATTGTAAGAGGGGAAGACAGACAGAATTAGATACAAAGTTTCTGGGGTTTTGTTTGTTTTAAATCATGGAAAGAAGGGCGTAGAAACAATGACATTTATGACTGAGCCTTCTGGTCCTGAGGGGCTGGGGGCTCAGATGCCCCAGGGCCTCCACTCGCACCTTGAGACTGACTCAGTTTCCCCCGCAGCTCTCTGGGGCAGCTGACCAGCAACTCTGAGATCACCCCCAAGCACCGGGGAGACAAATCCCAGTGCCCCAGCCCCCTCCGCAGCCCCTGCCACACACACGCACCCCAAACCCACCCCCCACCCCGCCCACGCACACGCGCGCCGGCAGTTGGGCGCGGGACCCACCGCCGTCGAGCGCAGCGCCCCTCGCGGGCAGCTGCCCCCCGGGCGCGCGCGGTCACCAGGCGCACGCACGTGTGTCGCTTCCGTCCATCTGCCAGTTCCCCAGACAAGCCCTGGGGGACCCAGCCCCGAGCGGATCCTGGCGCTAGAAGGGGAGGGGCAGCGTGGGGGGGGCTGTTACGGGTGAGAAGGGGGAGGAGAGGAGAGCTGGGGATGTGGGGAGGAGAGCGACGGGAAATGAGGAAAGCGGGGAGAGAGATACAGGGGGGAGAGAAATAGGGATGGAGAGAAGCGCGGGGACGGGAGCGATGCGAACGCGGGAAGGGAAGGAGCGGGAGCGGCGGGGAGACCGACGGGAGCGCAGGGCGGGGGTGCTGGGGGCGGGAGGGGGCCGTCTGGGCGCCGGGGGCGGGGGGGGGGTGGCGATGGCGGGAAGCGGGTGGAGCCGCCGGCGGCCGTGACCTCAGAGCCCCTGGCCCAGCTCAGCCCTGACGTCAGCGCCGCCTCCCGCCCCCGCCCGCTCTGGTCTTCAAATGGCCCCCAGCTCCCGGGCCGCAGAGAAACCGGGGAGCAGCCGGGAGAGGAGAGCCAGCCGGACCCGCATCCATGAGACAGGTGTGTGTGGGGGGGGCTGCGGTCACGGGGACGCACGGGGCGCGGGGCGCGGGTTCATGAGCGAGCTCAGGTGTGTGACCAGGTGAGGCCGAATTTCTTACGGTCCAAACTCCGCTGTTAGCATTTCTGTTTCGCTGTTGCGGACTCACAGGTGGGCGCCTCTGCCCGGTATTGCTCCTTTCTGCCAAGAGGCGTTATGTCTGCAAGTTCACCTGTGTGGCTGTGTGTGGGGGGGGGGCCTCAGGATCGCTAAGTTCTGCCTTAGAACACGTGTCTGGGTCAGCTTCTGGGACATGGGTGTTTGTGTGTTATTGGTGATGCGCGCGTGTGTGTGTCCACAGCCAATACACGTGTTCGTGTGAGTGGTGAGATTAAAACCCTGCTGACACCCATCTCAGTGATTCCCAAAACGAATGTGGCCACCCCTAGAAAGTCAGGCAGGGCTTGGTTTGGGGCAAAGAGACAGAGCAGGCAGATTCCAGTAGAAATAATAAAAGTTCCACCTTTGCCCTATCCTCTGGAGACAGAACGTGAGCTACACATGTGGTTTAAAATTTTCTTGTAGCTACACCAAAAAAAGTGAAAAGAATCAGGTGAAATTAATTTTCGCAATATATTTTATTTAACCCAATGGACCAGGGGTCAGCAAACTTCTGTGCTAGGCCAGGCTGTCAACGTTTGAGGCTCTGCCGGCCATACTGTCTCCTTTGCGACCAAACGTTGGCCTAGTGTGAAGTCAGCCGTAGATGACATGTACAGGTGAGCGTGGCTGTGTGCGGATAAAACATCTGACTTAAGGACGCTGAAATTTGAGCTTCATAGAATGTTCACGTGCCACAAAATATTATTTCTCTTTTGACTTTTCCCAGCCATTTAAAAATGTGAACACCAGTGTTGGCTTGAGGGCAATAGTGACAAAGGTGGCAGGCACTGGGCCACAAATATATAGTGTGCTATGTATCAAAATATTATCATTTTAGTATGTAATCAACACAGAAAATATGAATGAGATATTTTACTTTCTTTTTCTCATACTTGGGCTTCAAAATCCAAATGTGTGGCACATTACAGATGCTCTATTTTGAAGGGAAATATGTAGATTTCATAAAACTTACAATTGAAAAAGACCACAGATCCTACTTGTTCGAAACACACTTAAGAGCTTTCCAAGAACTGAACTGAGGGTCATCGTGATATTTAAATTAAATAAAATGAAAAACTCAGTTCCTCAGTCATACTGGCTGCATTTTAAGGGCTCAGTAGCTGGGTGGGGCCGGTAATTCCTGTATTGGACAACGCAGCTCTATATCTTTAAAAAAAAAAATAAAAAAGTATTGATTTTTAGAGAGAGAAACATTCATTTGTTGTTCCAGTCATTTGTGCCTTCACTGGTTGCTTCTTATATGTGTCCTGACTGGGGATCGAACCCACAACCTTGGCGGATCGACGATGCTCTAACCACCTGAGCCACCTGGCCAGGGCACAGCTCTTTATTATTTAACTCACAATAAAGCCGTGAGGCGGGGGCTGCTGACATAGGAGGCAGTTTAGCATAGAGCTGGACGGTGGAGCCAGGCTGCCGAGGGACCTTGGGTAAGAGAATACACCTGTGCCTCAGTCTCCTCATCTGTAACAGCACCGACCTCACCAGAGCAGTGCTCGGCACACGGAACGGGCTAAATCCCCATTCTGTACCCAGTAAGGCTGGAGGCACCCCTCCCCTCTGATTCTGGGCTCTGCCAGCCTCACATTCGGGGCACCTGGCCTCCAGGGAGCGGGAGGGGAGGAGCGCCAGGCCTTTGAGAAGCCAGAGAAACCTGCTCCACCTGTGGGCCTCCCGACCTTGAGCGACCCAGTCCTCCCGGCTCATCCGTCCTCGGTTTTGCCATCTGTACGGCGGAGTAAACATTAACTGGTCCCGCAGGGCTCTGCAGAGCAGTAAACCCAGTATATAAGGCCGTGGTTTAGTGGTCGGATTCTTAGGGTTCAGATGGTGGCTCCTCCACTTTCCAGGTGTGACTGTGGGCAGTTTGCTGCACCTGTGTGACTTGTGACTCATCTGTGAAATGGGGATAATAACTGTACCTGCTGTGAGGATTAAACTAAGTGCGTTCCTAAGAAAGGCCCAGAGCGGCCCCTGGTAAACAGCAGACTGCACTGTTCTTTTAGATGAACAATCTATTATTATTACTATTATCATCTCGACGGGGAGGAACCTTTGATTGAGATGAATCGTTATTTCATGTACCGCCAAGAGAGGGGGGACCCCTATTAATGAAACTGTGGCACTCCGGAGACTCATGGATTTGAAGAGCTGTTAAAAATGGGGGGAAAACTGAGTCGGGCATTCCGCCTTGATAGCTGTTTGCCACGATTATTTTAACTAATGAAAATAACATTGCATTACTCAGGGGATTTTTATTTTTATTTTATTTTTATTTTACTTTATTATTTTTATTTTACAAAAAGGGGATGTTCTCCCTGGCTTGGGCAAAAGCCCAGGAAGGGACCGTCTCACCTCCCTACGCCCTCTGTTCCCAGCAGGACGCGCCCAAACCCAGCGGGGCAGCGCGCCACTGCTCCGGCCTGGCGCGGCGGGTGCTCACCGTCGCCTTCGCGCTGCTCATCCTGGGCCTCATCAGCTGGGCCTACGCCGCGGGCGTGCCGCTGGCCTCCGACCGCTACGGGCTCCTGGCCTTCGGCCTCTACGGCGCCTTCCTCTCGGCGCACCTGGTGGCGCAGAGCCTGTTCGCGTACCTGGAGCACCGGCGGGTGGCGGCGGCCGCGCGCCGGGCGGCCTCGCGCGGGCCCCTGGACGCGGCGGCGGCGCGCAGCGTGGCGCTGACCATCTCCGCGTACCAGGAGGACCCCGCGTACCTGCGCCAGTGCCTGGTGTCCGCCCGCGCCCTGGTGTACCCGCGCGCGCGCCTGCGCGTCCTCATGGTGGTGGACGGCAACCGCGCCGAGGACCTCTACATGGTCGACATGTTCCGCGAGGTCTTCGCCGACGAGGACCCCGCCACCTACGTGTGGGACGGCAACTACCACCAGCCCTGGGAGCCGGCGGCGGCGGCGGCGGGCGCGGCGGGCGCCTACCGGGAGGTGGAGTCGGAGGACCCCGGGCGGCTGGCGGTGGAGGCGCTGGTGCGGGCGCGCAGGTGCGTGTGCGTGGCGCAGCGCTGGGGAGGCAAGCGCGAGGTCATGTACACCGCCTTCCGCGCGCTCGGCGACTCGGTGGACTACGTGCAGGTGAGCGGCCCGCGCCCCACCCCTCCCTGACCCTCGGAGCCCGAACCCCACTTCCCCGACGCCTTTGTTCGGTGTAGACTGCAGCGAGCGAACCCCTCCTTCCTTCCTTCCTTCCTTCCTTCCTTCCTTCCTTCCTTCCTTCCTTCCTTCCTTCCTTCCTTCCTTCCTTCCTTCCTTCCTCCATCATCCACCCATCCATCCACCCACCCACCCATCCATCCACCCATCCATCATCCATCCGTCCATCCATCCATCCATCCATCCATCCATCCATCCATCCATCCATCCATCCATCCATCCATCATCCATCCATCCATCCATCATCCATCCATCCATCAATCATCCATCCATCCGTTCACCGTAGGAAGTCTTTCCTTTCCTGACCCATCCGTCCATCCAACAGGAGCTCTCTTACTTCTTTATTCATCCATCCAGTGTGGAGACTCCCTCCTTTCTCCATCCAGTGTAGAAATTCTTCCCTTCAGGCCTTCACTCCTGCATCCATCTCTCCGTCTACTGCAGAGACCACCCGTCCCCGAGTTCATTCCGTGTAGAGATCCTTTCATTCGGCGTTGAGATTCTCTCGTTCATTTGCCCACCCATTTCCCTCTCTATTCCACAGAGAGATCCATCTGCTCGTTCAGCCCCTCCACTCGCTCGCTCGCTGTAGGGAATCGTTCATCGGTGCACTGCATTCGCTTCCTATTGCTTGGGCAGCATTTTCCAGCTTGAAACCAAACACGTTTATTATCTCATGGTTCCCGTGGGTCAGCGTCTGGGCAGAGCTGAACTGGATCCTCTGTTTCAGGGAATCATATGGCGGCAACCGTGGGCCTTATCTGAGGCTCAGGGGCCTCTTCCAAGCTCACCTATTTGTTGGCAGAATTTTCCCCCCCCCACAGTCGTAAAACTCATGGTAGCTTTCCTCTTCCAGATGAGCACCAGAAAGTCTCAGACTTCTGCACCCGCTTTTGTAGGGCTCACCTGGCTGAGTGAGGCCCACGCTGGATAATCTACCTTTTGATTAACAAGTCAAGAGATTAGGGACCTTAATTACATTGCAAACCCCCTTCACATTTCCATAAAAGGTTCTATAATCACGGGAGTCACAGCCCATCACTTTTGCCCCATTCTCTGGGTTAGAAGAAAGTTACAGGTCTTGCCCAAACACCAGAGAGGGTGTTACACAACAGCATGGGTCTTGGGAGGGTAAGGGTCACCTTAAAATGTGATTAGATATAGAAAATTTCTAAAAATTCAAGGTTATGTTCAAATTGGCTGCAGAGTATCCCAGCTGCTCCCCATCCTCTTGGTGCTCTCCCCTCAAGCACCAGCTCCATTCGGGGATCTAGCCTGACCCTGGCCCCTTCTACCCCACAGGTCTGTGACTCAGACACGAGGCTGGACCCTATGGCACTGCTGGAGTTGGTGCGGGTGCTGGACAGTGATCCCCGGGTAGGGGCTGTTGGCGGGGATGTGCGGATCCTCAACCCTCTGGATTCCTGGGTCAGCTTCTTAAGCAGCCTGCGGTACTGGGTGGCCTTCAATGTGGAGCGGGCTTGTCAGAGCTACTTCCACTGCGTGTCCTGCATCAGTGGACCCCTCGGTGAGCAGGGGTCGGGCTTGGGAGGGCCATGGATGGGGTGGAGAGGGAGAAGGGAGCCAGAACAGGTTGAGGGTGTGATTGAGATGATGGACAAAGGTGGGGCTTGGGCAGGAATTGGGGATAAGATAGGGAGTTGGAGCTGGGGATGGTGTGTGGTGTTGGGAATGGGTTGAACAAAGGGTGTGGATGAGCACTGGGCTGGGGGGAGGGTTGGAGAAGGGAGTGAAAGGGTTGGAGTTGAGGTCAGGGTTGGGGCCATGTTTGGGGTTGGAAATGGGTTTTGGATGAGGGTGAGTAGGGGGTGGGGCTGAGAATAGATATGGGATTGAGGAAGGGTCTGGGTGGCTTTGCTGTCAAGGTGGGTATGGGTCAGGGACAGGATTGGGGCAAGTTCAGGATGGGCATGGGGTTGAGAACAGGATTGGGGCTGGAGATGTGGGTGGCGATAGGGCTGAGAATGGGATTGAAGTGGTTAAGGATGGGGTTGGAATTAGAGACGCGTTGGGGCTCGAGATAGGAGGGGGGATGGTGTTGACGGCAGCAGAGGCTGACCCTCCGGTACCCCCTCCCCACCACCACCTAGGTCTATACAGGAACCACCTCCTGCAGCAGTTTCTTGAGGCCTGGTACAATCAGAAGTTCCTGGGCACCCACTGCACTTTCGGGGATGACCGGCACCTCACCAACCGCATGCTCAGCATGGGCTATGCCACCAAGTAAGCTGAGGAGACCAAGTGGTTGAGTGTGCATGGAGGCCAAAGAGTATCCCAACCTGTGTGTGTGTGTGTGTGTGTGTGTGTGTGTATGTGTGTGTAACTCTCCAAACCCAAAGTAACTTGCAGGACAATGGGCTCTTCCAAGTGAGACATTAGAGGAGAGAGGAAGAGACCGTAAGGGGCAGAGGTAGCATTTGCATTGACCATGAGACTCTGCCAAGTGAGGCAAGGTGAGGGTGGGGAATCCTGCCCAGAAGATACAACATGAGATGGGTAGTGTGGCTCTGTCAGGGAGAACACAGATTACTGTCGCAGCACAATTACTCTGAGATGGGAAGGGAAAGAGATGGATAGGATAGAGTCTAAATAGTGAGAGAGCAAGCGAGCAGAATTAAATGACAGGAGGAGAGAGCACCTAAACCAGTAAGTGCTTCAGGAGGAAAAGAGGAAATTCCATGAGACTTGGGGGAGCACAGGCTAGAGCAGGTGAAGTTCAGGGCAAAGTGATTTCTACAGAGCTAGACCTAGTGGAAGGACCAGAAAGAACTTGGGGTCAACCAAACCCACGAGTTCACTGGCTCAACAGATATTAAGTGTCCACAGTGTTTTGCGCTCAGGGGATGCAGCAGTTAACGGAAGAGACAGAAATTCATGCTTATGCTGATTGGGGAGACAGACTGTAAGTACGAAAAGCGTAGAACATAGAGTATGGTAGATAATATACATGCTACGGAGATAAATAAAGCCAGAAAGGGGGATAGGAAGCTTAGGGGTAGGGAATGAAATGCTAAACAGGGTGCCAGGGGAAAGATAGGAGTGGAAGCTGAAAATGGAGCAATAACACGGGAGAAAGTGTCAGGAGAGGAGGGCAGAGCAATCAGGGAGTCCACCCATGGAACGCTTGACGTAAAATGAAGGTTTTTTTTCAGCTGAGGGGTCACATGTTGTTGCAACAAGCTTGTTGTGGCAGCTGTGTTCAGTACAGACTGCAGGGACTGGGGGGAGGGAGGGGTTTAGCAGGGAGGCCACTGAGGATGCCAAGTGACACAGGGGAAGGAGATGGGACACTGTTAAGTAATGCCCATGAGGACAGGGTAGTTCAGCCCCGCCTGCCAGACAGAATGCTGGTGGCCACCTGACAAGGGAGTCCAGCTTTCTGTGGGTGTGGCTGGAGACCAACCGGCAGGGATTGATTAGTGATGCCTGCCCAGGCCCGGAAGGGAGGTTTGTGGTTCCCTTGAGAAGCTCTAACACAGGCCGGGCTGGGTAGGGGCCAGGCCTGGCCTGTTCCTCACCATGGGGCCGGCCAATAACAGTAAGTGCGCGAGTACTCGTAATAGATGAGTGACAGCATTAGTAAGAGTGTTAGTAACCGTGGTGGTATTAGTAACGGCAAGAGTACTATTAGTCATGGTAAAAACAGGCGTACATAGTGCCCAACCTTTGTGGAGCAAGCACCATGTCCTGGTGCTGAGCACTGGGCACTGCATCCTCACAGTTGGGCCGGACGCGTTTTAAATGTGGTAACCCTGAGGCTCAGAGGGGCTTAGAAAAGGCCCAGGGGCCCTGGCCCCGTCCCCAGGGGAGCCCGCTCACGCAGCTGCTCTCGCCGCCCAGGTACACCCCCAGGTCGCGCTGCTACTCGGAGACGCCGGCGTCCTTCCTGCGCTGGCTGAGCCAGCAGACGCGCTGGTCCAAGTCCTACTTCCGCGAGTGGCTGTACAACGCGCTGTGGTGGCACCGGCACCACGCGTGGATGACCTACGAGGCGGTGGTCTCGGGGCTCTTCCCCTTCTTCGTGGCGGCCACGGTGCTGCGGCTGTTCTACGCGGGGCGCCCGTGGGCGCTGCTGTGGGTGCTGCTGTGCGTGCAGGGCGTGGCGCTGGCCAAGGCGGCCTTCGCGGCCTGGCTGCGGGGCTGCGCCCGCATGCTGCTGCTCTCGCTCTACGCGCCGCTCTACATGGGCGGCCTGCTGCCCGCCAAGTTCCTGGCGCTGGCCACCATGAACCAGAGCGGCTGGGGCACCTCGGGCCGCAGGAAGCTGGCGGCCAACTACGTGCCGGTGCTGCCGCTGGCCCTCTGGGCCCTGCTGCTGCTGGGCGGCCTGGTGCGCAGCGTGGTGCAGGAGGCCCGCGCGGACTGGAGCGGCCCCGCCAGGGCGGCCGAGGCCACGCACCTGGCGGCGGGCGCGGGGGCCTACCTGGGCTACTGGGCGCTGATGCTCGCGCTCTACTGGGTGGGCGTGCGCAGGCTCTGCCGGCGCCGGGCGGGGGGCTACCGCGTGCAGGTGTGAGTCCAGGGGCGCGCGCCCGCCCGGGGGTTCAGGGGAGACGGGGGCCCGACCAGGCCCCAGGGGCCACGAACTCGCTGGGTGAATTCTCAGGGCCTCCGTTTCCCTCCTCTGTGAAGCGAGGGGGTAAACTCAAGACTCTGCAGCCTGGACTGTGCTGGGGCTGGGACTTATGGGTCTCGGGGGAGGGGTATTTATTGATCAGGGTGTAGATTTTTGGGAGCATGGGGGAAAGGGGTCCCCGCTTTCTCCCTGCTCTTATTTAATCTCCATTTGTACTGTGTGATTAAGATGTAATAAAGAATTTTATTTATTTTCTTCTGAACCTCTCCCCTGCACCTTTTTTAAAAAAAAAAAAAAATGAAGGGGGCTGTGTGTTTGAGAATTGGGGACTCCTGGCTCAGTCTTGGGTTCCAGCTGTTTGAAGCCAGGCTCCTTCCACAGAGCCTCAGTTCCCTCGAGGGAAAACAGGAATATTAATCCTACAGGGCAGGGTTGTCCGGAGCCTGGAATTGCTCAACGCTTCATTCACAGATTCTTACGGGGCCCCCGCTACCTGTGGGCAGTTAGGCACCGTGGATGGTGTTGTCCTGGGTAACTCATACCTTCTCACCTCAAACTCCCGGCACCACCTCCCCCAGCCTCACCTTATCTCATTGATAGAAGTGACAGGAAGAAAATCTTCAGAGTCCCCACCTCCATGACCCTCACTCACCTGCACCTGTGCCCACACAGGCCACCTTCCCTCACTACTGAGGGTCAATTGTGCTCAGTGCCAACCCCTTCCACTTGATATGCTTTGTTTTTAAATTACACGCACACACACACATTTAATTGATTTGAGAGAGGAGGGGGAGAAACATCAGCCAGCTGCTCTCTGCATGCCCCCTACTGGGGATCGAGCCTGCGATCTGGGCATGTGCCCTGACTGGGAATGGAACCAGCGACCTTCCTGTGCTCAGGATAGCCAACCACGCCACCCAGCCAGGGCTTGACATGCTTTCTTCCCTTGGCTTTTGGAATGCAAGTTGCCTTGCTTTCCATTTTCTTTCTGGGTCCCTCTGCATTTTGCCTACTGCTTAACATTAGAGAAACTTCCTATCGTCGTCTTATCCGTCTACACTCATTTCCTCTGTGCACCCAGTATTATGGCGCTGAATGCCTCATGTATGCTCCGTGCCTGCAGAAGGGACTCTGAAGTCTTTATGTTAAGATCAGCCCTTGCCCCTGAATTCAACTTGTATACCCAACTGCCTCCAACACATGTCCACTTGGGCACCGAACTACTACTAGACCCAACTCCTGATCTGTCCTCCCCACCCTCCTCTTTCATCCCCATGAAACCTGCTCCTGCAACACTCTCCCGATCTCAGTGAATAGAACTCCATTCTTCCAGAGCTCAGGCCAAATACGCTAGACCTGCACTGTCTACAACGGTAGCCGTGACTAGATGGGACTAATTTTTTTCATTCATTTTGTTAATTCTCACCCAAGGATATCTTTTCTGTTGATTTTTAGAGAGAAAGGGAGGGAGGGAGGGAGGAACATTGATGTGAGGGACACACATGGATTGGCTGCCTCCTGCAAGTGCCCAGACTGGGGTTGAGGACCAAACCTGCAACCCAGGTACATGCCCTTGACTGTGAATCGAACCCGTGACCTTTTGATGCCTGGGCTGAGGTCCTAACCACTGACCTACACCAGCCAGGGCTCGCTCATTCATTTTTTGATTCAGTCAGTCACAAAAACATTGACCAAGCACCTACTGAATTCCACACACTTTGCCAGTTTTGCTAATAATGAAACAGATGAAGAGCCGGTGTGTGTCCTCAAGGAGCCCTTAGTTAGCAAACGAAGGGAGTGACCCATGGTTGAGGAAACCCGGGCACACACCTCTCTGATTGCTGTCACAGAGAGGGGGTGATTTAGATGCATTAAAGTATTAAAGATGATCAGTTTGGTTCCTCAGCTGCACCGGCCACATGTATCGTGCCTCATGGCCACGTGGGGCTGAAGGTTGCCATCCGGGATGTCACAGGCCTAGAACATTTCCACGGCAGAGGGTTCTGCTGGATATCGTCACTGTTGTCCTGACCACTGAGCTTTGGCGCTTCTCCTCTTTCTCTCATACCCAACATTCTGACTCATTAGCAAATCCTACTGGTTCTCCCTTTGGGACAGATCTGGAACCACTGCTCACCTCCACTGTCACCACTTTGTCCCTAAGCTGCATCTCGTCCCTGGATTAAAGCTGCTATTTTATGCTTGGATCACTGCCTCCCCACTTGTCCTCGGTTCCCGTTACCCATGTAGTGTAAATCAAATCAAATCAAATCGTGACCTTCTTTGGCTCAAAAAACACCCATGAGGGCACGAAGAGAAAAATCCAGACCTTACAGTGGCCAAGTTCCTGTGTGACCTGGTCTCTGTGCTCTCCACGACCTCACCACACACTCATTTCCCGAAGGCACTGGCCTCCTTGCTATTCTGCCTGCCCCCCCCCCCCCCCCAGGCACACTCCTGCCTCAGAGCTTTTGCTTCTGCTGTTTCTTTTGCTGGAACACAACACAAATACCTACATGGCTCACACCTCACTATCTTTTTTTAGAGAGAGAGGGGAAGGGAAAGAAACATCGACGTGAGAGTGAAACATTGATTGGCTGCCTCTGCACATCTTGGACTGGGGATGGAGCCGGAAACCCTTTGGTGCACAGAACAGTGTCCAACCAACTAAACCAATGGGCCAGGGCCCCTTATTTATTTAAATGTGAAGCTTTCTCCAAAGCTCCTCTTGCTCCCTCCCTCCCCCTAACCTTTCCTATCTCAGTTTCCCGGCTTTGTTTTCTCCATCACACATATAATTATATGACTTAAGGCATATGTTATTCTGCTTAATTTTCTCGTTTACTGTTTGTCCACTGGTGTCTAAACTCCATGAGGGTGCAGATTTCCATCTGTTCTGGTTTCTTCTTTGCTGCCTCGACAGCACCTTGAAAATGCCTGGCACATAGTAAGCAAGCACTCAGTAAATACCCGCTGAGAGACCGAACACGTCAGTGAGTGAGAATGAGAGGCTTATCTTTTAGGTGGGGAAGGCACAAAACCAAATAAAAAAGTAAGTTTACATCAGCTCCAAGTGAGTGCTATGCATGAGCTAACTCACAGGGGGATGGGCTGGGACCTGTGCAGTGAGGCAGAGTCATTGTAAGTACAAATAAAAGCGCATGCAAAGCCCACAGGTGAGACTGAGCTTTGCATGTTCAAGGGACAAAAATAGGCCAGGAGGGCTAGACAGTAGAGGGGGAGGAGAGGGAGATGGAATCAGGCCAATAAATTCAGTGCTGGCTGCACAGAGTTGTCATGGGAATTAAATGTGTTAATACAATAAATTCTCAATTTAAAGGACTTTGGGTTTAAGGGACAGAATTTCCAGCCTGTATGTCGTAAGTGAAAATTAACACCCTGTTAATTTTAAAATGCTTCTAATCAATATTTGCTTATAATTAAATTAACAGTTTTTGTTGTTATTAATTCACTGTTACTTTTAACAAACTTTATCAAATTGGTCATGTTGGGAAAAACACTGTCATAATTTCACCGACAGAAACATTACATATCTACAACTATAGTCCACATATTTAAATGCAAGAGTCATCGCTGGTAAACAATGTTCGGGGTGTGGGGGTGGGGACCATTAGCAGGTGATCACACCACTTCATCCCCGTAGTTGGCTGTGCTGTTGAGTGGCCTGACTTTCTGAAGCAGTTCTAACAGGTGCCTGCCGGCGTTCCCACGTGTGCCAAGCCCCGCCTCGGCCGTGTGCATTTGTTTACTCTCAGTGGCTGGTGAATGCACGCACTTAATAGACCTACCCAATTTAAATTTAAAGTTACAGTGATACATGTAGAAAACTTTTCTGTGAAATTAAGCTTTTCATACATACTGAATTTTAATTACACAAATGTGTCTACATAAGTAGAAACAGCTAAACTAATTTGTCAGTTTTTTAATATACACATTTGGAAAACCTACTTTATTATATAACAGACTTTCGGCTTTAACGGACACACCCTCACCTGAATTAGTCCCTTATATAGAGGTTTTACTGTACACGTAAAGGCTCTACAGGGGAAATCATAAATGAGTTAACTGGACAAAAAAAGGGAGAAAACATTATTTTCCAGCATGTACGCAGGTCCTGGAGGGGTGAGAAGAATCATGATGAGGGTGTCTTCTGCAGTTGGAAATGTCAAAGGGGCTGCCAGAAACCTGGGGGGGGTCTGGGCTTGCACCTAAATCCCTCAACACAGGGCCTGCCCCCTGAGGGCTGTCTTACTGTCATCGTGGAGGAATATTTGGGGTACGCTGCCAACCCCTCCTACCTAAACTGGAAGTGACCACCTTCAAAGATGAAAGCATTTGTAGAACTGAAATATATACTTTATTTTAGAGACAGAAATAGGGTAAGGAACAAAGATACCTTTGTTAGTTGCCTCTTAAGTACCATCGAAAGAACGCCCTGGGGAAGTAAGGAGGCAGTTGTGTGTGGGAGAGAAGTTGGGGAGCAGATAAACAGTCTGAGTCCCAAAGGTGGACAGGGACCGGACTCCTGGGTGTGAGGGAGGAGGGGCTGGGGGCCTGGACCCCTGGGTGTGAGGGAGGAGGGACTGGGGGCCTGGACTCCTGGGTCTGGGGAGGAGGGGCTGGGGGCCTGAACCCCTGGGTCTGAAAAAAGAGGGGACTGGACACCCAGATCTGAAGAAGGAACCAGGTGCTGGGATTCGGGGTCCTGGGCACTCACCACACCAGCAGGGTGACACTGGCTGAAGCTAAGGCTGCGACGGCCGAGAGCAGGTACTGGTTGCCCAGCGACAGAGCCCCCGGCCGGGCCAGCAGCTCGCCCAGGCTGGGCCTCCAGGGTTCGACCGTCACCCCGTCGGGCTGCGACCAGCGGAGCACCTCCTGCAGAGCGAGCTGGAGCTCGGTGTCCCCGCGCGGGGGAGGACCGGTCACTGCGGGGACGCGCCCGTCAGCTCGCCGCGAGCCCCGGCCCCGCGCTGCCCCGCCCCCCGCGCGGCCCCGCGCGCACCTTTAAGAAAGAAAAAGAGTCGGGCCACGGGGAGCTGGTCGTGAGAGATCGTGCAGCAGAAGGTCCCGCTGTGCGTGGGCTGCACTGGGCGGATCCGCGCCAGGGACGCGTGGGCCTGCGGCATGTCTCGGAAGTAGGACATGTCCCGAGTCCGCACCTGCGGGACGCTCGGGCTGAAGCGGCGGGAGGCGCCGGGCCGCCCCAGGTCAGACTCTCCCGGGGGACTCGCCACCGGTGAACGTACCAGCCCCGCCCGCGAGGCAGACCACGCCCCGGGAGCCCCGCCTCCTACATCTTGACTCCGCCCTTGGGGCCTAATACTGGCTCACCCGCCCTGAACAATTCCGCAAAACCCGCCAGCCCGGGTTCAGCACTGAGCCTCGACCCCGCCTCTCAAGGCCGGGGCCCTCCCCTTGCACGGAGCCCGAGTCCAGACCGAGAACCCCCGGGCCCCACCCCATCCTCTGTGCAGCACCCCCACCTCCTCCGCCCTCCGCCCGACTCACACCTCCTCCTGCGAACTTCCAGGAATAGGTGATCATCTCTTCAGGCAGCTGGAAGGCCACCGAGCAGAGGAACTTGGCCTCGCGGCCCCGCTTCACCACCACGTCCTTAACTGGAGACAGGCTCGCGTCACCACCTCGCCCCGCCCCGCCCGGGCCCCGCCCCGCGCGCCCTGGCCCCGCCCCCAGCCCGCCCCGGGCCCCGCCCCTCACCTGGGCAGTCCAGCGGGTAGTCGCAGGTTGTGGAGAAACACAGGTCGCAGTGGAAACGCCGCGAGGCCTCCTGGACTCCTGCGGGCGGGAGCGCTGGGTCTGGGCGCCACTCGCCCTCCCCAGCCCGGGTCCCTCGGGCGAGTTAGGGTCTCGTGAGCCTCCCTGGGTTCCAACCAGAACGCGGGCCCCCTTTCTCCGCGCTCACTGGCTGGTGGCCGCCAGTCTCCGGCCTCCGGGGCTTTGATTGGTTTGCTCGGGCTCTCGGGCCCGCCCCGTGCGGCGTCCGCGAGCGGCGCCTGCTCCGATTTTCTCCGGGGCTCTCCCCGGCCGCCCTCGGAGGAGCCCAGCCCCGCTCCCCCCTCCGAGTCCCCCCTGTCGGCCCCGACCGCGTCCCGAACCCCCTCAGTCCTGAGCTCTGAGCGAAGTGCTTACCGCAGGGAGGGACGCAGGCCGGCTCTGCGGAGAGAGGAGGCGTCACTACCCTGGGAGTGCGGGGGGTGCCCGCCCCGAGCGCCCCCGGAGGATGTTTCTGGGCGGGGCGCATTCCTCGGGGGGGCGGGGCGGGGCCTGTATTCCACCCGGGGACCCGGCCGGGCTGCAGCATTCCACCGAGGTCAGGCCCGGGTGGCTGATGGCCATCTAGGGGCCGCAGCGAGCAGCGGGGAGGCGGGGCCAGCCCCGGAGTCTCCCACCGAGGGGGCGGGGTGCACCCCTGGCGATTCCCAGAGGCCGGGCCTGGAGCAAGTCGCCCACTTGCCCCGAGTGCGCAGGGCCAGACCCAGCGGTGCAGGAAGGGGCCCGGGCTAATCCGGGGCGGCGCCAGCCCGAGGAGGGATCCTCGCCGCGGAGGAAAGCTCCGAGGGGGGCCAGGTCCCCAGTGGTTCACGCTGGGGAAGAGCCTGGGTCCCACCCCGGGGAAGCGATTTAGAGACCCACTAGGGGGTTGGTCTGAAGGGCGGGAATGGCGGTCTTAGGACTGGGGTTTTTAAATTGTGCGTGTTACGTGGGGGAGAGGGATTCCACTTTACCTTCTTTAAGCTTTTTGATGGCCTCCCACATTTTCACTGCGGCAGCACGTAAGGCAACCTTTAAGGGCACTGGAGGGTGGAGGGAGGCCTTGTGGTCAAGGCTCCCCCCTCCTCCACCACCCCTCCCCGCCTTGGACTGGCGAGCTCAACTGGACTTGGTAATGGTGTCTGTGCCTCTTCCTCAGCCCCTCTCTACTCGTCCCTGGCACACAGGCCATCTCCTCTTCTTACCTCCCCCCACTGTCTACCCGGAAGGCTGACAAATCCCCAATCTCTTTCCTTCTGCCTCCTGACCACCTCTCTGATGGAAGCCCTTCTCTGTATCATGTGTTTATCTTGTTGAGATAAACACACGAGACACCAAAGGCCTCCTAGGTTCAGCCTAGTTTCCTTTCACTCTCTATTCCTATTGTGCATCTTTCACTTTTCCGAAATGGAAAAGAATATTTTCTAGGGCCTTTGCACGTGCTAGCTTCTGTTTCTGGCACCTTTTCCCGCTACTCCTAGTCACCCTTGTGTCATGCCTTACATAGGCAGTGATGACTCTCCTAGGAGCTTTACAAAGGGGTTTGAGAGTTCATAAGAATTCAAGTCCTTTACTTTTGTCTCTCATAGTTCCCCATTCATTACATTCATGGCTCTCATCAGTTTGCAATTACTTACTTTATAGAGTGATCATTTAAAGTTTGTCTTTCAAGTAAACATGTCCTTCTTTAGTGCTGTGTCCCCAGAACCCTGGAGTGGGCCCTGAGTCTTAAAAAGTGCTCAGTAATTATATGCAGAACCCCAGTATCCAACTGGTATGGAGACCATGACTAGTGGTCACCTGTGGCCCAAATCCATCCCTTGGATGTGTTATTTTTAGCCTGGGAAGTGTTAAAATAAAAAATGAACCAAGTCACATAAAATGTTTGGCATGTTTTAAAATACTTAGAAGAGCTGTAACACAAAGAATTTCTGTGAGGCCGAAATTAGCTTGAGTTTAGTAGCAGCCACCCGCTTTTAGTCAGGGCATGTACCTACCACCTTTCCATAGTTCCCACCTTGATTCATTTCTACTCTTCATTCATTCTTTCATGTTCTCTGTCCTTATGGGTATTTGAGTTTTGACCATTGTAATGGCCTCCAAACTGCAAGGTTTTGTGACTTTTTCCAAAGTGGATGGCTGGATTGACTTAATGGTGGAAGTCATTTTGGAAATCAGAAATGCAGAATGGTGTTTTAGGCTAAACAGTGTTTCTCTCAAATCCATATGTTCAAGTTCTAACCCCTAGTACTTCAGAATGTGACTATACTTGGAGATAAAGTCTTGAAGGGCTAATGAAGTTAAAATGAGGTGATTAGGGTGAACCTTAATCCAATATGACTGATTTCTTTAGAAAAGGAGGAAATTTGGACTCAAGCACAGAAGAAAGGCTATGTGAAGACACAGGGAGAGAGACTGTCAACTACAACCAAGGAGATAGGCCTCAGAAGAAACCAACGCTACTGACACACCTTGATCTTGGACTTCCATCCTCTGGAATAGTGAAAAAATAAGTTTCTGTTGTTTAAGCCACCCAGTCTGTGGTAGTTACAGCAACTTCAGCAAACTAATACACAACAGATTGCCAGTTTCCTCCAAATATCTACTTCACTTTAATAACAGAACACTTTATTTCAGACAGGAAAGCACCTGCAGCTAAGACTATATTTCCCAGCCTCCCTTGCAGCTAGCTTCAATCACATGACCAGTTCTGATCACGTGACTAAGTTCTGGCTATTGATACACACATGGAAGTACCCTGTGGGAGTCACAGGAAATAGCCTTAAAGAATAGTTGTGCCACCTTATTGATCCCTCCCGTCTTCCATCCTGCTGCCTAAAACGTAGATTTGATGGCTGGAGCTCTATCAGTCACATAGGACCTCAAGGACAAGGGCTATATCCTAGGATGGCATAGCAGGAAGCTGGGAGGACCTTGGGTTCCCAAGAAAATGGTGCTGTCATACTAGCCTTAAGTGTCTATCTCAAGACTTACTTTATATGGGAGAAAAACTTCCCGCTTGCTTCAGCCATTGTGGGCTCCTCTGTGATTGAAAACCATACATAAAGGGAGTGACATGAAAATATTGGCAAGAGTGGTTAAGTGATGATCACTTGGTATATGCTGAAGAGAGGTGTACTGAAGCCAGCAAGTGGGTTCAAATGAAGAGTCAAGAACTTAGAGATCTCTTCTTGGCCACAGAGCATGCATGTCGTCACAATGGGATGCTCCAATGAAAGGCCAGGATGTTGCGAGGAGTCATCCAAGAAATATCTATGGGCCAAACCAAGTGATTCATGGTGGGATATACCAAGTAAGCCATGAGGGTGGAGTGTTACATCCCTATTAAACCACAGAAGATGGGGTGAAATGTCCAGAGACCAAGGGGCAGAGGTTATATAAAATGAACCACAAGGGGGCGCTGGCCGACGTTGTGAAATCTGTCCAAAAGAGGTGCCTGTGGTTAGGAGCTTCCACTGTTTCAGGCGGCCTGTGAGACCTGGTTCTTCCATTTATGAGCACACCAGACTCACATCCGAGATTCATCATAAGACCTCCTCCCTATGTGACTTTGGCCAAGGGACTTAACCTTCCTGATCCTCAGTTTCCTCATTCATAAAATGAGGACAATATCTGTGTCTACCTCACAGGGATCGGGGGACAATGCCATACAACATAAAAGCATCCCCACCCCCACCCCAAACTACCTGCCAGGTACCAGTTAGTGGCTGCATGTGATAATGTCTGCAATCGCTTAGAATGGTGCCTGGCGCACAGTGAGTGTTACAGAAGGGTCAACCACTTACCATCCCCAGGTTTGAGATGGGGAAAGTGAGGAGTGGAGAGGTTAGGAAAGTGGCCCAACATCAAAGAGCTAGTTCTGAACCCGGGTGGTCGGGCTCCAGAGCTCCATGTGTAACCATTGCCTGTGGTATTCTGCCCTCCTCTCTACATCATACTTTCCACTCCATGGTTTATACACACAAACAGTATCACCCGCTACCACTGAGACCCACTCTATGTCCCTCTCTCGGGTCCTCCATCTGGGAGAGACCCAGGAGCCAACGCTGCTTCTTCCTACTCTTCTCACCCCCATTCATCTGGTCCAGATATCTCCCTGTCCAGCTGAGCCCCAGCTTCTCCATTTAGAAAATGGGGTTATAAAACGCCACCTCACAGGACTGTTATGAAGATATCTCTCAGGATAATTAACATAAATCTGTCTGTCAGCCTCCCCCACGTACAAAGCAGTTTTAGGACATAGTTAGATCCTTGACCTTCCTTCTCCTGCATCTGCGTGTCCCACCTCCCTCAGATCAGACTCACCTGGGCCCACCTTGACCACTGCGACTGGTCTGAGCCACCACCAGTCACCCTGCTTCTGCCCTTGTCCCGCATGGCCTTAGTCATATCCTGTCTCTTTTTCTCTCCTTAAAATCCTCAATGCCTCCCTCCCCTAACCCCAATCTTAAGAACAAAGGCCAAAGTCGGTCCAAGGACCAAGGTTAGCAGCTCTCAAAGTGTGTTCCAGGAGCGGCACCTGGGAACTTGTTAGAAATGTCCATTTCTGGGCCATACCTCAGACCTACTGGTCAGGAATGGAAGGGGTGGGCCCAGGACTCTGCATTTTAACAAGCTCCCCAAAGTTTCTAAGCATTCGTACACTGGGGCTTGAGAACCACTTACTACAAGGTCCTACAGGATGTGGCCCCTTGCTGCCTCTCTAATTTCATCTTGTTTTGATTTCTCCCTCAATGATGCCACTCCAGCCCCACGAGCCCCGAAGCCTTTGCACTGGCTCTTCGCTCTGCCTGGAATGCTTTTCCTCCAGACTGTCTGCGTGGCTCTCAATGTCACCTTGTTCAGGTCTTTGCTCAACTGGACCTTCTCATTTGCACCTCTCCTGATCAACCTGTTTAAAATGATCACCCCATAGGCTCATTCTCTTCCCCTTGTTTTCCTTCATAGCATGGTTCACCAATTGGCATACTATAGTATTTCACTGATGATGTTTATCATCTGTCCCACCCTCTGCAATATAAGCAGCCCGAGGGCAGATGATTTTCAATCTTGGTCACAGCTGTGTCCCCGGCACATTAAATAAATCTCGGCAGAACGTATTGCACCAGCTTCTCCCGGCCTCCAGTTGGTCCTCCACATGACCCCAGAGGATCTTTCTACACCCAGAGCTGACCTTGTCCTTCCCCTCCCACAAGACAGTCTCAAGTCTCCCTTACCTTTCAGCTGAACCCTGGACCCATATATCTAGCTGCCTCCTGGATGTCCCCACAGGAGGCAGCACTGGATGCCTCCTGGTGTCCTTTACAGTCACTATGTTCTAGCCCAGCTCACCACTATACCCACTGCTTTTTCACTCAAGCCCACCATCTCAGGGATGACCCACCCCCTACCCAGACATGGAGCCAAACCTTAGGTGCTGTCTTCTAAGTTTCCTCTTCCCCAGACCCAAGCTCATCCATCCTGCCCTCAACTCTCAGCCCCACCCCCGAATCTCCATCTTCACAGCGCCTGCCCCAACTCAGGCCTCTTTCACCCCAGCCTCCATTCTCTTCTCCCCACAATCCCCTAGATTGTCCCACACACAGCCCCAGAGGGGTCCTGTTCGCCTCTTTTCAAAATCTTCCCACGTGGGGAGAAAGGACATTTCCTGGGGTCTGCCCTGCCCCCCACCCCTGCCAGCACTGAGTTCTTTAGGTCTTTTTGGGGGTAGGGTGACCACAGCTGAACTCTCTTCCACACTGGACCCCCAGACGCCCCCCCAGATGGATGGGAACCTGTCCATCTTTGGGGATTTTTGTCAAAATGCTTGGTGGGCAAGAGGAGGAAACAAGTAATGGCAGATATAGAAATAAACCGTGAACCCCCGGACCTCCGAGAAGGCCAGTTTATGCTGCACAACAGAGCTCAGGCCTCCCTTCCTCACCCCAACAGTTTCAGTCTCTGGAATAAGGACTGTATGTTATATACCAGAGGAAGATCTCCTGTTTGAGGTCATCTCATCAGTACCCCCCTCCCTCTCACTGAGCTCCGAAGCCATCCAGGGAGGAAGGGAAAGGGTCCCACCTTTACAGGTAGGTAAGTTGAGGTACAGAAGGAGGCAGTGACATGTCCAGAACATTATGGCCAGGAAGAGCCACACAGGGAGGTCAGAACTCACTGGGCTTCAGGCTCTAGGTATTTCTGCACTGTCCCTTTACCTCCTGCCATCATGTCCCTGATAAGTAACTAGCTACCTAGTGCCATCTGCTCCTAGATCGCTGCGACATTCCAGGGGCGCACACCCCCTGCACATGCATCCATCTCTTGGGGGCTCCAAGCCCACATCTCCCACTGCTGCTGCCCCCCACCTCACTCACCCTTAGTGGGGTCCACCTCTTGGAGGCTGAGGATCATCTGGGTGAAGGAGTCATGCAGGTTGCCTCTCTCATCATAGTCTGGGGGTAGAGATGGGGTAGAGGCTGAGGGAAGCAGCTCCCCTAACACAACACCTATGTGGACATTCTCTAAGACTTCGTCTGTATCTGAGTCTCTGTCCCCCAGTCCATCTCTGTCCTCCTGTCCTTGTGAGTCTCTGTCCCCATCTGTCCTCCTGTCCCTTTGAGTCTGTGCCCCAGTCTCTGTCCTCCTGTCCCTCTCCCCCTGTCCCTGTGAGCCCGTCCCCGTCCCTGTGAGTCCCTGTCCCCCAGTCTCTGTCCTCCTGTCCCTAGTTTCTACCTTCCCCTCCTTGAGTCTCTATCTGGCCTCTATCTTCCTGTCTGAGGCTCTGCCCCCATCTCTGTCTACTGGTCTGTGGTTTCTCTTCCTGGGTCTCCAGGCCCTCTGGTCCTTCCCTCCACATAACCTCCAGGGCCCTGGGGGATGGTAGTAGGGTCTCCTCACTGAAATCCACGTTCGAGAGGTTCTTAAAGGCTTCCCAGAACTCTGTATCACACTTCTTGACCTCTTCGTCGTCCATGCCCACGAAGGCTTGGCAGATGCGGGCGCGCTCACTATAGTCTGTGAAGCACAGGAGACAGGCCCAGGCAGAGGCCCTGAAGACCGTGAGGGCCACCAGGATGCGTGGGATAGGACTCCCTGAAGCCAGCTGGGCCATGGCAGAGGGTCCTGACTGGGAAGAAGCTGGTGACCTTTGTGAGGTCATGTGGGTCGGGGGAGGGGCCTGTGGTATGAGGTCAGAAGTCAGATTTCATTTGCAGGTCAAATGTTAGGCTTGGGTTTTTCAGGACGGAAGGATGTGAGGGGTGAGGGGTCAGGTGTCGGGCCTACAATCTTCAGGCTGTGGTTGGGCCGGATGCCAGGCTCCCAAGAACCTCACCTGTGATCCTGGACGTCCTCACAGGTTAAAGGGTCTCAGGGACCCAGAGGCCGGCAGTATGGTGTGAGGTGGCCCGACAGGCCTTGGGGTGGGTCAGAGACAGAGACACCACAGACACACTGTGAGTGCCTGAGAGACAGAAACTGAGACATGGAAAGACATCAGAAAGCACAATGAGAGAGAGATGGAGAGTCGGAGAGGCCACTGTGTAGACACACAGGAAACTCCAGAGACACGGCAGAGATGGGGAGACAGAGAAAGCAGAAGAGAGATTTCTTGATGGTAAAGTCTTTGAGGGAAGGGGAGGAGGAAACTTGAGGGAACAAGGACAGGAGAGACGGCCCAGCTCCTCCTCCCAGGGTTCCTGCGGCAGCCCCCTGAGCCCAGGGGGGTGGGCCAGGGGCTGGGGGTCCCCGCCGGGTGGGCGTCCCGTGCAGGGCGCAGCCTGGGGAAAGCTAGGAGGCCGTATAGTGATCTCCGTGGGTGTCCTCCTCAACTATACAACCTCCTACCTCAGCCCGGGGGGCGCGGCAGGTGGACAGACAGATGGACGGACAGACGGGGCCAGGAGGGCCAGGGAGGGTGGGGAGGGCCGGGGAGGCCCCAGCTGCGATGGTGAGCCCCCGACACGGACCCACAGACACGAGCTTGTGTGTGGCGAAGGCCCCGCAAGGTCGGTTCTACGGGTGGGTGCCAGGACCCAGGAATCCGGGCCCCCGGCCCCCTCCTCCCCAAGGAACCCAGGAATCAGTCCCTTGGCCCATCCTCACCGGGGCCCCAGGAGTTCAGGCCCCCAGCCCCTTCCTCCCCAAGGTTCCTGGAGTCCAGGCCCCAGCCCCCTCCTCCCTCAGCCCTGCGTCCAGCCAGACATGTCTCCCTGGGGAAGGCACAGACAGCCTGGCTTCCTGGGTGCTGGGTCACAGGAAACCTCACCTGTTTTGGAGTTTGGCCCCGTGGACAAGAAGGCTCCCTACCCACCTGTCCGATTCGGGAATCCAGGATCAGGCTGAGGCGCGCCAGGGGATGCGAAAGCTTCGACTCTATGGGGTTTTGTTCCCCCTCTTTCATACCTTCCTTTGGCCTCTCACCATTTATAATGACGACAACTATGGTCCCTGACCCTCCAGCACTGCCCCTGGTCTCTCCAATCTCGGTCCGGAGATCCAGGTACTATCAGCCACCCCCACCCCCCCAATTTTGCAGGTAGGAAGGCTGAGCCCCAGAGATGTGCAGGAACTTGGCCCATGTCGGCCAGTAAGTGGGGGGAGGCTTCCCAGGTGGGCGGCACCCAGGGCCCCCGCCCCCCACCCCCGGGCTCCATCTCCATCTTTACAGTTCCCTCTCCCATCCAGCTGCAGCTTGGCTGGCTCAGCGGCCGTCTCACCTGGTTCCCATCTCCTCCCGCATCTGTGCGTTTCTCCCTCCGCTCCGCCGCCCTTTCCCGCTCCCCGCGCCTTTCGCAGGCCCCCCCTTCTCCTCGCTCCCTCTCCTCAACCTTTCTCTTCACCTTCCGTCTTCTGCCTCCCTCTCTCCTCCCTCCCTCCGTCTTTGTCCCTCTCATGCTCCCTCTCCCTCCATTTCCCAGGCTCGCCCCTCTCCCCCCCCTGCTCTCCATCTCTCCTCCGCCTCGTCCGTCTTCTCCCTTCCTCTCCCCCTTTCCCCTTCCCTCCCTCCCAGGTCTTTTTCCTCCCTTCCCTTCCCTTCCCCCTCCTCCCTGGCTGTCGCCCTCCCTTCTCCTCCTCTCCGTCTTTCTCCTTCCTTCTCTCCCTCCCCCTCGCGCTCCGAGCCAGGTCTGGAGCTGGGGGTGGGGTGGGGGTGGCTGGAGCAGGGGCCCCGGGCTGGGGTAGCGACCCGCGGAGGAGGGGGAGGAGGGGCGGGGGAGGGGGCGGGGGAGGAGACGGCCGCCGTCCCAGCTCTCATCCCCCCTTCCCTCCTGCCCAACATCCCAGACCCTCGGGCGGGGGCGAGAGTCAGGCCAAGGTGGGGAGGAAGGGGAAGGGAGGAGGCCGCCCCGCCCCCCCAACCTGGCCCGGAGCCCGGGCCCGGGTTCCCAGCATGCCCCGGGGCTGCCTGGGGCCTGGGGAGGGGGTGAGAGCAGAGGAAGCTGAGAATCTTAAAGATTTCCAGGGCCCGATCCTCTCCCCGCTTCCCCAGCAGATTTCTCCTCGGGGAAACTGAGGCCCAGAGGGAAGGGTCGGGACTTGTTCAAGGTCACTGGACAAGGCGTGTCGCGGAGACTCGAACGCCCTGGGCCCAAAGGCCCGATTTTGGGGAAGGGGTTGGCACTGGCCTTCCCCCTGGTCTGGGTCCCCCTCCCCCTCTCTGCAGACCCTGGGGAGCCCCCAAGGGTCAGAGAGCAGACCCAAACAGTCTGGCACCATGGCAACCGGGTGGCCCCGCCCCCTTAACCCCCGCGGGGATGGACTCCAGCTGGGGCTACGGTGGAGGTGGGGACTCCTGGGTTCCGGGGCGGAAGGGGCTGGGGGCCCGAACTCTAGGGTTTCTTGGAGGGTGGGGGCTGGAGTGTGGGCTCCAAAGTCTGGAAGGAGGCGGCTGGGAAGCCAGGCTTCTGGGTCCTGGGTAGCGAGGGCTAGGGGTTCGGACCCTGGAATTCTGAGGGAGGGGCCGGGTTGCGGGCTCCACGGTTTCAAGGAGGAGGGGGCCGAGGCCTGGAATCCCAGGTCCCCAGGGGAGCCGGGATGCAGGGCCTCTCCTGCGCCAGACATCCCCTGCCCCCGCCGCTGACCCTGGCCTGTCTGGCAGCCCAGACAACCTCGCCCCTCCTCCGCGGCCCCCTCCCACCAGCACGGCTCACCCTTGACCCCTCAAAGCCCCGCAGCCTCTCCCCTGCCCCTCCCCCTCCCCTCCAGCCAGACGTTAACCCTTCCGCCGCCAGAGGCACCTCGAAAGCCAGACGCCCTCCCCGCACCTACCCCGAGGGTGCGGGCGGGCATCTCGCCCCCAGGCTCCTCCGGCTCCCGGCCGGGCTGCCCCAGCCCATCTCGCCTCCAAGTGGAATCCAGGGAGCGCTGCCCGCCCTCTGCTCCTCTGGACCCCGAATCCAGGCCCCCAGCCTCCGCCTCCTCCAAGAACTCAGCAGCTTGGGCTCCCAGTCTTCCCCCGCCCCCCCCAAGATCCCAGCTACCCAGGCCCCCGGCTGCCTCCTCCCTCGGGGACCCCGGAGTCCCGGCCCCGGGCCCATCCCCTCCCGTTCCGCAGACTCACGGCTCCGAGGCTCCCGCGTCGGGGGGCCGGTCTCCCGCGCCGGCCCTGGGCCCCACGGCCCCGGCTGCTCGCCATCCTCCGCCCGCCTCCGCCGCCCGACGGCCTCTCCCCGGCCTCCGCGTCCCCGCCATCCTGCTCCCGACTCCCCCGGGCGCCGCCGCCCGGCCGCCCGCCCGGGACCCCGCGGCCCAGCCCCCTCCCCAGGGGGCCCCCGCCCGGGCCCCTCCCGCCGCCCGGCCCAGCGCGCCTGGCTTCCCCCTGCCCCGCAGCTGGCCCCGGTCCAGGGGAAAAAATTCCATCCAGCCCGGGAGGAGGAGCGGGCGGGGGAGGGCGCGGGCGGGAGGCCGGCCGGGGAGCGTGACGCAGGGAGGAGGGAAGGGACAAAAGGGGCCGGGAGGCGGCGGGCCGGCGCTCCCACCGCTCCCTCCCTCCACCGCCCTCGGCGCGGCCCGGCTCCCGTCTCGGCGTCTCGCCCCTCCACCTCTCCTCCCTTCCCTCCGCCGGCCTCCGAGCCCCGTGCATCCCCCCGGGTCTGCTCCCCTCTCCCCCAGCCTCCTTCCCCGCCCTCCCCTCCGCTGCGGTCTCCCCCACCGTCCACCCACCGGGGCCCTCGGGTGAATCAGACGCACGTCTGCCCTTGCAGACGGAGCTCACAGTCTGATGGAGGAGCAGACCCAGAGCCAGGCCCAGACAGTCACAATCCGAGGGTGATGGGGCATGACCGCGGGACAGGCCGGCGGCGGCCGTGGAGCCCGGGCGGCAGGAATCCTCTCGGCTGGAGGCAGCCCAGAGGACCCGCGGGGGAGGCCGAGCTCGTGGCGTGACCTCCAGGAACAGGGAGCAGTCAGATCTGAACGGCCCGGAGGGCGGCCGGGAGGGCGTCGCAGGCCGAGGGCACCGCGAAGCCGCGGTCCAGAGGCAGGAAACCAGGGGCGACGCGGGGAGAGCAGCGCCGCAGCCCAGGCAGCCTGGAGCCTAGAGCGCTGGGGCCCGGGAGCGGGGGAGCCGGGGCCGAGGTGGGCGGGGCGCTGGGAAGCGCCTCGGAGGCCAGGCTGGGGACTCTTTCCTGAGATTGAGCAGGAGCCCTGGAGGGTTGCGAGCAAGGGGAGGGACAGGGACAGGTCTGGGTGTCAGAAAGATCCCTCTGGGCCCTGTGGGGCGTGCACGAGGGGGAGAGACTGGTGGAGGCTGGCAGGCTGGGGAGGGGGGTGCCTGAGCGGGGACCCTGGGGACCGAGAGGAGGGGCTGGGGCAGGGAATGGATGGAGGCTGGGGAGGCTGAGCACAGACGGGCTCTGGGAGGTGACCAGGAGGGAAGATGTGAAAGAGAGAAACACCCAGGAATCTGGTCCAGGACCTGCGGGGACAAGCGTTGCTCCCACTGGGGAGCCAGGAGGAAGAGGAGGGTGCGCGAGAGGGAAGATGCTGTGCGCAGCCTGGACCCTCGTGGCGGTTAGGGCCCGGGGACATTTAGGGAAGACACTCAGGCAGTGGTAGGTAGGTAGACAGTTCTGGGGCTCCAACAGTGAAAAATGCATTTCCCTCCCACCCGGTACCCTGGCCACCCAGTTCTCTCTGGGGACAGCTCATGCTCACCAGTTTCTTGCGTCTTTCCAGAGGAATTCTGTGCATCTCTGCACGTTATATTGCCCTCTTCTTTTTGTGCCCAGATGGGATCACAGTATTCTGCGCTTTTCTAATACTGTATTACGACAGTCTCCTATATCCATGTTTGTATAGTATTCCATTGCATAAATTTATTTATACTTATTCAATTGGGAGATTTTTTTTTACACTGAGAAACTAATGCTTACGCGTTTGCAAATCACTGGGGGTTATTTATTTTTTACTAATTTCTTCCAATGCTTTTAAGCTTCTGAGCCTAGGTGTTTGATAAATACCAATAGGTCTTTTAAAATTTATTATTACTAATGATAGGAATAATAATGACAAACATACCCTTTATTGAACATGTACTTGGGCCCAGACTGGATATTTAATAGACATTATGTCATTCAACCATCACCGAAATCTTATGAGGAACTATCTTATCTCCATGTAAGGAACTAAGGTTCTGAATAGCGCGTTCCCCAGTGAATGACAGGGCCAGGATTCGAACCCACGTCTCTCTGACCCCAAGTTCTGCGTTCTATCTTTGGAGGTGGGGTTGATATCGGACACATGCTGGACTCGTCAAACACACAAATTCACATGATAAAAAGGACCTTTGTCAGACGCTGGGGTCCAGCATTACTGTCACTGCACCACCGGATGCCCCGCAGTCAGGCCCAGACGGTAACCGTGCGTGCGTCCTGGGCGGGGCCCGATCCCCCTGTGCCGGGGTTCTCCGCGTCTGGGTCTGCCTCTGGGACGTCGCCGAGGGCGCCACCCAGGTCTGCGTCATCTCTGTGTCCTCAGCATCAACCAGCCTCGGGTGTGGCTCGGAGCAGGGGCTCAGGAAAACGGAGAGATGGATGACTAACCGGTGGCGTGTGGGTTAGGCCGGGACTTGCATGAGTCCCTGGGATAAGGAAACGTAATTGCTGTTAGTTCCTGAAACAAGGCTCCTGTTCCCATTAGTGAGTCACAGTGACCGCTGTGTCCATCGTTCTCTGATGCGCAGGGTTCACAGCTCCCCTGGCACCAAGACGCAGCTACTGCAAGCCCCACGCACCGCGAGCCTCAAGAGACGCAGGAGCCTCTGAGGCGCAGGGGCCACGTTCATTCCCATCAGCCTCTGGGGCCCAAGATCCACCATCCAATCAGCCTCTGCGCCTGAGGATCCACCACTCCCACCAACCCCCCGCGACTGAGGATCCACCACTCCCATCAACCCCCGCTCCTGAGGATCCACCACTCCCACCAACCCCCGAGACTGAGGAGCCTCCACGTCCACCAACCCCCCCGCGACTGAGGATCCACTTTCCCATCAGCCCAGCCCCTGTGAGTAGGATCCACTTTCCCATCAGCCCCTGTGAGTAGTATCCGCCGTTCTCATCAGCTCCTAACCTTAAGGACCTACCACCCCCCTCAACCCTCATCAGTTTGTGGTTCCACTTATTCATACACTCATTGGTTGATTCTTGTCTGTGCCCTGACTAGGGGTCAAACTTGAAACCTTGGTGTATGGGGACGACAATCTCATAAAGTGAGCTACCCAGGTAGGGCCCACCTATGTCTTCTTGTGCCTTCGTCTTTTCATCAGTGCAATGGGTATGACAATAACCTACATTGCAGGGTTGGTATATAGGGATGAAAGAAGTTAATAAATGTAAAGTGTTTAAAGCAGTGCATGGCACATGGTAAGTCACATAAAAATTATTTGTTTTTATTATTCCTACAGCGAAACAGAGAACTAGGTCTTTAGCCTACTTTCTTTATGCACATGCACAGAATTTGGCATAAGCAGGACAGTTTATACTTATGGAGATGGTTTTAAAGCATTTTTTAATAGTGTAAAGGGGTCCTTAGACCAAAAAGTTTGAGAACTGTTACCTTAGAGATACTTGTGCACAGTTAAACCAGATGCATGTGCAAGAATGTTCCTGGCAGTGTCGTTTGTCATAGTCTCAATCTGGAAGCAATCCAAATGTCCACTTAGTGTCAGATAAATAAAATGTAATACATCCATGCAATGGAATACTACTCAGCAACGAAAAACCCCGCTGCTACACGATGACATGGACAACTCTCCCAAACACAGTGCTGGAGGAAATAAGACACAAAAGAAGACATAAAGTCTTGTTCCAAAAAGATTTAATCTTAATAACAGTGAAAAGAAAACTACATAAGTGGCAGCACTAAAAAGAAGAGCAAGGGCAAGATTATAAAAATGTTAGAATGTTTCTCATTTCTGGAGGGATGGAGAAATGACTGTTGGAGAAGCCACTGGAGGAAATTCTGAAATATTGTGTATATTTCACTTCTTGACCTATATCACAAGAGTGTTTACTTTAAATTTATAATATATGTATGAATACGTTTGTTTTATGAATCTTTTTGTATGTTATACTTCACAAAAACTAACTAAGGGCAACAGTCTACACCTACTTCTGAAACTACTGGGGAAGCAGCAAAGATTCTGTTTGTGGTACAGCTTGAGCAAAATTACATTATCACTTTCGGCCAAATTTTCCTGAAGAGGAAGTAATCCTTTCCCTTAGTCACTTTCTATTAGTGAGGAAGGAAAGCTTAATAACTCTGTGGCAATATCACTCTTACTAGGATCTTTTACTAGCCAAGTGAGCATGTATTTAGTATCAGAACTGAGAAAAATAACAGCTAAAAGTATTGAGAAATCATTGTTTCCACATTCTAATGTTAGAAAATTAAAATGAGACTGCTATACAGCTTTAACTCTCCATGTTGAATTAATTTTAGTGTTTTGAAAAGTTGCAAAAATAGTACCTCAAATTCCCATATACAGTTCTCCCAGATTTCCCTAATGTTAACATCTTATTATTGGCACCAAGAATACACAGTGGGGAAAGGACAGTCTCTACAGGTGGTGCTGGGAAAACTGGATATTCACATATAAAGAATGAAATTGGACCTTTTGTTTTTACACTACACACAAAAATCAATTCAAAATGGATTAAAGACTCAAACATAAGACCTGAAGCTGTAAAACTCCTAGAAGAAAACACAAGGGACGAGCTCATGACATTGTTCTTAGCAATGATTTTATGGATATGACACCAAAAGTAAACACTTGTTATGATATAGATCAGGAAGTGAAATATACACAATATTTCAGAATCTCCTCCAGTGGCTTCTCCAACAAAAACAAAACAAAGAACAAGTGGGACTACATAAAACTAAAAAGCTTCTGCACAAAAAGGGACAATCAATAGAGTGAAAAGCACCTACAGAATGGGAGAAAATATTTGCAAACCATATATCTGAGGAATTAATCTCCAAAATATATAAGGAACACCTACAATTCAAGAGTAAAAAACCTAATATCCCAATTTAAACATGGAGTAAGGACTTGAATAGACCTTTCTCCAAAGAAGACAGAAATGGCTATTAAGAGTAAATATTTTTATATTTGGAACAAGACTTTATGTATTTTGTGTGTGTCTTTTTTAATTTCCTCCAACACTTTTGGAGAGCTGTCCATGTGGCCAAGTAGCTCTATGAAAGAATGTTCAACATAACTAATCATCAAGGAGATGCAAATCAAAGCCACAATGAGATGCCACCTCCCACCTGTCAGGATGGCTACGATAAAACACAAAGGCCCTGGCCAGTGTGGCTCAGTTGGTTGAGTAGCATCCCATGCACCAAGAGCTCGCCAGTTTGATTCCTGGTCAGGACATTTACCTGGGTTGCATGCTCCATCTTCAGGGGGCGTGCAGGAGGCAGCTGATTGAGTTTCTCTTTCTCTCTCTCTCTCTCTCTCTCCTTCCCCTCCCTTCCCCTCTCTCTCAAATCAATAAAAACATATTTAAAATAAATAAATAATTAAAAACCACACAAAAGACGACAAGTGCTGGTAATGCAGAGAAATTAGAACCCTTGTACACTGTTGGAGGGCATGCAAGGCAGTGCAGTAGCTGTGGGAACAGTATGGAGGTTCCTCAAAAAATTAAAAATATGATGCAGCAATCCCATTTCTAGATATTTATACAAAAGAATTGAAACCAGAATCTCGAGAACGTATTAGTAATCTCGTCCATTGTAGCACTATTAACAACAGTCAAAGCGTGGAAGTCATCTAAACGTCCACTGAGAGGTGAATGGGTAAGAGGAATATTACTCAGCTGTAGGAGGTGGGGGCTGGGTTCTGCAGTGTGCAATAATAGGGTGAAACTCGCTCATGTTAACCGCACTAAGGCAGTCACAGAATGACAAATATTGAATGATTCCACTAATGTGAGATATCTAAAATAGCCAAATTAATAGAATCAAAGAGTGGAACCATAGTTCCCAGGGGCTGGGGGGAGGGGGAATTGGGGAGTTACTAATAATCTGACAAAGTTTGATTAAGTAAGATGAATGAATTCTGGAGATCTGCTCTATAACACTGTTGACCTCTAGTCAACAACACGGTATTGTGCACTTAAAAATTTGTTAAGAAGGTAAATCTCATGTTAAATGTTACAATAAAAAAATTAATTATAAACTCAGGAAATTAACATTGGTGGAATACTACTGGCATTATTATATATTTAAAAATAAACTATTGAGAACTTTTCATATAATTAGCAGTCTTTTGGACTTGTTTTTTGCAGTCTGCTCAGATCATTAGCCAATTTTTCTAGTGGGTTTTCTAATTTTTTTCCAATTAAATTTGTGGTTTCTTTATAATCCCCATTGAGGATTATTGTGAAAATATTTGTGTATTAAGTCATTTAACATAAAACAGTTAATCTATTTCATCACATATACCTATATTTTCAAAACCAAAAATCAGTGTGAAGAATGACATTGTTTGGAAGATAACTGAAATTGCATAGTACCTGTTTCTTTAGTCAATTTATTGTGACATATAGTTTTAATGTTCACCAGAGGACATGATTATTAATTTTAGAGAGAGAAGAAGGGAGAGAGAAACATCAATCAGTTGCCTTCTTGTATCCTCCCCGACCTGGGATCAAACCCGCAACCTAGGTATGTGCCCTGACTGGGAATCGAACCCAAAACCTTTTGGTGAACGGAAAGGTGCTCCAACCAACTGAGCTACACAGGCCAGGGCAGTACATTTTATTTTAATTTGTCATTATTTTTCTTTAATTATTTCCCCTAGATTTCCAGTTCAGTTTTTATTCTGTTGTCTTTTTTTTTTTTTTTTTTAAAGCAATCAAGTGTGTTAAGTTTTTGTGACTTTGGGTCAGGCAAAGACTTCTTTTTAAAAAATATATCTTTATTGATTTCAGAGAGACAAAGGGGGGGAGAGAGAGAGAGAGAAACATCAATGATGAGAGAGTCTCATTGATCAGCCACCTCCTGCACACCCCCTATTGGGGATCGAGCTCTCAGCCCGGGCATGTGCCCTGACCAGGAATCGAACCTCGATCTCCTGGATCCTAGGTCGATGCTCAGCAGCTGAGCCATGCCCAGCTGGGCTTATTCTGTTATCTTATTGCTTATATCTAAAAAATAAAGTTTTCTTTAATTTCCTTATGAATGGGAAGCTGCTACAGTCTGCCAGTCTTTTTGTTTCATAAGGTTAATCAATTAAAATACTCTTTATAATTTTTCCATGTTATATTCTTTTTCTACTTTATTGTTTTTCAAAATTGTGCTGGAAGAGAGCGAGAGCCTTGGCCTCTGGTGGATGCCCGTCTCCCCACGATTCACCCGTCAAGCGTGCTGTGCGCGGGTTGTCCAGCAGGGGGCGGACTTGGGCTTTGATTTCCCCCTGTCCTCAGGCTGAGCAAGACCCACCGGTGAGAAATGAAGTTAGAGAGTGAACCTCTGGCTAGAGGAATTTTCGTTTGGTTTCAGTGCAGGGGAGACCACAGCACTCAGAGAATGCAGCCAAATAAATCTGGCAGCCCTTGCTCAGCCTCAGCTGATTTCTGCAAGAGACCCTGAATCACAATATTCCTAACAACAAAACTAACAAAATAGTTTCAAGACTTCTACACTAAAAACTGGAAAATGTCACCGAGAGAATTTAAAGTAGTTCTAAATAAGAAATATATCATGTTCATGGATTAAAATACTCGATATTTTAAAGTCAGTACTTCGTGAAACAGGAGCCCAGGTGCGGATGGTTTTTCTCCCCAAGGCTCATCTTAGTGCTGCAGGACAGGGAGTGGACTCTGCGGTCAGCCAGCCACACCAGGGGTTCTTCATCTCTGTTGCAGTGTTTTTTTAATTCTACCATTTCCTTTTGATTCTATCTTAGAGCTTCCATCTCTCTGCTACTTTCCCACCTCTTCTTGCATGTTGTCTATTTTTTCCTTTACAGCCTTTAACATTGTAATCATAGTGATTTTAAATTTTCTGTGTGATAATTCCAACATTTATGTTGTGTCCGAGTCTGGTTCCGATTCTTGGTTTGTCTTTTCAGACTGTAGAGTTGTTGATGTTTTTAAAAAAATAAACATTGATTTTTTTAGAGCTGTTTTGGGTTTACAACAAAATTGAGCAGAAAGCACAGAGAGCTCTCATATATCCTGCCTGGTGGTTTGTTGTTGTTTTGTCTAGCTTTGTTTTGTCTTGCCTTTTAGCATGCCTTGACATTTTTTTGTTGCAAGCCAGACATGATGTACGGAGGGCTAGGAACTGAGGTACCTAGTGGTGCCTTTACTGTAAGATTTTATGTTAATGTGACCAGGAGTTGGGCTGTTTTTGTTTTCTGTAGCTGTAGGTGCCATACTCCAAACTCCTCTCCTCTCCTCTATCAGCTATAATCTGTTGTTGTTATACTAGAGCTTTGCAGGTGTGGCTAGGGGAGGTATTCTGTACTTTTATGTAATAGTTTTCTATAGCTGCTGTAACAAAGGACTACAAAATTAGTGGCTTAAGACAACACAAATGTACTCCTTCCTGGAGGTCATTTCTGCTTCCATCATCACATTTTTTTCTCTACTTCTGTAGTCAAATGTTCGCCATGCCTCTGTCTTTTAAGGGCCCTTGTGATGACATTTAGAGCCCACCCATTTAATTCAGGATACTCTCCCCATCTCAAAGTCCTTAACTTAATCACACCTGCAAAATTTCCTTTTCGATCTAAGGTCACACTTATAGGTTCCAGGATTAGGACCTGGGGGTCACTGTTGAGCCTACCACATTCTATGATTAAATCCAGGTTGGTAATAGACTTATTGGGGGGATCATTTTGCAAATTATATAAATGTCTAACTTCTGTGCTGTACACCTGAAACTAATATAATATGAACTGTCAACTATAAATGAGGAAAAATTAAAATAAAAAAAAATTTAATGGATGTAGTGAGTGTGCCTGACATTAAGCTTTGGATTGCCAAAACATTCATTTAAAAAGACATCCATCTTGAATAAACATTGCAGGTTTTAAGGTACAGCTTCCGAATTAGGCCACATCCACCCATGAAAGGTCCTTTTATTAGAAAGCCTTGGATAACCAAGATAATTGACCATTGAGTGATCCCATTTCTCCATTCCCATGCCTTAATTTCCTCTCTTATGTTTTCAATTAGCCAATAAAGAGTAAAGCTTTGAAACCCAAAGCATCCCATCGTTGGACTCTAACAAGGGCAGAGTCCCAGGTCCATGCTCCCTTCTTTTCTCTCTACCAGCAACATTGACCACACCTGCTTGTCCTTTCCAAGACCTATGAATAATAAGTCTTTTTTTTCTTAAAAAAATATTTTTATTGATTTCAGAGAGAAGAAGGGAGAGGGAGAGAGAGAAACATCAATGATGAGAGAGAATCATTTATGGGCTGCCTCCTGCATGCCCCTGGCTAGGGATCGAGCCTGCAACCCGGGCATGTGCCTTGACTGGGAATTGAACTGTGATCTCCTGGATCCTAGGTCGATGCTCATCTGCCGAACCATGCCAAGTGGCTGAATAATAAATCTTGTTCCTCAAAGTTCCCTTATGGTTTTTGCTGAAGTCATTATAAGAACAATATTTGCTCTGGTTGGGGAAATGTCTTTGGGGCTGGCTGCCAGGAATAGGGGCCAGGTGGGTGCCCAGGCGTTCCTAACCCATAGCATCACTACTGAGGCTGGGACCCACACAACAGTGGGCCCGTGTTTCTGGTCTGTGGCTTTCACATGTGACCCTCAGCCTCCCTCCAGCCCTCTTAGGTGAGACGGGAAAGCACGGGTGTGCTGGATTTAGAGAAACGCCATGAAAATGCTGACTGCGCCGGGCGCAGCAGAGGTTGGGCTTGGCCTTGGCTTTCCATCCAGGACCTGAATGAGCCAGACCCTTGCTGAGGAGCTGAATTAAAGAGACACCCTTTGCAATCGCCCTGGGGATGCAAAGCGCAGGACAGGGAATGTGGACAATGATATTGTAATAACTATGGGCGGCGCTGGGTGGGTGCTGGGAATACTGGGGGGAGCCGCTGGAAAAGTACACGATTTTGTGTGTTTTTTTGTTTTTAAAAAATTTTTAAAAATATCTTTATTGATTTCAGAGAGAGGAAGAGAGAGAGACAGAAACATCAATGATGAGAGAGCCACCGATCGAGCCCACAACCCAGGCACATGCCCCGACCAGGAACCAAACCCGATCGCCTGGATCCCAGGTCGACGCTCAACCTCTGAGCCACGCCCGGCCGGGCAGTACACGATTGTTTAACCACCCTGTTGTACACCCAAAACTAATACAAAGTAATATTGAATTGTAAACTGTAAATGCAAAGTTAAATTTAAATTTAAAAACAGAGACACCCTTCCGCCTGTGGGGATGGCGAAGGGGTGCAGTAGGCCTTCGGAACTGAACATGGTGGGGGAGGTGCAGTGAGCAACAGCTCCGAAGTTTACACCCCCCAAATGAGCATTAGCAATTCTATGGGAATTTCACCTCCACAAAATTTCATCATTAGTTTATCTGTAAAAGACACACACACACTCCTCTCCCTCGGATGGATTCTGCGGCCCTCCTTGAATGAAAAAATAGTTGCCTCCTTTCCCCAATACTTTAGTTTGGGGTCTATCAGGATGGGGGACCTTGTGCTCTGAGGGGTGTCAGCCCAGTCCCTCCATCTGCCCCTGAGGCCCATCTTGCCTGGCACAGCTTATGGGGAAATTTCCTCTTCTGCTTTCCTGTCTATACCTTGTGGCTTGTGGTGAGGGAGAGTGTGTGTGTGTGTGTGTGTGTATGAGAAGAGAGAGAGAGAGCGAGAGAGAGAGAAACATGGATATGAGAGAGAAACATTGATCGGTTGCCTCTCTTTCGCACCCTGGCCCAGGACGGAAACCCCAACCTAGGTATAAGCCCTGACCAGGAATCGAACCCACAACCTTTTTGGTGTATGACGGGATGATACTCCAACCAACTGAGCCACCCGCCCAGGGTTATTTATTTACATCTTTATTGTCCTTCCAAAGAGTCTTCTTATTTCCGCCACTGAGAAAGTGCATCGGATATTTTTGTGAGGTACATTTCTGAATATTCCAGGAATATAAGTTTTGATGCTAATGGCAATGGCATCTTTTATACCACCCTATTTTTTGTTTCTCGCTGTGATAGAGGAACACATTTAAGTTTTGTAATTTGATTTTGTCTCTAGGAACCTTGCTAACTCTTCTTAAGCCCCCTAAATGTACCTGCATACACTTGTGGACTGTCTAGATGTAGTCATTTGTTAAGAAAGGCAGCTTTACTTTCTTTTGAGTTGTCATAGCTTTCACTTACTGTTCTTGTCTGTCTAGACTAGGACCCGCTGCTACTGCATTAGGTGTGATGTTTGCTGCAGACACCCCATATCGTGTCTCGTGAGGAAAGTCTCCTTTCCTCCTGGTTGGCTGTGAATTTTATCATGAATGCCTTTGAAACCATCCAGTGCTCATTGTTTCATCTCCTGAGATTTCATCGGGTTTAATCCAGGGCCAGTGAGGAACACAGAAGCCCCACCGTGTATTTCAGCCTCGGGAATTTAATGTGAGGAATTTGTTATGCTGATGCTGGGACACAAACGGAGCAGAAAGAGAACATGTGCTGTCAGCCTTGGTGGGGCTTCGAAAAGGGACCGAGCATGTGAGGGGCCCTGAGGGTGGAGTTCCCTGAGCTTCGGGCAGCCAACTGGCTGCTGTGCTGAGGTCCCCGACAAATGGGGCGAGATCTCCCTTCACACATCCCGTGCTGAGCGGGCTTGTGCGCCCTCCCTCTCCCACGGACCTCAGACCCCGGAAGCCAACACATGTGCCCCCCGTGCCCCCCAAAAGCCTTCAGAGCAAAAGGCTAAATGCTCAACTTTTCCCTTGGGTTCCAGCCTCCACTGGAGTTGGGTCTCAATTCCTTTCTCTTTTGCCGGCAGTTGGTCTAAATAACTATTAAAATTACTCTTTCCCAGAAAGTTCCATGGTTTCAGCTAGAGGGTGGGTCCCCATGAGCTCTGACTGACATGGCCCCTGGGTGACTTCCCTCTGGACTTAAACACCACCTGTAAGGCGATCCCTTTTGGGTTGACACCTGGACAAGGCGCTCACCCTTGGGGGCCCTGGTATTGACCTGCAGGGCTGGGGTGGGGGTGGGGGAGGTGAGACAGGATGATTTCTCCGTTGCCACCCCACCCCCCAAGTCCTGTGGAGCCCAAGTTCCTCTTCCAGCTGGAGCACAGCTCTCCCCCAGGGCTTCCTGTTGGCGTATACTCGGCCCCACCCCCAGCTGGGCATCTCCCTCGGACCCAGGGACCTGGACTGCTCTGCCCTGTCAGATGCAGACATGGTGCCCCTGCTGCTGCTGCCCCTGCTGTGGGGGGGTGAGTGGCCGAGGGAAGGGGGGCTGGGCAGGTGGGGGAGGGGCAAGGCTGCAGCTGAGCCTCTGTGTCCCCCCAGGGTCCCTGCAGGAGGCACCAGGCTTTGAGCTCCAAGTGCAAGAATCAGTGACAGTGCAGGAGGGTCTGTGCGTCCACGTGTCCTGCTCCTTCTGGTACCCGACGGGTTTTCAGGGTTCCTCTAACAAACTCTACACCTACTGGTACCGGTATGCGGACAGCACATACTATCGTCATCCTGTGGCCACAAGCAACCCCCAAAAAACAGTGGAGAGAGAGACCAAGGACCGATTCCTCCTCGGGAACCCCTGGGACAAGAACTGTTCCCTGACCATCAGAGACGCCAGGAGGAGTGACGCAGGAACCTACTTCTTCCGAATGGAGAGAGGAAGTGTGAAATATACTTACCAAGATAAGCTGCTGTATTTGCAAGTGACAGGTATGGCAGGGGCTCAGGAGAGAACCCAGGGACGTGGGACCCTGTCTTAGAACAGGAACAGGACGCTGGGACACTCCCTGTTCAGGCCTTGGGCCAAGGGTGGTGGGAAGAGGCCCAGGGCCTGGGGTGAGCTGAGGCCCTGAGGCCGGGTCCCTCTCAGGGTCACGCTCTGAGTCCCCACTTCCTGGAGCCCAGGCACCTGCCTCTCTCCTCAGCCCTGACAGAGAAGCCCCACATCCACTTTCTGGAGCCTCTGGAGTGTGGCCGCCCCACTCAGCTGACCTGCAGCCTGCCAGGGTCCTGCAAAGGGGGAAGACCTCTCACCTTCTCCTGGGCGGGAGCCGCTGTTGACTCGCTGAACCCCCAGACCCTCAGCTCCTCAGTGCTCAACCTCACCTTGAGACCCAGTGACCATGGCACCAACCTCACCTGTCAGGTTAATCCCCAAGGATCTTTGGTGACCACACAGAGAACCATCCAGCTCAATGTCTCCTGTGAGTGCCTGAGGGGTCGCTGGGTCCCACGAGGCAGGAGGGCCAGAAGGAGGTCCAGTCCCGGGATCCCTTTCCCAGAGGGTTTTGGTGAAGTAAAGCTCCACCCCTTCCGCTTAGCGGACTCTTGGGGCAAAGGGCAAATGTCCCCGCTGGCCCTCACCGCATTTTCCCTCCCCAGATGCTCCTGTCTTGACGATGAGTCTTTCCCAGGGAAACTGCACAGGTCAGAACGATTCTCTCCTCTGTGGGGATGGGAGGGGAGCTGGATCTCTGCCAGCTCAGGTGTCAGGGCTTAGAGATGAGACTTCCTCCCTCACCCTTCCCCCCCCCCCCCCCCCCCCCGTGTGGCTCTGCCCCCTGCACCCTCACCAACGTCTCACATCCACGGGGCCACTCTTGCTTTTGGCTGCTCTCTGCTCCTTTGTCAAGTCCTACGTTTATGTTTCATTGCGGCAAAGCACACGGAACATACCATTTACCATCTTTGCCGTTTTTAAGGGGGCAGCTCAGCAGGGTTGTGCAAGATGGAATTTCTTCCATCTTCCAGAACTGAAACCGAAACCCCCATCAGACTCTAACTGCCCATCCAGTCTCTACCCGCAGCCCCTGGCATCCGCTTCTGCTTGCCATCTCTAGGATAGTGACAACTCCGGGTTCTGCATCTTCCTGCTCTCATTTCTAGAATTCCCCTGTGCCCTCCCCTCCTTCTTCATCTCGGATCTGGTCATTTTCTGCAGGAGCCCTCACTGGTCCCACTCCCCACAGCTCCACCTGGGCCTCCTTCAATCTCTCTGCACTTTCTCAGGCTTGCTGGTCTCGTCTGTCTCCACCTGAGATCCTTCCTCTGTCCTGACCCACAGTTTTAACCCGGCCACAGACCTGCACAAGTAGGCACCTCGTTTATTTTCTTTCTTTACTAGTCCTCACTCGAGGATATTTTTCCATTGATGTTTTAGAGGGAGTGGAAGAGAGGGAGGGGTAAAGAGAACGGGACAGAGAGAGGAAGAGAGAGAGAAACACTGATGTGAGAGAGACACACCAATTGGCTGCCTCTTGCATGTGCCCTGACCGACCAGGGCCGGGGATGGGACCTGCAATCCAGGTATGTGCTCTTGACTGGGATTCGAACCCGTGACCCTTTGGTGCTCGGGCAAGTAGGCGCCTCTTGCTGGTGCTTCTCAATTGCCCCGGGATCACACTTAAGCCAGGTGTGGTGTGACTCACTGTAGACGACTCCCTTTCTCACCAGCCGCACCCCGAGTCAGTGAGCCTCGGAAACTTCACTTCTCAGATCATTTCCCTCTTCTCCTTGCCCTTGGCCCCAACTCAGTCCAGTCTTGTCCTCAACCCTGGACCCCGTAGCCTCAGCCTGCTCCTCAGCCTCCCTGCCTTCAGTCTAATCTCCCTGGTGCAGACCCCACGTGGCCCAGCTGGATCTCTGTAGACTCAGCACCCATCCTCTGCTTCCCTGCGCGTAGCTCCCTGCTGTTCTCTGGAGAGCCCAGGGCACACCCTAATGCCCTCAGCCAGGCACTCAAGGCTCCAGGTTTCTGACCCTGCCTCCTCTCCACCGCTATCGAGCCCTTGCTGCTCCCTGGCCTCCTGCCACTTTGCAGGTGTGGATGCATTTCCTCTTGCCTGCTGCGCGGACTAAACCCTTGACGCATCTCCCTCTGAGCTGCCCACCCACGACTCACCTGTCCAACCTCAGCTCAGCCCCCATCTTCCTGGTAGCCTGGCCTGACAAGCAAAGACATTGTGTCTCTTATTTCTGTTTTTATGTTTTTTTGTTTTGTTTGTTTTTTTAGTTTCTTATTGATTTCAGAGAGGGGATGGGAGAGGGAGAGGCCGATAGAAACATCGAGGATGAGAGAGAGCCCATGGATTGGCTGTCCCCTGCATGCCCCTACCTGGGATCTAGCCCGCAACCTGGGCAGGGTCACTGTCTCTTGAGTCACCTTCTGTGTACCCCTCCACAGCCCCCAAGACCCTGAGCAACCACACGTCCCTGACTGTCCTGGAGGGCCAATTCGTGTGCCTGGTCTGCATGGCTGACAGCAACCCCCCTGCCATGCTGAGCTGGTTCCTGATGGGAAAAGCCATGAGCCCCTCCCAGCCCTCAGAAACCGGGATCCTGGAGTTGCCCCATATAGGGGCTGGAGAGGGAGGGGAGTTCACCTGCTGGGCACAGCACCGGCTGGGCTCCCAGAAGGTTTCCTTCAGCCTCTCTGTGCAGAGTGAATGCAGGACGGGTGCTGGGGCCGGCTGCTGGTCAGGTGTTGGGGCTGCGGGTGGGACTGAGACCTGGGACACACTTCACTCCCTCCCTCTCCCCAGGAAGCCCGCATTCCGGCAGACCCATGACTGAGGAGCAGCAGGGCTCCTGGCCCCTGGTCTTCACCCTGCTCAGAGGGGCCCTCATGGGCGCTGGCTTCCTCCTCACCTATGGCCTCACCTGGCTCTACTACACCAGGTGAGGAGGTCTGTCTCTCTACACCGGGGTTCATTGGTTGTCCCCGAGTTCCAGGGCGGCTGAGCTGTCTGGCTCTGCCTGGAGGTAGAGAGAAAGTGGCCGAATCTCTGAGCTGAGACGTGTGTTGGCTCCGCAGGTGTGGAGGCCCCTGGAGAACGAGGCAGAGTTCCTGACCCAGTCTCCCTTCTTGTCAAGACGGGACTGAGGTGTGGGACAGTCGTGGGACATCAATGTCACCGTCTCCCTGGGAACTCTTGACTAACCTGTCTCAATTGTACTCCTGGGATTTTAATTTGTGGAAGGGACTGAGTGACAACAAGGAGAGACACTGTCATTGAAAGATTTTTATCACTTTCATTTCCTGTCAGGTTCCCACCCTCCCACCCACCTCACGCCAGGCAGGACCACAGGGGAAGCACCGGGTTTCCTCAGGATGTGGGCGCAGGTGTGGGGAAGCCTAGCCAGATCCCTTATTGGGGTTTCCATGGGAAATACAAGGCAGGGCAGGGTGCGCAGTTCAGGATCAGCTAGTAGGTATAAATCTGGGGAAGCTGGGCCTGCGGGCATGGTGTCTATTTGTCTGGTCCCAGGTCCTGGGTGATTTAGGGCAGGTTGGGGTGGCTGGGGAACTTGGGCTCAGGATGGGTTGGTTTGCATCTGAAAGGCTGTTCCTGGCAGAGTTCTTTGCTGTCTCTGAGAATGGGCTAGCCCTGGGAGGGGCTGTCTCTCTCCTTGGCCTCAAAGTGGTGTAAGATGTCAAAACTTCATAAGGTACAGAAAATAAAAAGTCATACACACCACTGACTGCCCCCTGGTTGCTTCCCATGCCTCTCCTATTTGACCCGTTCTGTGTGTGTTGGTCCTGCCCACCCACTCCCCAACCCGCTGCTCCTCTCTCCCCATCCTCAGGCCCAGGAAAGAATTGAATTATTTGGGGCCTTAATCTCCCATTGCCTAGAAGTTACCTGGTTAACACCTGAGTCTCTCGTCTCCCAAACTTCCCCATCAAAGTAAATGTCCATACACAGCAGAGTTAGGGGCACAACTCTTCTTCCCCAGTTCAAAGATACCTACCTTGCCATGATCACTATAAAAAACCCCAACATGGAATTAAAAATAAAAATTTTATTAATAGGACATAAAAATTGAGTTTACTATTTAGTGAGTGTGGGAGTTTCTTGAGCCAAATTGTGGGATTCTGAGACTGGCTGTGATTAAGTGAATGGTTCTGGGCCAGGCCGGTCATGAATGTGAGCCTTGAATTCTTGCCTTTCCTCTCTCGAGTTTCACTGACTCTAGATCCAAAGTGCACAAAGCAGAATCAAAGTCTACCTTAGGTTCTGGGGGACCAGCAAATCTGCCCCTGCTCCCTAAGCTCTAGAATCTCTCAGATGTTAGAGTAAAAATCAGGAGGTACTTGTTCCCATGGGCAGGGTCTGGTGTGAGACGTATTCTAGACCAGGAAAATGCTGACTGAACTGGGTCCAGCAGAGATTGGGCTTGGGCTTGGCTTTCCATCCAGGACCTAAATGAGCCAGACTCTTGCTGAGGAGCTGAATTAAAGAGACACCCTTTGCAGTCGCCCTGGGGATGCAAAGCGCAGGACAGGGAATGTGGACAATGATATTGTAATAACTATGGGCGGCGCTGGGTGGGTGCTGGGAATACTGGGGGGAGCCGCTGGAAAAGTACACGATTGTTTAACCACCCTGTTGTACACCCAAAACTAATACAAAATAACATTGAATTGTAAACTGTAAATGCAAAGTTAAATTTAAATTTAAAAACAGAGACACCCTTCCGCCTGTGGGGATGGCGAAGGGGTGCAGTAGGCCTTCGGAACTGAACATGGTGGGTGAGGTGCAGTGAGCAACAGCTCCGAAGTTTACACCCCCCAAATGAGCATTAGCAATTCTATGGGAATTTCACCTCCACAAAATTTCATCATTAGTTTATCTGTAAAAGACACACACACACTCCTCTCCCTCGGATGGATTCTGCGGCCCTCCTTGAATGAAAAAATAGTTGCCTCCTTTCCCCAATACTTTAGTTTGGGGTCTATCAGGATGGGGGGCCTTGTGCTCTGAGGGGTGTCAGCCCAGTCCCTCCGTCTGCCCCTGAGGCCCATCTTGCCTGGCACAGGTTATGGAGTAATTTCCTCTTCTGCTTTCCTGTCTATACCTTGTGGCTTGTGTTGAGTGAGTGTGTGTGTGTGTGTGTGTGTGAGAGAGAGAGAGAGAGAGAGAGAGCGAGAGAGAGAGAAACATCAATGTGAGAGAGAAACATTGATCGGTTGCCTCTCTTTCGCACCCTGGCCCAGGACGGAAACCCCAACCTAGGTATAAGCCCTGACCAGGAATCGAACCCACAACCTTTTTGGTGTATGACGGGATGATACTCCAACCAACTGAGCCACCCGCCCAGGGTTATTTATTTACATCTTTATTGTCCTTCCAAAGAGTCTTCTTATTTCCGCCACTGAGAAAGTGCATCGGATATTTTTGTGAGGTACATTTCTGAATATTCCAGGAATATAAGTTTTGATGCTAATGGCAATGGCATCTTTTATACCACCCTATTTTTTGTTTCTCGCTGTGATAGAGGAACACATTTAAGTTTTGTAATTCGATTTTGTCTCTAGGAACCTTGCTAACTCTTCTTAAGCCCCCTAAATGTATCTGCATACACTTGTGGACTGTCTAGATGTAGTCATTTGTTAAGAAAGGCAGCTTTACTTTCTTTTGAGTTGTCATAGCTTTCACTTACTGTTCTTGTCTGTCTAGACTAGGACCCGCTGCTACTGCATTAGGTGTGATGTTTGCTGCAGACACCCCGTATCGTGTCTCGTGAGGAAAGTCTCCTTTCCTCCTGGTTGGCTGTGAATTTTATCATGAATGCCTTTGAAACCATCCAGTGCTCACTGTTTCATCTCCTGAGATTCCATCGGGTTTAATCCAGGGCCAATGAGGAACACGGAAGCCCCACCGTGTATTTCAGCCTCGGGAATTTAATGTGAGGAATTTGTTATGCTGATGCTGGGACACAAACGGAGCAGAAAGAGAACATGTGCTGTCAGCCTTGGTGGGGCTTCGAAAAGGGACCGAGCATGTGAGGGGCCCTGAGGGTGGAGTTCCCTGAGCTTCGGGCAGCCAACTGGCTGCTGTGCTGAGGTCCCCGACAAATGGGGCGAGATCTCCCTTCACACATCCCGTGCTGAGCGGGCTTGTGCGCCCTCCCTCTCCCACGGACCTCAGACCCCGGAAGCCAACACATGTGCACCCCGTGCCCCCCAAAAGCCTTCAGAGCAAAAGGCTAAATGCTCAACTTTTCCCTTGGGTTCCAGCCTCCACTGGAGTTGGGTCTCAATTCCTTTCTCTTTTGCCAGCAGTTGGTCTAAATAACTATTAAAATTACTCTTTCCCAGAAAGTTCCATGGTTTCAGCTAGAGGGTGGGTCCCCATGAGTCACCAGGACCTGCTCTGACTGACATGGCCCCTGGGTGACTTCCCTCTGGACTTAAACACCACCTGTAAGGCGATCCCTTTTGGGTTGACACCTGGACAAGGCGCTCACCCTTGGGGGCCCTGGTATTGACCTGCAGGGCTGGGGTGGGGGTGGGGGAGGTGAGACAGGATGATTTCTCCGTTGCCACCCCACCCCCCAAGTTCTGTGGAGCCCAAGTTCCTCTTCCAGCTGGAGCACAGCTCTCCCCCAGGGCTTCCTGTTGGCGTATACTCGGCCCCACCCCCAGCTGGGCATCTCCCTCGGACCCAGGGACCTGGACTGCTCTGCCCTGTCAGATGCAGACATGGTGCCCCTGCTGCTGCTGCCCCTGCTGTGGGGGGGTGAGTGGCCGAGGGAAGGGGGGCTGGGCAGGTGGGGGAGGGGCAAGGCTGCAGCTGAGCCTCTGTGTCCCCCCAGGGTCCCTGCAGGAGGCACCAGGCTATCAGCTCCAAGTGCAAGAATCAGTGACAGTGCAGGAGGGTCTGTGCGTCCACGTGTCCTGCTCCTTCTGGTACCCGACGGGTTTTCAGGGTTCCTCTAACAAACTCTACACCTACTGGTACCGGTATGCGGACAGCACATACTATCGTCATCCTGTGGCCACAAACAACCCCCAAAAAACAGTGGAGAGAGAGACCAAGGACCGATTCCTCCTCGGGAACCCCTGGGACAAGAACTGTTCCCTGACCATCAGAGACGCCAGGAGGAGTGACGCAGGAACCTACTTCTTCCGAATGGAGAGAGGAAGTGTGAAATATACTTACCAAGATAAGCTGCTGACTTTGCAAGTGACAGGTATGGCAGGGGCTCAGGAGAGAACCCAGGGACGTGGGACCCTGTCTTAGAACAGGAATAGGACGCTGGGACACTCCCTCTTCAGGCCTTGGGCCAAGGGTGGTGGGAAGAGGCGCAGGGCCTGGGGTGAGCTGAGGCCCTGAGGCCGGGTCCCTCTCAGGGTCACGCTCTGAGTCCCCACTTCCTGGAGCCCAGGCACCTGCCTCTCTCCTCAGCCCTGACAGAGAAGCCCCACATCCACTTTCTGGAGCCTCTGGAGTGTGGCCGCCCCACTCAGCTGACCTGCAGCCTGCCAGGGTCCTGCAAAGGGGGAAGACCTCTCACCTTCTCCTGGGCGGGAGCCGCTGTTGACTCGCTGAACCCCCAGACCCTCAGCTCCTCAGTGCTCAACCTCACCTTGAGACCCAGTGACCATGGCACCAACCTCACCTGTCAGGTTAATCCCCAAGGATCTTTGGTGACCACGCAGAGAACCATCCAGCTCAATGTCTCCTGTGAGTGCCTGAGGGGTGGCTGGGTACTAAAACTGGCGTGTGTGTGTGTGTGTGTGTGTGTGTGTGTGTGTGTGTGGAGGAGGCTGAGCTAACCTGAGGACACGTTTGCATGGATGGGAGTGTAGGCAGGAAGGGGCCAGAAGGACAGCATCCCACCTTCCCCGATCCCACAGTCCCTCCCTGGGTTCGGGGGTGATATCGTTCCTTCTCTCGCCTCTGAACCGGGGCCATATCTTTCTGTCCCAGATGCCCCTCGGAACCTCACCATGGGACGCTCCTTCAGAAATGTCACAGGTAGGAAAGAACCTCACTTCTTGGGAGCTGGGACCTGCCCCTGGGCTGTGGTCGAGCAGAGGGGGGATCCTAGTTTGAATGGGATCAGACATGGGAAGGGCAAGGATGGGAATCATCAGCCTAGTGCCTCAGCTCTTGTGGGTGGCTGCCTCCACCTGAGTTTCCTCTCTCTCTGTCTCTCTGTCTCCCTCCCTCTCTCCATGTCTCTCCCCTAAGCCTTTGAGATTCTGCAAACCACATCCCTTTCCATCCTGGAGGGCGAGGCTCTGCGTCTGCTCTGTGTGGCTGACAGCAACCCCGCTGCACAGCTGAGGTGGTTCCAGGGGTCCCCAGCCCTGAACGCCACCCCCATCTCCAGCACTGAGATCCTGGAGCTGCCTCGAGTGGGGACTGCAGAAGAAGGAGGGTTCACCTGCCAAGCTCAGAACAGGCTGGGCTCCCAAAATGTCTCTCTCAGGCTCTCTGTGCTCTGTGAGTCAGGAGGATTGGGAAGCACCCAGGGAGTGAGCGCCTGGGTCCTAGAAGGGAGGAGGAGCCGCTGACCCTTCTCCTCTCTCCCCACAGACCCCCCACAGCTGCTGGGACCCTCCTGCTCCTGGGAGGACCAGGGTCTGACCTGCAGCTGCTCCTCCCGAGCCCAGCCGGCCCCCTCCCTGCGCTGGAAGCTGGGGGAGGAGCTGCTGGAGGGGAACCGCAGCGAGGCCTCCTACACGGTCACCTCGGCGGGGCCCTGGACCAACAGCTCCCTGAGCCTCAGCGGGGGGCTCAGCGCCGGCCTCAGACTCAGCTGCGAGGCCAGGAATGTCCACGGGGCCCAGAGCGCCGCTGTCCTGCTGCTGCCAGGTCAGGGGGCCTCTCGGGGCAGAGGCTCAGGGAGAGAGGAATGGGTCAGAGAGCAGGTGGAGCTGGGGGAGAGGGGCTGCGGCCTGGGCGGGGGTGATTGCTGGGACAGGGCCCTCCATCTGCTGCCCAAACAGAACCTACCGGGGGTTCTGCAAGGAGGTGGGAAGAGGGGAGACTGAGCCCTGCGAGTGGTGGTCTCACGCCCCTCCTCTCTGCAGGGAAGTCGGTGTCCCAGGTGGGAGCGGTTCCTGCGGCTCTCGGAGGTGCTGGTGCCACGGCCCTGCTGGCCCTGTGTGTGTGTCTCATCTCCTTTTGCATGTAAGCCTCTGTCACAGGGACAAGGAGCTGTGTCCTAGGGAGTGTGGAGGGAGGTCACTGAATTTCACAAAAACGGAGCTTAGGACATCCAGAGGGGACATATTTGGGCGGGGGAGTGGTAGCAGCTTTATTGAGGTAAAATTCCCATATATTTAAAGTGCACAATTCAATAGCTTTTACTTCAGTCGCAGAGCTGTGCACACATCACCACAATCAATTTTAAAACTTTTTCATGACCCTGAAATGAAAAGACAAGGAAAGAAAGTAAGACACGGCACATCCCTTTGTTGGCGGCCGGCCTCCATTGTCCCCCAGCCCTTCGGCAACCACTATTTCCTGTTTCGCGACATGTGCCCATTCTGACATTTCACATAAATGGAATTATATAATACACATTTCTTTTTGTGACTTTTTTCATATTGCCTGATATTTTCAAGGTTCCTGTGTCAGAACTTTATTCCTTTTTATTTCCAAATAGTATTCCAAGGTTTGCTGGGGGCACATTTTTATTGGTCTGTTCATTGATGGACATTTGGGTTGCTTCTGCTTTTTGGCTATCACAAATAACATGGTTGCGATCACTTGAATACAAGTTTCTGAGTGTGAGAGGAGCCTTTGGTGATGAAAATTCAGTCTTGCCCAAACACCTGGTCATCCAGGGGGACAGAGTCCTCACCTGCATGTCAGGAGGGTCCCTCAGTCTGGTTCCAGGGTCTGGATGCCTCGTTGTCTGTCATGCAGTGGGGGCCTCCTGCCCACCTGTGCCTGAGCCCTTCTGGCTGCTGACTTCTTCCCTCAGAGTGAAAGCCCTCAGGAAGCAAGCAGCCGGCAGACCAAAGGTCACGGGTGATGAAGACCCTGTCATGGGCACGGCCACCTGGGTGAGTGATGTGGGTGTCTTCTCACGCAGTGGAGGGAGGGCTGGGCATGTCCATTGAACGAGTCCACACTCAGCTCCTTGGCATTTCCCCAAATCTGCTCCTCTCTGATCACCTCCCGGAGCCCATGCCAGCCTCCTGCCCCAGCCATCCTGACCACCGAGCCCACCTGACTTCTCTGATAGGCACAGGTTGCCAGAAACATCTCCCCAAGACTGTAACTTCCTATCCATTCTGCGTGTGTTGCTTCACCTCCTCAGCTCAGTTTCCTCATCTGTAAATGGGGATAACAGTGTCATTGACACTGGTTTTTCTGTGAGGATGAAATGTGATTAGTAGGCCTTCAGTATGGTCTAATCAATTGTAGTATTACAAAATCTTTAACGCATGAGAGAATAGTTGAGTTCATAAGAAGCGTGTGGAGTGAGAGGATGAATGGAAAACTGTTCCATCAGCCCAACTTCCCCTTGGGACCGTGTCTGCCTTAATCTTCTCTCACTCCCTTCTCTCCCCTTCACTCAGGGCCCCCAGCAAAATCCCAGACCAGACAGGCCCCCAGAACAAGTGTCACCTGCTGAGCATGACCCTCTCTCAGGGGAGCAACAGGAGCTCTACTATGCCAACCTCAGCTTTGAAGGGATGAAGCCGCGGGAGCCTCAGGACCAGGAGGCCACCAACACCCACGAGTACTCAGAGATCAAGACGACAAGCAAGTAAGGACTTGCTCAGAGCTCGGTCCTGGCCGGAGGCATCACAGCCCCTCTGGGGGAAAGAAGTCAGAGACTCATTGGTGAAGCACGAGATCTTGTGGCATGACTGCCACTGCTGTGCAGGCACCCCTGGCCGAGCGGAAAGAAGACAGGTGATGGGGTTACAGAACTTGGGGGCTCATAGGCAAGCTTCAGTGCTTCCTAAGGCATTGTCATCAACCGATCCACTTTCATTTCTCGGTGCCTCAGTTTCCCGTTCTGTGCAGCACAGGCCATGCATCCTACTCAACCGTGGTTGTGAGCATTAAAGGCGTTAACACACGGAAATCAACGGCGAGTGCTCAGGGCTTGCTGGTCTCTCTTATTTTATTTTATTTATTTTGACAGAAAGGTCCTGCTGGAACGTTCCCCTGAAGCCGGCGGTGATGAGACACAGAGGGCAGGCTGACAGCTTGTTGGTGCCATTTTCCATCCCAGAACTCTTCAAAGGCCCCCCAGGGAAAGACCAGCCTCCCCGACCTGGACTTCGGGCCCTGTAGCATCTTATCGCCTCTTGGGTCACCTGGCCTCATTTTCCCCTGTCCATTCTCCCAGCACCTCCTGACCTCCAGTCCCTTCCCTGTGCCATTTACGGGCCCCACATGGATCTTCCCAATAGCCTGTCCACCGTCACCAAAGCGGACAAGGTATTTCTTCACCAAAAAGGACTTATTCAGGGGGAAGAGACAGGCACGCGAGGCAGCGAGCGCAGCCAAGGCGAGCAGCTGGCACAGGCTGCGCCGGACGCAGGAAGGAAGCCCTTTTACGGAGGGGAAGAGGAAGTTAGGGGGCGGGGCTATTAGGACCATAGAGCTCTGCCCGTAACCATAGAGAGGCGCCTGCAGGGCTCTCAGCACGACACAGGGTGCGAGAGCTCCCCCCACAGGCCCTCCCGAGTCCTGCCTTGGTTGAGGTCTCCGGGCTACATGTGGACAAGCGCGAGAGTTGACCCTGACTCTCTCCTCCTGCACAAACCCCTTCCTGACTCCCTGGCTTTAGAAAGTACAGCGCAGGCATTTTCCCCTGTCATTTATCTACTCCCCCACCCTCTCCTCGCGGCCCTCGTTCCTTCAGTCCTCCATGGAAGTCTTCGCAATTTCAGATCCCTCTCCAGGAGACCATGCCTTCTTGCTTTCATCTGGCTTACACCACCCTGTCCTTCAAACCTGAGTGGTTTTTTTTTAGTATGTATTATTGAGATATAATTGACATATAACATTATACCGGATTCAAAGGTCCAACTTCATGACTTGATGTATGTCTATATTGCGAAGTGCTCACCACAACACGTCTTGTTAACATCCATCACCACTTTGATTTACACACCATTTTTCATGAGATGAGAATTTTTCACAATTCTCTCTCTCTCAGCCATATACTCTCTTAGCAATTTTCAAATATGCAACACAGTATTCTTAACTACATTATTGTAGTTAATAGTATTAATACCTACTATTATTAACTACAGTCACCATGCTGTACATTACATCCTCATGATTTAATAACTTTATAACGGGGAGTTTGTACCTTTGACCACCCTCATTCATTTTACCCACCCCACACCATCTGCCTCTGGCAACCACCAACCAGTTCTCTGTATCTTTGAGTCTGATTTCTTTCAAAGTTTCTACACCTAAGTGAGATCATACGGTACTTCTATTTCTCTTTCTGATTTAGTTCACTTAGCACAGTGCCCTTGTGGTCATTCCATGTTGTCACAAGTAGCGGGATTTCTTTTTTTTTTTTATGGTAGTGTAATATTCCATTGTATCTATCCCACGTTTTCTTCATCCATTCATCGCTGGCCACATAGGTTGTTTCCACATCTCAGCTATTGTAAACAATGCTGCAAAGAACATAGGGGTGCTTATGTCTTTTTAAGTTAGTGTTTTTATTTCCTCCAAATAAATACCCAGAAGTGGAGTGGCTGGGTCATGTGGCAGCTCTATTTATAATTTTTGAGGAACTTCCATGCTGATTTACATAGTGGTTTTTCCAATTTACATTCCCAGAAACAGTGCTAGATGGTTCCCCTTTCTGAACATTTTTGCCAGCACTTATTATTTCTTGTCTTTTTTATAATCCTGGCTTTGATTTGCTGGACGGATCAGTGATGTGGATTTTGGGGGCACAGCCATGGAAATCCTGCTTTCTTTAGCCTTCTAGCTTTCACTAGACAGTCTTCATTGTAATACGTGAAGAGTCTGGGTGGGTGGGGGTGGAGCTGGTTACCACTCGTTCACTTGTGCCCGGGGCAGGGGAAGACTCAGGTTTTGTGGAGCCTGATATTTATAGAAATGTTGACATCACTGTACCAAAAAAATACAAAGTGTCGCAGACATGGATTTTTCTGAAATGAGAAAACACATCAGAACAAGTCACAAAAGTGAAAATGCTTAAAACCAAAATATAAGACAATTGAGGAAAAGTACAAGCTGTTTTTGTTAGCCGTGTGGCACACCTGTCTGGCACACCTGCAAAATACATGTTCCCTACAATTTTTTTAAACCGTCACCCAAGGGTATGTTTATTGATTTTAGAAAGAGAGGGGGAGAGAGAGAGAGAGAGAAAGAGAGAGAGAGAGAGAGATCGATCAATGTGAAAGAGAAACATCAGTCGGTTGCCTCCTGAACTGACCACTACAGGGGATGGGGCCCTCAACCTAGGTATGTGCCCTGACCAGGAATGGAACCCACAACCTTTTGGTGTATGGGGCAACCCTCCAACCAACTGAGCCACAACACAATTTTTGACTGATACTCTTTGATTGCCTTTTTATAGGAGATTAATTCTGTCACATAGGGATAAATGTTTATATTATATGAATAAATATTAATTATTATAATAATATTATATTTATATAATACAGAGAATAGAAAGAGAATTCAATACTTCCTTCAACATGGATGATTGACATTTCTTTTTTCCTGTATAGTTAAAGAAACTTTCTTTCAATCACACAACTTGTTATTGGGTGCCTGAACTGTTTCACATCCTTGTAAAATTTGGAAAATTGTTTATCAAGGTTCTTTCTTTCTTAAAATAGCAGTAGGATTGCAGGTTAATTCCACACATCACTGGAGCCCTTGCTGGGCTTTGAAATGGGACTGAGTACATGAGGGGCCCTGAAGATGGAGTTTCCTGACCTGTAAGGTGGCAAATTCGAGGCTAGGCTGAGGTTCAGCCTTTGGGGTCCCCCAATGGGATGATATCTCCCTTCACATATAGTGGATTGAGGGGCCTGTGTGCGACTGCTGACCCACAGCCCTTCAGGCCCTGGAAGACCAATGTGTATGCTTCCCCTGTCCCCAAAAAGCCTTCAGAGCAAAGGACTTTAACTCTCAGCTTTCCCCCTGGGTTCCACCCTCCACTGGAGTTGGGTCTAAATTTTTCCCCCTCCTGCCAGCGCTTGAGTTATCTAAAGAAAATTTAAAGTTATCTTTTTCTAGAACATTCAGTGGTTTCAGCTGGAACATGGGTCTCTCCCCAAGCCACCAGGACCAGCTCTGACTGAGATGGTCCCCTGGGCAACCTCTCATCTTAAACATCATCTGAAGGTGGTCACTTTCGGATGCACATCTGGACAAGCCTCTCAGCCTCTGGGGCCTCAGTATAGTCATCTGCAGGGTCTGGTGGAGGAAGGGAGACAGGATTATTTCTCAGCCACCACCACAACGCTCACAACTTGTGGAGGCCAAGTTCCCCTTGTAGGCCTGCCCACAGCTCTGTCGCCCAGGGCTTCCTGTGGGTGCACTCTAGGCCCCACCCCCCAGCTGGGCATCTCCCTCCCTGACCCAGGGACCTGGACTGCTCTGCTCTGTCAGATGCAGACATGGTGCCCCTGCTGCTGCTGCCCCTGCTGTGGGGGGGTGAGTGGGCTGAGGGAAGGGGGGCTGGGCAGGTGGGGGAGGGGCAAGGCTGCGGCTGAGCCTCTGTGTCCCCCCAGGGTCCCTGCAGGAGGAACCAGGCTTTGAGCTCCAAGTGCAAGAATCAGTGACAGTGCAGGAGGGTCTGTGTGTCCACGTGTCCTGCTCCTTCTGGTACCCGACGGGTTTTCAGGGTTCCTCTAACAAACTCTACACCTACTGGTACCGGTATGGGGACAGCACATACTATAGTTATCCTGTGGCCACAAGCAACCCCCAAGAAACAGTGAAGAGAGAGACCAAGGACCGATTCCTCCTCGGGGACCCCTGGGACAAGAACTGTTCCCTGACCATCAGAGACGCCAGGAGGAGTGACGCAGGAACCTACTTCTTCCGAATGGAGAGAGGATATAGAAGATATACTTACCGAGATAAGCTGCTGAATTTGCAAGTGACAGGTACAGCAGGGGCTCAGGAGAGAACCCAGGGACGTGGGACCCTGTCTTAGAACAGGAATAGGACGCTGGGACACTCCCTCTTCAGGCCTTGGGCCAAGGGTGGTGGGAAGAGGCGCAGGGCCTGGGGTGAGCTGAGGCCCTGAGGCCGGGTCCCTCTCAGGGTCACGCTCTGAGTCCCCACTTCCTGGAGCCCAGGCACCTGCCTCTCTCCTCAGCCCTGACAGAGAAGCCCCACATCCACTTTCTGGAGCCTCTGGAGTGTGGCCGCCCCACTCAGCTGACCTGCAGCCTGCCAGGGTCCTGCAAAGGGGGAAGACCTCTCACCTTCTCCTGGGCGGGAGCCGCTGTTGACTCGCTGAACCCCCAGACCCTCAGCTCCTCAGTGGTCACCTTCACCCCAAGGTTCCGGGACCATGGCACCAGCCTCACTTGCCTTGTCAAACGCGAATGGCCTAGGTTGATCACACAGAGAACCATCCAGTTAAATGTCTCCTGTGAGTGCTGGACAGATGGATGGGTCCGTAGGGGTAGAGGGACTAGTGTACATGCATGCTTGTGTGTGCTTACACTTGTGTGTGTGTGTGTGTGTGTGTGTGTATAGAGTAAGAAGGCATAGAGGCTGAGCTAACATGAGGACACTTCTGCATGGAAGGGCCCACAAGGAGAGCATCCCACCTTCTTGGTTCCCACTGCCTTCCTTGGGTTCAGGTCATCTTCACTCCTGCTTCTCCCCTTGAGGCTGGGCCATATCTTTCTGTCCCAGATGCCCCTCGGAACCTCACCATGGGACGCTCCTTCAGAAATGTCACAGGTAGGAAAGAGCCTCACTTCTTGGGAGCTGGGACCTGCCCCTGGGCTGTGGTCGAGCAGAGGGGGGATCCTAGTTTGAATGGAATCAGACATGGGAAGGGCAAGGATGGGAATCATCAGCCTAGTGCCTCAGCTCTTGTGGGTGGCTGCCTCCACCTGAGTTTCCTCTCTCTCTGTCTCTCTCCGTCTCTGTCTCTCTGTCTCCCTCCCTCTCTCTCTCCACGTCTCTCCCCTAAGCCTTTGAGATTCTGCAAACCACATCCCTTTCCATCCTGGAGGGCGAGGCTTTGCATCTGCGCTGTGTGGCTGACAGCAACCCCCCTGCACAGCTGAGGTGGTTCCAGGGGTCCCCAGCCCTGAACGCCACCCCCATCTCCAGCACTGAGATCCTGGAGCTGCCTCGAGTGGGGACTGCAGAAGAAGGAGAGTTCACCTGCCAAGCTCAGAACAGGCTGGGCTCCCAAAATGTCTCTCTCAGGCTCTCTGTGCTCTGTGAGTCAGGAGGATTGGGAAGCACCCAGGGAGTGAGCGCCTGGGTCCTAGAAGGGAGGAGGAGCCGCTGACCCTTCTCCTCTCTCCCCACAGACCCCCCACAGCTGCTGGGACCCTCCTGCTCCTGGGAGGACCAGGGTCTGACCTGCAGCTGCTCCTCCCGAGCCCAGCCGGCCCCCTCCCTGCGCTGGAAGCTGGGGGAGGAGCTGCTGGAGGGGAACCGCAGCGAGGCCTCCTACACGGTCACCTCCCGCTCCACAGGGCCCTGGACCAACAGCTCCCTGAGCCTCAGCGGGGGGCTCAGCGCCGACCTCAGACTCAGCTGCGAGGCCAGGAATGTCCACGGGGCCCAGAGCGCCGCTGTCCTGCTGCTGCCAGGTCAGGGGGCCTCTCGGGGCAGAGGCTCAGGGAGAGAGGAATGGGTCAGAGAGCAGGTGGAGCTGGGGGAGAGGGGCTGCGGCCTGGGCGGGGGTGATTGCTGGGACAGGGCCCTCCATCTGCTGCCCAAACAGAACCTACCGGGGGTTCTGCAAGGAGGTGGGAAGAGGAGAGACTGAGCCCTGCGAGTGGTGGTCTCACGCCCCTCCTCTCTGCAGGGAAGTCGGTGTCCCAGGTGGGAGCGGTTCCTGCGGCTCTCGGAGGTGCTGGTGCCACGGCCCTGCTGGCCCTGTGTGTGTGTCTCATCTCCTTTTGCATGTAAGCCTCTGTCACAGGACAACAAGGAGCTGTGTCCTAGGGAGTGTGGAGGGAGGTCACTGAATCTCACAAAAATGGAGCTTAGGACATCCAGAGGGGACATATTTTGGGGGGTGTTTGTGGTGGTGGTAACAGCTTTATTGAGGTAAAATTCCCATATATTTAAAGTGCACAATTCAATAGCTTTTACTTCAGTCACAGAGCTGTGCCCTCATCACCATAATCAATTTTATGTTGTTTGTTTTTTATTAATTTCAGAGAGAGGAAGGGAGAGGGAGAGAGAGAAACATCAATGATGAGAGAGAGTCGTTGATGGGCTGCCTCCTGCATGCCCCCTGCTGCGGATCGAGCCCACAAGCCAGGCGTGATGCTCAACCACTGAACCAGGACGACCCGGCACCCCAATCAATTTTATTTTTATTTATTTATTTATTTATTTATTTATTTATTTATTTATTTATTTATTTATATTTAATATATATATCTTTATTGATTTCAGCAAGAGGGAGAGAGAGAGAAAGAAACACGAGGATGAGAGTCACTGATTGGCTGCCTCCTGCACGCCCCCCACTGGGATTGGGCCTGGAATCCCGGCATGTGCCCTGACCGGGAATCAAACCATGATCTCCTGGATCCTAGGTTGATGCTCAACTGCTGAGCCACGCCGGTGGGGCCACAATAAATTTTAAAACTATTTCATGACCTGTGCATCCAGGGGGACAGAGTCCTCACCTGCATGTCAGGAGGGTCCCTGAGTCTGGTTCCAGGGTCTGGATGCCTCGTTGTCTGTCATGCAGTGGGGGCCTCCTGCCCACCTGTGCCTGAGCCCTTCTGGCTGCTGACTTCTTCCCTCAGAGTGAAAGCCCTCAGGAAGCAAGCAGCTGGCAGACCAAAGGTCACGGGTGATGAAGACCCTGTCATGGGCACGGCCACCTGGGTGAGTGATGTGGGTGTCTTCTCACGCAGTGGAGGGAGGGCTGGGCATGTCCATTGAACGAGTCCACACTCAGCTCCTTGGCATTTCCCCAAACCCGCTCCTTTCTGAACACCTCCCGGAGCCCATGCCAGCCTCCTGCCCCAGCCATCCTGACCACCGAGCCCACCTGACTTCTCTGATAGGCACAGGTTGCCAGAAACATCTCCCCAAGACTGTAACTTTCTATCCATTCTGCGTGTGTTGCTTCACCTCCTCAGCTCAGTTTCCTCATCTGTAAATGGGGATAACAGTGTCATTGACACTGGTTTTTCTGTGAGGATGAAATGTGATTAGTAGGCCTTCAGTATGGTCTAATCAATTGTAGTATTACAAAATCTTAAATGCATGAGAGAATAGTTGAGTTCATAAGAAGCGTGTGGAGTGAGAGGATGAATGGAAAACTGTTCCATCAGCCCAACTTCCCCTTGGGACTGTGTCTGCCTTAATCTTCTCTCACTCCCTTCTCTCCCCTTCACTCAGGGCTCCCAGGAAAAGCTAGGCCCAGACATGCCTCCAGACCAAGCGTTGCCTGACAAGGATGCCCCTCCATTGGGGGAGCAACAGGAGCTCTACTATGCCAACCTCAGGTTTTATAGGATGAAGCTGAGGGAGCCTCAGGACCAGGAGGCCACCAGTACCTATGAGTACTCAGAGATCAGGACGACAAGGAAATGAGTACTCGCTCAGAGCAAATTGAATTATCTCTAGCAACCACGAAAAGCAGAAGAAAACAAATACTGTGTTTAAACATCACATTAAAATTTATGCTCAGTGGAGATCATTTAAAAATGAGAAAGTAATACAGATGTTTTGGAGCAAATAAATGGGGAGAAGCATTGCCTGTAGTGTAAAAATATAGGTTTTAAATTCCTGACAGTAATAACAGCTAAGTCCAAAGTGGTCATGGTGGCATAAATGGATTTTACATTTCCTAAACAGAGAGGTTTTTGTTTACTAAGTTAATTAGGATGAAGTAAATTTTATGCTAATGACTCTACAAATAGAATCAGAATGTGTAAGTTACCAACTAGAAGTAGTTATAAGTGTACTGTGGCCCTGGCTGGTGTGGCTCAGTGGGTTGGGTGTTGTCCCATGAACCAGGAGGTTGCAGGTTCACTTCCCAGTCAAGGGCACATGACGGGGTTGCAGGTTTGATCCCTGGTAGGGGGCGTGCAGGAGGCAGTCGATGGATGTCAAGTTCTTACATTAATATTTCTCTCTCTCCCTCTCCCTTCCTTTCTCGCTAAAGATCAATAAACTATTCTTTTTAAAAAAAGTATACTGGGAAAACTTAGTAAATCAGAAGAAGGCAATATCAAAGGGTTAAAGTAATATGGAATTGTTGGCACATATATAAAATAAACATAGTGTGGGATACAACTGGATAAATGCTTCAGTTAAAAACAGAGGGTCAGCTTGGATTAGTATTCTAAGTATATGCTCTTAATAATACATTCATCTAAATGATAAGGATAGCAAATGTCAAAAAGTCAAAGGAGACGAGATTATGTACTATGCCAACATAAATAATAAAAAAACTGGAGTAGTCCAAGTAAGGTCATACAAAATACATGTTACTACATCATCCCACGTACGTGAATTTCCGAGGCAACTCCCTTGTTTAAGAACAGATATGAAGGTGCTATGCTCACAGGCAAAGGCAGGAAAAAAGATGGCCCCAAACATCATGGGTGGTAACCTATGAGGAGGCTTGGATAGAATGGGCAACCGAGAGACATTCTGAGGCTCCTGGAGCCTTCATGACTTGAGAGGTGATCACATAATGTAAACTATAAATATATATTTATATAATATAAAATATACTTGTAAGATATCATATTATATATTTACACTATATACATACATTTTAATAACATGAGATACAGTATAATAAATTACAATATATTATGAATTATTATAATTATATTTATAATACATACTTATATAATATACACTATAATAAATATATGAGGTTTACACAGAAACTATAAGTATGTTTTCCACAGCAAATATATGTAAAAATATTTCAGGCAAGGAAATGTCTTATATTCTGATGGTCATCTTTTGTGGAATAATTTGAAGGAAGAATAACACTATTGAAAGGGATAGTGACAAAAAGTTAATAAAAACAACTAAGCCTTCTCGACAGAAACTGTGAAGGATGAGACAACACTAAAATTGAAAACACCTATGAAGGACAATGCAGAAGCAGTTAATAGGTGAGAGACTGGGGGAGGGGTCGGCAAGGTGAAGCCCCCAGGGGGCAGAAGTGGGTTGTGGAGAAGCAGGGACGGGTATACCAGATGGAAGGACCTTTCTGAGCAAAGGCAGGAGGCCCAGCACAGCCTGCCTTGTCCTGAAATTGGGAGGGAGGTGTGGCTAGGGTTGGGTAAATGCTGAAGAGACATTAGTCCTGGCAGCAATGGGGCAGTTGAGGTCCCCAAGGCTCCTCCCTGTCCTCACAACCGCCCCAAGGTCACCTCAGGGCAATGGTGTTCTGTCCTGTTATACAGACAAGGAAACTGAGGCTCCACAGGATGTTCTGCTTCACTCTGAAGTCAGTGTCAAACCTGCTTTGTTCACCTTTGAATCTCTAGCACGCGGCCCAGTGTGCAGCCAAGGCAGATGCTCACGTTTACTTATGACTGCTTCGAGTAGCTCAGCCTCCCCTCAAATATAGTTTATTTTGTAAGGTGAATTCCTATATTGCTAGTGCAGGGGAGAAAACATGCAAACAGCTAACAGTCTTTCCAGCCTCTGGGCAGTAAACACATATGGTCAATATTTCTTTTAGTCATTATGAGTGCCTGCAAATTCTTCCTCTTTATGCGCTGCTTCCTCCCAGGCTCCTGTTTCTCCTTAGCTGGCCTAACATTTCCCCCAAACTACCCTCTTTGTATATCACACTGAGATCTTAATTCTTAGTGGTGGCCTGATTATCGTGGCAGATCCCCTGAGACATGCAGCAATTCAATGGGGAACTTCCTCTTTTAGGGACATTTCAGTCTCAACGCTGAGTGGAACCCACCGCTTCAGTAACAGTGAGCATGCTGCTGGCACCACAGGTTCAAAGAGTAAGGCCCAGAGGGGTGAGAGGAAAAGCACAGATGCGAACCAAGCCCGCTCCACCCCTTCTCCTGACTTTCCTCCCCAAGAGGGCCCGGGCTTTTCTGAAGCCCCACTGACTTAGGTGCCCTGCTGGCCTAAGGCTCGGGACCTTGGGCTTGTGAATTGAGATGCTTGGCAGAGCTGAGCCCCTGCTGCTCCAGAATCAGGACAGAGCCACCCTCTGGCCAGGGGCTCCCCAGGTGCACGGATTGCCCCCTGGAGGCCCGGCCTTGACTTGTCTCATGTGGAGGGGAGAGGCTGGGGAATGAGGCTGGTGACATTCTGTCCTACAGGACAGAGGTGCAGCCAGATGCTCCCTCATTTTCCCCCTCATCCTAGGGAAGAGGGGTCTTAGCTCCAGAGCCACAGTGCGTTTCTCAGAGGCCGCTGGGTTGCTTGCCCCCAGGGCTGACTCTGCCTTCATCCCTCCAGAAAGCCTGAGCCACCAGACTCCTGCCCTTCCTCCTCTCACTTCCTGCCCTCGCAACAGCGGGTCAATATTTTGCTCTTGATTTTAATCTCTTCCTGGTGCTGTCACGGAGCTCTGGACGACAGAAAGCATGATCTGCGATCCTTTCCTGGTGCCTGGCAGGATGCCAAGTCCTGACTCAGTGCAAATGAAGAAATGAAGCGTCAGAAGTCCGGTTGAGATGTATTTGGAGCTGGCAGGTTACACAAATTCTAAGTTTTAATTTATTCTACATAAAGGGTAAATACTCAGATTGGGGAAAGGATCCTGTGGCCTCAGTGGACCACAGCATGGAAAGAGTTGTCATGAAGGGCAGGGCAAAACGGCAAGGTCAGGGGGAAATGGTGGTGGGGTAAGGAGAGGGGGATTCAATAGATGCCATAAAGAGGGAAGGCCTTTTGTAGCTGGAGGAACTGTTTAGGAGTTAGAAGGAGTGAGTGCAGGACTCATGGGAACCCTGAGGATGGGTTCACAGCCACGCACAAGTCCAGTGTTTTTCTAAACTGAAATCGACACCAGAAACCCACAAACAGCACACTCACACCTACAGCTGGAGTCAGGGTCACCGCCGTCAGTTCTAGCCTCTGGCCATAAGGGGCCCCTTGTGATGAGTGAGTTCAGCCATCCCTCCTTGTGTCGCCAGGCCCGGGCTGTGGGCCAGAACAAAGACAGGATTCGTTTCCAGGTAGGTCCTGGCTTCCAGACCCTCCTACTCCCAGAGATATGTTCGGAGAATTTATGAGAACAGAGAGGGAGCACACTTCATCCCTTCTCTGAAGGGGGTGGGGACAAACACTTGGGACAGGTGACACGAGAAGGGAGCGGGATGGAAAGGGGCCACCCTGACAGGTTGTCACCAGACTTGGGGTCAGAAGAGCTCAGTCTTCACTTCCCTGGCTGTCACTGGGGAGAAGGGAGCTCCTGAGAGAGGCAGGGTTTGGAGGAAACCCAACCCAGAAAGAGCCCTCGATGCCCGCTGCTCCTGCCACTGACCCCGATCTCCAGAGAGATGGGACTGACTGGGTGATGTCCAGCGTCCTGGACTTGGCCCCTCCCAGCCCAGCTGTTGCCGCCGACCCTGCTGTGCACGTGTGGGGTAAGAGGGCTGTGGGACACGGTCCTGGGTCTTCACTGGAGTACAACTTAGAACAGAACGCAGGGTAGAAGCTGCAGGTATGAGGATTGGGGACACGGTGTAGGACAAAGTGCCCGTGTATCCCATGCTCTGACCGTCTCTCATCCTGAAGTTTATGGGTTTACTGTAGAATAGCCCACACATCCTCTGATTTAGGAAGAGGCCAACATATACTGTGGTCCTCCTATGCCCTACAGACCAGGTCAAAAGCTGCAGGTGACGACCAAGGACCTCGGACTGGAAATGGATGAGCCCCCATAGGGATGGAAGCCGGGCTTTGAATTCTCTTAATCCCTGATCGGATTGCAGGGACCCACCTGCTACAGGCAACAGTAAATATACCTGGAGGAAGAGGTACTAGCCAGGGTCTAAAATCGGCTGTATAGCTGGTCAGAGCTGCATCAGACGGTGCGATCAGGAAAACAGCCACCGAGAGGACCATGAGAGGAAGGGATTTATTAGAAAGCCCAGGCCTTACGCAATGTGACAGGGGCAGGAAGTGATGTTCTGGAGGCGGCAGGACGCTACGAGAGCATCATGAAGCAGCGCCCCTGAAGCACAGGTGCGGGTGGACTCGAGAGCGCGGGGCAGGGTGCGGAAAGCCAAGATGTCCAGCCGCCAGCTCGGGAGTCCAAAGGAGAGGCCCACAGAAATGTATCGGGGAAGCTGTTGTGTCTGCGTGGCCACTGCCTCTGTGCGCACACAGGCGGTGGCTGGTGATGCTGGAGTTGCTCATCGGGGTTGGCAGTTGGGAGCATGAGCTCCAGGTGGAGCAAGGCGGAGCGCATTGCCGACCGTGTTCCATCTGGTGTGACGGTTGTTCACAGCGGGAGGGTAAGTCTGGTACCAGTCATTCCTTTCTGCCTGGGTCTTTTGTTATGTGCTCTCATTTGACAGTGAAAGTCCCCATTTTAGCACCTGTTTTCTTAAACATGTTGATGACTGTCCATGCCTGAAGCTCCTGCACCTGGTTCACCCGTGACTGTGTGGATGCCCTATTTTCCTCTTGGTGCTCAGCCATTTCGTTCTATCCCCAGGCGTGCTAGTACATTATTAAATAAAAATAAAATTTTGAATACTGGGCATTTTGCGTGAAAAATTGTAGAGATTTTCCGAGGCTCTGGTTGAAAAGTTTTCCCTCTGGATTCTAGCAGTCTAGAACAGTGCTGCACAATGGCATTTTCTATGATGGAAACATTCTGTACCGGTGCTGCTCAGTGCGGTAGCCACTGGGATATGTGGCTGTGGAGCACTTGAAATGTGTTTAGTACGACTGAGGAGTGGAACTTTAAACTTAATTTTAACCAGTTTAAATGTAAATAGGACCATGCGGCCAGGGCTACCCTTATTTTGCTATCTAGCAAGCAGATAGAGTAGGAATCTTCCTAATCCAGTGTAGGCCCTGGCCAGTGTGGCTCAGTTGGTTGAGCATCATCTCGTGTACCAAAGGGTCACTGGTTCGATTCCCAGTGGGGCACATGCCAGGGTTGTGGGCTCGATCCCCGGTTGGGGTGCATATGGGAGTCAACCAATATTTCTCTCTCACATTGATGATTCTCTCTCTCCCTCTCCTTTCCTCTCTCTCTGAAAATCAATACAAACATGTTTTTTAAAAAAATCCAGTGTGGGATTAAGTGAGTTTGAAACTGGGCTCTGGTGTTGTGGTTGGGTCTACTTGCCTGTGACCCTTACTCTAATTTATAATTCTATTTGGGTCCTAAGTGAGGTATTTATGGGCCTCTCTTTCTTCGGAGACCCTGAACATCAAGTTTTGTTTCCCAAATTCCATGACACTGCCCAACGTAAAATATGAGCACAATGTTGAGCTCAACTCATTGCTCTTCCCTTCTCCCCAAGATTTTGGCCTCTCGAGTCCTAGCTGCCTCCATAGCCCCAGGCTCCATTTCTGTCTCCAGCCCCACGAGGCTGCTGAAGACTCAGCTCGGACTCCCAGCCTCTCAGCCTGTGCTTTTTGGCAGCTTCCTTAGTCTTCTGGCCCCTCCTGCAGAATGAGCTGCCCTTTGCTCTGGGATCCTGGCCACCTTGGCTGCTCTTTGATGTAGTCAAATACATTGTGGGTATTATGTATTTTTTTCCATTTGGTCTCAGTATAAGGATTGTTCTGACAAGAGATATTCCATCATGGCTGGAAACCTCCCTTTCTTTACTTTGGTTTCTACCCAAGTCACCTCCTCAAAGAAACCCTGATCTCCCAAACTAAAATAGCTCCCTTCACAGTCTTTCCCCTTGGGTTCCTTCATTTTCTATTCAGCAGACCTCATAGCACGCATTTACTTGTCTGTTGTCTCTCTCTCACTGGACTGTAGGCTCCACGAGTGAGATGATTCTTTTTTCCACTAACCCCTTGCATATATTAGGGGCTCAATAAATGTTGGATGAATGATGCTGTGTTGGTTGGTGGGGAAGTTGTTCAGCCACCTGCTCCCCAGACCCAGGAGCCCAGGGTCCCAGGTACCCGGTTCCGACCCCCTCCCAGCCTCACGCTGAAGCCCGGGACAAAGGTAACGGGTTTATTCACAGTGTCATTTACAGGCGCCCCGCGCTCCCCGGTCGGACCCCAACAGAGACCCTTGGTTCCTAGGACGTGAGGACGGCCTCGGAGGCCGGAGTTCGGACCTGCTCTGGGCCGCTGGGCTCCCCCGCCTCGCCCCGCGCCCCGCGGCCCTCGCCGATGGCCAGGCGGGGCCGGCCGCGGTCCAGGCCGTCCAGGAGCGCGCAGGCCTGGCAGAGCGCGCGGCTGGCCAGCGCCCCGCAGCGGGAGCAGGCGCCGGCGGGCGGGGGCCGCGCGGCCGGGGCCAGCGCCAGGCGCTCGGCCGAGTGCACCAGGTCCAGCGCCGCCGACGGCCGCGCGGCCTCCAGGCGCTTGAGCAGGTCGCGCGCGTGGGCGCGGAAGGCGTCGGGCGCGTACACGCACTCCTCGGAGAAGTAGTCCAGGCGGCGGAAGTGCGCGTACAGCACCACCTCCTTCTGCGAGGCCAGCTGCAGCGGGCGGCAGCGCGGCAGGGCGCCCCCCTCGCCCGCCGAGCCCAGGCCCCCGCCCCGCGCCAGCCGGCCCGCGTCGCCCCGCAGGAAGTTCATGAGCACGGTCTCCGCCATGTCGTCCGCGTTGTGGCCTGGGGGCGAGACGGGGAGCGGGTCAGGAGGGGCGCGGGGCGGGGGGCAGCTGGGTGGAGGCGGAGGGTGGACACGGCGAGAACCGGGGAGGACGGGCTCCCCTGGAGCAGCTGGGGGCCCTCACTGCCACCCCCCTACCGGACCAGGCGCGCCCTGTGCTAGGTGCCGCTCGCGGAGGGAGCACAAGGGCTTCACTGCAAATACCCTGCAGTCTCAGTTTACCGCGCGCTCGCGCTGCACACGAAGGGCCAGATGGCACCTAGTGGGGGCTCTGGAGCGCGGCCAGCGGAAGGGCCTCCGGGAGAGCAGAGCGCGGGGAAGGGACTACGCAGCAGGCGCCCTAAAACTCAAGCGAAACCTCTACTTACTCGGCACCCTGTCATCTTACACTCGAGTCTGTCCAGGGAGGCGCTGGGCTCCCTGGGGCTCCCCGTCGGCCCCGCGTCTCCCCGGGCCTTTGCTCAGACACCCCCAGCCTCTCCCCGACAGTCACCCAGTTACCCGCGCAGCCTTCGGGTCTCGCTGCCTCGGGAAGCGCTTCCTCAATCCCCACCTTCCTGCCTGCACTAGGTCCTCCTGCCGCAAACTCACAACGTGTGATTTTCCTTGTTGGCATTTCTCAGGCTGTGGCTGTTACGGGAGAATCGGGCAGGAGCAGGCGCCTCCAGCCCTCCTGCCACTGCGCGTGCGCCGGATGTGGGGCGCCCCAGCAGCTCGCCGCGCGCGGCCCGCCCGCCCCAGGGCCCCACACAGACCCCCTCTGCCTCCCGAGACCCTCCGCTTAGGACGCACCCGGGCGCCCCCTTTCCACGTCTTGGGCATGCGCCCCAGCCCCTTCGGCGCGCGCCCCTCCCACAGGCGTCCGGCTGCGGCGCACGCGCTCACCCGTCACGACGTGCGTGGCTCCCACGAGGCGCGCCCCCTCCTCCAGCGCCCGGCGCCGCAGCACCCCGCAGAAGGTGCAGCAGGAGCGGCTGCGGCCCGAGCCGGCCGTGCTGCGGGCCACCGCGTCCATCGTCCAGCCCCCGAAGAGGTCGGCGTAGGCCACGACGGTGAGCGGCAGCGCCCAGCGCGCCGCCTGGCGCCGCACGGCCGCCAGCGCCGCGTCCCGGTAGCCGCCGATGCCCTCGTCCACCGCCACCAGCCGCAGCGCGATGCCCAGGCGCGGCGCCAGCTCGCGCAGCACGTGCGCCAGCACCGTGGAGTCCTTGCCGCCCGAGGCGCCCACGGCCACCACGGCGCCGGGCGGCAGCAGGCGGCCCGCGACCACCGTGTGCAGCACCTCGGCCTCGAAGGCGGCGCAGAAGCAGGCGCCACACAGCGCTTGGCCGGAGCGCGGGCGGCGGAGGGCGGCGCGGGCCTTGTGGCAGGAGGCGCACTGCGGCGCGGGCATCTTGGACTCGGGCCGGTGGCAGGGGTCCGCCTCTCCTGGACTAGGACAGAAGGGAGGCGCGTTACAGGTTGATTCTGGGTTGTTGGGTCGTTGCCTCCAGGGAGGCTGCCTGGATAGCGCCCAGAGTAAACCCACTGCCTGGAACACTCTTCCCTCAGCACTGTGCAGGCCAGGCATCTTCAAATCTCAGGTCAAGCTTCCATCCATCCATCCATCCATCCATCCATCCATCCATCCATCCATCCAACAAATACCAACTCAGTGGATACTAGGCACAGGGGACACAGAAGTGAACAAACAGGAAAGGTTGCAGGCACTACGTTCAAGTGGAGGGACCAACCGATGGATAAGTAAGAAATAATCGAGATACTTTAAAAATAATGAGAAGTAATATGGAGGAATTATCATCTGGGATGAAGGGCAAGGAGCCAGGCATTGGATCCGGATGAGAAGCGTGTTGCAGGCAGAGTGAGTACCAGACGCACAGGACCTGAAGGGTGGGCGCCGTCCGTCTGTGCTCGGTTGGTTGGAAAGTGTGCGGTGGCTGAACGGGAGAGGGTCGGGGGCTTGGAGGTTGTCAGGGTGAGTAGCTTGGCCCTTTTCTCAATGAGACAGGACTCACTGGGCGGTTTTACGCTGTGGAGTGGCAGGGTCTGACTTATATTTTAACAAGCGCCCGCGGACTGCTGTGTGTGACTAGAGCGTGGAGAGCGGCCGGCCGACCCGAGGGGAGGCTCCTGCGGTGATCCAGGGGAGCCGCAGTGGAGGCGCGGAGCAAGTGGAGGGAAGTGGTCAGATTCTGGGTCTCTTTTGGAAATGGAGCAGATGGGACTCACAGGACGTGGTCGGGGGAGAGACACAGGGGGCTCGGGGCAATTACAAGGTTTTGACTTGAGTAACTGTAAGGAGAGTGGGACTGTTTAGTGGGGATGAGGGGCGGGATAGGGAAGAATGGGAAATACTGCGAGGGGGATAGGTTTAAGGCGGAGAATCTGGAAATTCACTTGAGCATGGCAGAGCTGAGGGCCTTCGCCCAGGAAGTCTTTCCTGATGGCGCCTCCCCTGGGCTCCAATGGCCGCCACGATGCCCCCCCCGCGCCCCCTGGCCAGCCCTGACCACTCTAGGTGGTAACCAGGACAGAGGCAAGTGCGATCGCACCGCACCCAGCTTGGGTGGTGGAAACGAGGAGTCAGACCCGGCCTCTGAGGCCAAGGCGGGTCGCCGGGAGACGGGCACTGGGGGATCGCGGAGAGGAGTGCCATCTCTGCAGGGGCGCCTACCCTGTACGGGAGAGAAACAGAGAAACCACCCCCTCCTGCACGGCAGCGAGACCAGCCCGCTGCGAGAGGGGACACTCACCCGAGCCGAACGGGCGCTGGAAGGTCCAGGCTCCCGGAAAACGCGGAGGCGGGCAAACAGACTACGACTCCCAGAAGGCTTCGGGTCCGCCCGCCTACGACTCCCAGGTGCGCGTCTCGGGCCGCAGCGCGAACTGTGCTCCTTTCCGACAAGCTAGGCCTACAGCTCCCGGCGAGCCTCGGGGTGACGTCACGCGCCCCGCCCCGCCCCGCCGGCTCCGGGCGCGCCCCGCCCACTTCCCGTCTGCGCCCGTTTCGTGTGCGCTGCGGCGCCGCGTACTGTGCAGTGCGCTCCGAGCAGGGGGCGGGTGTTTCTCAGATTTCGTGCTTTCTTGAGAGTATGATAGAGTTTGTGGTGCTGGTGGGGAGGTATGGGGTGGGGGTGGGGAGGAAGGATGGGGTGCGAAAGGGAGAGGTGACGCGTGCGCCGGGCAGGTTCCGAGGGGACACGGGGTGGCCCCTGGCGCGCGCCTCCGCTGCCCGGCAGTTGGGTGCGTGCGCGAAGCCCACCGAGCCAGGTTTGCGGTTCTCTGCACGTGCCCCAGGCTCGCGGCGCGGGCCCGGGGAGCGGGTATGCGCAGGCGGGGTCCGTAACCTGTGCGCACGCCTCCTGTCTGGTGGGGCTGAAGGCAGAGCTCGGGATGGAGGGCAGGTGAGACCCGTGAAACAGGGTTCCCCCGGGCACAAGCCCCCCAAACCAAAACACGGATGACCCCTCCAGGTCCGAGCCCCCGGTCCTGTGTGTTATTATCTGAGTTCCTCTTGTGTCTACTCTTGTGAAGCCCTTGATAAGGGAGGGTTGAGAGTGAAGGATGGCTGGGTGGGTGGGGCATCTGTTGTAAGGGTTGAACCCTGGTCATCAGACTCATTCATTTCCTGGGGCTTCCTTTGTACTAAGGCCTCATTTTGTGAGACGGGTGTGTCAGGCCTGGTCGGGGAGATAGGATGATAAGGCTTGATGGGTAGGCACCTGAGTCAGGGGCTGCAGGAGCCCAGAGGTTACAAGTGCTAACCGGGACCTGAGGGGCCGGGGTGGGGTGGGGTGGGGGGACAACACTTAATGAGCAGTCCGCCTGTGCCAGGCACTGCTTGGCACTTCCCATGCACCACCTCAACTTCCTCATTTGTAAAGGGGATGACAGTAATAGCACCTACTCGCGGAATGCTTGTGAAGAAAAATGAGTTAACATGGAAAGTGTTTATTGACCAAACAGAAAACTTGGATTATCTTCTCATTTAGTTCTCACAATCAGGGAAGGCTTCCTTTTCTGGGCCAGGCCTAAGTTTTCTTTTAAAACAGGCAGCGAGATGGGAATTTCAGAACCTCAGGCAATCTACAGATAGTCTGTCAGTTCTCAGCTGGGGGTGATGTTATCCCCCGCCCCCAGAACTATCTGAGGACATCTTTGGTTGTCACAACTAGGGGACAAGGGGAAGGGTGTGACTGTTACGTGGTAGGTAGAGGTCAGGGATGCCACAAAACACTGCACAGGAGAGCCTCCCGTAACAGTTATCTGGCCCAAAACAACAGTAGTGCCAAGGTTGGGGAACCCTGGCCTAAGTGGTATTGTACTGTACCTTGGTTTTCTACATATTCAGCTGTTTCTGTGTTGGTTTTAGTCTCCTGCTTTCAAAGTTTCTTTAATATGTTAGCAGATCTCAAGACCAATCACATACTTTTGAGTGAGAAGTTGGTAAAAAGAAAGTAAACTGCAGACTGGGCATAAATGAAGAAAACGGGATGTGAAAGCCAGCCTGCCCGGGTGACTAAGCCCACTTACTAAGTTGTATGACCTTGAATAAGTGGCTTAACCTTTCTGTGCTTCAGTGTCTTCATTTGTTCAATGGGGATGATGATAGCAATTTTTGGGAGAACTAAATGAATTTGCACATGTAAAGCGTTACGATGTACTTCCTCCAGGAAGCCTACAGGATCCCTCCTCCACTGCACTGGATTAACAAGCCATGTGAGGGCTCCCACAGCCTCTGGTCCCTCACTTTGTCAGAGGCCCTGTCACCTTCTGTGTCTATTTCACTGTCTCTCTGGGCTGGGAACCCCTTGAGTGAGGGGTTTGGTCAGATTTGAATCTGGCTTTCCAGCATCAGTGGGCACAAGGCCTGGTACAGAGCAGGCAAAATATTCAAGGCCCTTCCTGAACTATTCCCAGCTTACATCTCGTCTCCTGTTACCTGAATCCCACTGAACACAAAGCTCAGGCAGGAAGCTGGCTGTGGGATAGATAGGTAGTTAAGGACTGAGGTGCCTGTTTCAGATCCTGGGACTTCCATCCTGCTTGTGTAACTGAGCTAGTTATGTTTCCTCACCCGTAAATAGAGATATAGCCCTCATCGGGTTAGAGCAGTAGACCCTCAGGGGACTTTTAAAATTTTTTGTTGTTGTTAATTCTCACCCGAGGATATTTTTTCCCATTGATTTTCTGAGAGAGTGGAAGGGAGAGGGAGAGAAACATTGATGTGAGATAGACATATCGATTGGTTGCCTCCTGCAGGTGTTCCCACTGGGCCAGGATGGAACCTACAACCCAGGTATGCACCCTTGACCAGGAATTGAGCCTGAAGCCCTTTGGTGTGTCAGCCGGTGCTCTAACCACTCAGCAACACTGGCCAGGGCTATTATTTAATAAGGTTTTACTGTGGAAAGAATAGGAACTAGCAAAATCGTCTATCACCAAGAAACTTAAGAAAACATTACGTGCTATTTACATGAGGCCTGCATGTAGCAACCAAAGACTCAGAAAGTGAGAAAGTAAAAGGGTGGGAAAAGATTACCAGGAAAATAATCCAAAGAAATCTAAGTTTACCTGCATTAACCGCAAAGCAAGATAGATTTTTAGTTAAAAATAACCAGGATGACAAAACAGTTCTGAACTTTGATGCACCTAACAACATAGTCTCAAAAGAAATTAACGTTAACAGGATGACAAGAAATCAACCCATTCTATAAGCACTGTGACATTTTAATATATCTCAGTAATTAAAGAGACAAAAAACTAAGTCTCCACTAACAAGCTTGAAGTAATGGACAGAAATGGATTCCTCTACCCAGTGATTTGAGAAGACAGGTTTTTGCCAGGCACACATGGAATCTGTACAGATGTCCTAGGCATAACTGTTCAGTATGGTCCCCACTGGCGATATGTGACTAATGAGCATTTGAACTGCAGCTAGTCTGAATTGAGCTACAAAGTATATACCAGATTAGAAGACTTTATGTGAAAAATGGTAAATATCTCCCGAATTTTATCTTGATTACATGCTGAAGTAGTAATATTTTTGATATATTGGGATATATTAAAATTAGTTGTACCTGTTTTATTTTTACTTTATAAATGTGGCTAATAGAAAATTTAAAATGACATCCAGCGCAGCTGGGGTGGCTCAGTGGTTGCATGTTGATCCATGAACCAAGAGGTCACCGGTTCCATTTCCTGTCAGAGCACATGCCCAGGTTGCGGGCTCTATCCCCAGTACGGGGCATGCAGGAGGCACGCGATTGATGTTTCTCTCTCATTGATATTTCTATCTCTCTATTCTTCTTCCTTCCTCTCTCTCTGAAATCAATAAAAAATATATTAAAACAAAGCAAAAATGCTGGAGATGTGAGAGAACCTGACCCATTCCTGGAATAATGCATACCCTGACCTGAGCACATTGCATGTCCTAGCGCAATGAGCCTGGTCCAGCAGTAAGCCCTATTTTACAGACAAGGACATGAAGCCTTAGAGAGATTGAGTGTTGAACCGGGCCGACAAGATGAGGCTGAAGGTGTGTACAAGGCAAGTTTTTTGCACAGATGGTGTGGCCTTGAGTGGCCTCAGGAAGTGTCTCACTCTGGTCTCCCTTCTGTGGAGTGTGCAAAGTCAATCAGGGAAGGATGGGTGCAGGAGATGGGGACTCTGTGGCACAGAAGTGAGGGATTTGCAAAATGGGAGGAATGACCTTCTGTTTTCCTTTCCCAGAATGGAACAGCAGAAGGGGCTCCTGTTATTACTTCTGGGGTTACAACTGCTGCTTATGGGGTTATTCCTCTACCAAAACCACCGCCACCATGGCTTCACCTCCTTGCACTTCCTCATACAAGACAAGCCAGAGGTGGGAGAAGAGCTTCCCTTTGTGGCCCAGGTCTCCTCTCTAGGAATCCCTCACCAGGACGTGTACTCCAACATCAGCCAGATCCACCATGTGGACACCAGTAGGGAGGATTTGCCCAACTGCCCCATCATCTCACCCTACATCAGTAAGCTTGTGGGGGGCCTCTTACACCCCAACCCTACTTCAGGCTTTGGGAGCTGGCAAGAAATTGCTGAGGAGGGAGCAAAACCTGGAAGCAGAAACTGTGGACCTGGTGGCTTTAGGTGGAGAGAGAGCTGATTAACTATTGCTGCATCATAGTGAATCACCCCAAAACTTTGTGTCTTTAAAACATTCATTAACTCTCAAAATTTATGTGGGTCAGGAGTGTTGGGAAGGGTTCAGCTGGGCGGTTGTGGCCCATGATTTCTATGCAGTTGCAGTGAGATGTGGCTAGAGCTTCAACAGCAAGGGGTGGGTGTGGCAGAAACTGGCTGGGCACCTGGTTCTCTTCATGTGATCTCAGGATCTCTCTATGATGTCTCTGCAATGGGCTAGTTCAGGCTTCCTCAAGGCAAGGTGGGCCTAGAGCTCACATGGTGGCTGATGGCTTCAAAAGCAAGTATTTGCTTAAACAAGGCAGAACCATATGGCCTTTGATTATCTAGCCTCAAAAGCCACATAACATCACTTCTGCCATACTCCATTCATTGAGACAGTCATAAAAGCATACCTGATTTAAAGGGTGGGGACCCTGACGCATCTTCCAATAGGACTGTTAGTCACATTGTAAGAAGGGAATGTTGGGTAAGACATTGTTGTAGCCATCTTTGGAAAAAATATGGTCCACCACAGAAAGAGAGGAGGCAGGGGGTGAGTGGGCAGACAGTGGAGCCCTCCATGGTGGGGAGAATTGAGAAGGACAATATTCTGAGATGCAGGGAAAGTGGTCAGCCTGAGAACCATTCAGGAGGAGACGTGGGAGGCTGGTTGGGGTTGGAGCTCAGGAGGCAGATTTAGGACCATTGGGGCCCACAGGAAGAAAAGCTATAGGAGGTGATGAGCTTGCTGAGGGGAGAAGAGAGAAACATAGGAGCTGGGGGAGAGAGGAAGGAAGAATCAGAGGAGGAGATTTTGAGAGGTTCAGGGAAAACCAGGAGGGCAGGGCATTTTTGAGCCAACAGAGGAACCTCAGAGCCCTTTGTGCTTGTGTATTAGTTTCCAGAGCTGCCATAACTAAGTACCACAAATTTGGTGGCTTAAACAACAGAGATTTATTCTCTAGAAGTTCTGGAGGCCAAAAGTCCAAAATCAAGGTGTGGCCAGGTTTGGTTGCTCCTAGAAGTTCTGAGGGAGAAACCATTCTATGCCTCTCCCTGCACTTGTGGTTGCTGGCAATCCCCAGTGTTCCTTGGCCTGTGGGCACATCACTTTAACTTATGTCTCCATGGCTGCCTTCTCTCAGGGGCTTCACATGGCCTTATAAGGACACTCGTCATTGGATTTAGGGCTGACCCTAATCCAATATAACCACATTTTAACCAATTATGTCTGTGAAGATCCTATTTCCAAATAAGGTCACATTCTGAAGTTCTGGGTGGTCAGGAATTTGGGGGTTGGGAATGATTCAACCCAGTATAGCTGGGTTGTGGGGTTTCTGGCATAGGTTCCTGATAATCTCTGGCCTCTCCCTCTCTTAGGTGGCCCCTTGAAGGTGATGATCCCAGAGAACCTGACACTGGAACAGGTGGTGGAAAAGAACCCACTGGTGGAGCCCGGAGGCCAATACTGGCCACCCGGCTGCTGGACACAGCACCGCACGGCAGTAGTGGTGCCCTACTACGGGCAAGCCCAGCACCTGCAGCACCTGCTCTTCCACCTGCACCCTTTCCTGCAGCGTCAGCAGCTGCATTATGCCATCTACGTGGTGAATCAGGTATGGTGAGAATGGGGAGGACCAAAGGCAAGAGGCAGGGGGCTCTTAGCATGGCCTTGGGCAGCCAGAGCTGAAGTTGTCACTCTGAGCCAAGAGTGTCTGGGCCAGAGAGTATCTGGGGGCTGGGCTTATGAGTCAAGAAGATCTTGAATGGGGGGCAATCAGAGCCGAGGGCTATAGGTTTGGTCTCTCGACTGGCTTGAGTTTGGGATCAGCTTGAATGGCTGTCTGAGGGAAAGGCTCAGTTTCACTGAATCTGGGCCTCTCTGGGGAGGAGAGGCAAGTCCTCTCATGGTTCTTAGACATCAAACCCAGTCATTGTCTAGCTGGAACAGAAACAGACCCAGGGGGTCCCTGATTGCTCCTAGCCTCTGCCTCCCTCAGATGGCCTCTTGAAGGTAGTGATCCTTGAGAACCTTGAACATGGCTGAGGAGGGAGAACTGAGAGGCTGAAGTTACTGCTCTGCCTAGGATGGGGTTGGGAGTCCAGGAAAAGTTTCCCAGGGGAGGTAACCTTTGAATTGCACCTTCCTGGACAAGTGTGGGTTTTCCAGCTCCACAGTGGGAATAAGAAGGGGTTCCAGGCAGGAGAACAGCACTGGAAAAGGTGAGGATAGGCCTAGCAGGTGAGAGAACACAACTGCCTGCTGGTGAGGACGACACTGAGCGTCTCTGTCCACCCAGGTGAACAACACCGCCTTCAACCGGGGCAAGCTTCGCAATGTGGGATTCTGGGAGGCCATGAAAGAGGAAGACTGGGACTGTGTCTTTTTCCACGATGTGAACCTACTCCCGGAGGACAACCGCAACCTCTACATCTGTGACATCTTCCCTGCCCATGTGTCCGTGGCCATTGATAAGTTCAACTACAAGTACGTGGAGGAAGGTGGACTGTTGGCCAGGCCCTGCTCATCCCTGGATCTTGCCATCCATCTCTATGATCTAGATCCTGATCCCTAGGGTTGAGGCAGGGAGGGGACAATGGGACCTGGAGAGGGACCTCATAGACAGTGAAGAATCTTCCTTTTGGATATGGGGTGTCAAATGGGGGTGGAATTGGTTATTCATAAGGGAGTCAGGATGCACTTAATAAAGTGGTAGGTAGACAGGTTGTTAACTGAGGTCAGAGGATGGGAATGAATGCTAGGGCCGACTAGAGATCAGGAAGGGGCCAGCAATGGGGTCACAAGATGGGCTTGTCAGATGATTCAGGGAGTAGATATGCCAGGATCAAGTAAGGGGCTATCTTAAGGATCAGGGGAAGGGCTACCCAAGGATCAGGCAAGGGGACTTCCTAGGGGTCAGGGGAGATGTTATCACAGGGGTGAGTGGACAAGGGCTAACCCAGAAATTAACCTTGGAGATCCTGGCTAGGAAAGGGCCAGGGCCTATTACCTGAAATTCCTTGTTTCCAACCCTCTCTGCCTCTCCAGGCTTCCCTACCGAGGCTACCTTGGAGGAGTGTTTGCCCTGCGCCCAGTTCACTACTTGAGGATAAATGGCTTTCCCAACACATGCTGGGGCTGGGATCGTGAGGATGAAGACATCGCTGCCAGGTAAGGGGCCCTGCTCCAGGGCGCCTAGCACGGGGGCTGCAGGTCCCTCCATGGTGTGGGAACTACAGGCCACCCTGGCCTGAGAGGCTAGGCTGTGGCATGGGGATCCTATCACAGGAGACAGGCATTTGGCCTCCCTGCCCTCTACCCTCTAAGGCTGGAACTAAGCGGGATGCTCCTCTCACGACCGCATCTGCTCTTTGGCCGCTACCACATGCTGGAGGAGGGGCTGGACCCCAGCCACAAGCAGAGTCCCAAGAGGTGAGTTGGGGTTAGAAGGGAGTGGCTGGTCCTGGGTCATCCCTGGGCTCACATGGCTGTCGCTCCCCCTAGTCCTGGCTTCCTTGCCCTGATGCAACGCAGGTGGCGGCATGATGGCTTGAACTCACTGGGCTACACGCTGCTCTCCAAGGAGCTGCAGCCCCTCTATACCAACCTCACTGTGGACATCCATGTCCCAGCCCCAAGAGCCCCAGTGCCAAGCTAAGGGGTATCTGGAGGCTGGAAGAGAATCTCTAAGACGGGCTGCAGGGAAGAAGCCCTCCTACCTGTTTCATCTGATTTCTTATTAAAGGAGTTTATTTTATTCACTTCTTCTGTCATCGCTAATCCTCACCCTTTCATTTTTTCATTCATTCATTCATTCATTCATTCATTCATTCATTCACTCATTCATTCATTCATGTTCCCACTCAGACTCACCGCATTGGTTCTCCCCATGCAGTTCCAAGTGCTTTACACCAACCCACCCACCCCCTTACTTCTCATGCAGACTCATGGGGTAGGCACTATTATAATCTTCCTTTTGAAAACCGGGACAGATGAATTAAATGACTTGCGCAATTGACGTAGATTCAAATACAGGAACCTAGCTTTCTGTAGCGGAAAAAAGTGGAGAAAATGATGAATGAAAAAATGTGAGGATGGTTGGGTAAATACAGCATGTCCTCGTGATAGAATACCATGCAGTCATTTAACAGCTGTATTGTGTGAAGAGAACAAGATGCACGTGTGTGTGATATGACTTGATATTTATAAAACAGAGGAAAGAGTTCGTACATAGGTATATGATTATGAGCATAGTAAGGAGTGTATGTGGATAACAGATGTTGGCAAACTTCTGTAAAGGGCCAGAGAGTACATATTTTTGGCTTGTAGGTAATATGGTCTTTGCCACAATTACTCAACTCTGCCACTGGAGCACAAAAGCAACCACAGACAATAAACAAATGAATATGAATGTGTCCTAATAAAATTTTATTTAAAAAAACAGGTGGCAGACCAGACTTAGCTGGTAGCATTTGCCTGCTCCTGGTGTGTATGATTAGGAGCCTGTATAAAAATATTAGAGAGTCCATAACCAGTCCATACACTGGTTATCCACGAGGCTTATCACAGATGGTGGAGTGGAAAGAAAAAGCGAGGGTAGAGCTGAGCTATTCACGAACAAAGAGAAACACTACATTATGAATACCAGTATACATTATACAGTCACATTTACGCATTTACCAAAACGCACATTCATGTGTCTACATAAAGAAATGAACAATTATTGGCTGTGCAATCTCAAGATATAAATATCAATAAGGACTAAATTTAATCATTACATTCTTTAAAAAGTATATAATCTATCCACACCTCCTGTTATGCAGTGGATTTTGTAGCAAACACTACAGAACTGAGGGTGTGTGTGTGTAAATATACATACATATATAAATATACATACAAATACACATACATACATACATACATAATTGTCCTGTTGTTTGCTGGCACTTTAAAAATATTGATATCTCACATTAAACACAGTTATCATTAACATGATTTCCAATCTGACTTTTATCCCTTTCTACAGAAATACTTTTCTCAAGACATTAGCCACAATTTCTTCCCCAGATGAGTTTTATAATCCTTAACAAGGATACCACAAATATGGAAAATTCTACTCATTCTTAAAAGTTCTTTTCTGAGTAATTCCTTCACATAGAAGAATGTGGAACTTTGTGACATGCAATGCACAGATTTTTTTTCTGAATCCAAAATATACAATTAAATCTGACTCATGAGATTATTTTTCTTCAAGAAATTCAGAGTGTTTGTTTCATTTCTGTATACATTAATTTGTACTGGGTATTGATTTCTAGGTGTAGCCTTTCACAGAATTAACTGCTTTGTAAGATTTGTCTCTGGTATGAGTTGTTTGGTGTTTATTAAAATTTGATCGATTGTTGAAGGCCTTCCCACATTCAGAACATACATAGGGTCTCTCTCCTGTGTGAATTCGTTGATGTACTTTGAGTTGTGGTTTCTTACTGAAGGATTTCCCACAGTCATAGCATTCATAAGGTTTCTCTCCAATATGAATTCTCTGATGTGTAATCAACTCTGATTTCTGAATGAAGGAATTCCCACATGTGTAACAGGCAAAAGTTCTCTCTCTAGAGTGAGTTATCTGATGTTTATGGAAATTTGACCTCCCATTGAAAGCCTTCCCACATTCACTGCATACGTAGGGCTTCTCTCCAGTGTGAATTCGCTGATGCTCTTTGAACTGTGACTTGGAAGTGAAGGCTTTCCCACACTCACTGCATTTGTAAGGCCTCTCTCCAGTGTGAATTCTCTGATGCATGCTGAGTATTGACTTCTGGTTGAAGGCTTTTCCACATTCACTGCATATGTGGTGTCTTTCTCCAGTATGAATTTTCTGGTGTATATTGAGGTGTGACTTTTGGGTAAAGGTTTTTCCACAGTCACTACATTCATAAGGTTTCTCCCCAGTATGAATTCGATGATGTATATCGAGTTGTGACTTAGAAATGAATGATTTCCCACAGTTGTGGCACTGGTAAGGTTTCTCTCCTGTGTGACTTCTTTGGTGCACAACTAGATGTGCCTTCTGGATGAAGGCCTGCCCACATTTGATACACACATAGGACTTTTCCCCTGAATGGATTCTCTGGTGTAAGCTGAGCGTTGACTTCTGGGTGAAGGCCTTCCCACATTCACTGCATGCATACTGCCGCTCACCAGTATGAATTTTCTGATGTATAATAAGGGTCGAATTCTGGGAGAAGCCTTTCCCACACTCACTGCATTTGTAGAGTTTTTCTCTAGTATGAATTCGCTGATGTCTGAAGAGAGAGAGCATCTGGAAAAAGTCTTTTCCACATTCATGGCATTTATGGGGCTTCTTTCTAGTGTGAGTTTTCTGGTGTATAATCAACTCTGACCTCTGAATGAAGGCTTTTCCACATTCCTTACATATATAAGGTTTGTTACCTGTGTGATCTGTCAGATATTCACCAAATTTTGGTTGTGAGGTGAAGGCTTTTCTGCATTTGCTGCATTCTTGGAGGTTTTCAACACTGTGGAATCTCTGTGGCTTGATGGGGTGTGACTTCTGCATGAAGTCTCTCCCACATTCAGTACATTTATCTGGTTTCTCCTGGGTATGAATTTGAGGTCGTGCAACTGACTGTTTATGGTTGAGGACTTTCGTACATTGATTATGTTTACAGACGTTCTCTCCTGTATGAATGTTCTTGCAGCTAGCATTGGAAGAGCTATGGGTGAGTAGCTGACCAGATCCAATAATCTCATCAAGGTGTTTTGTGGTACTGCTTTGATTTTGACAATTGACTTCTAGGTTAGGCTTCAAAGTTTTTGCAAATGAACAATGTTTACAAGGTCTTTTTTGTGAAGAAACAAGGTGAGGCTTCACATGAGTGATTTTCCCAGGGTCCTTATATTCACAATCTCTCTTTGTATTCAATTTTTTCTTGTTGAGGGAAGCCCTATAATGTGGTTTATTTTGATTTTGCTGCTCTCTTTCTGTATGGTCAGCATCTTTCCACAGTTCTTCTAAAATATAATACCAAGAGCCATCCCTTGGGACTTTGTCCACCATATCATTATGAAATGAAGCTCTTCCAGAAATTTCCTGTTGTGGGGTTTTAAGACCAAACTTCATTTCTAGAAGGAGAAAAAGATGAAATAGACATGATGAATAGTTAGAAAAGGGTAAAAGAAAACTCATATGGAGCTGACTGAGAGTGAGCAAGGGAAATAGTTGAGTCATATGACAATGGTAATGGTGGTGGTGATTGAAGAAAACAGTCACACAGCCCTTATATGTCAAGCACTTATCTATCTAGCACTTAGCATTTTCCAGGCAATGTTCTATGTGATGCACATATAAACTCATTTATTCTGGACCTTGTTCTCTGTTATAACTTTCAGCTTTCTGCTACCAAATATACCTTTTTTGGGGGGAGAAGCAAGAATGGGAATCACTGATGATAATTTACTAGTATAGAACACAAGATGCAGTAGATACTAAAAAAAAAAAGTGACTAATATCTCACTAGAGATTTAAATGAGCATGATATGACCATCAGAGGTGAATGAATACATCTTGTTTCTTTTGTCTTTCAGTCACGTTGGATAAACAGTATTCCAGATCCCTTGTCCTATTAAAAACCTAACTCATCAATATAACATTTACCACCTTAGCCATTTCTAAGTCTATAGTTCAGTAGTGTTAAGTACGTTGACATTGTTGTGCGACCAATCTCCAAAACCTTTCATTTACAAGATAATTAGCTATAGAAATTGGGAGTAGGAAGCAACTTAAGCGTCCACCACTGTGGGAATGGATAAGTGTGATAGGTTGAATAATGGGCCCCCCAAAGATACCTACATCTGCCAGGGTAACAGTCACTCACCTTGATGCCTCTGATGTGGGAGTTCAGCCTCCTCTATCCATAGCTCCTTTTCTTTTTCCATCCTGAAAATGACCTCTGGGTCGGGAATGTGAGACCCTGTTAATGAGAAAGGATATTGGATTTGGATATGGTCTTGGGCTTTAGAGGCCATTCAATGAAGCCTTGCATTGGCTCAGCAGAAAAGTCAACATCTTTCACTAAGAACAAAGTAATACTCAAAGATGCCCAAAAGTAATGAACAGTTTAGGACAAACCAACTACATACTATAGATGACCCATTGCAGTCCATGAGAAGGCCCATCCAAGGGTCCCAGGGCATGTGTGCTTACCCATAGAGAATAGGTGGCTATAGATCTCCAGCATCACATCCAGGTACAGGCATCTCTGGGCAGGGCTGAGTTGCTGCCACTCCGCCCTACTGAAGTCCATGGTCACATCCTCAAATGACACTGATCCCTATAACATACCCCAGCTCAGTGTGAATCAGTCAGCATTGGTGAATGGGAAAGATACATGTAGAGCATGTTTTTAATTTCTTTTAATAGTGTTAAAGTTTCTTTTAATGTCTTCTATTATAAAATGTTTTTGTCAGGTTGAGATGATTTTTAAACACTACTGAAATATATAATCTTCTCACAATATATTAGCTCACAATGATAAAAAGCCATGCATTTACTATACCTTTTTAAAATAGAACTTCTCTGTAATTTGAACATAAACCTATCACATGACAATGATGTACTATTATTACTGCCACTCATTTACAAGATAATTAGCTATAGAAATTGGGAGGAGGAAGCAATTTTAAAACACAAAGTGTCATGAAATATACAGAGTAACTTAGAATTTCAAGAAATCTTGAGTATACCCAAGTATCCTGCTTTCTCATTCTGAAATATTAATAGCTGTGGGCAACTTTTCAACACTGTTCTCTGGCATTTTTATGTGTTTTTTAAAACAGGAAGAATCACATGGTCTTAAGAGGCAGTTCCTGCTCTAGGACCCTATGACTCTATAAACTATGAAGACAGAGGGAAAACAAGCCAGCCCAACAGAGCAGGTAAGTAGAAGTCAGGTGGGGACCAACTGAGAATACACAAAAGCCCTGCGGCAGATCTCAGCCTATGCTGAGCAGGAAGGAGTTAGCATTGTCTTGTTTGTGATTAGGGCTTCCCACCTAAACCATGGGCTAAGTTTTCTTCTTCCTTTGGTCCAGAGGTGACCCTCTTCTCTAACACAGCCTCTTTCATAGGCCAGTTTCCTCTTTAATACAGAAGGCCTGTGAATATGAGGTAACATCAGCCTCCTGTGGTCCACTCTCAGTAGGAGGATCCAGACTGTCTCAGGCACAGGGAGTCCAGAATCAGCTGCTTCCTGTGTCTGTCCAGAAGTTCTAAACAGCTGTTTCTGGGGCTTCTCCTGCTGACCTCACATGATCCATCCTGCTCCTCTGGACACAGGACCTGGGGCTGCTGGGGCAAATTCACATCAGCAGGCATGTCCTCTCTGGGCTTCAACTCTTGGTCTCTCTTGCAGACAACTCCACATTTCCCAGGAGCCCGAAGCTGTGTGGGCATCTGGAGGCTCCAGTCAGGGCTGCAGGAGAGAACAGGGCTGTGAAGGGAGATCCTATAGCCTCAAAGATGTGGCCTGATCCAGGGGCTCTGAAGAGACACTAAGAAGCCCCGGAAAGGCAATGCCCGCAATGTCACTCACCTAACATTTGCTCCACACCAATATATCTGAGGGCTCTTAGGTGAAGGTCATTGTGCTAGATACTGTGTGTGAAAAAAGCCAAGTTCAGAAAACTACAACTTCAGTTATTAATCAGTGAAAAATAAAGAAAAAAACATGAGTTTGGACTAAATGTAATGAAGGTTTAATTGCAGCTCTGCCACCTTTTACCAGTGAGAATATGAAGCTATTATTTTAGCTGTAGCTTCCAAAATGAGGAAGAAGGTTTTCTATCACAGGCATTGGGAAACTTACACGACATGAGGCTTATTAAGCCCTGGGCAGCTGCGTGGCACGCAGTAAACACTGAATAAAAATCACCAAGTTGCAAGTCAGGTATCAGGTACCTTGTTTAATTTTCACACAATACTATCAGCTAAAGGGTATAATCATTGTTATTACTTTTATTGAATTTACTGGGGTCACACTGGTTAATAAAAGTATATAGGTTTCAGGTGTATAATTCTATAATCCATCATCTGTGTATTGCATCGTGTGTTCACCACCCAAGTTGAGTCTCCTTCCATCACCATTTACCCCCCTCTACCCTCTTCTACCTCCCCCCTCCCTATAATCATTATTATACCCATTGTGTGGGTAAGGAAACTGAGACTGAATGCTGTTACATAATTTGCCTTAAGGTCACTCAGTCTGCAAAGGGAATCAGTCCCGTGTCTGCCTCGTTCTAGACTGCACACCGTTGCCACTATCCAGTGTGGTCCCCTGCAGGGACAGCTTCCAGAAACATCCTTTCTGGCCTCCAGAAATCCCCAGTGAGTGGGCCTCGGGACTGCCGGAAGGTCACTAAATGCCTCCCAGCCACTGACATGGCCAGGCTCCTGAAAGCATTACTACCTTGATTGTCAATAAATGTGTCCCAGAGAGCGTGATATCCACAGGACCCCAAGTAATCCCCAAAGGTGGGGTTCCAAATAACACCCTGATAGGAAACCATCTATCTGCTCAACTGCCAATTACTGACCGTCGCCATGTCCACAGGCAGCAAGGAGAGGCCCGCAATGACCCTACCACCCATCCCTGGAGGACCCCAACACTCACTGCCCACAGAGCATCACTGCCAACTGGTTCCCACATGCTACCCCTAGCACCCCACGTCACCGATTTCACAGGTAAAGTGATTTTAACAAATCACTGCCCCCCACCCGAATGTGTCACAACGCCCCCCCCCCCCAAGTCCTCCAAGCCCCGAAGCTCCTGCTTCCAACCAATTACTGCCTCCTTCAGTGCCTCAGGCAGCGGAGCCCTTCCCCAAATGTCCCCAGAACCATCTACTAAGGCCCCTTACGACACACCTCAAACGAACAAGTTTCATGGGCCAACAACATAAAATCTGATTATTAAAGTACACTTGGGATTTAAGTTACAAAAAAATACTTATTACATACAGAAAACACGCAGAGAGTGAACTTGAATGAGCCAATCGTCCCACTTCAATTCGAAACCCCCCGCTTACCCCACTGCCCCCATCACTAAGAGCCCCATTGCTCACCCCACAGATCCCCCCATCACTCCGCAGACCCCGCCACTCGTCCCCCCGCCCCCACATCACTCACACCAAGCAGATCTTACCTCACTGACCCCACAGAATCCCCACTGCCAATGTTCCCAATCACCTCAGCGTCCCGCAAGCCACAGACGGTTAGAAGCAGTTGACCACACAAACAAAATGGCCGCCCTGGGCCACTTCCGGTTTGGGTGAACCGTGCGCATGCTCACTAAGAACCTTTGAAGCCACATCCTGCTAATAGTTATCATGGCGTATTACGGTGTATCTCTATCCCGCGGTTCATTTTCTTCCAGGGACTGTCATGGCCGCGCCCTTAAGGATTATGACACTAGAGGCCGCCATTTTAAAAAAAAACTTCCATTCCGTACAGCCGGCTTTTGCATTTGCAATCTCACAGAGTCAAGTCTTGGGGTCGTCCCGCGTTGGCAGGAGGCCTATTCAATACCCGTGTATGTTTATTTCTCGGAGACACCGGCATTGTATGTTCTGAAAGATACCTTTTCTGTGTATTTTTGCACCGATATAAAAGCCCCGCTCTCAGAATCCAGGTATCCGGCCCCGTCGTCTCTCCCACGACTCCCTCTGCCGCGGAGACGCTGACGGAGCCGTGCTGGGAGCCCAGAGGCTGCTGAGTTGGCCGAACTCTCCTCCATCGCCAGGCTCCGCGGGGCAGCTGCGGGGCCCCGGCTCTGGGCTTGGCTCTCAGCGGAGCGAGGGGCGTTGCTGTCAATCACGCGCACCGAAGGCGGGGATTGGCCCCGCCCGGCGCCCTGCGGGCGACAGAGGCGAGGGGGCGGGGCGCCCGAGAGCCTGCAGCGGCTGTCAGGGTCTGAACGTTTAAAACTGAACGAGCTGTTACATAACGAGCTGTTACACGAGGAAGAGGAGGCTCATTCTGTTTCATCCATTCAACAGATAGTTGCCAAGTTTCTATGATGTGCTCGAGGGAAAAATTGCTTAAGGTCAATGTTTGCAAAAGTGCTTGAGGATTTCAACATCCCCACCCCCGCCCCCCAAAAAACCACTAGCAAACCCTCTGATGTTCAGTTCGTTCTCTGTTGAATCATCATGCTGTCATTCTTACTGGTTCCATTACAGTGCTGGGCCTACCTCTTCCGGATCCTCCCAAATTCATGGCTTTGGCACGTTTCCCAAACATCACTTTTCATCACCGACCTCGTGAAATCTTGCATCTCGTGAGAAATCGGCAGCTTCACCTGTTATTTCTTTGTATTGTATTCACGTTGTCGCCTAGGAAGTTTGCGTCGCCGGACAGAGAGACTGTCCGAGGTACGTGTTTGTGATACTGTGATTTATAATTAGGAATACAATACAAAATACTTAAGTCGTCATTCCTGTTTCTGGCAGAGCTCCCCAAACCCTCGGAATTTCCTCAGGGACAGAGCTATAAGCGGGTCTTTAGTCAAGCTGACAAAGTGACTTTGGGAAAGCACCTAAAGGTGGGGGGCTGGTTGCCAGGGGAACCAACTGTGTGATTAGAGGGTTGGAACCGTTCAGTCCCACACCCCGGTCCCCCAGCCCTGAGGAGAGGTGAGCAGCTGGAGGCAAGGCCAATGATTTCGTCAATCGTGCCTAGGAAATGAAGCCTCCATAGAACCCCAAAAGGACAGGGTTTGGACAGCTTCCAGGTTGGTGAACACGTGGAGATTTGGGAGAGTGGCACACTCGATTGGGAAGAGCATGGGGGTCCCGTGCCCTTTCCCCATACCTTGCCCTATGCATCTCTTCCCTCGGGGTGTTTCTGAGTCGTATCACAGTCTCAGGCTCAGGAGGTTCATATAATCAGAAGAGAACTTGGGGCTTCATGTAACCACAAGCCAGATGGTTTTCAGCGAGGCAGCTTAGCAGGCCAGGGCTCTGCTGGGTCAAGGGAGGCAGGGTGAGGAAGGGAGATGTCATGGTCTCAAGAGATGGGATCTGGAGGTGGGGGGGGGGGTAAGGAGCTGGATGACGCGAGTCTTCAGGACCTGCTGCAAGAGCCCATGTGACTCTAAACCCTGAGAAAGAAGAGGTCTGAGGGGGAGGCAGAGGAGGGTTTTGGGGTAGTGAGAGCAGCAGATGGCAAGGCTATCTTGGTCCTCTCTGGGAGAGGAAAACCACACTACAAAGGTGGAGCTTGTGGGGAAACCCAAGGAGGGAGGGCGTGTGAGGCAGGCTGCTCCTTGAGCCTGTGGATGAAAAAAAGGGGTCACATACTAAACCTGACAAGCTCAGGGGAGGCCTGTGTGGCAGCCTGACAAACTCAGAGACCTCAGAGAACCACAGAGGATGGTCTGAAATGAAAACTCAGCTAAAAGCAAGTCTTCGTGGGTAGTCATGTCCTAGGCTGGTATCTTCCTTGACGGAGGTTAATCTTTACCTTAAGTGATCTTGTCTGTTGTCATCTTGCATCTACGACAACATGGAATGTCAGAATAATCCCCCTTTTCCCAGACCCCTCAGGGCACAGTCTCGCGCCAGAGCAGGAGACCATGGACCTCTCGTTGTTATCTTGTTGCCCAAATACCATCTCTACATGCTGTAAATGTTAATTGTTAGCTGTCCTGTACCCACCAACGTAAAGGAAGTCTTTGTCTCTTCATTTTATTTTTTCTCCAATCTCACGGAGTCCCCCCTGCTTTGTTCTCTCCCGCCTCCCACCTCCCTAATCTACCACCAGTGAATTTCGTGTAACCCTTTTTATGCCTCTTCCTTTGACTGTAACATAAAAATAAAAGGTAAAACTGGCATTCTCAGGAGCATTTTCTCAGTCTGCTGAGATTTTGCTTCTTGGCAATTGTCGTCAGTTTGGCTCAAGCAAGCTCATAAAAATTCTCACAGGTTTGGAAGTTTCTTACATGACAGTCCAAACCCTGACCTATTGAATGTTGGCCTTTGCTTTGAAGCACCTGGCACACGAACCTTGGGTCTGTCACAAGAGGAATTTAGGAGCTCTGGCCAGTGCTTCCCAAGGCTCCCTACGTGCTCAGACCTGGGCTGAGGATGGACATGGGGTGGGAGGATTTGGTCCCAGGTGAGTCCCTGCATGGTGGGAAGATTACCCGAATTCCTGCTCTCCCGAGGGGAGATGGAGAAGGGTCTCCAGGAGGTGGAAAAGGGTCTGTGTGGGGAAGTGAAAGGAAGAGAGCTCCCATCTGAAGTGTCCTTGGGGTCAATTAGGCTTAACTTTCACTTCCCCTGCAGTGATTTGGGGTGTTCCTGTTGGAGAGAAGAATTTGAGGCAAAACCCAGAGATAGATGCCAGACGTTTGTCAGGAAGGGCTGATCTGACTGTGTTAAGGAGTTCTGAATAGGCCCTCCCTTCTCAGAGATGTCACCCCTGCTACTACTGCTGTCCTTGAAGTGGGGAGATGAGTGGGCTGGGGCAGAGGAGGGTGGGGGACTGCTGGAGCTAAATGTCACAGAGATAAATGTGGGGCTCTGCACAGTGTCCCTGGAGGAGCACACAGGGTATGAGCAGCAGGTACCAGGGTTGGTTACCGTGCAGGAGGGTTTGCATATCCCGGTGCCCTGTACTTTCTCCTACCTCCCAGATGATGGAATCACTTGGACCCACTTTCCAGCTTCTGGTTCCTGGAAGGTGCCAACATACACCAGGATTTTCAAACAAACAAACCAGGTCCGAAGCTGCGGGAGAGGACCCTGGGCCTCTTCCATCTGTTTGTAGTTTCTATAAAAAATTGCTGGTATGGGGAAATAGAGTGGGGAAAAAAAAGTTGGGGTTAACTTTAACCTTTGCAAGGTATATTTTGTGGTCTGTTTCCTCTTTGTGGTCTGTGTAAACGATAAGATATGGGCAAGTAGCTATTCATCTTTGCAGGAATTTTCTTTGTGGGGGGGCTTCTTGTGGTCTGCTTGCATTTCTGGTCAGCTGAGTCCCATTTCAGGCAGCATGTAGAAAGCCCTGACTTAACTCTGATTTTAGTTAATTTATATAGTTCTCATGCCCCTTTGCTCTTTTATTGTCGCCCTAGGAGATAGGGCCCTAAATTCAGCCAGAGAGGGACTGCTCACATACTCTTGGCTTCTTGCTGCTCAGGGCAGACTCCACACCCCCCTCCCCTCCTCCTGTGCTTAGAGACAGGAAGGGCCCCTCTCTCCAACATGCTGATTCTCTCTCTCTTCCTCTCTCCCCCTCTTTCCTGCCCCTCGCCCCTGCCCCTCTTTTCCTCTCCTGTTCTCTTGCTCTTGCTCAGTCTCTGGCTGGTACCTACATAGAGTTCTAGAAGACAGAGAACAAAAGCACATGGTCCCTTACTGTCTGTTACTGTCTATATAGCTCTGTGCCAAATCCTGGAAGATTTAAAAAAATTTTTGAAATGGATTTTTAGAAAGAGGAAAGGAGAGAGAGAGAGAGAGAGATCAGTTGCCTCCCAAATGTGCCCTGACCGGGGGTCGAACCCCACAACATTTGTTGTACAGGATGATGCTCTGACCACTGAGCAACGCTGCCCAGGGCCTGAAAGATTAAAAAGAAAAAAATACCTCAGTGCCTGTGGGATAATGAAGGAAAAACCAATCAGGAGGCTGATGGAGGGCTTGTCTCAGAGGTCATGGAAAACATGCAACATGTCGGCACCTGAGTGATCTTGCTTAGACTGGAAACCTCAAGGTGCAATCTGAGGAACAGATGGCTGCTAGTGTAAGACCTAGAAGCTGCACCAGGGAGACAAGTAAGGAGAGAAGCATTAGGTGGCCGCCCATGGAGGAGAGGAACTCTGGAGGCTGGAGGAGCTATGGAGAACATGGGGAGGAATATTTTGTACTTGTATGTGCTGGAACTCTGAGGAGGGGTTAAAACCCAGTCATAAGTTGTCTCCCTCTGAACCCAAACTGTTCACCCAAGCCTGGTGCTGGAGTGAGCCCCAGGCTCAGTCCCAGACTCTGTCCATAGGGTGTCTAGGGAAATGGAGTCAAGAGTTCACCCAGTGCTTCCTGAGGCATCTGGGGTGCTCCAGGCCTGGGATGGGTTCTACACAGAGAGGATTTGGCCTCAGGAAAGTCTTGGAATCCCACTCTTCTGTTCCCATGAGAGGGACTCTGGAGAAAATTGACCCTCAAACTCCACATCTGCCTTGAGGGAAGTGAATGTTGGTCTTCAGGAGGTGAGAGCAGGGTTTCAGGCTACAGGTGGAGGGAAGGGCCCACCCTGCTGTGGTCCAGGGGCAGAAAAGCTCAGCTTTCACTTCCCCTGCAGTGGCCTAAGGGAGAGAGGGGTGTTTGCGTTGAAGGGAGGAGTTTGGGGCAGAGACCACACACTTCCATCCAGAAAGAGCTCCCAGTTTTCTTACCACCCAGCAGTTGCCCCTACTTCCAGTCTGAGAATCAGATGGTGTCATGGGATTCTGGACTATTTCTCTGCAGCCCAGATGCCACAGCTGTGAGGGCGACAGAGGTCTGAGCAAGAGACTTCTGGGTGGGGCTGCAGTCAGAGACTCCGGTCCTTGGGGGATATTGCAGGTACAATGTGTGACCTTTAGTCAGTGACAGCAAAGGAGGGCCTGCCTGTGTACCCTGTCCCATTCTCCAGTCCAATCCATGGATTTCCTGGGCTAATGTTAGCTTGCTCGACACTCACCCTCAGATCCTGGTGGTGGCCAACAGGCACCATCAACTCCTCAGGCCACAGACCCTATCAAAACCTGGAAGAGAACCTGGGGCCTGTTCCACCACCTTGGGGGCCTAAGGGCTCACAGTGGCTCTTTGAACATCAGGATAGAAAGATATTACGTGAACTATGACTCCCAATATATGGCATTGTCTCTGAATGTGACAGGTAGCCAAGGGCCCCCAGGAAAGAGCCCCATGGGCCAGTTCTGCTGTCTTCCTATGACTTTCTTCCCAGCCCAGCCCTGCCCATTTATTTTGCTCTTGGTGATGGCACCTCCATGCCCCTGTTACTAGAGTCAGGGCTCTGGGAGTCATTCTAGGTGCCTCCCTTCCCCACCCACCACACCTCCCTTCAAGTTTCACTTACTCAAAGTGTCTTCAATCTCAAATCTTTCCTCCATCACATGCAGGTTTGGTTCTTCCCTCCCTGAACAATCACAATAGTCTCTCCTCTCTGGCCTCTTGGCCTCCTGCCTCTCCTTTCCAGCTCTTTCCCTACACTGGCCTCTGAGGGTCCATGATGATACCTATACGGCCCTGCCCCTTTCTTGTTTAAGAACATTTGCCTTCAGATAAAGCTGTAGCCCATCAGCTTGTCTGTCTTTCCTCACTGCTTGAACTACTTGAGGATCAGGATGGATTCAAACCTTTTCTGTTAGTTTGCAAATGAATGAATGAATGAGTGAATGAATGAATGAAATGAGTGATGATATGTCATGTTTCTGTTGCCTCATCTGGACCTTTTTCTGCCACTGGTGCCCCTATAGGCTATCTGGAGACCCATCCTTAGTAGGCCCCCTCCATGAGGGTCCCAAGGCCATGACTGTCAGGGACCTGGTCAGGTGGGACCTGCTTCTCTAGTGCAGGTGGTTGCCCATGAACCCAGGACTTGGGGGCTTGTGTCTTCCATTGCTGCTTTACTTGGGCAAGCCCCTCACTTCCTCTGAGCCTCGGGGTTCATTTGTCATGTGCAGAAGTGGGGCTGGACCATCTCAAAGAGTCAATCATAGCACACACTCTGTGAATCTCAAGTTCCCTCTTCTGGACTTGTGACCTTAAGTTCTCACCACAGGTTTCCTGTCTAAGCTTTCTCTGCCCTCCCTTATCTGCATCTTTCCACTGTCTCTCAGAGGGACCCGAGTAGGCGGACCATCCCAGGGCATGAGGAAGGGATGTCTCTGAGGCTGCTGCTGCTGCTGCTGCTGTGGGGAGGTGAGTGGGCCGATGGGAGAGGGGAGCCCATTCGGGGGAGGCCCTGGAGCTCCAGGCTGTTTTTCTCTCTTCTCAGGGCCCCTGGCTAAGAGTTCAGACTACAAGCTGCACATACAGGAGTCCGTGACAGTGCAGGAGAGCCTGTGTGTGACCGTGCCATGCACATTTTCCTATTCCAGTCTATCCTTTGGATCTCTCTACCTGTCTTGGTTCAGGAAAGGAGTGGATACAAAGGATGGTCTTCCAGTGGCCACAAATAAACCAGCACAGAGGCTGCAGGGGAGGACCCAGGGCCGGTTCTTGCTGCCCATGGGCCTCAAGCACAACGACTGTTCCCTGATCATCAGAGATGTCAACAGGAGGGACAGTGGGACATACTTCCTTCGTATAGAAAAGGGCTTCAGTACACACTCATATTCAGATAAGATGCTCTCTCTGAAAGTGACAGGTACAGTAGGGGGCTGGGGAAAGGCCCCAGGGTGTGGGGTACCAGAAATAGAAAAATGAAGGCCCCTGGTGGTGGAGTGGGGACAGCCATGACAAGACCCTGGGGCAGGCTGACATTGTGCTGAGTGGCCCTAATCATCTCTCTGTTCACTCCAGCCCTGACCCACACACCCAGCATCCTCAGCCAGGGGCCCCTGCAGTCAGGCCACCCCAAGAAACTGACTTGCTTTGTGCCCTGGGCTTGTGAGGAGGGCACGCTCCCCATCTTCTCCTGGGTGTCAGCTGCTCACACCTCCCTGGGCGCCAGGACCAATCTCTCCTCTGAGCTCACCCTCATTCCACGGCCCCAGGATCACGGCACCAACGTCACCTGCCAGGTGTATTTTCCTCCCACTGGTGCGACTGTAAAGAAAACCACCAAGCTCAATGTCACCTGTGAGTGCTGGGTCAGGATGCCCGGGTCCTGGAGGGGTTGGGGCCAGGGCTTGAGATCAGGGTCTGAGTAGTCTACCAGGAAGGGAACCCCCTTATCTATTTCCACGGCTCCTGGGGGGAAGGCCCCGTGCCTACCCAACTGTCACCATGGATGTTGAGGCTGCCATGTCCTTCTGTCTCAGATGCTCCACAGAACATGGCCATCAGCGTCTTCCAAGGAAACAGCACAGGTAGGAAAGGACCTCTTCTCTCCAGAGCTGGATGAACACAGGGTCTAGGTGGGTCTCAGAGCTCCAGTGTGCCAGGGATTAAGTGGGATATATAGGGAAAGCCAGCTACTGCGGTCAGATGGAAAACCCCTCTCCAAACCTCACCTCTCTAAATCTTTTGCTCATCTGCAGCTTTCTGTGACCAAAATCAAAAGGAAGCTCTCCCCCTCCTCTCACTTCCCTCTACTATCTGAAGTTTCACCTTCTCCTACTTCTGTTAGCTCCTCTTTGGCCCATAACTGCATTCCCCCCCCCCCCCATATCTCAAGCCCTCTGCCCTCCATCTGCAAGACAGCTTGGGCAACTCCAGGAAAATCATTTGGGTCTCTTCTGAAGACCTGAGGCCTGGATGCTGCTGGTCCCCTCCTCTGAGCGGGTGTGGACATCACGGAGGAGGGAGACTCCAGCTTTGCCCACCCCACCTCTCTCTCTCTCCACGTCTCTCCCCTAAGCCTTTGAGATTCTGCAAACCACATCCCTTCCCGTCTTGGAGGGTGAAACTCTGAGTCTGCGCTGCGTGGCTGACAGCAACCCCCCTGCACAGCTGAGCTGGTTCCGGGGGTCCCCAGCCCTGAACGCCACCCCCATCTCCAGCACTGAGATCCTGGAGCTGCCTCACGTGGGGACTGCAGAAGAAGGAGAGTTCACCTGCCAAGCTCAGAACAGGCTGGGCTCCCAAAGTGTCTCTCTCAGGCTCTCTGTGCTCTGTGAGTCAGGAGGATTGGGAAGCACCCAGGGAGTGGACGCTTGGGTCCTGGAAGGGAAGAGGAGCTGCTGACCCTTCTCCTCTCTCCCCACAGACCCCCCACAGCTGCTGGGACCCTCCTGCTCCTGGGAGGACCAGGGTCTGACCTGCAGCTGCTCCTCCCGAGCCCAGCCGGCCCCCTCCCTGCGCTGGAAGCTGGGGGAGGAGCTGCTGGAGGGGAACCACAGCGAGGCCTCCTACACGGTCACCTCCCGCTGGGCAGGGCCCTGGACCAACAGCTCCCTGAGCCTCAGCGGGGGGCTCAGCCCCGGCCTCAGACTCGGCTGCGAGGCCAGGAATGTCCACGGGGCCCAGAGCACCGCTGTCCTGCTGCTGCCAGGTCAGAGGCCCTATTGGGGGCAGAGGCTTAGGGAGAGAGGAATGGGTCAGAGAGCAGGTGGAGCTGGGGGAGAGGGGCTGCGGCTTGGACGGGGGTGATTGCTGGGACAGGGCCCTCCATCTGCTGCCCAAACAGAACCTAAAGGGGGTTCTGCAAGGAGGTGGGAAGAGGAGAGACTGAGTCCTGCGAGTGGGTGGTCTCACACTGAGCTGGTGCTGGGAGAAAAAAGCCCTGAGCCCCTCCCAGCCCTCAGACCCTCGGGTCCTGGACCTGCCTGGGATACAAATGGAGAGCATGAAGGTGAATTCGTGTGCTGAGCTCAGAACTTGCTGGGCTCTCTCCTGGACTTGCTAAGCCTCTCTGTGCAGGGGAGTACAGGGGTACGTGGGGGCAGCACACCTGAGCCCTGGTGTTGGCAGTGGCGAGAATGGCATCAAGTGTTAAACTGGTGGGGTCAGACCAAACCTCGGTTCACCAACCTTAGTTCTTGATTCCTGGCTAAGAAAGAATTCAGAGTCAAGACTCAAGCTATAAGAGAAAGTTTATTTAGAAAGTCAAAGAGGTAGAAGAAGTGATCCGTAGAAGAAATGGGCTCAGGAAACAAGTTACAGAGGCAAAAGAAGGGGCCCTTGGAGCTTGGGAGAGAGGAGAACAAAGTTAAGGCACCTGGGGGAAGAAGTGGGGGAGGGGGAAAGTGTGGGCGTGCTCCCTAGTGCACTGGATCCTCTCTTGAGGGTATGTATCTGGAGGTCTGGGGATCCCAGTAGAATATTCATCAGCTTTCCAGGTGTGCCTATCAGGGTCATGGTTTCCACTGATTGGTGGGTGCCAGGGCAGGGGGTCATTAGTCATTGCAGCTGGTCCTGAGGTCAGCTATGGCGGCACTTATCTGGTTTTGCTGCTCTTCTGGGCCTGGAGCTGAAACATAACTGAGTCTTAGATGTATCTGATGCAGGTCAGAACTTCATTGTCCTGGGGGCTTAATGTTTATGGACTCTTCTCCATAGATCATGCCAGGGAAGGGAAGGTCAGGGGAGGGTCTGAATTGCATGACCGGCCATATGAAAGGTCATGGGATCTAAACCGCATGACCAGTGATGTGCTGGGGAGGAAAGGTCACCCTGGGGCACCAGGTCCTTGTCTGGCCAGTTTTGCCCTTTGCTAGGCACCTGGGACTTTTCACCCTGGTGACCTTCTGTACCTGGCCTATGGTCCTTACTCAGCTCATGTCTGTATAGCTGCCTACCAACTGGGAGGGCAGAGGTACCCCTGACCCTTCTCTCTCCCCACAGACCCCCCACAGCTGCTGGGACCCTCCTGCTCCTGGGAGGACCAGGGTCTGACCTGCAGCTGCTCCTCCCGAGCCCAGCCGGCCCCCTCCCTGCGCTGGCTGCTGGGGGATGGGTTGCTGAAGGGGAACCACAGCGAAGCCTTCTACAGCGAGGTCACCTCCCACTCAGTGGGACCCTGGACCAACAGCTCCCTGAGCTTCAGCAGGGGACTCAGAGCAGGCCTCAGACTCAGTTGTGAGGCCAGGAATGTCCACGGGGCCCAGAGTGCCTCTGCCCTGCTGCTGCCAGGTCAGGGGGCTCTCAGGGGCAGAGGCTCAGGGAGAGAGGAATGGGTCAGAGAGAAGGTGGACCTGGGGGAAGGTGGCTGAGGCCTGGATGGGGGTGATTGCTGGGACAGGGCCCTCCATCTGGTGCCTGAACAGAACCTATAGGTGGTTCTGCAAGGAGGTGGGAAGAGGAGAGACTGAGTCCTGCGAGTGGTGGTCTCACACTGAGCTGGTGCTGGGAAGAAAAAGCCCTGAGCTCCTCCCAGCCCTCAGGCCCTAGGGTCCAGGAGCTGCCTCGGATACAAATGGAGCATGAAGGAAAATTCATTTCCAGAGCTCAGAACCTGCTGGGCTCCCTTAGTGTCTCCCTGAGCCTCTCTGTGCAACTGCGAATGGGGGCATGAGGGGCTCCTGGGGGCAGGACATCTGGGTCCTGGGGGAGAAGAGGCAACACTGACCCTCCCCCCCCCAAGCCTCCCACAGCTGCTGGGACCCTCCTGTTACTGGGAGGACCAGGGTCTGCACTGCAGCTGCTCCTCCAGAGCTCAGCCAGCCCCCTCCCTGCTCTGGTGGCTGGGGGATGGACTGCTGGAGGGAAACCACAGCAAAGCCTCCTACAAGGTCTCCTCCCAGGCACTTCCAGCTCAGCAGGGCCTTGGACCATCAGCTCCCTGAGCCTCATGGTGGGGAGTGGGGCTTAGTACTGATCTCAGACTCAGTTGCCATTTCCCTTGCTGTTCATTAGGCCCAGAGATCCACTGTCCTGCTGCTGCCTGGGATCTATTGGGGGAGGGTGGTGATGCCTGGGGGAAGAGCAGCCTGGACATTTGTAGTAGAACAAAATACCAGTAGCTACCAGAACAAAATACCTCCAACTGGGAAATTTAAACAGAGGGATTTATTGTTTCACAGATCTGAAGGCTGGAAGTCCAAGGTCAAGGTGTCAGCAGGGTTGATTCCTTCTGAGGTAGAGGGTGTGTTGCAGGTCTCCCCTAGCTTCTGGGGTTTGCTGGCAATCGTTGGTGTTCCTTAGCTTGTACAAGCATCCCTCCAATCTCTGCCTTCACGTCCTCGTGGCATTCTCCCTGTGTGTGTCTGGGTGCAAATTCCACAATTTTATGAAAACAACAGGCATATTGGATTACGAGTCCACCCTAGTGATCTCATTGTAACTGTTACCTCTGTAAAGACCCTATATCCAAATAAGGTCACATTCTGAGACATGGTGGAGTGGTGGGGGATGCACTAATGGAGCACACAGGGACAGAAGTGGCCAGTTTGGAGGATGCTTTGGATTGGGGTTGGAACTTACACAAAACTCAAATTATCTACAGGTAAACCAGAACCCAAGGCCGGCAGGGTCCTGGGAGTGGTCGGGGGAGCTGGCATCATGGCCCTGGCCCTGCTTTCCCTCTGCCTTTGTCTCATCCTCAGGTGAGAGTGAGCTCCAGGGACAGAGAGAAGGGTCTGGGATGGGAAGGGCTTAAGGTCTTGGAATCTCAGAAAACCTGAGCTGGAGGGCCCTGGGTTGGTGGGAAAGCCTGGAGCCTGTGGTCAACTGGGCCAAGTGTGGGTCTCTTCCCAACTACTCTGTGTCCAGTGCTTGGGTTAGGGGAGCACCTGGAGACAGGACCCACCTCCACCTACTCACAGGGAGTAGGGATGGTCTGCCCAGTCCATGCCCCAAATAACAAGGCTGAAAAGCCCAGGGTTGTTTCCTTAGAGTGAAGACCTGCAGGGAAAAAGCCGCCCAGCTTGTGCAGAGCATGGACAAGGATGCGAAACCAGTCTCGAGCTCTGGGGTGAGTGACCGGACATAGCTTCCATTCAGCATTGCGTCTGATGGATGCTGCCCTCTGTAGGGGCTTTTAGACATTTCTATGTCCAGCACTTTCTGGAATTCCACAGGTGTTATTTTAAATGACTGACTCGACTGCTCTGATGCTACTGCTTCTGGTGGAATGTCATGTCATCCAATTGGTTTGTTGGGGTGAATTCAAGCCTCATGTCAGATTATCGTCTACCCTGGAATATTTTTTTTTGGTCTACATATAACAAAATGCAGATACCTCGGGTGTACAGTTAGATGGGTTTTTATTTTGAATCTGTTCTTTTTTTCTTTTTAAAATTAAGTTTATTGGGGAAACATTGGTTAGTAACATTATATACATTTCAGGTGTACAACTTTATAATACAACATCTGTATACTCCATTGCGTGCTCACCACCCAAAGTCTGGTCTCCTTTTGTCCCCGTATATTTGACCCCCCTTTACCCTCTTCATCCTTCCCCCCAGTCCCTTTCCCCTCTAGTGACCATCATTCTGTTGCCTGTGTCTACGAGTTTGTTGCTTTCTGTTTTATATTCCACACGTGAGTGAAATCATACAGTTTTTGTCCTTTTGCATCTGACTTATGTCACTTAGCATGATACTATCCATGTTGTCTCAAATAGCAGTATTTCATCTTTTTTATGGCTGAGTACTGGGAATATTAGCCTTTTCTTCTGGTGTTAAACACTGAGGAAGAGTAATGACCCAAACTTAGTCTGTGTCAGACCCATTGAGTACAAGGAAGGGGTGGACAGGAGCCCCAGGGTAGACAGCTGAGGCATCCCAAAGTCACAATTCATCACTCTCATTTTGCATTTTTCAAATCAAATAACATCAACTTTATTGAGGTATACTTTACATATAACAAAGTGTACCATTTGAAGTATACAGTTAGATGGCTTTTGACAAATGTATACATTCTGTAACCATATCCCCAGTCAAGATATGGACGATTTTGATCACACCCCCCACCCAAATTCTTAAGTTTCCTTTCCCAGTCAACTCCCCCTTTGCAGCAATCTCTGATTTCTGTCACTACAGATTAGTTTTGTCCACTCTGGAACTTCATATAATTGGAACCATGCAATATTTACTCTACACAGTTTGCTTCTATTACTTTATTAAAAAATATAAAAGTACTAAACATGTATGCTCCCAATAACAGAGCACCAAAATAAATAAGCCAAAACTGACAGAGCTGTGAAGAAGAATAGATACATTCACAATTATTTCAAAAGCCTTCTCTCAGTAACTAGAACAAGTAGACAGGAAATCATTTTTAAAATTTTAATTTGCATAAATCCCTGTATTGTTGCCCGATTGATCTTGGGGAATGAAATCCTTAGTGTGTGCTAAATCTTCATCTTGTCAGGAATTACAATACACCTGTTTCATCATTTAATTTTTGAATTTTCAGTCAACTTCTTTTCCCTTTTAATAACTGTCTCTTGTAGTCAGTATCGCACAGAGGTTCAAAGCATGTACTGTGGAGCTAGACTGCCTGCATTCAGATCCCATTTCCCCCCACTTAGAATCTGTGGAACCTTGGACAAATGATGAACCCTCTCTATTCTTTGTTTATTTTCTGTGACATGGTGATATTAAAATTACCTGTATCACAGAGTGGTTATGAGGAGTGCTTCAAACAGTACCTGGCATACACTAAGCACAGGACTCATGATTACTGTCAGAATCATTCTCTCCTCTAGCATGTAAGCCCCAAGGGCGGTTTGATTCCCTGTTGTATACCCAGGGCCAAGGAGAGTGCCTATTGCATAACTCACAGTAGGTACAAGAAATATTTCTGGAATCAATCACTGAATGACCATATTGCTGGGCCTCGTTTTCTGTTAAAAACCATTACTCTATCTTTTGATTGGTGAGGTTCATCTACATACAAATACTTTAGTTATGGTTATTAACAGTCACATTGTTTCCTCTTTTGTGCTTTGGCTGCAGTAGAATTGCGGTCCACTTATTGTTTATTTCCATCTTGCTTTTGCTTACCATGGGCATCCTTCTACCTATCCTCTATTTACTCTGCTATAGTGAAGCCCTTTCCACCTCATCTGAGAACTATTAGTCTTTGCCTCTCTGAGCTACTGTTTGAAGGTTTCTAGTTCATGTTTCTGCAGCCTGAGGGTGCTGTGGGCAGGGAGCAGATATGGGTGAGGGTGTCTAGTAGCTGCAAGACCTGATCTCTGGTCTGTGTCTTCTAGGATATGCCACCCTTGGCCCTGCTTTATATTTCAAAATATCTTCTATCCCAAATTTAGAGCTTGAAATATATTTGTTTTCTATCTGTTTAGTAACCACCTCTCCTAGAAAACCATAACCTGCCTGAACAAAGGATGCCACTATTGTTAGAAAGATTGGTACTGAGTCCTGGCTCAGTGGTGCATTTACATAGATGTGTGTCTTCAGGTCAATGTGTATGATCTCTCTTAGCCTTAGGTTTGTTGTTTGTAAGATGAACACAATCATAGCATCCTCCCCCAATATTTCTTAAAATAATAAAATGTGATTAATACAAACACTCCCTAAGGACTGGCCAACCTTAATTATTGCACATTTTTAAATAAATGGATGAATAAATGATAAAAGTTCTACCAGTCCCAATCCCATCCTGGCTCTTGGCTGCTTTCTCCCAGACCCTTTTGAGCATCTCTGAATCCTTTCTCTTCTTTTCACTCAGGAGCATCGGCACCAGTTCGGGACAGACAGCTCTTCAGCTCACCCGGGCCCTGATGGTGCTAGCCCCGTTGCAAAAGAGGAACAGGAGCTCCACTATGCTTCCGTCAGATTCCGCAACCTGAAGCTTCTGGAACAGGAAGATGCCAACATCGTGTACTCAGAGATCAAGACACACTAGCGAGGAATTATTTTCTCACAGTTCTGAAGGCTAGAATTCTGAGATCAACGTGTCAGCAATGTGTAGGTTTCTTCTGAGGCTTCTCCTCTTGGCTTGTAGATGGCCATCTTCTCTCAGTGTTTTCACATGGTCCTCCCTCTGTGTGTCTGTGTCCTAATCTCCTCTTCTTATAAGGACAACAGATATATTGGATTAAGGCTCACCATAATAACCTCACTTGAACTGAAATATCTCTTTAAAGACCCTATCTTGAAACTAGACAGGGCTGCAAGGAGAAATTATGAGGTACTGGGGTTAGGACTTCAACTTGTGAATTTCATGATTTTCAGCCCATAATCTCAGTGTCTGATTATTTTAAAATTAATGATTTTCCTGGCAATGGTCTGAATCCCTTAGTATATATGAAGGACCACAGGACTTGTATCCAAAAGAACTGAGTTCAAATCCATCTATGCCACTTATTGAGTTAGTTCATTTATTTCCCCACGCTCTACTTTACTGTTCCGCAAAGCAGGGAAATCATCCCCATCTAACTAGATTATTGCGGAAGATCAATAGATGGTACATGTAAAATAGCTAACTAAAGTGCTGACACAAAGCTTTTTGTGAACTCTGAAGACATGTTTGCGTCAGGACTTTTGTTAGCTGTTATAACAGAGTTTCTGCCAACAATTTCCCCTACAACCTGGAGGGGCCAGTCCCAGATGTTTATGTCACAGCCTGCTCAGAAGTGAAGACTTCTGAGTGCCCCAAATAAAGTTTATGTCCTTCATATTTCTGTTCAAGGCTCTACAAGCCGCTGTCCATACTAATTTCACCAACCTCACTTCTTACCAGCCACCGCTTTCCATGCCAATCCCAACAGCTTCCTCTTCGGTCTTCAGTGAAACCAAAGAAAATCAATGAAGACCAAGGAGTAGGGGAGATTCTTAAGAGTAGCCAGAAGGGAAAAAAAAAAAAAAGAATACTTTAAAAAAGACCACAGTTAGACCGACAGCTGTTTTTTTTCAGGGGCAATATGGGAAGCCCAAATACAATGGAAGAGCATCTTTTATGTCCTGAGAGATATAAATGCTAGTTTAGAAGTCCTACTTAATGAATGTTATGTTTTACTACTGAAGGTGAAATAAAGATATTTAATACAAATGAAAATATGACCATTCACAAACAAAAGACTTCTCAAAGTAAATTCTGAGAGATATGATTAGGTTATTAGTGACCCCAGATTGAAGGTCTAATATGCAAAAAGGACTGAAAACGTTAGAAAGTGGCAAATCTGTGAGCAAAAGGAAACAAATATTCATTGTAAAAAAATGTTGATGTGTAGAGGGGTCAAACATAAAATATAATATTTAAATACCATACTACAGTAACATAATTCAGGAAAATGTAAGTAGAATTTACCTTTGATAAAGTCTTTATGTTATTCAGGAGACAATGAAATGTTATGCTAAGCTTTAGATTTTGATATTTTGTTGTAATCTCAAGGAAATTTTCTAAAAGAATTGACCCCAAGTTTATCACCTACGAACTAGGAGAAGTATAAAAGATTCTGGAAACATTATTCAATCAAACCAGAGAAAATAAGGAATGAGAGATTAAGAGGGGGGAAAAGGAGAGTAGAACATATCGTGTAAAAATATAAGATTTTGTATTTAGGCTGAAATGCATTTAAAAAATTGCATAAAGCACAAGTGGACTTAGTGCTCACGGTAAAATACAAATATAGTCAGACTGGGGGGAAATGTGGCTATATGTTGTTTACAAGAGATCTGTGTGAAACCTAGATTAGTATTTGAATTTTTCTGAGGAATACTGACCATCATGAGTATATTAATATCAGAAAATATATACTGTGCAATAAAGAGTTTCAATGGGGATAAATGGGACCACTTCATAATGATTAAAGGTTCAACTACCAGGAAGGTCTAACATTTGAAATGTGCATGGATATGACAACATATGGCAAAAACTGACACATTTTTAAAAAACAAAACTAATCCACATTCCTAGAGGGAATTTTAATATATATGTTACAATGACTGATGCAACACACAGACAAGAAAATCACTAAGGGTATGTTGTTATACTACATGTAAACAACATCATTAATGAACTTGATTTACAGCCATAGACAGAAACTTGTCCCAGTGATGGCAGGGTATACACTCCATTTGAGCACACACGCAGGACATTCCAAAATATTTTATCATATACTGCGTCACATAAAGTAAAATTTCAACATGTCAGTGGATTGAAATAATACAGAATATGTTCCCTGATTCCAAGCTAGAAATCAATAACATAATCATTATTAAATTATATTTATATTTGATTATATATTTTATAGTCATAAATATATAATAAATTATATGTTTATATATTTATATATTATATAGTCACAAATGTAACTCTCTATATAACTGTGTATGTAAATATTAGTGGAAATTAAGAAAATCCCTCATAAATAAGTCAAGGATAAAATAATCATAATACAAATTCAAAATTATTTAAAACTAAGTGATAATAAAAATACTAAAAAATGTTTAGTGTAAAACTAAAGTGGTTATTAGAACAAATATATATAACGTCAAATGTCTATATCAGAGATGAAGGAAAACTAAAATTTAATAAGCTAAGGTTTTATTTTTTTAAAAACTTAAATAACAGTAAAATAAGCCAAAAGGAAGCCGAAGGAAGGAAATACCAAATGATAAGAGCACCTGTAAGAGAGAAAATACTCAATGGAGATGAACAACATCACACGAACTTCTAGCTCTTTGGTACAGACAGGAAAGCTGAAACAGCTCAATCAAATCCAGAAATAAATGCAGAAGGCAGCAGTAACAGCACCCAGGAACACAAAGAAGACATCACTCTAAGTGGCAGAAATTGAACAGAAAGTAGTGAAAATCTTTAAAGCCCGTAAGTTTAAAATCTGTGGTCAGTGGGCAAATTCACAGACAATTACATTATTCAAACCTGTAGCCGCTGGTCAGTGAGAATCGGTGGGTCCCCAAGGCCGCCGCTCAGCCCGGACGAAAGGGAGACCCAGTGCACTTCCGAGACTCGCCACTAGGGGCGGCGCCGGCGCTGCGCTCCGGTTCCTGGGACCGGGCAGCGAGCGCGCTTCTCGCTGGGCCCGCGTGTTGTCAGAACTATTTGCGACCCAAGAGAAAATGCTCTCTCCTCGTGCAGCGGGCACGAAGGACGACCCGCGAGATCATACGTGTGATTTCTTTAAAAAAATTTTTTTAAAAAAAAAGCAGCCCTGGGCGGTGTGGCTCCGCGGTTAGACCCTAGGGCCTCGGGTTCGATTCCCGGCCACGGGCAGGCACCTGGGCTGCAGGTGTCCATCCCCGGCGCCAGCTGGGGCGCGTGTGGGAGGCAACCGGTGGATGCCGTTTCTCTCCCTCCCTCCCCCCACTTCCACTCTAACAACCAGTGGGGGGGAAAATACCCTCGGGTGGGGATTAGAGAATCAAAGAGGCGGCATTTGCATGGCGGCCCCCTGGGGGCGGCGGCGGGATGGGTGCCCTCGGCCTGGCACCTCCACCCCAAGGCCCCCTCGTCTCCACACCCCGGGGCTGGCGGTCCTGGGAGGGCACGGGGCCCAGCGCTCTTCCCGCGTCCCGGAGCTGGAAGGGTGGGAGCCAGAGGGCGACCCCAGGAGGCGCACAAAGGCACGCGCCTGGCTGTGTTTGAAGCCCTAACTCTCGGTGGGTTTTTGAAACTGGACCAAAAAAAAAGAGCCCAGAACAAAATTGCAGAGGAAGCCAACCCTGCGCAGAGAGTTTTTAGAAGCTGCGGAGAAAGCGCGCTGCGCCCCCCAGCAGCCGGCGGCGGGGAGTGGAGGGCGCTGCGCCCCCCAGGCGCGTCCCGGGTCCCAGGCGCTCTGGGGGCCCGGCGGTGCCGTGGGAAACGAGAACACCCACATTTTGAAATGAGGATAATTTAACTTTCTGTCTTCTCTTTTTTTCTTTTTTAAAAAATATATCTTTATTGATCTCAGAGAGAGGAAAGGAGAGGGAGAGGGAGAGAGAGAAACATCAATGATGAGAGAGTCATTGATCGAGCCCGCAACCCGGGCATGTGCCCTGACCGGGGATCGAACCCCGATCGCCTGGATCCGAGGCGGATGCTCAACCCTGAGCCACGCCCGGCCGGGCTCAGTTTTCTCTTGAAAGTGGGGCCACGGCCACTTCTGCCCGAGCTCCTGGTGCTGCTGGGTACAGTCCCTCCCTCTTTCTCTTTGGTTGTTTTTTGTTTGTTTGTTTTTTTGTGTGTGTTTTTTTTGCTTTATGGATCCTGGACTTGCCAGAAGGGAAACTGAGGAGTCTGGTCAGGTAGGCAGGGCCCTTCCATAGGGCGGTGTCTGGGCTAAATGTCCACTGGGTGGAGCCTGAGAATTAAGGGTACCAAGTAAGTTTTATTTGCATAACCTCAGGTTCCCCTGTGCGTTTCTTGTGTTCCCAATACTCTGTGTTAACTCGCTTTGACCAGTCCTGCGGCCACCCCCTTACAGGCCAGGCCTCTGACTGCTGTGTGGTTAAGGGGTTTCCTCATCTGGCTTATTTGTCCTCTTCAAGGCCACAGAGGGGCTGTAGGTAGAGCCCCTCCGGTGACAGGCTCCAGTGGCTGGGAGGGACAGAGGAGGACTGACCCTTGGAGTAAAGCTGGCCTCTTGCTTTGAGGTCGGTTGGAGACCCTTCCCCTCCAGTGGGCACATGGCAAGGTGACAGCATTTCCCTAAAGCAGACAAGGAGAAGGCCCCTAATGCGGGACATGGCCTTTTCCAGGGGCTGCTCCGCACTTTCCCCCTTCTAGTCAGAAGGGCGCAGAGCAGATTCTCCCTCCAGCCCTGCTCTGGACCGGCTGCCATCCACCCCGGCCGGGGGCGAGCAGGGGCCGGAGGGAGCCCAGGAAGGGGCGCCTGGGCTCACATTTCCCCTATTCTGCCAACAGCTGTCTCCCATTAACGGTGCCTGTTAGGTGGCCGATAACTCACCTGTCTAGCTGTTTCCCATTAAGGGTGTGGGTTAGGTGGCTGATAACTCACCTGTCTAGCTGTTTCCCATTAAGGGTGTGGGTTAGGTGGCTGATAACTCACCTGTCTAGCTGTTTCCCATTAAGGATGTGGGTTAGGTGGCTGATAACTCACCTGTCTAGCTGTTTCCCATTAAGGATGTGGGTTAGGTGGCTAGTAACTCACCTGTCTTTGTAATATGACTCTTCCTAAAGTAGGACATGGAAGAAATTCATTAAAAAATTGTACTGGAAAAAAATTAAAAAGGCAATACACCAGGAGGTACTTTAGGAGACTCATGTGTCCCATCTTTAGATGCCCTCAGAGGTCCCGGTCCTGATGCGGTGACGGAGGGAAGCCCTCCAGATGGCGCAGGACCGAGGTCTGCCCCTGTGTACTCATCTCTGGGCGGATCTCCAGGGTTGGGGGGCTTGGGTGTGTGCCTGCTGTGTGCAGAGGGTGTATACGAGCTCTAGCTCTGAGGTTCCTCTTCCGTGGGCGGGAAGGTCCCATGTTCCTCCCTAGCTTTGGTTCACTCCCCACAGCAGTCCTCCCACTGACTTCCTTCTTTTTTCACCCGCAGGAGCCCAGATACCCTCTGGAGATGCTGCGGCTGCTGTTGCCCCTGCTGTGGGCAGGTGAGTGCCCGAGGGGAGAAGGTGGGGGTGGCATGGGGGCTGCAGCTGACCCCCGCTTCCCACAGGATCCCTGGCGGAGGATGAGGGCCACCAGGTGACAGTGCAGAGGTCCGTGACAGTGCAGGAGGGCCTGTGCGTCTTTGTTCCCTGTACTGTCATCTATCGTCGTTACTACTGGACCGACTCTACCCCGGCTCATGGCTACTGGTTCCGGGAAGGGGCCAATGAATTCCAGGACCCTCCAGTGGCCACAAACAACCCCGACCGTACAGCGCAGTACAAAGCGCAGGGCCGATTCCACCTCGCCGGGGAGCCCCGGGCCTACAACTGCTCCCTGGACATCAGAGATGCACAGAGAAGAGACACGGGGACATACTTCTTTAGAGTGGAGAGGGGATATTATGAGGCATACAGTTACAAACAGAACCAGCTCTCTGTTCATGTGACGGGTGAGGAATGGGGTCAAGGAGAGGGCACATGGATGGGTCCTGAGGGCTCCTGGGCGGGGAAGGGACCCATTTCATCTCATCCCGGATAAAACCCAGGGGGACCCACGGGGAGAGGACACTGGGGCTGTCGAGAGGTAGAGGCTGCTATTAGGGGCACGCTCGGGGACCCCATCTCCAGGACCCGGGTCTGTCTCTCTTTTCTTCAGCTCTGTCTCAGACTCCTGACATCTACTTCCAGGGGTTCCTAGAATCTGGGAACCCCAAGAACATTACCTGTACAGTGCCATGGGCCTGTGAGAGGGGGACACCCCCCAAATTCTACTGGATTGGGGTCAACATCACCTCCCTGGATTCCAGGACTTTCGACTCCTCAGTGGTCACCCTCACACCAGGGCCCCAGGACCACGGCACCAATCTCACCTGCAGAGTGACTTTCCCAGGAGCTGGCGTGAGCACAGAGAGAACCATCCAGCTCAACGTGTGTGAGTGTTCAGCCAGGCCTACAGGTTCCTGTGGGCACAGTGTCAGGGAGGGGGCAGGATGCCTGGTGACTGTTCTGGGAGGCATGGCTAAAGTGAAGATGGGGAGGACACCGAGACCCAGCACCTTGCTCATGACCAGCCCATCCTACTGCAGGTGGCCAATTATGTATTTCTCTTCCAGATGGCCCGCAGAACCTTACCATTCATGTCTTCAGGGGAAACAGCACAGGTGGGAGAGGCCCTGGAGTCTCAACACCCCCCTTCAGGATGCCACAATTTGAGCCCCAAAATGATCTCTCCATACCCCAAATGTGACCCTATTCCTTCCCTGCTCAGAAGTCACCCTGGCTCCCTCAGCCCTCAGGGGAGAGGCTGAGAGCATCACCTGTGTATGAGCCTCCGATGGTCAGACCTACGTGTGCCAACATCTCTGCACGATGTCACACATCAAGGACCACTTCCCCAGGATTAGATTTAACCAACTATTCCCCAAATATCCATCCCCCTGTTCTGGGATCAGCAGGTTGCCTCTCCTTCCCCCACCTCACCCCATGGACATTCACCCCTACTGGCCATTACTTGCAATGCTTGCCTCAGAGACGCTATTTTCCATTCTTGTGTCTGTGGGTGAACATATAAGGGAAGGGCCTCTCAGCCCTGCCCTTCTGGCTTTTTCTGTCTCCTTAGTCCCAGAGGACCTGGACAATGCCACCTCCCTGAGAGTCCAGGTGGGCCAGTCCCTGCGCATTGTCTGTAAAACGGATGGCAAGCCCCCTGCCAAGCTGAGCTGGTCCCGAGGGAGCCTGGCCCTGAGCCCCTCCAAGCCCTTGGATCCTGGGGTCCTAGAGCTGCCCCAGGTGGTTTTGTCAGATGGAGGGGAATTCACCTGCCGAGCTCAGCACCCATGGATCTCCTACCACATCTCCCTGAACCTGGTTGTGCAGGGTGAGTATTAGCAAGACCTGCATTGTGAGGTGGGGCTGTAAGCAGGACTAAGGAGTGGACTTAAAGGAATGCACTTCTGCACCTTCCCCACTCTCCTCCCAGGCATCTCTGGGTCCTGTCCCCAGATCTGTGGGGATCAGTAGGGTGCCTGGTTCCTGGTCTTCACCTTCTCAGGGCGGGAACCCTCACGGGGCTGGTTTTCTCCTCACCTATGGCCTCACCTGGATCTACTACACCAGGGGAGGAGGCCTTCTCAGAGTGTCCTGGAATTTGGGGACATCTTGATGGCTTCACACTTCTTGTCCACTCTAGAGCAAACTCTTCAAAGCACTGCTCTCTCACTTGTTTATTCCACTTCTTCAGAGACCTCCATGGCGACCAGGCTGCAAGGAGTGACTGAGTCCCTTCCTCGAGGTGGTGCTGTGGTCTGGATACCAGAGCCCTATCAGGAGGATGAGGGCCCATCTAACCACTGTGTCCCAATACCCACTCTGCACAGCTTTGTGGAGCAAGGAGGTGCAGTACCACTCATCCCCATGCCCCACTCAGAAATAATTCTTTGCCTTGGGTTCCCAGGACTCTTCTTGACAGTTCTACCTTACTGGTTGGGAGGACAAGTGAGGAAAACATGTAGTGTTTTGTTAGGAATTTGAATCATACTCCATGTAATATTTGCTTTGGTGCGCTTACCTTAATGTGGTTTTGATCTCTTTTAGTTTTTTATCTTATTTTTCTTCTTTTATTATGGCAATATTTCTTTTACATCCTTGAGTATATAGAACATATTTGTAAGAGTTCTTTGAATGTCTTTGTCTGCTAAGTCCATCATCTCTGCCATGTCTGAGCATGATTTAGTGAATGGTTTTTCTCTTAATGAAGTGTTGCATGTTCATACTTCTTTATATGTCTAGTAATTTTTCACTGTGTGGTGGACATTGTCAGTTTTATGTGGCTAATGGCCTGTTTTTGTTGGATTCTTTTAAAGAATATTGGTCCCCCTCCTTGAAGGCAGTGAAGCGACTTGCATGTTAGGCCAATATTTTTAAGGCTTTAATTGTTAATCTCTCTCCTATGGTAGATCTAATGTTGCCTTTATTCTAGGGCATTCACTTGAATGACATGGTTCTTTTCAATATTTGACTGATACCATGTATTCAAGGAGGTATCTTCACTCTATCTGGTGGCACTATGTACAGGACCAAGCGCTTTATGGTGTCTGGGAATTTTTTACCTAATAGCTCTCTGGTAACTGTTCTCTCCTTAGACATTGTTCTTATTTGGCCTCAGGGGGTTTCAGGTAAAGGATCTAAGAGGTCATTTGATATGAGTTGTACAAACTCTCCTCATTCCTTCTCCATGACCAGGGTATCGAATGGATGCATTCTGATTTTGTTTGCATCTCTAATAATGGGAAATTGTGACATTTATTTTATTTGCTAACCAAAATGCTGCAATGAATATTGTATCTAATTTCACAAATGTGTGTGTTGTGTGCATGTGCACATATGCACACCTTTGGCATAACTTCCTAAAGTTACAAAACTGAGTTCGTGTGTTCTTTCTATTTTTCTATTTATAAAATTTTATTTTTAATGTTTTTCTTGCATTAAAATCTTTTAAGATATACTTCCTTTGCAACTTTCAAATATGCAATACAGTATTGTTAAGGACAGTCACCATTCTGTACATTATATCCCTAAGAATTATTTATTTTATTAACTGGAAGTTTTCACACATTCACCGAACCCCATCTGCTGCCTCCTGCAAACACCACTCTGTTCTCTGTCTGTGAATCTGGTTTTTTTGTTGTTATTAAGATTCCTCATATAAGTGAGATCAAATGGTATTTGTCTGTCTCTGTCTGACATATTTTAAGCATAATGGCCTCGTGGGCTATTCATGTTGTCATAAATGGGAAAGTTCCATTTTTTATGGCTTTGTATGTATACCACATCATTCTTACACATTGATCTATCGGTGGACACCCAGGTTTATTCTGTATCTTGACGACTGCAAGTAGTGCTGCAATGAATGTGGGGGTTGAAATACTTTTTCAAGTTAGTGATTTTGTTTTTTTCATATAAATACCAGGAAGTGCAATTGCTGGATCATATGATAGTTTCTTATGCAATTTTTTGAGGAACCTCCATGCTGTTCCCCAACAGTGGCTGCACTAATCTCATTCCCACCTACAGTGCACAAGGGTTACCTTTCCTCCATATTTTCCATTTCCCAAAAATATGCAAATTTGTTTCGCATCGAGGGTGGACATTTTCATCCAGACCAGCGATGGGTGAAAGTGTCAGTGTTCCCCCAGCCTCACCAGACTAGGGGTAAATAAAACGTTTAGGGCTTTCACGCTATCATTAGTGTTTCTCTTGTTCTGAACGGTGTTGCGCATGACTTTCTGTGATGAAGAGCACTTTGTGTATCTTTCATTCTGTGAACCGTCTGTCGATATTCTTTGCTGAGCCTTCTACTTCGTGTCCTTGAGACTTTCCTAATCGCTCTTGGAACCAATGTTCAAGTTAGAGGAAGTAGCTCTTTTTCAGGAACATGAGCTGAGATGAGTTTCTTCAGTACGCCACACACTTTTCTTTGTGGTCAGGGAATTTTTACAGTGCTTAGGGATCTTTTTATATCTGCAGTCACATTGATCAATCTTTTAGGACTCAGGACAGAGGTGGTGCTGGTGGCCATCGGGGAAGCAGCTGTGAAGACCCTGTTCCTCCTCCTCTGCCTCACTGTCCTCATGTGAGCTCGGCCCCGGGGGGAAAGGGACACGTGGGGAGGGCAGGACCATGAGGCTGAGTCCCAGAACAAGTAATGGGGTTTGAATGAGTCAGCGAATGGGGCACCCAGGAAGCTGATGGGTGGCGGGTGAGGATTCCACATGGGCCATGGTCATTAGTGCACCACCTGGCAAGTGTCCAGGATGAGAGGCACCTGTTGTACTCAAGGTGGCCTGTGAGGCCAGACCAGCCCTCTCCCGCCTCAGTTTCCCTTTTAGCTCCTTACAGGGAACAAGGTCTGCTGCTCCTGCACCCCAATCTCATCAGCTTTAAAGACACTGGTCTCTTTTCTCAGAGTGAGGTCCTGCAAGAGGAAGGGGGTCAGGACCACAGAAAACATGGCGGATGCAAACGTTGTCCCTGGTTGGCCCCTCAGGTGGGTGACGCAGGTTTCTACCAGCCTACGCCCCATGGACACTTTCCCCAGTATGTTCCCCCAGGTTGCTCCACTCAGCACTGCTAAAGCCGAGCTGGCACCTTCTTCCCAAATCCATTTCTTCACAGTGATGACACGATGGTCCCCTTCTCTAAGGCCAGGAGTGGGGTGTGGTTCTCCACTTCGTGCTCCCTCTCTTCTCCCCAATCCAGCAATTCCCTAAGTCTTGTCCATCCTCGCACCTAATCAGAGCTCATCTGATTTCTGTCCCCTCCCCATTTGACCCTGGTCATTCCTGTGGTGTCATCTCTCCCCTGGCTGTCCGAACACATCAACCTCCTGACTCCATCTCTGTGCTCGACCCAGTCCTCCAGGTGGTGGTTCCCAAGACATATGGTGCACTTCTAGCAAAGTATGAACACTGATGGTTCTTCTCCGTGGCCAGAGAAGAGTGCAAACACCACAGGCTGGGTTTGAGGGCTCTGCGTGGTCTCTCCCCTCTCCACCAGATTCTACCATGTCTCTGAATCTCACACCATCTCCACACCAAGCCCAGCCACAGCCTATATGGTTCTGAGATGTCGCATGTGCAGTTTCTCCGGCTGAATATCATTCCGTCCCCATCCCTACATCTCTAAGTCTTAATCTTCCCTCATTGTGTGTGTGTGTGTCATTGGATAGCTCTGAGCATAGTGACATTCGGGCATCTATTTATAGACTCATTTAGCAAGTGTTATTGAACACTTATCATGGGCCAGCATTGCTGTAGACAGCAGAGGTACATCACTGAACACAACTTAAAAACACCTACCGTCTGAAAGACTTGAAAAGACGCTTCTGCAAAGAATGTATACAAATGACCAAGAAGCACATAAACAAAATGGTCAACAACTTTAGTCCTTGGAGAAATGCACTCAAAACAACGATGAAATACTACTTCACAATCATTGGGACGTACGTGTGCTATATGTTTTACAAAACAGTAAATAACAAGCATTGGTGAAGATCTGGACAAATTGGAACCTTGTGCATAGCTGGTGGAAGCGAAAATTGGTGCAGCCTCCTGGAAAGCCCTTTGGCATTTCCTGCTAAAGTTGAACCTAGAATTACCATATGACCCAGCACTTTCACTCCCGGGTATATATTAAAGGAATTGGACCCACAGACTCAAAAACAGGTAATTGCACCCCACGGGTCATAGCAGTGTTAGTCAAAGTAGCACTGGAACAAACCTTAGTGTCCATCCACGGAAGAATGGATGAACCAAAGGAGGTGAACACATACAATGGAACATGCTTCAGCCTTAAAAAGCAATGAATGAAATTCTGACATCTGCTCCAACGTGGATGAAACCTTGAAAACAATACACTAAATGCAAGAAACCAGACACAGAAGGACAAATATTGTATGATTCTGCTTATGTGAACTAAGACTATGCAAATTCATCGAGACTGGAAGTGGCACGGTGGTGGCTTGGAGTCAGGGGATGGGGAATGGGAGTTACTGTGTAACTGTGTAGAGTTTCTGTCTGGGGTGGCGACAAGTTCTGCAAATAGACAGTGGTGATGGTTGCACAACATTATGAATGTAACTAGTGCCAATGAATTGTACCCCATAAAATGTTAAAAATGGAAAGTTTCATTTTACAGATATTTTACCACAATAAAACAAAGGACTTGAGAAGCTCTTAGGTCTTGAAAATGCTGTCATTACGGCTGGCCAGCATGGCTCAGCGGTTGAGCAACAACCTATGATCCAGAAGATTGAGGTTCGACTCTGGGTCAGGGCACAGGCCCGGGTTGCAGGCTCGATCCCCAGCAGGGGGTGTGCAGGAAGCAGCCGATCAATGACTCTCATCATTGATGTTTCTCTCTCTCTCTCCCTCTCCCTTCCTCTCTCTGAAATCGATAAAAATATATATATATTTAAAAACAAAAAGGATGGTGCCCTTATTAAAGAGACCCCACGGAGATCTCCTGCCCCCTCCACCATGCGAGGACACAGTGAGGAGACAGTTGCTATGAGCCAGGAAGCGGTCTCTCACAGACACGAACCCGCGGGCCTCTTCATCTTGGACTTCTACCCTCCAGGACCGTGAGAAATGAGTGTTTGCTCTTGAAGCCACCCAGCCTGTGGTGTTCTGTGACAGCAACCCGAAGGTACTCAGACACCACAGGGACGTGTGTTTTTTTAAGGTGACATCACATGGTGAGTGCATCTGGGTGGATGTGGTTTCAGAATGATGCTGTGAGAGTGGGGGGCAATATTGAAGTGTTTTAAATTTGGAGGAGGGTGGGTCTGTAGGGGGCCAAGTGGGGTGGTGGTGGTGACAGTGTTTGCACTGATAGGCTCCCCCCGGGCAGAGACTCAGCTCTATGGAGGTGCCATGAAAGGGACACAGTCATCGTTTGTAGGTGCAAATGAGAACGAATGCAGTATTTTTGGAAGAACAATATTTGCAAACGTGTCCAGGTCCTGGGAAAGCAGTCCCTGCGGAGCTGTACCTCACCAGTACTGTGATGGCCCAGGCCCTGGTGCCTGGGGCTCCACAGGGTTAGTCTGTGCTGGTGGAATGGAGCGCCCCCTGCTGGCAGCACAGGACGTTAAGGAAGGAACTGGGACAGGAAGACGCGCCTTCATCTGGAGTAGGTGCATGGTGTCCCCGCATGACTAAGGTGGCAGCTCCAGGTGACACGGGGGCCGCAATGTAGTGCTTCAAAAGGGAACAGGTGATGAGCACATCACATGCTGCTGAGGGGCATCTGCTTCAACAAATTGTGGGTTTTGGTCGTTTGAGGTCTTTGGTGATTTTTACAGGATGAATTTGAGTGATGTGGGGATGGAGCAAGGTTGGACGAAGCTGGGCAGGGTGGATGGTCAATAAAGAAGGATTGATAACTGAAGAAAGTTCCCTGTGAAGGGAAGAAAAGAGAACCCTCAGTGTTGCTGGGAAAGGGGAGGAGACGATGATGGTCTCGGGACCAGCTCCAGGAACTTCTTGGTAGCTGCCTCTGGAAGGGTAAGGGTCAGTCCACAGCCGAGGTCACTGACCGGCGCTCAGGCCCCACTCTTTTTCCACCTCTCCCTGCCAATGTGGCTGTGGACATAGAGCTGCCAAGCTGTCCTGCCTGGCACTGGAGTCCTCCTCAGCCCCACACCCGAGGGATCAGCTCTGAGCTTCAAAGGGCCATCTAACCCCAAGAATGGTCTACACTCTGAGGTGGGTTCTGAGGCCCCAGGTCAGCCTGGAGGAGCTGGGGGGATGTGGATTGGCATCTTTCAGCCCTGACGAGGCTGAGGGTCTTCTGTCCCTTCTCCAGCTGAAGGGGCAGCATCCAAGAGTGGTGTGGAGAAACCACCTAAGGACCACGAGGTTGCCATTTTCCTGCTTCCCACCCCAGTGAGTGCCACAGAGGCATGGGAATGCTCAAAGGCAGAGGTGGGCCTGGGTCTAAGCTGAGGGTTGGGGACTCAGCTCTCAGCTCCTCCAGAGCGTTCTCCCAGCAGGACCAGGCACCCTTCCCTCCCTCTCACTCCTCCCTGTAGAGTTGCCTCTTCTGTGAGCTCCCCTAGGAGGAGGGAGCCTGGTTCTCCCCCAGTAAGCCCAGGTTGGGCAGTGAGGACCTAGGGATCACAGTGAACAGGAAAGAGGAGGGTGGATGCTATGAACTGAATTATGTCCCACGTCCAATTTGTATGCTGAAGTCTTAACCCCCAGTAATTAGGAATGGGACCATATTTGGAGATAGGTGCTTTCAGAAAGCAATTCAGTTAAAATAAGGTCATAGGGTGGGCCCAAGGTTAAGAGCACCAGTGTCCTTATAAGAGGAAATTGGGATACAGACACACAGAGGGCCAACCATATGAGGACACAGGGAGATGACAGCTGCCTACACACCAAGGAGAGAGGCCTCAGAAGAAACCAACCATGGTGACACCTTGACTTTGCACTTCTACCCCCCACAACTGGGAAGATATGAATTTCTGTTGTTTAAGCCACCCAGTCAGTGGAGTTATGACAGCCAGTGCAAGGTAATACAGTGGATATGAGAGCAGGACAGGAGCAGCTGGATGTCACCTGCTCTAGGACACCTGTCCTGACTTCACTTGGAAGAAGGGACCCCTCTTTCCCCAGGCCCATCAAGAACATTCCTGCCAGCAGGGGGGTGGGTAGTGAGACATTTATGAGCACTTTAGTACTTTGCTGTTTCTAAGGATCTCCATTTACCAAACTGGGTCTCTTGAGGTCAGTCACTGTACTTCATTTACGTGCAGGTCTCCCATTTGCACCATGGCACCTGCCACACATGAGGTCCAAGGACATGGGGTTGAGTGGTCAAGCACAGTGACTCTACACAAACAAGACAGAGTCATTTTAGAAGAAGAGCTATAATGGGGTTTTTATCTCACTTCACGCCTCCCATGCCCTTTACATCCCCTGCAACTCCCAACCTCAGCTTCACCTCTGGGTGCAGGTGTTCTTATTACAACAGGTGTTACAAGTATGTGTCACCCAATTGTATGACAGAAGAAGAGGAGATGGGCAATGGACTCAGGTCTTAGGTGTGGGTGCTCCTGGGGGACCAGGGTCAGTGAACCTCCCATGGATGATTATGGGTGGCCCTGAGACCAGCCTACAGTTGCCAGATTTAGCAAATAAAAATAGAAGACGCTTGGTTAAATTCAAATTTCAGATGTAAAAAACATATCATGTTAGTATAAGTATGTCCCGTGCAATATTTGGGACATACTTATACTTACCAAAAAAAAAAAAAAAGATTCCTTGTTTATCTGAACGTGAAATTTACTGGGCACCCTGCATCTATGTGGCAAGAAGAGCCCTGTTCCCACCCCCACACACTCACCCTCCACTGCACTCTGCTCCATCACTGGGGCCCCTGTAAGAAGGGCTCACTGTGAGCTTTCACTTCTGCTTCCCCAATGACCCAGGGCCCAGCAGGGGAGCCCCCACCTTCCACCTACGCCAGCCAGGCCCCAGGACTGGACACATGCCCCCCACTGCCTCCTGCAGAGGTGACTTGGGAAGGACCAGCTCAGAGAGCCCAACACCAGGCAGGCACCCCCAGGAAAGACAAAGAGTCCAGGTGGGGGAAGTGGGGTGGGGAGTGGGGAGAAAGGGAGATCCCGTTGGTCTCAGACGAGAATCTCATGTCATGCATCAGTCTCCCACACCCAGCTTCCGCCTGCCCGCCCCTGGCTTCCTCTTCTGTCCCTTCCCAGTGTCAGTCACAGCTTCAGGGGAATGAACTTGTCTCAGGGCAGGTCCCAGTGTCTCCTGGGCAGCGATGCTCCTGATGCTGCTCTGGGCCCTGCTGTGGGGCGGTGAGTGGGCCGAGGGCTGGGTGGGCCAGGATCAGGGCCACAAGAAGTCGCAGACACTGGTTCCAGGTTACTGGCTTAAGGTGGAGAAGACGGTGACAGCGCAGCGAGGCCTGTGTGTGCTCGTGCCCTGCTCTTTCTCCTATCCTCAGGAAGGCTACACTGAGAGCACCCCAGCTCATGGCTACTGGTTCACACATCCAGCGAATACGGACAGTGCTTCTCCAGTGGCCACAAACAACCAGTTTCGGGAGGTGGCATCATGGACCCAGGGCCGATTCCAGCTGGTGGGCAGTCTCCGGGATCGCAGCTGCTCCTTGCTGATCACAGATGTGCAGGAGGGAGACAGAAGATCGTATTTCTTTCGGTTCGAGAGAGGCAATTCTGTGAAATTTAATTTTTTGGGATATCAGTTCTATCTGAATGTGACAGGTATGGAACTGGCTGGAATGGGGTGGGACCTCCCCCTGCCACCCTCTGTCTCTCATGCTGGGATGGATGTGGGGGAAGCACCCCCTGAAGTACGCCATCTGGGGCTACAATCGTGCCCTCTCTCATACCAGCCCTGACACAGAAGCCAGCTGTCTACGTCCCAGAGTTGCTGGATCCTGGGCACCAGGTGACAGCCATATGTGTGTTTGACTTTTACTGGGAACAATGTGAAGCCCCTACTTTCTCCTGGACGGGGGCTGCCCTCTCCTCCCAAGAAATCAATGTGACAACAGCCCACGTCTCAGTGCTCACCCTCACCCCGAGACAGCAGGACCATGACACCACCCTCACCTGTCGAGTGGACTTCCCCAGGAGGGGTGTGGGCATCGAGAACAGTGTCCTGCTTAATGTGGCCTGTGAGTTGGGTGGGGGACTTCAGGGTGGCCAACAGGAGGGGTGGGTGGAGAGGTGGAGATGTGGCTGGTGATGGGTGGCTTGGGGGGGGGGTTCCCAAGGAGAGGAAGGTGTAGAATCTCAGGATAGGAGAATAGGAGGGGGAATGATGCCATCTGGTCCTCCATCCAAAAGCTTGTCTTTGTCATTCCTTGTCACTTGACTTCCCTGAGGTTAGTCACACTCTGTGTTCCCAGAGTGGGTTCTCTCTGGCTGTGGGATACCAAAGCTTCCTCCCCAATGCCAGCTCACAATCTCGTTGCAGACGCCCCCAAAGTCCCAGTCATCAGCATTTCCAGCGACAAGGAATCAGGTACTGGGGGCCTGCGGGGTGGGACAGGGCTGGGCCGGTCCTCTCTGGGGATGAAAAGCTGTCAGGAGTGTGGGGAAAACAGTGTTCCTCCCTCCCCCTTTTTCTCTCCCCCCCTCTCCGTAGTCCTGGAGCTCCAGGGAGACAGCCCATCTTGGCAAGCCCAGAAAGGCCAATTCCTGAGGTTGCTCTGTGCTGCTGACAGCAGGCCCCCTGCCACCCTGATCTGGGCCCTGGAGGACAGAGCCCTTTCTCAGTCCCACCCCTCCGGCTCCGGAGGCCTGGAGCTGGTACTGCCTGGGGTGCAGCCTGGGGACGCAGGGCGCTACTCCTGCAGAGCGGAGAACAGGCTGGGCTTCCAGAGCCGCACCCTGAAGCTCTCGGTCAACTGTGAGTGTGACAAGCGGGGCCTGGTTTCCAGGAGGCAAGAGGGTGAGGGGGCAGGGACTGCGGACACGGTCCCAGAGTTCTAGGAACCCAGGCCTATGGGACTAATGATTCTGGTTTCAATTCTAATGCAGGTATTTCTCTCCCCACCACCAAGCAATTCTCTGACACCAGCTGGGTGTCCTACAGTTGAACTCAATTCTGACACTAAGTGCCCGGAAATACAGATCCCACAGGTTAAGGGCTCAGTCCCACAAGACTGCCCACTTCAGACGCCCATAGCAAGTGCAGGTTGTCACCTGTGCTTCTGCCCATAGGGTAGAGGCTACAGGTGGAGTCCCATGACCCCTCCTCAGGTTCGACTAATTTGCTAGATGGAGCAGCTCCCAGAGCTCAGAGAGACGTATCACTTACTAGATTACCAGTTAGTCATGAAAGGATCTGACTCAGGAACAGTCAGATGGAAGGGATGGGTAAGGCCAGGTATGGGGAAGGGCTTAGAGCTTCCATGCCCTCCCCAGGTGCCACTCTCCCCAAATCTCCAGATGTTCACCAACCCTGAAGATGCCCTCTCAACGCCCTCTTTTCGGGTTTTTATGGAGGCTTCATTACATAGGCATGATTTCCTAAGTCCTTGGCCATTGGTGACTGAACTCAATCTCCAGTCCCTGCACCCTTTGGGAAGTCGGGGAGTGGGACTGAAAATCCCAACCCTCCAACCCTCCAATTCCCTGATGGGTTTCCTTGGCAACCAGCTCCCATCTGTAGGTGCTTTCCGAAAGTCACCTCATTAACCTAAACTCAGGTGTAGTGGCAAAGGGTTTGTTATGAATATCAAGACTCCTTTATCACTCTCATCACTTAGAAACCCCAAGGCTTTCAGGGGCTCTGTGTCAGGAAAGGGGACCCAGACCACATATATATCTATATGCATATATGTGTATCTATATCTATATATCATCTATATCTGTATATCTCTATGTATCTATGTCTATGTCTATCTCTGTATCTCTATGTCTATGTCTATCTTTCTCTCTCTCTGTACCTATACATATATATACTATAAATCACTGTATCACAGGAACCAGCCCCTCTTACCTATCTACTTCCTTGAGTAGTTTGTGTCAGTGGGTGATATAATCCTCCCCCCACGCCTGCCACTGTCCTTTGTCCCCAGGGACCCTTTGCCCAGAGTGAGGCCCCTGGCCTGTCTGGAGCTGGTGCTGTGTCTCTTTTTCAGATGCCCCTGAGAACCTGACAGTGACGGTCTCTGGAGCAAATGGGACAGGTAGGAAAGGGGGGCAGAGGCGCCTGGGCCTCTCATTGCCTGACTGGGGCCTGGGCGTCTGGAATGTGCCCATGGGCGAGGGTCCCGGTGCCCTCAACTACGTGTACTCCCTGCCTCTTCCCTCCCCTAGTCCTGGAAAACCTCAGGAATGGCGCGATCCTCCCCGTCCTGGAGGGCCAAAGCCTGCGTCTGCTCTGTGTCACCCACAGCAACCCCCCAGCCTTGCTGAGCTGGGCCCGGGGGGGACAGCTTTGGAGCCCTTCCCAGCCCTCAGACTCTGGGGTCCTTGAGCTGCCTCGGATACAATTGGAGCATGAAGGAGAATACATCTGCAACGCTCAGAACCTGCTGGGCTCCCTCAGCGTCTCCCTGAACCTCTCTGTGCACTGTGAGTGGAGGGACGGGGGCACCTGCGGGCAGGACGCCTGGGTCCTGGCAGGGCAGAGGCACCAATGACCCTTCTCCTCTCTCCCCACAGACCCCCCACGGCTGCTGGGACCCTCCTGCTCCTGGGAGGACCAGGGTCTGACCTGCAGCTGCTCCTCCCGAGCCCAGCCGGCCCCCTCCCTGCGCTGGAAGCTGGGGGAGGAGCTGCTGGAGGGGAACCGCAGCGAGGCCTCCTACACGGTCACCTCCCGCTCCACAGGGCCCTGGACCAACAGCTCCCTGAGCCTCAGCGGGGGGCTCAGCGCCGGCCTCAGACTCGGCTGCGAGGCCAGGAGTGTCCACGGGGCCCAGAGCGCCGCTGTCCTGCTGCGGCCAGGTGGGGGGCCTGCTGGATGCCCCCGAGGCCTGGCCTGAGGGGGGGGGGGCAAGGGCGGGGTCCTGCGGTTGGAGCTGGAGCTGGAGTGGGAGGGGCCCCCTGCCCCCGCGGCTGGGGCTTAGCGGGGGAACGTGCCAAGCCCGGGCTGGGCTGCCGCGGGGTTTCAGAGAACCAGACCTTGAGGGGTTGCGGGCCAGGCGCCGGGAACGGGCGCTGGAAGCCCGGGCGCCCGGTCGATGGAGAGGCTCAGGGGGGCTGACTGGTTCCAGGTGCGGGGAAGACAGGGCTCACCTCGAAAGGATTCTCTGCCGGAGCACTTCTGGGCGCTGGCGTCGCCGCCCTGGTCCTCTGCCTCGTCCTGTTCGCGTGAGTGAGGGGCAGGAGCGAGGGCCCGGGGCGGGGAGGCGCCGGGGCGCACACCCACGCGGGTCCTTTCCTCAGCGGGAAGGCTCTGCGGGAGGCTCGGACGCACGCGGAGGCTGGGGCCCAGGCAGAGGCTCAGGCTGGGACAGAGACCGGGAGGGCCAGGGTCACCCGGAGGAGCACCATCCTGGATTACGTGAACGTGGTCCCCGCCGCGCGTGGCCTGGTGAGTGGCCTGGATGCGCGCGCTCTGCCCCTTTCTCGCCCTGTCCCCGCCCTTCGCCTGAGGGACCTCATGGTTGTTGGATTCAAATCCTGACCCTGGCACTTACCGTCTGCGAGACCTTGACCAGAATCGCGGGCTCCCTCTGAATTGGTTGGGGGAGTAAAAGGCACGCCCTTGCTCGGGATGCAGCAGCTAGGCCGGATCACCACCACCAAGGACGTTATTAATTATCATTAATGATGGAACCGTTATTGGCATCGCGGAGAGGCAGTGTGTCCCGGTAGCTAACAGCAGGGCTGCCTGGGTTCAGACCCGCGTTCATCGCTGTGTGTCCTTGGGCAAGTAGCTTAACTTCTCTGGGCCTTTTCTTGAACTTTAAAATGGGGGAAAGAGTGGTACCTACCAGCTAGGATCATTCCAGATGTTTGGTAGGGTCCTATTGTACCTGTTAAACATGTAGAATAGTACCTGGCACTTAGAAAATGTAGGGCAAATGCTGGATATTTTCAGGAGAAAACATCTATACGCGGATGACCCCGAAATTCACATCTCTCAGACTCACCCCTGAACCCTACACTCTCATCCGACTGTCAGGGCAGCAGCTCCAAACTCAGCCTGTCCAAAGGCAAACTTATGAGTGACTACACCACTTCCACGTCTCCTCCATCACAGCAAAGAGCACGTTTCCCGAGCTGCTTGAGCCCAAAGCCTCAGTCCCCTGTCACGCGTCTCCCCTCTATCACCTCCCAGTCCATCCACTGGCGAATCCCCTCCAAGACACGTTCAAACCACTTCTCCTCCTGCTTCCCTCCTGGGCACCAGCGCCACCTTCTGTGGGTCCTCTCTGCTCCCCACACCCCCAATCCATTTCTCTGTACATTGTATCCATTTAAAACCTGAACAGGGCCATCAACCCCCTCGAATACAATCAGAAGGAAGGAACAAATGAGTGACACTTGCTACCGGTTAAACAGAGCTTAGGGACCAATCTCCAATGGTCACACGTACATGATTCCATGTATAGAACAGTCTTGAGATGACCAACTTGTAGAGCTGGAGAACAGATTAGTACCTGCGGGGGGTTAGGGCCAGGCCTCGGTGGGGTTAGAGCCGTTCTGTATCTTGATGGTGGTTACAGGACTCGGCCTGTGTGAGTCTGCCGGGGTGGCCACAGCAAAGAGCCACAGACCCAGTCAGTGGCTTACTCAACAGCCATCTGTTTATTGTTTCTGTCCCAAGATGGGAGGTGAGCTCAGTGAGAAGGGAGACTTTATTTTACACCCCGACGTAACCCCGGTTCCTCCTTCAGTGCCTGCCGCACGGCACACGCCCGAGTGTTGGCTGAATCACGAGTGATGGTCGTTTTCCCCTTAGGCTGGGAATCGAAAGGCCAAACCCAGCAGCCCTTCCCGGGCCCCTCCAGCAGGTGCTAACTCCCCAGAACTCAAGTCGCCCCCTCCAGCCCCAGGGCCCAGGAACAGCCAAGAGGAGATTCACTATGCTGCTCTCAGCTTCCCACGCCTCCGGCCGCAGGAGACCCAGCAGCCCAACGACACCAGCTCGGAATATGCAGAAATCAGGTTCCACTGAAGGTCCGCTGGGCTGTGGGTCGGGATCCAGGCTGGGGAGAAGGGCAGAGTCACTGAGCAAATGCAGAAAAGAGGGAAAAGCCTCTCTCTCTCCTCTTTTTACTCCTCCAAGGGTGGGTCATCCCATCCCAGACCTGGCATTCGCAACCGCTGGACGCCTCTCTCCAGAGCCACCTTCTCTGGGTCCATCATTCTGAGAACAGGGATAAACTTTTTGTTTCACAAACCCGGGCACGGCCCTAGCTGATGACTCAGCCTCACTTTTCCCCAAGGTGGGAGAACCTTTAAAAATGGTTCAACAGTCGCCTCTGTGAAGTGCAGCACAGGAAATATAGTCAGTAGTATTGTAATAGCTATGGATGGGGCCGGGGTGGACTAGACTGATCGGGGGGATCACTTCATAAAGTATGTAAATGTCTGGTCACTATGTTGTACACCCCAAACAAATATAATATTGTATGCCAACTGTAATTGAAAAATAAATTTTAAAAAGGAGGCTATTTCATTGGAACGATGGACATCTTTATAAAATCCAGTCAATATTTTACATGGTCTTTCACTTACCGTGTCCTTTAAATATTTTTCTCTCTATAATGCTTTATAATCTTTTGTGTAGAAGACATACATATTTTCATTAGATTTCTCTCAAGGTATTTAATATTTTTTGGTTCTATTAAAAACGGCATATTTGGGAGATGAGGGCTGGGTGGAGGGGGCAAAGGTGGGGGAAGTGGGGACATCTGTAATAGTGTCAACAATAAAAAGAAAGGGAAAAGGGCATATTTCTTTCTCTGTCATTTTTTGGTTGCTTCTGATCTATGTAGAAATACATTGAATTTTGCATGTTAACCTTATATCTATCAACCTTGAGAAGTTTGCCTATTTTAAACTTCATCTGAAAATTATTTTGGGTTTTTCTATGCAAAAAACTTCTATCAGCTGATAATAAACATTTCCTCTTTTTCTCCAGAGGGAAATATAAATAAATAAATATTTAAAAGATGCTGAAGAGCAGGGCAAGATTTAGAACAGAAGGCAGACAATTTCAAAAGGCGACAACCTAGACCGAGAGGACGAAGCTGTGAACGGAGAGGTTAACGTTGTCTAAGCTGAAGCAGGGCTGTGTGGCAGATGCGCTGAAGTAATGATGTCCCGAGCGAGGGAATAAGAGAGGAAGTCCAGAGATTATACCCACTTGAGCTAAACCCTCTCAAATTCCAGAGCTATTTATTTGTGAAGATGTTTACAACACTGACTTACATGGAGCACTTACCCCAGGCACTGCTGTTTAACGCTTATATCACCCCACCTAATACTCATAGTAAGTTAAGGATGTCTTTGGCCAAAGACCACCTTGCCAAGCCCTAATTAACTAGGAGCCTTGATTTGGTAGTTACTGGGTAATTGAGGATATGGCGACGAGGCCTTTTCTGACATGTTGTGCTTCCCCATGTGCCAGCGCCTCTGGGTACTGAATAAAATGAAAAACTGGCCCTGGCCAGGTGGCTCAGCTGGTTGGAGCGCCGTCTGCTACACCAACAGGTTGCAGGTTCAATTCCCCGTCAGGGCACACACCTGGGTTGCGGGTTCAATTTCTGGTAGGGTCCAGATGGGAGGCAATCAATCGATGTTTGTCTCTCACATCGATGTTTCTCTCTCTCTCTCTCTAAAAATCAATAAAAACATATCCTTGGGTGAGAATTAAAAAACAAATTTAAAACTGAATGAGCTGCCAGGACTGAAGTTGGCCCTCAGAAGCCAGGACACACACAGTAATGGAATTACAGACTTGTGGATGAGGTCACCCAGTGCACCCACTTCCTTTCATAGATGGGCCCAAGGTCACACTGCAAAATAGCAGAATTGAGAACCAAACTCAGGTTTTGAGAACCTAAAATAGATGAGCACTGCAGGTCCTGAGCTCTTTCTCATAAACTCAGAGCGGGGAGGGCGCTGGAGGAGCTTCTGCTTCCCTCCCTGGATCCCCACATCCTTCCAGGAGAGCAAGCCCTCCGCAAGCCCTCTGCGTTTGTCTGACCTGGGAAATTGCAAGATTGTAAGTCTTTGTCGCTAGGGCAACAGGTTGACCAGGGGTCAGTAAATTTGCAGTGTGTGTGCTAAGGTCCTGACTTATGCAATAATGACTTGGGACTTGGAGGGAAGGAGGGGTGTCACCCAATTCTCGCAGTGTTGTGTAGATGAGAAAGACAAAAACAAAAACCACCACCAGGCCCGGACTCGAGGACCTAGCCTGGGCTTTCTGCATTGCCAGATACTCTGCATAACCAATTAATCAGAGACTATCAGCTCCAGGAAGTGTAAGTATAAAACAGTTCCATATTTCTGATCACTGACTCAGTTGTGTTCTGTTAAACTTTTTTTTTTTTTTAGCCCCTAACAGCGTTTCTGACATTCTGTAACTTTCCAGTCAGTTCTAATGACTAAAATCAGCCTAATCTTATATCTTCACCTCAAACTTGGTTTAAACCCCATCATCTCCCCCTCCATCCAGCACAGGCTTAGGCTGGGACCTGACTCCTTGGAGGAGACAGGGAGACCAGTTGTCCCTGACACCTTTTCTTCATTCCCACTTCAAGTCCTAGTTTCCCCAAGTACTGGGGCTCAGAGGAGGGGCAGGTATGGGGCCAAGTGACTCTTGACCAAACTGGCCACAGCTATGGCCTCTTGTTGGCTGAAACTGGTCCCTCTGGCTAACTCAGGCTAGCCCTCTGTGTGGCAGGTGTCCAAAGACAGGCTTTCTCATGGAGCAAACAGTGTGAGACGGGCCTGGTCAGACTTTCTCAACTCCTCTGTTTTTTGACATGAAAGTGCACCCTCCTCCCACACTGTAAGGGCTAAAACCCTCCTGTGTGTTCCTCTTTTACTCTCACACTGCTATCATACTTCATGTCACTTGTGACCCCAGATGTGTGGTTTTTCCACACATCAAGAGCTTCTCTAACACCAGCTGGGTGTCCTATGATTGACCTCAATTCTGACACTATCTACCTCGAGATAGCATCAGAACCCACAGGTGAAGGGTTCAGTCCTACAAGACTGCCCCTCTCCCAACTTCAGACGCCAGTCACAAGTCCGTTTGTCCTTTGTGTTCTGACCGATTCGCAATAGATTGGGAGGTTCCCATGACCCCCTCCTTGGGTTTGATAATGGCTCACAGAATTCAGGGAAACCCTTACTTACACTTGCTGGTTTATTATAAAGAGATGTTTTAGGGGAACAGCCAGATGGAAGAGACACCTAGGGCAAGGTGTGAGGAAGGGGTGAAGAACCTCCATGCGATCATCAGATGTATCCCCCTCTCAACACCTTCACCTGTTCACCAATCCAGAAGCTCTATAAGCCCCGTAGTTTGGGATTTTTAGGGAGGCTTCATCATGCAGGCAGGATGGACCATTAACTCCATTTCCAGCCTCTGTCACTTTCCCAGAGGGGAGAAAAGCCCAGGTTTCTAATCATTGCTTGGTCTTTTTGGTGACCAGCCCCCATCCAGGAGCCCACCAAGAATCACCTCATTAGAACAAAATACATTCCTATCACTCAGGAAATTATAAGGGTTTCAGGAGCTCTGTGCCAAGAACCTGGTGTGTGTGTGTGTGTGTGTGTGTGTGTGTGTGTGTGTGCGCGTGTCTATATATATACATACATACTATATTTTCTATTATTTTACACACATCTTCTCCAATTCCATCACTAGCACACGTCACTTGGCCTCCTGCTGCCTTCTTGGGTGAGATGCCCTCCTGGGTGCCCCCTCCACTCCCACACCCTAACCATGCTGGACTGTGGGGTGCGGGCTGCACCTCCTCTGCCCCCACTTCAGACACAGCCGCGAGCTCAGAGACCCCAGACCACCAACACTTCTGACCGACTGGCTACAAATTCAGGGGTTCCCACCACCTCCCTGGGTTCAGTCATTCGCTACAATGACTCACAGGACTCAGGAAAGCGCTGTACGTGACTCCAGCTTTATTATCAAGGGTAAAAATCAGGACGAGCCGACAGATCAGGCGCGTAGAGGGAGGTCAGGGAGGGTCCCAAACGCACAGCTCTGCGTCGCGACGCTCGGTCTTCCCGGCACGCAGGTGCGTCACCAGCCGGGAAGCTCGCCCTGCCCCCCGCCCCCGCCGAGGCTTGGGGGCGTTTTTATCGGGTTTCCCGGAAGTGGGGGGAAGGGGCCTTAAGGGACCCCGGGGCCCTGTGGGCTGGGGAGGCCCTGAGCCGAATCTTGCGTCTCTGGCTGTCCGAAGCCTGCGGGCAGCGCTGAAAGGAAGGGCTGGTTCTAAGGCGGGGGAGGGGCAGTGGGGCTCCCTGGGCGGGACTCCCCTCAGCCCGGGGCCCCGTCCTCTCCAAGCTCCCCTCGGGTCTCTAGGCCTCGGCTGGATGTCACCGGGCGCGGCCGAGGAGATCCTCCCGGAGCGCGGGCACCTGCCACCAAGAGAAGCCAAAAGCAAAAGCACGAAAAAGGTGCACAAAGAGAACAGCCAATCAGAGGGTGAGAAAGAAGCTCGGGCTCAGACACGTAGCCAATCAAAGAGCGAGGGAGGAAGGGAGGGGACTTGGACGCAACTCAAGCTCACCCTCCAATCAGAGCAGAGGATGAGGTCTCGCGCTGCCTCTCAAAACAAGAAGTGGGCGGAGGCTAAAGAGGTGCCCAGCAAATCGGAAGCTCTACTTCCCCAGGCCCAGGAATTGATTGGCCACTTTTCAGAACTGGTCTGTCAATTTTGAAAGCCGGGCGAAAGGCCCTTCTTTAGATCCCGCCCCCTCCCTCCGAGCGTGAGCGGGGAGCCCTAAAGGGCCGGGTCCGCGGCCCCGGAGGAATAGGACCGTAATCGCGGCCGTAGCGGGAACCTAACAACCGAGCCGGGAGCAACCCCCTTATGCCCGGTGTGAGCAGTAAGCGCTGTCTCGCAAAACAACAAAACGTTGACTCATATAAGTGGACCCACGCAGTACAGATCCGTGCTGTTCAAGGGGCACCCGTACCTCTCAAATTCATGCCCATCTTCCCATGCCCACCACCTTGGTGTCACTGCCACCCCCCGCCTGGGCCAGAGCAGCTTCCTCCCGGGGCTTCCATGCGCCCACTCTTGCTTTCCGCTACAACCCAATCTCCAAAGCGAAGGCACAGTGCTCTTCTTAAGCCACAGCTCAAATTATGTCACACCTCTACTTTCAAACGTTCAAAGTTATCTGAATGTTCTAGATGTTAAAAAAAAAATGTCTAAAGTCTTTACTGTAGCCTACAAGGTCCTTTGCAGTCTGGCTTCTACTTGTGTCTCCATTGAAAGCACAGACTCTGCAGCCAGGCTGCCCCAGGTTGGAGTCCCTGCTGTGCGGCTTACTGGCCCCATGACCTTAGGCAACTTTCTCAAACTCCCTGAGGCACAGTTTGGTCCTCTCTGAAATGAGAATCTAATGAGTTGGAATTATTCATTGAGGTCGATCTCTGTTTTATAAAATAGCTACTGGTATTCCTCCTAACTGTCAAGATTGGGGGGGGGGGGAGACGTTGCCACAGAGCAGAGAATACAAAGGAGATGTGATGACCAAATGAGATCCTGCATTGGATTCTGGAACAGGGGAGGGGGAAGGGCAGTGGTTTAAAAATTAGTTAACATGTTGGTTTGTAACTTGTGACAAATGCTACACAAAACGTAAGAAGCTCACATTAGGGAAGCTAGGTGAGGAGTGTATGGGAATCCTCTGTATTATTTTTGTAACTTTTCTGTAAATATAAAAATACGCCAAAATCAACAATTAATTAAAAAAAAAAAATAGACCTATCCCTCTCCTCCTATCCCTCATTCCTGCCCAGCCCCTCAAGTACTATGCTTATTCCACCCTCAAACCTTCGCATTTTCTGTTCCCTCCACTGGGAACGCTCAAGCCCCAGGTCCCCTGGTACCTTCCCTAACCGCCTTGTCTAGAATAACTGCCCCGCTGCACCTCTGCATCCCCTCGCCCCGACTTCACACCGTCACAGTACTTACAGGAAATGTATTGATTGTGTCTGGTCCGTCTCTCACAACACATGTGGGAGTAGGGGTCGCGTCTATTTTATCCCGGGCTACAGCCCCAGGGTCCAGCCTAGCATAGAGCAGGGCACTGAGCGCGTATTTCTTAAATGAATGGGTAGAAGAATGACTCTTGGTCCTCAATAAAATACCACCAAGACTGCCAGCAATAATGCTAAGTCACCCTCATTTGTTGAGGTTTATTATAGTTGCAATTCTGTGTTGACTTTACACACGTGGTGTCCTTTAAACTTCCCCAGAACCCGGAAGGTAGTATAGCCCCATTTCTCAGATGGGGAAAGCAAGGCAGGGGTTAGGAGGATTTAAGGTCGCAAAGCAAGTCAGAGACAGAGCCTAGAATGGAATCCAGCCCCTAAAACTCTCAGCCCACGTACTAACCCCTCCACCTTGGGGAGGGTCCAGACCTCGAGGTTTCCCTCTCTAAATGTCCCTTTAGCCCTAAAGAGCACCATCAGGGCCCCGGAAAGCGGGAGTTCAGGTGCAGAAAGAGGAGGGGGTGGGGGTCCCGACTCCCGCGTCCTGAGCCGCCTGGGCTGGAAGAACTACCTCCCCCGCCCCGCCCGGCTCTGCTTTCCCGCAGCGTCTCACGCCCTCAGGCCCCGCCCCGCGCCTGCCAGGCCCCGCCCACTGCCTTCCCAGACCCCTCCCGCCTCCCGGGGCCCCGCAGAGATGCAGTGGAAGGTGCTAGAAGAGACTCGGGGGACCCTCGCGAGGATGGCGCAGCAGAAGGAAGGGTCAGGGCCGGAAGGGTGAGAGCCTCCAGACAGGGACCCAGAGAGCCGAGGGGACACAAGGAAAGCAGAGAATGGTGAACAGGCCCAGGGGGAGTAGCAGAGAGAAAAAAGGCTCAGCTACGGCCACGTGGAAACAGAATCCTAAAGGATCTTGGCGGCGGAGTTGAGCAGGATGCTTAGAACTAGGGGGAGCGCTAGAAACAGATATTAGTGGAACAGAGAAACTTCAAGAACGAAGCAGGAGAATGGAAAATGCCAGGAACCGTAGGACTGGAGGGGGGGGGAATAATAATAGTTGCCTACATTTCTTGAACACTTCCCAGACCCTGCCCTTTAACAGGCAC